>NW_026535940.1:0-600000 GCF_028551555.1 Melozone crissalis | reverse complement strand
ATGCATCACAGTGTTTTGCTGGTGGAATAGGTATCAAGTGTGAAGTCAGACAAGCTGCAAATGTGTTCAGGCACTGGGCTTAGATTGTCAGTGCTGATCAGAATTTCTAAGTGTGCTCAGAAGGCATTGTCAGACATCTCCATGCTTCCAGTGTCCTGCAGGTCTGCGGCATTTACAGCACAGATCTCCTGTGTGGGCTGACTTTCACTGCAAGATCTAAATGGCTTCTCCTTTCTCTGCTTCTGTTTTGTTTCTAGGACTTTTGGAGATGTTTTTAAAGCACTCAACACTGCCACAGGAGGAGAGGTAAATGTGAACAGCCCCTGCAGACTCTGCTGCACTCGAGGGCTTTCCCCTCTGGTGTGAGCTGTGGCTGGAGCTTTGGGCAGAGCTGTGCTGAAAAGGCACAAGAAGCACAGACTGGTGCCAGCCCACAGAACATATTTGGGACTTTGTCCTCCTCAGCTGCCGGAAGGAAGGCATGGAGGGCAGCGATTCCTTTCAGAGAAGGACGCGCTCACTCGCTCTCCATTGCTAAAACAAAGGCGGTGCCTTTGAGCACCTCACTGCTCTCTGGGGCTACAGCTTCAGAGTCCTGAATTCTCATTTCTGGCTGCCAGCAAATCCAGCTCAAAGTTACTGGTAGTTCCTTAGCCACCTGCAGTGCTGCACTTGGGAACTGCACATAGGGAGAGATCAGCAAAGAATCCCTGAAAGCCCTACGCCCTGCCCATAGCCCAGGATGTATCCACAGAGTATTAAGGCAAGGATTACTTCTTCTGAATCCCAAAAGATGCAGCAGAAAGTGTGGTCAGAGGTTTGTGCGTGATAACTGAGACACCGCTGTTGCCAAGTGGTCAAGGCAAAATGTCAGTGGCCCCACGTGTCCTGTAACTGGCTCCCGAGGGAGCAGAGAAATGGGCTGTTGGAATGTCAGTTCCTAATTACTGCAGTGCCTAATCACAAGGCAGTTTGGCATAGCTCAGCTGTGTCATTGCAAAATCACTTGCTCCACATGCCTTGTGGTTTCGTGCCACCAACCTCTCAAGTTACTAATTTTCAATGTCATTTTAGGTGGCCATCAAGAAAATACGCCTTCAAGGACTGAGGAAGGAGGAACTAAAAGTCAATGAACTCATGGTCATGAAGGTGAACAGGAATCCCAACCTGGTCAACTGTTTAGACAGGTGAGTTGTGCTTTTGTCCTATGAATGTTTGTTCACATATTGCAAACATGCAAGGTAAAATGCCACTTTGGTCACTGGCAGAAAATAGAGCTGTAATTATTGGCTAATTATTATTGCTCTTTTCATCTCCAGTGGATGGGAAGAGATGGCATTTTGTCTGCATGAGTCTTCGCTGGCACATGGTATTTGAAAATTGTTCAAGAACCCGGATGAGTCGTGTCTTACTAAATCAATGATGTCTATATTCACAGCCACCACTTTGTTTTGGAGCCTGATTTTTTTCAAGTGTCTTCTTACGTCCAGGTAAACTAGCAAGGATTTCCCTTGGATTGTTGCCACTGTTTTCCACTGCTATGCATGCCAGGAAGACTAGGTGCTTTTTTCCAGAAACACCATGCATGACAGGCTTTTTATCTGGGCTGTTACTAAACTGCACATTTTGCTTGCTGCCCATCTAAGACATCTCCTTTTTTGCAGCTGTGCCTTTCTCCTTGAGACTGGACAGATGGCAAACAATGCACAGCCAAGAGGGAATGTCTATTCCTTTATTTTGTCTTTGTCTCAAAGGGATCTGAAAAGAAGAGTCAACCCGTCTTTTCCAAACAGCAACCTAGCCATGTACATTCATCTCCATGCCCTTGTTTTCCTTCTTTCAGCTCCCTTGTGGGTGAGGAACTGTCCCTGGTTATGGAGTACATGGATGGAGGCACTCTGAGCAATGTCATCAGGCAGACCTACCTGTCGGAGGATGAGATGGCAGCCATCAGTCGGGAGGTCAGCAATCCCAGCTGTGTTTCCAAGGGCTTGGGCAGGATTGTCTGGGAAACAGGGCCTCAGAGCTGGAGTGATTTCCTGTGCCAAGCTTTGTTTCTGTGTTGCTGCTATTCTATGGGCAAGCAAAAGCATCTCAAGTGAAAGGCCTGCCAGTGCCCCTGCACTCCCTGTACTCAGTGCCAGTACTCTTAGCTCCTGCTGTTGTATTCTCGCTCTGTCTCTTGTATTTGTATTTGCTGTTCTCCACCTTGCCTCTCTAAATGTTTGCCTGGAGTCTGTCTTCACTGCATTTTTGCCTGTAAAAGCAAAGGTAGTGGTGGCAGGATTTGAAATGATTAGCAAAGAAAAACGACTCATTTCTCACAGTCCTCAGCTGAAAAGGATAGTAGTGCAGCCAAAATGCTCTTTGCTTCTGGAAGGTGACTGGTGTGATACATTCAAGCCTGTGCTGAGGCCAGCAAGAAAATCTTTGTCATGCAGCCTCCCACCCAAAAGTGATCCGCTTCACACCAAAGGGAGGGACTTTTCCTTTCCAAACCCCTCCTTTGTCCTCTGCATGGAAAAAGCACGTCCACTGCAGCAGGAGTCATCCTGGCTGGTTGGCAGGGGACAGCCTACAACAGCAGGTGCTGTTGCTCTTTCAAAAGCTGACGTGCCTTTCCTCAGAAAGGTCCTGCTCTGCAGGTGTTGGAGCAGCAAGCTCTTCCTCTCAGTGGCCATTACTGTTCTGCCATTACTCCCCATTCCCCTGGAGAGGGAATCTTTTAGGTTCTTTGTTTCCTTTCTTGTGGGATGAAATCACATCACTCATTTTTGACCTCCTCTTTCTGTTTTCTCTCTCAGTGCCTGCAAGGACTGCAATTTCTTCATTCAAACGACATCATCCACCAAGATTTGAAGAGCAGAAACATCCTTCTCAGAACTGACGGTTCTGTCAAGCTGGGTCAGTATATTCTTGGTCAGGTGCAGCATTCCAGGGATGTGGGTGTGGGGCTGCTTGGAGTGACAGCCAGCTCCCCAAAAATGGTGCTGGTGGCAGTGCAGGGACCCCTGCTGCGAGCTGAGGGCACAGTTGCAATGTGCACAGAGGTATAAGGAACCACAAGCAGTCAAGAGTGGCCTTGCTCTGTGTGTGTCCCTTCCAGACAGAGGGAGCGACAATCTAAAGCTTCAGGGGAATAAAGTCCACTGCTGTGAGCAGTGTTAAGAAACCTGGGTTTTTTTGGAAGTGGCACATTCCATACTCCCTTGGCTAAAGCTCCAAGGATATCACGCATGGACAGTTCTCCAGGAGATTCAACAGCACATTCTTAGTCCGAGAGTGGGGAATTCTTTTGCTTGGTTTCCTAATTGGAGCTGGCTTTCATGGTTTGTTGTTTTCTCCACAGCTGACCTTGGCCTCTTTGCTCAGCTCAGCCCTGAGCAGGGCAGACGGAGCTCCGTGGCCGGCGCTGCTGGGTGGCTGGCGCCTGAAGTGCTGACAGGTCAACCATGTGGCCCCAAAGTGGACATATGGTCTCTGGGAATCGTGGGCATCGAAATGGTGGAACGAGAGGTTCCTTCCTGGAATGCAACTCCTTTCTTGGTAATGTGCAAATACTCACTGATCCCACTGTCTTTCTCACCTGTCCCATGCTCTGTGTGCCATTGGACAAAATCCCATTGCCATCTGCTGGCACCACTTCCACCAAGGTCTCCTTCTAAAAATGCCCCTGCAACACATCAGCATCTGCTGTAGCTTTGGTTGTATCAGAAAGGGAAGTGGCAGTGAAACCTAACCAGTTCAGAAACCTGCCATTTTGGCCTCCAGCCATGCCTGACATTTCTCACTTGTTTTTTGAACAATGTTGGAACTCTGTTTCTGAGGGACAAGAATTTTTCAGTGGAGAGGGTAGACATGTGATAAACATCCTGAGCAATGGAGGTTAGACCTTCCCAGTTTCAATTTTATAGAAAACATAAGAAAAAAATGAAAAAGAAAAGTAAACAAAAAAGAAAAAGAGAAAAAAAACCTACTACCAAAGCAAGGCCCAAGCAGTTCTGCTTGCTTTTTCATTTTTTAAACACAGCTCTTCTCTTCCATTCTGTAGCATCTTTTCCAAATCCTGTGGATCTTCGAAACTTTCAGGCTTTCAAGTCATCTGTACATTGTTCAGTCACGTATGTGGGTCGCCTGGATAAGTTTCGGTTGTGTTTTTCTCCGACTGCAGTTAGAATTGTTTGCCCAACCCTTGGCTGTTTCTTGGTACTTTAACAAGTTGATGAGCTTGCAGGCAGGTGCCTGGGCTGGGATCCAGCGTGGGCAGTTGACACCGGTGCTGTGTTTCTTTACCATAGGAGCAGGGCCATCCCTGGCCTGCACAGTTCTAATGACAGGGAGGGCTCCAGCTCCCCACCATGGCCAGTGGCTGAGCTCAGCTGAGAGTCAGGATAAAACCCTCTTTGTCACCTCTGGTGATGTGGGAAAAGGACAGAAAGCCACATAAACTATTTGTACACAAGGGGAGTGCATTGCCATTTCCGGCTTTGAAATTCTCCTTTGGCTTAAAGAGGATAATAGCAAAGTCTCTTTGGTCACCATCTACTTCAGTGCCACGAGCACAGAGTTATCATGACAGTGGTGGGCATTTTTATGGAGACTCCAAGGCCTCTTGCCATTGTTATTTTTGTCTATTTGAGATGGATTCTGCAAGTTGAGGTTTGAATAGTTCCAAGTCAGTGTCTTATGTTTCTAAATACCATCTTGCAAAAGCAGAATGAGCTCTCTCCCTCTGACTTGTCAGCGTGTGAGAGCTTGGTTCCACATGAACCATACTGGATAATGATCAGCCGATGTCTTGCCAATCTACACTGTAATTCCTTGGCCTGAGGAGTATCAGAAAGACCTGCTGAGCTCCGTGGACACTGTCAGCTGCATGGAAGTGAGCATCCTTGGCCTTGCTGAAGAAACTGGAGCTCAGCGTAGGTTAGATGTTCTTGAGCAGGATAAAGGCTGGAATCCTCAGGGGTTTCCAGAGGCCTGCATGCCCAGAGGGACTGAGTTCTGGGGAGCAGCTGGATGTTTCTGCACATCATGGAAAGGGATTGCCAGACAGCTCAAGCCTCACCACAGGCAAACACTCCCCAGCTCTTCTCAGGCAACATTTGCTTTGGGTTTCAAGTTGTTCCCACTTATCTGTCAGTGAAGATGCGCCTCAAACTACAAGGCAAGCCTCTCAGAACTGGTGTTACATTTCCAGAAATGAAGAAAGGAAACCCAAACTCAAGAAAGTTGCTAAGGCACTGATTTTTAGAGAGGAACTTAACCCCCTGTGCAGTTTCTTCTCACTGGGAAACATGCCTGAAACCTGGGCATGAGGGTGTAAAGGCCACAGAGTCTCTTCTGCTTCTTGTGCAGTGCTGCTGAAACACTCAGTGACCGTGTTTCTCTCCTAGCCCAAAGCAACATTCTCCACATCACCAAGCCAGAGCCTGGTGATGTGGAGAGCCTGCCAAAACCTCCCATTTGTTTCCTGGCACTTTCTGGGATGGGCCTACCATTCATGCATTGACTTGTGTAGCCAAATGAGTAGAGGGTGACCGTAGGGATGGAACCTCTCCTTCTGATTTGACCATGAAAAGTTTTTCTTTTCCATGTAAGGAAAGCAGAATTTTTCAGACTGCTGAGAGACAGAGCTGCAGGTGGCTCCTGTGTGTCCCAGCAGGCGTTTTCATCCCAGTACATTTGTGCATGCATCTTAATGTGTCTGTGTTGAAGATGAGATTCCAAATGTTTGTTTCCTTGCCTGAGGAATACCTGGTGGATTTCCTTTCTTTCCTTGCAATTCCCATTGTTTTCAAGAACAAAGCAAAAAGCTTGATTGCTTTTGTTTTATGGCAGCTGTGCTTAAGAGACAAGAAGCACTGCAGAGATACTTTTCATATCCTAACCCTTGGATACAGTAGAGTTAGTATAGCAAAGTCCTTCTTCCAAAAAGCCTCTCAAGCTGGTATGAATCCTCAGAGAAGGAAATGTGCTTGTGCTGATGTAGTTCCCACTAACTAGGTCAGGCAATGAAATCAGCTGCCAAGGCAAGATCTGCAGGACAGTGGGAAAGCTGTGGCTGCATCGGAGTTTGGGTTTTTGGTTGGTAAAGGAAAGTCATCTCTGGGTCTCTGCCAGGGCAGAAACTGCCACTGCAGAGTGGAGCTTAATCAATGGGATCTGGGAGAGCAGGGACAGATGGGAAAGAAGCAGGTGGAGCCTGGTGTCTCCTTTTTCCCCAGCCTCAACTCCTGATAGCCACAGGAGGAAGACAAAAGCTGCAGCAGCCCAACCTATTTTCATTTTGCCTGCGTGACTTCCTGAGCTGCTGCCTGCAGAGAGACGAGGCGCGGCGCTGGTCTGCCAAGGAGCTCCTGCAGGTAAAATGTGAAGGGGCTGCAGGTGAAACAGGCTCTGAGGGATGGGCTCCTCTTCCACTCAAGTCCAAGGCAGCAGATGAGCCCCCTTCCTCCTCACCTCCACTCTTGCTGCTCCTTAAATGAAAACAGTGAGGAATCCTAGACTGGGCTGGGTGGCAGGGCCCTGTAAAGGTCCTGTGGTGCAAGTGTCCTGCAATGAGCAGGGACATCTTTAAAGAGATCAGGTTGCTCAGAGCCCTTTCCCACCGGAGCCAGAATGGTTGGAGGGATGGGGCACCTACAAGCTCTTGGGGCAAGCTGTGCCAGGGTTCCAGCATGCTCCAAGAAAACAAGTTATTCCTTAGACCTACTCTGATTAGATGCCCTTTGTGTTTAAAAATATTTGTCCATATCCTATTGTAACTGACCCTGTTAAAAAAGATGTCCCCCACTTTCTTCAAAGCCACTCTGAAATCTTGGAAAGTGGCAATAAAGTCTCCCTGGGGCCTGTTCTTCACAAAACTGAAAGACTCCAGCTCCCTCCCGCATTTCCTGAGAGGAGAGGCGCTCTGTCCTCTGACCGTTTCAGTCACCCTCTTTTGTAATTTGGTGGAGTGTTCAGTTTTATCTAATAGCAAAAGAATTGAAGTAGAGCAATGCAGGGTACAGAGACATGAAATGGTGGTGGAGGAACCCAAGGAAGCCAGTCCCAGCTGAGCAGTCAGAGATTTGGCTGTGGGCAGGAGGGGCTGTGGGGGGCTCACTGTGAGCCTCTGAGGGGCCCTGGTTTGTGCCCCCCAGCCCACCCTTAGAGGTTTCTGCCATGCAAACAGGGACAGCTGGGAGGGACTTGTCCCAGCCCCATCTGCTGCCTGGCACCCTCAAGCAGACAGGAACTGCGCCAGGGTTACTGCCAGGCTGAGTGGCAGAGAGGGAACTGCAGGGCCCAGTGCCACTGGGCTGGCCCTGCTGGGAAGGAAGGTGCCATCCAGCACACGAGGGGCAGGGCATGGAAAGGTAGACACTGCTCTCTGTCCCTGTGGGAATCAGCACAGTGCCTGTCTTTCAAAGGCAGGGGCCTGTGTGAGCCATTGGAGCTTCCTGAATGCACCATTTCTAGAGCAGTGGCAGGGCAAAAATCCCAACAAGATAAAGAAACCTGAATAAATGGATGAGTGGGATTCTGGGCCAGGTTTGCCTGTGATGGCAGGGTCCTGCACATGACTGCTGGGTAGCAGATGGTCCCACTGCTCCTCTTTCTGGGTCTTTTTAGGACTCAGAGCAATCCCAACTGAGCCTGTGAAGCACTGAGCTTGGAAAGTAATGGTTCACTATTCACTGTTCTTTGTCTTTTTGTTGTTTGGTTTGTTGTTTGTTTTTGGTTTATTTGTTTTGGTTTGGTTTTGGGTTTTTGGTTTGTGTTTTGTTTTCTTTTTTGTTTTTGTTTTTGTATTCGGTTTTTTTTGGTTTTTTGTGGTTTTTTTTTGTTACCAGCATCCATTTGTAACATCAGCCGAGGCTGCATCCACCCTGGCACCACTCATCATCTCAGTGAAGAGGAGGATGGAGAAGCAAACAGTGCTATAATCATATCAGGACCATTTTCTCCATAGCCATCTTAGAGTAGGATTGTAGAGTAGGATTGTAGAGTAGGACTGTAGAGTAGGATTTAGAGTAGGATTTAGAGTAGGACTATGTGGAAAAAAAAGACTCTGCACAATTTAATGTGAATCAAGGAGAAGCCGTTAATTGTGCTTCTAAACATAGTTTATAATTAGTTCCTATCCTATAGCTTTCTGTAGTCATGCATTGTTTGGTTGCATCTTTTTCTTAATCTAATTGGTAGATGCTGTAAGGGTCATTTTATTTGGGTTGCTACCCCTTTGTCTGTCAGCAACTCTTCTGCTTCTTCTTTCTGCTCGCAACATCACCTTTTTATCCACAAAGTTGAATGCAGCTTTATTAAAAACCTGTCCTAGTCCTAGAAGGTTAGTTAGTTTAGTTAGCTCCAGAAGGTTAGGCTGGTTCATTTAGTGCCTGTCCATTGTTCTGTAAATACCACCCTACAGGATTATAGAGTAGGATTGTAAATAAATAAAGTTTCTGAAACTTTAACTCATTTGGAAGAATCCTTTCTTTCTCACCCTGTGAACAAGCTGAGCATTTCCTTCTGAGTTGTCAGCTGTCTCTTAAAGGTGCAATGGCTTCTTTGGTGTTGTGAAAAGTACATATTACACGACAGGCTCTTCACAGATATTAAAATTTATATATATATATATATATATAAATTAATAGACTATATGTGTTATGTTGTCTTAGTTCGTAGTACTGTATTTTTTTAAGTAGTGTGGTATGTTGCGGTGTGATGTCATGGTTTGCCTCAGATACCCCAGGTTCCTCCCTGATAATTCCCTGCCAGGTGTGTCAATCATCCCTCCTTTCCACACCCTGACCCCTGTTGAGCGCTGTCTGTCAATCCTGGCATTCCAGAAGGGCGTCCAGTGACTGGCAGAATTTAAAAGATGCCCTCCCCTCCTGGAAGGACATTGGGCCATCCAGGTGTCCTCTGTCCCTTGACACTTCCCCGCCCCATACCTGGTTGGTGGTCCCTGTGTTCCTTCCCTGCCCCTCTGCCCTGGGTAAAAGGGCGAGCAAACCATGCGGTTGGGAGTTCTCCTGGAGCCATTGCTGGATTCAGAGGCCTGTGGACCAGGAATAAAGCTCTCCATAGGAACCCTCCATCAGAACCGACTCCTTTCCTTCACCTCGCCTTAAAGCTTCTCCACCAAAGGTAAACCTGAGCTCCTGCATGCCTGGACTTGCCTCCAAGCACCCAGCTGCAGCACCCAGCTGGCCAAAGTGTCTCTGGGGTAAAATTCCACAGTTGCCGCTATTTGGTCAAGCAGCAAAGGTCAGACAAGCTCATGTACGTCCCATCCAGCTATATAGGTAATTATTTCAGTGGTAAATATAGTTTTAGGTTATAACATTATGTAAAACAGGAGCTATGTGATGTAAGATACTTTTTTAACTAGCTCAAGAAAGGGATGGGGTAATCAAGAAATTCTTTGCCCAGAGATGACAGCAACAGGACACCAAGAGCCCCAAGGGAAGAATTCTTGCGTCCTTATTGGAAAAGACCAACTTTCTTCCACCTCCTTCCCGACTTTGAGGAGCCAACAGGATTAAGGGGGAGAACTTGACAATAAGCAGAGAACGCCCTTTGTTTGAAAAGAATTTATGAATCATGTATGAGATATATGAATATTCAACAGGCTACTGCTTTTAAGGGCTAATCCTTTGTTAGCCTGTGTGCTTTCGGGGCATAATTGCCCAGGAGGCACCAGGACTGTCCGTATGTCTTTGTTTTTATTGTCCTTTACTGTTCTAACTCTGATTGTCCAAATTCCTATTATTCTAACTTCTATTACTATCTTAATAACCATTTTATTGCTACTAAACGGTTCAAATTTTAAAAGAAGGGATTGGTGTTTTTCGCAGTGTGTTTTGAAAGCTGAGAAGACTCTTCATTCATCATCTCCAGAGCAAACTGCCTTTGGCCAGCACACTGGCCCATTTTGGTACATCTGTGACACTTCTAGTTGAGGCAGAAAGGGCAATGGCATTTGAAGGCAAAACCAAAGGAAGAATGGAGCAGCCCAAACATCTTGCGCAGATGCAGGCCTTCAGCTGCGACTGGAGAGCATTGGGGTTGCTGCCACTTGGATTTGTATCCCTAGGTGCAATGTCTTTGGCTGGAGGAGAGCCTTGCTCATGAGAAAGCAGAAAGATCAGAGAGGGTGCTGGGGAAGGTCTCCTGTGGTGCAGAGCTGTCAGCGCCTGTGAGGTGAGAGCGGGCCCGGCCTTGCCCGGGCTGGAGCCCCAGCAGAGCCCCGGCAGAGGCCGGAGCAGCCTGAGCCCCGGCAGAGGCAGGCTGGAAGGAGGCCCTTAGAGCTGCAAGAGGCAGCAGCCGGGCCCTGGGTGCCTCTTGCTGGGAGCGGGCAAATCCTCCGCTCTCAGAGCCCAGGTGGCAGCTGGCTGCTGCCGAGGGGAAGCGCAGCCGTGCTGGGCACAGCCCGGCCTGGAGGCATTGGCTTTCTGGAGTGTGCCCAGGAGCAGAGAAAGGCCAAGGGCAGCCGCGGGCCGCTGGGCTGGCTGAGGATTCCTCCTCTTCTGACAGCTGCCCTGCAACTCCTGGCAAAGGCCAGCAGTGTGTGCAGCACTCTGGGCACCGTGGGAGGGAGCCGGGCTGCTCGGCAGGCTGGAGCACAGGGCAGCTCCTTCAGGCCCGGCACTTGTGCCAGGGGAAGCGAGGCCAGCGTGAGGCAGGGACAGCTTGGCAGGGCACATCTGCAGCAGCCAGCGCCTCACGCAGCTCTGGGAGGAAGCGCCTGCAATCCTGCAGTTCTGCACTGAGCCAGAGCAAAGGTGTGAGATGCAGAGTGATTGGCAGAAATATTCAGGCCCACCAGGCCAGCCTGCTTTGTGCTCTCTGTCGCACAGCAAGCGCTGTGCAATGCAGCTCTGAGCTGCTGGGAGAGAGGCAGTCGGGGATGTGCCTGAGGTAAGCCAAGGGGTTAGCTGAAAATGTAATTAGGATAATTGAAAACTGCAGATGGGTCAAGCGGCTAGATGGGAATAGAATTGGGATAGTAGGAGACTGCATGTTTTAGTTAAGATTTTAAAATGAGGTAAGAAGCTAAGTTAGTAATACAGCTGGAAGAAATCACATACCTTAGTTAAAGAGTACCAAATATATTAGGAAGATAAAGCTAGGAGTGACAGGGATAGAGGAAGCAATTGTGAAGAAGCAGAGACCATAGAAATACCTTGCCTTAAGAATAATTGAACAGTTAGGAGACTCTTGGACCATGAGCAGCAGGTCCAAAAGTCTTGCCAACTGGCCATGGGAGAAGAGTTCACCATGAGGAAGACAGCTTTCTTCCTCCCATACGCCCACTCCCTCATTTCAAAATCCCACCGACCCAGTTAAGGGAGTACAATTGCACAGCTGTAGTAGATATTCAGCTGATAAAAATGCGAAGCAGGCAGGCAAGAATTATGTATTATGGGTCCTTAGAAACCTAATATAAAAACTTTTCTATAGAAAGACAGAGCAGGAGACTGCAGCTCCTTGCACATGTCTTTGGAAACTAGTTCACATGTGTCCAAGGCTGCAATATATACCCTTCTTTTCTACTATAATTAGTTGAAGAGTTGCTTGTCCGTGCTTCAAGGGTTATGGTGGAGTTGTGAACTGATTTGGAAGGGAGCAGAAGAGTTTCAGCAGGCAATTTTTGGAAGAGATGGAAGGCTCTTGTGACTGAACGGGAAAGCTATTTGGAATGGAGTAATGATCCAAAGTCCATACAATTGTATCTTTGTGTCTGAATTTAAATCAGAATGCTTATAGATAGCTTCATGCAATTTGTCTAGAAATTTATCAAAGTCTTCATTCTTCTTTGGTGAATTTGTGTAAGAGATGTAGTGTGTAATCTGGAAGTGCAAGAATAGCATTATATGCCAGTTGTTGGCTCATCTGTAAGACTTGATCAATGCTCTTAGCCTGAGCAGTGGCAGTAGGCCAGGGCCCCTTGCCAAGTAACTGTTGTGCTGTTAAACCATACAGAGGATCACCCTGCACTCTAGGTCTTGCAGCTTCTTTGGGCACACTTTTCCTCCCTGCTTTTATGACACATCACCTGCTGATAGGGTGGCATTATAAGCCATACCATGGTATGCACATCAGCTGGAATTAATGTGTTAGATGGAAAAATATACTGCAGAAGTGACTGTGCAAGTTGGGATTTTCAACTAAATTGTGAAATTGCAGCTCTCAATTTTTCTAAAATCTTCCAATTGAAAGATTCTCAAACTCTACTTGCAGCATTAGTTACTACAGGAAAAGCTTCTAAATCATTGGAGAGAAAAGTCCCTTCTACAATAGCTTCTGGAATAAGTTTTTTCTACTTTGGTTTCTGAGCTGCTTCTATTTCAGGGTCACATTCCAACTCTAATTCCACCCTCTTTACAGCGTGAGAGGGAGGATTTTGTTTAACTGGCTCAAATGCTGGCTCAGAGACAGAATGGAGGAGTGTTTGCAAGAGAGTTGCCATATTCAGCCAATGCCCAATCCAGCCTGCTTGTAATAATGGACAATGAACACGTTCACAAAGAATGAATTATGGACATATTCAGAAATGAGCTCGGTATATCCTTGAAAAAGATACAAGAAGAAGAGTCATCAGGACTCAGCACATTTGTCAGCAGGCTTGGGAAAGTGAGCCGTGGGTGGGCCAGACAACCCCAGCAAGATGTGTAAAAAATTAGATGATCCAATCAGCATTCTATTTTAGACGTGTGAACAGCTAGGATTAACCAATCATGTATTAGCTAGAGACACGTGGACAGTAAAGATTTATTATAAATAGAGTCTTTTTAGGAATAATAAATTTAGCTTCACTGGATCATATTGGTTATGTTGTGATGTCCCTGAACCTCCGCACCACGCACTTAAGGGTGTGTTGGTTTTCCCCACGAAATGTACACATCTGGGGAAGTGCCCTTGGCAGAGAGGGGCTGGATTCCCAAGGAAACTGCTTCCCCAGGAGCCCCCAGTGAGACAGGTGAAAGTGTCTCCATTTGACTCCCTGTGTTTCCTTCAGTCCTTGAGGCCCCTTGCACTTTGCAGAGGGGCATGCAAAGGGAGAAGGCTGTGAAGAAATACCGATTATGTTCTCTTGATGCAGAGTGTGATTTTATACACTCTCTCCTATGGTGCAGATGCTCTTCATTTCTACTGTGTTGATTATTCTTATCAATACATATTTTAATTTGCTCTGGCATTCCTCCCATAGAAAAGCTTTCCTTGTGTATTTGATTTATGTCTGCAAATGTTGATACGTAACTTTAGGTACCTGAATTTAGCCCATTTCTCCTCTCGCTTTAATTTCAGAAAATGTCAGAATTACAGATGTACGCACCAAAGTATCCAAGATTTCTGTGCAACAGAAAGATGAGTAAACAGTAGTACAGCCCAATCTACATTACCTTTGCCAGTTACCAAAGCCAGTAGATATTTAGAAAAGTGTGCCTTCTTTCAGCAATATTACAAATAGATTGTTATATAAAAATTATAATATAATACTGGCTTTACAGAAATATTTAAATGGATTCTATATGTGTGATGTTAAAGTTGTGATCTTTATAACTTTGTTATAAAGATATAGTTTTTATTTCTGTTGTTAATTAAGCTTAGAGAGCTCCCAAGGGCTTGAACATACTTGAGACTGATTTTGCAATAAACTATCTTTTAAAACTCTGTTTGGAAAGCAGAAGGTAGGAACATCACAGTCATCTGTTGTGTTTGACTTTATTGTTATTTGAGATTGTAGTAAATACTGAGCATGAGCTGGGATGCAGATTGTAATTGCTCATCTTTCCAAAGATAGATATGGATACTATTAACATGTGCCCTCTTTATTGTTCCTAACTAACTAATTTACTGCAGTAGTTTTATAGTGCATTTTTACTGTTGTAATGTCTAAATGTAGTGGGACAATATATATTTGACTTGGGGTAGTTTGACTTTTGTTTTTCAAATAATAAAATCACTCTCTTCAGCCTGGTGAAGAAGAAATCTGCTTCTGTCCTTGTGTACAGCTATGGGTTTGTTTCCATAGCTTCTCCTTCCCTTTTCTGCCTAGGCTTTCTCACCTGCAGTTTTCAGTAGAAAAGCAACAAACCTTTGAAAGGCTAAACCTCAACATACCTGTGACCCTCAATCAATACTTCCTTCTTCCAGTTTCTTAAGATCTCTTTGTTCTGGGCACTCAGTATGGCCTTTTTCCTCAAAGTTCTTTGGCTGTCTTGAATGCTTACAGTGTAAAAGGTAATCCCTGATCTATTTTCAACTCCCTGCTCAGATGCAGACTGCTGGAAGGGAGCTAGGACTGGTACTGGAGACCTGGCAGCTTGTCCAGGAAGCAAAATTTTTGAAATAATGGTAATGTGGAGAAGCATGCAAGTCCAGGTGGTGAACTCAAATATGCAAGTACTTGCAGTTTCCTGACAGGACTTTACAGTTCAAGGGTATGGTCTCTTCTTATTTCTGTCCCTTAATGCTGAATCCTTGCCACATTTTTTAAACTTCTTTTGCATTGTCATCTTCTGTGTTTTCTTCCTCTCTTCTTCTCTCTGTGAATTTCTATGCAGGATGGATAACGTGTCATACACTGTCAGCTTGCTCAGTGACCGAGTAGTCATATGATGGTGTAGAAATTGTAGGCGCACAGTAGGCAAACGTGTCATGCTTCTGTGTGCCCTCTGCAGGCAGACCTGCTTCCCAAACCTTCAGTCAGACTTGGAAAAATGGTTTGTCACCACTACTTTTTTGTGGTTTATGCATTGATGAAGAAACACTTCCATCTCAGCCCGCTCAAGCCACTGCAGAGCAGGAGTTGTTGCTTTGGTAGCAGATGTGCTGTCAGGGTCCTTACAGTTCCACAAGATGTGCCTCTCCTAGAACACGTTTGCATTTTTGTACAATAAAAACTATTCTTTAAATTGCATCAGTGTAAGTCATGCACTCCTGTAGATGTGTTTTCAGACATAGATATTTATATATATGCCTAGTGAATGGCCTCCTGGGGAGCAGGAACAAATGAGGAAGGAAACTGGGCTGATAAAACATGCTTCTGCTTCAAGAAAAACCCCCAGTCTTCCCTTTCCAGAGAAGGCTATAAACTTCTTCTTGATTGGCCTAAAGGGGATAAACAAGTCCCTCCACATCCTGATCTTTTACTAGTCTCAAATTATTTAGAAAAGTTTTAATTTTTTTTTTTTTTTTTTTTTTGGTGGGGGGGGTGGTTGTGTTGGGGTCTGCACTTCAGACCTGTTCTCCCAGCAGCCAGGGACCTACAGCTGCTGTGGGTGGGGCAGGTGCTCAGGTAATTACCAACAGGTGCTTGGTAATTGCTAACAGCAGTTGAGGTGAGAAGTTGGCTTGTGCCTGGCTGAGGGCTTGAGGACTGTGGTGAGAGAAGGGATAGGGAGTGGAGTGGAAAATATTAGTTACACAGGCAAATCTGAGGTGTAGGTGGGATTTAACTGGATTAGGCACTGCATTTCATGGACTTGATAACAATTTATGAAGAACTGAACATTTAACTATGAGATAGGACTATTTAGTTGTTATTCTAAATGCTGCATTTATTAATATGTTATGTAGTTTCTTTGTATTTTGCTCAGAAGCTGTCTCAAAAACATTGAAGTCCAACTAAAGTCTTCATAAACACAAGTTAATAGCTTACTTTTTGTTAAAAACAGAAGCTGAAAGGGCCAATGGCTCTTGCATTCAGTAATTCACACATTTTAAAAGAAGTGGCTCTTTCTTCTTCCTGTGGCTAGCTTGTCTCTTCAGGCTAGAAAACATTTCTGGGAGCATTTCCTTGCTGCTCCTAATCTCTATGCCCTTGGAATCTGATGCTAATACTGTATTTTTCTAAAATTAGAAAATTTTAAATTTCTGTAGGCCCTTTCATTTTGTAATTTGCACCTGTAACTCGGGGGGGGGGGGGGAAGTCTGATAAGTTTTTTTTCTTGTAGGCCTCTCAAATTGCAGCCCATTGCATTTAGCTGCAAAATCCTAAATCACGCTAACAGGATGCCTGAAATGGACACTGGTAGAGAGTAAAAAAAATTGCCTGATACGGATGCTATCAACTATTTTTAGTTCCTGACAGTCCAGTATTTCCCTTACTCAAGGACTGTTCATATTTCTTTCTCTTTTTTTCTTGCAGCTCTCAGTTCTGTGATGACTGAGAAACAAAAATACAAAGTAAGCGTATGCAGAGTAGATAGACTTTATGAGAATTAGGGGGCAATGTGACCATACACTGATCTGTATGATTGCCTTCTTCTGTGAGATTGTAGTGGTGTTGGAATATATGTTGGGAAATAATTCATGCTATAAAAGCATGTATTTCATAAAGACTGCAAAATCCAAACAAGTCTCTGACCACAAGCAGCCTGAGAGGCAGGCGTCTATTCAAATTCCGAAATTCCTGAAGGTGGCCAGATAACGATTGGCACTTTAGCCCAAGAATAGACACACCCAGCGCAATGATCACTATTATCCCGAGTCATCGAAAGACGCCTAAGAGCGATCATTGCCCTGTTGATAACATCGATCAAGATAGCCAAAGTCGCCAGAAAGATACGTGTGAATACGTGACTTCCCTGAATCCGATCAGCGCTGGCTATCAACAAGGAAATGGCGATTGTCCAGCTCTGCACACTGGAAGAACCAACTATGAATATGCAGAGTTACAAAAGAAACTGGGACTTCTTTGCTCAGGCATAATAAACTGTATAAAGCGTCCCTACAAGAAGCGGCTCTCGTGAATGGTGGAGAGTCCGATGCAATAGAGGTGGGATCCAGGTTCACCCAGCACCCAACCCGGGCTCGACACTGTCTCTTTGGCTGTGGTGGTTTTGAAGACCATATTTTAGTCGCGGAAAAATATAAAGAAATATTTTCGCATTTTTTATAATTTGGCTTTTGACTGATCATTCATAACAGTTCCATATAGATGATTCCACATTTGGTGTTTTGCTGCGTAAATCAAAAGCACAATCAGTTCATGATAAGCACCAGTACAAGCTGGACTTCCCAGAGTAGCCAACTGAAAGAATCTGAAAAGAAGAAATGCAGGAAATGACTTGGTAAACCTTGCCTGAAAGATGGCTGACGGTTTTTTTCAGTAATCTATAATCCATTCCCTTGGCTTTTGGCTTTCTTAGCAAGGCCATCTGCATCCCAGATTCCCGATGAAGTGAGAAGCCTGAGCTTGTGCAACTGCCTGAAAGATTCCCTGTTCCTCTGCAGGGACACTCAGGCTGGAACAGGAGCTTAAGCCCTCTCTGCGGCAGCCTCCTCCAAGCTGGAATTTGTGCCGTGCTGGGAGAGGAGGAGGAGGGGGAGAAGGCTGGCACTGTGTGGCAGGAGCAGGAGGTTTGGCCACAGGACATTCCGTCTGCGCCGCTGCCCCGCAATGGGCGGCCGTGCCTGTGGCTCTGGGCCTGGCCCCGCGTGCGCTGAGCTCTCTGGGCTGGGCTCAGGTTCCCGCTGGGCCTGGGCAGAGCCTGGGCTCAAACTGGGGGCAGCAGCAGTGCAAAACACCTCTGGGCATCTGCATTTCCTGCTGCTGGGAAGGAACAATGAAGTGAGTCGAGAAGTTCAGGTTTCTGTTTCTCCTGGTGGATTTTTCAATTTACACACTGCGGAGGCAATTTCTGTGATGGCCTCTGTCAGTTTATTCTATTTCAACAGTGCCAGCAGCAGGGCTCTGTTGGAGCACTGCAAATGTGGCCTGTGTGGCTTTAATTCCCCTCACTTAAGTGCTCAGGGGCTGGTGGACATTCCAGTATCTGCTGATCTTTATGTCCGAGACAAAAATACTGACTTCACTGTCATGAAAGCACCATGGGTAGCACCAACTGAAAGAGGCACTTGCAGTTTTATTGATAAAATTCAGGTGGCAAGCAGAAGAGGGCCAAGAGCAGTCATGATCCCAAATTCCCAAGGCAAAGGCGCCAGCAGCCTGCTGCTGTCACCTCAGGGTGAGTCAAACAGAGCTGAAAACAGCGCTGGAACCCGATCCTTTCTTGCTCTGAGGTCTGGCTCAGGGCAGCACAGGCGGGCCCTGAGCAGTCAGGGCTGTGTGTGGGTGCTGGCTGCTCTGCTCCAGAACTGAGCTGGAAAAAGCCCTTGGGAGCAGAGGCGGGAGCAGGCGGGAAGGGGCCGGCGCTGCTGCTGCTCCTGGCCGGGAGCCCCGGCTGGGCCGGGCCGGCGCCCCCTGCGCTGCGGCTGCTGCTGCTGCCAAAGCCGGGCGGGACTCGGGGACAGGGAACGGACACGGGGGGACAGCAAAGGCCTGGCGGCTGCAGGGATGGTGGCACTGGGGCCGAGGCCAGCACAGAGCTTCAGCCCGCAGTTAGCCCTGAGGGAAACACTGGGGAAAGGCTCCATTTCAGCCTTTCTGCACTCACAGCTGTGAAGGGACTGAAATGAAAGGAGAACAAGCAGGACTTGACCCCTTCTCCTTTTGGAGGAGCCCTGGGGCTGTGAGGGGCCATGGAGGGGCTGTGAGGGGCCATCAGTCATGAGGCGCCATTAAGGGCCTTGAGAGGCCATGAGGGGCCATGGGGAACTCTGAGAGGCCATAGGGGTCTGTGAGGGGCTGTGGGAGCCCAGGCCTCTCATGGAACCAAGGGGCCATCATGTCCCAGCAGGGCCTTGTGCAACCAAAGGGACCATGGTGACACTATGGAGCCTCATGGTATCACAGGTCCATTGTTACACAGCAGCCACAGCAGAACTGCAGAACCAAGGAGATCATTGTGACATTGCACAACTGTGCAAACCTGTGAGCCTACCGGGAAAAGGCAGTAGCAATGCCCTGGAAAGACACACCACAGGCTCCGGGCACTCCTCACAGCTCAGGGTGAGAAAAAAGGCTTCCCCATGGTGCTCTGCCGCACTATGTTAATTTGTCCCAGTTCTGTCCTCTCCATTGGCCTTCTCTACCCCTTTTACACTTATATGTTCATGTTCTGGCGAGTTCTCCCTTCCCATTGGTGTGTAACCCTGTCCATCTACCCGGGCATTCCCTACTGGTCCCTTCCCACTGTACCACCCCTGAGCCCTCAGACCATTGGATACCTGGTGCTCTCCATTGCACCCTCTTTCCCTCCATTTATGCCCTGGACAATCCTTTGTCTTTGGCCTCTGGACACTTTCAGCGTTTCTCTCTCTCTCTCTCTGTATGTGTGTGTGTGTGTGTGTGTGTGTGTGTATCTGTGTGTCTGTGTGTGTGTCTGTGTGCTGGTGCTCTCATGGTTCCTACCCATTGCCACAAGACACTCTCAGGAAAGGTTTTGTCCAGACCACCTGAGACTGCAGCAATAACTCATTTTTTTCATTTACTCTGTGGTGCAAATAAACCATTCTGTCTAATCATGATCAGAAAAAAATCAGAGCTGTATTTATATAAATTTATCTGGTATTCTATGATTAATCCTGTGGGACAAATAGCGTTCAAGTCCAATTCCAATGTCCAATCTCTTACACCTTTGAGAAAGACTGGGGCTGGGATTGGATCCAGCCACTCCCAGTCTCCTCTCTTAGAATGAATTTTAGAAGTCTAGGGGTCCTGCACAAGTTTGAGGAACCATGGTGGCTGTTGAGTGTCATTTTTCCACCTCACGTCTCGGCAGGAGTTTCTCCAATAAAGAAATAAAGCTTTTGCATGAAGCTCCCACTGTGCCCATGACAGGAACCCCTGTGAGTATCTGGGACATCCCAGCTCTTTGGCAGCCTGGGGACTCCTGGGATGTCACCGTGGAGCCCCCGTGAGTGCCTGTGACAGATCGGTGCCTTTGCAGCCCAAGGACCCCTGGGATGTCACCATGGAATGGCTGTGACTGCCTCTGACCACAGGGCTCTTTACCATCCCCAGAAAGCCCTGGGAGGTCTCCATGGAGCCCCTGTCTCTGCCTGTGACATTCCAGCTCTGGAACAGCCTGGAGACTCCTGGAAAGTCCCCATGGAACCCCTCCGAGGGCCTGTGACAAATCTGATCCTTAGCAGGCAACCATCACCAGCCCCCTATTGCTATGGCCATTTTCTGTGGCAACCATCACCAGCTCCCTGTTGCTATGGTCAGTTTCCATGGCAACCATCACCAGCCCCTGTTGCTATGGTCAGTTTCCATGGCAACCATCCCCAGCCCCCTATTGCTATGGGCAGTTTCCGTGGCAACCATCACCAGCTCCCTGTTGCTATGGTCAGATTCCTTGGCAACAATCACCAGCTCCCTGTTGCTATGGTCAGTTTCCATGGCAACCATCACCAGCCCCCTGTTGCTATGGTCAGTTTCCATGGCAACCATCACCAGCTCCCTGTTGCTATGCTCAGTCCCTTGGCAGCTCCAGGGAGACCCCATGCCGAGGTGGTTGCCATGGACACCAGCTCAGGCCTGCAGTCAGAGCTGTTGCCATGGCAACCATTGGCGGCCCCATCCCCAGGCTCATGGGATCCCAGAACCACAGAATTGGCTGAGCTGGGAGGGACCCATCAGGATCCTCCACTCCAACTGCTGGCCCTGCACAGGACACCCCAACAATGCCAGCCTGGGCCTGGCAGCGCTGTCCAAACGCTGCTGCAGCTCAGAGAGCCCTGGAGCTGGGACCCTTCCCTGGGGAGCCTGGGCAGGGCCCCAGCAGCCTCTGGGCAAAAACCTTCTCCTGACATCCAACCTGAGCCTGCCCCGACTCAGCTGCAGCCGTTCCCTCCACTCCTGTCCCTGGGCACCAGAGGGAAGAGGTTCCCATAGACCCAGCCAGGGACCCGCTCCCAAGGCTGTTGCCATGGCCCCCAGGGCTGGGACCAGCTGGGATGTTCGGTTTCCACGGGCTGAGGTTCAGGAATGGGATTCCCCAATTTCCTGTCCCCGCTAAAACCGTGCTGCCCTCGCTGCCCTCCCGCCTCCCATGGGAAGCACAAAAGGCAAAGATCCCGGGCTGGGATAAGAACAATTTATTGGGAACAACAATGAGATAAGGAACGAATGGAACAGAAACAATATTGATAACAGAGTGTATAAATAAAACTGTTGACAGGGAAAACTAAAACACAACTTACTCGGTCAGCCTGGCCATGTATTTCCTCCTGCCTGGAAAGGACACCCTTCTCCTCAGGGACAGAGAGAGAGAGAGAGTGTCCCTTTCCTGTCCCTGGCAATGTCCTGAGGTGGGAATGAATGTAATGACACAGTCATTGCCAGACCCTCATGTTCTTCCATCGCACATCATGTCATTGGCAGAGGCAGGAAAAGGGACAGGTATCTTCCTAGCATGGATCAGAAGGAAAAATGGATCACCAGGGCTCTTCGCAACATGGATCCTCCAACTATGGATGAAGTTGGGGCAATGCACAAAAGCGCTCCTGCACTGGGGCATTGGCAGAGCTTCCCTTACAGGTGCCTCCATTGGTGTCTGGTTAAGACAGAGATCTGGGTGAAGCTTTTCCCACTCTGGGGACACTCGTAGGGCCTCTCCCCAGTGTGGATGTGCCAGTGGGTGATGAGGGTGAAGTTGTGCTTGAAGCCCTTCCCGCACTCAGGGCAGAGGAAGGGCCTCTCCTCAGTGTGAATCCGCTGGTGCTGGAGGAGACTGGAGCTGGTCTGAAACCTCTTCTGACACTGGGGAAACTCATAGGGCCCCTCCCCAGTGTGGATGCGTAGGTGGGTCACAAGGTTGGATCTGTAGCTGAAGCCCTTCCCACACTCCCCACACTCATAGGGCCATTCCCCGGTGTGGATCATCTGGTGGCTGATCAGGTGGGAGCTCTGCCTGAAGCTCTTCCCACACTGCAAGCACTTGTGGGGCTTCTGCCCATCTGGAAGCTGCCCATGGACTACCAGCTGCGAGTTCTGGCTGAAGCTCTGTCCACCTTCCTGGCTCAGGGTGGGTCTTTCCTCCTCAGAGAACCCTGGGTTGGGTTTGGAGCCCCTCCTCCTCATAGAGGATCTCCAGGGCTTTTCCTCCCCATTGGATTCTTTTCCCATGGAGCCACTCAAACCGGCCTCTTCCATGAGGTTGTGCTGTGGGGATTTGTTGTCCCTGATCTTGATCCTCAGCTCCTTCTCTGGTAGAGGAAGGACAAGCACAGGATGGGATTTCCCCCCATGCAAGAGGGGAGGGGAAGGAGATCCCCACAGTGCACCCCTGGTAGGATGGCGTTGGCAGCAGGGTTGTCCTGCAGCGAGGGGATTTTCTGGGCTGGGAGATGGAGCAGGAGAGAGGGGGAAAGGGGCACTGACTTCCTCCTCACCTGCCTGGGTGTCCTGGGGCATCCTCATCTTCCTTGAGGTGTCTTCCGCCATCTGGCCAAGTTTTAGGAATGGGATATTCCTAAAACAAGGGAAGAAAACAAGGGATGAGCACAATGAGCTTTGTACTGGTTTAAAGGCAAACCTGGGGAAGAGTCTAAGCCAGAATTCCAATTCAGTAACAAAATAAGGATCAAGGCAATGATACAGAAACACTGCCTTAAACTGACAGAGTCAGGATATAATCTGACACCCTGTTGGTCACGGTGATGGCAGCAGTCCCATTAAATGGTGGCTGCAGTCCTGTTGGAGAGATGAGGGTGATTCTGTCAAAGCAGGGATCCTGTAGAAGGGTCTGGTCTTCCTGTGGAGGTCCAGTGGTGGTTATGGAGCTCTTGTCCTCTGGGAATCCAGTAGGCAAGCTGCTCCTGGTGTAGCAAAGTGTCAGCTTATATCCAGGTAGGAATGCTTGGATCCTCCCCCTGGGAGGAGCATCCCACAATGGGAGGATGGAATTGTATCAGTCCTGCAGTGACACTCAATGGCCCATTCACAGGAGATATCTCCCCTGGAGGGCGTTATCAGGGCTGACTCATGGAAGAGATAAAGAACAATGCCCCACCTGTTTATAGCAGTTGATGAAGATGGTGATTGAAAACATGCATTTGGTTACATCTTGCATGGCAACCTGAAACAGTGGGGTAATCCCTGCTCAGGGGGTGAACACCACCCCCCTTACCCAAACTGGCTCAGGTGTAAAACCCCCACCCCGAAAAGGCCACACACACAGGGGACAATGTCACACTTGGCCCCCTCCAGGGGAGGTCTGTTTCACAGGCTGGGGGACTTTGCCAAATGTTAGAATAATTTTTCTCTTTGTCCCTGTCACCTTTGTGACAGCTATACATAGCTTCCCCTTCCTTTTCATAATCCGTATTGGGCCTATTTTCCACTTTTCTTTTTTTAGAATGTGCCAGCAGCTGAGCTGGAGCTGTGCAGGACCAAAGGAATTTGGATTTGCCACAAAACAGCTTCTATTGTAAGTTTATAAAATTTTGGGATTTATTTGCCTTTCCATCACAAGGGACTTGTGGGAAGAGTAAATTCAAGGCATTTTATCTAGGGTCAATTTTGATTTCTGACAAGAAACAACATTACTTTGTCTGGTGCCCAGGGGATGCTTGTGAAGCCTCTGTTCCGCTTGCCCTGGGAGATGTTTGGGGGGGGTTTCCCCGTCCCTGTCACCCCAGGCCATTCCCCAGGGGGTCTCCATCATTCTCACCCCAGAGAATGCCTGGGGGTCTCCCTCCCTCTCATACCCTGTGCCAGGGGGTGCTCGGGGCAGTCTCTGTCCCTCTCAGCCCAGGGGATGCTCGGGGGTCTCTGTCCCCTCACCCTGGGGGATGCTCGGGGGGTCTCCATCCCTCTGGCCTCAGGCAATGCCTGTGCAGGGCTGGGGACCAGGGGCTCTGTGTCCCTCTCACTGCTGAGGGTGCTCGGGGCTGGGGGGGCTCTCCCACCTTCTCACCCCTGGGGAGGCCGGGGGGATCTCTGTCCCTCTCAGCCCTGCTGTGACCCCACCCAAACATCATCGGGGTCAGAGGGACAGAGACACCCCCAAACCCCCAGAAGGGCTGAACCTGGGATTTGGTTTGGGGCTTAGGGTTTAGGAAGGGGCTGGAATTGGGGCTGGTGTTGGATTTTGGGCTGAGATTTGGATTAGAGCTGGGATTGAGGTAAAGGCTAGACATGGGATTGGCTTTAGGTCTGGGGCTGGGATTGGGTCTTGGGATAGATGAGTCTGAAACTGGGATGAGATTAAATACAGAACTGTAAGTGTGTCTAAACATGGAGTGAGATTGAGACCAGGATCAGGGTCAGGTTTGGGATTGATCTTACCCAGAGTGGGACAGGGGGGATGTTATGGTGGGAAGGTTTGGGGAAAATCCTGGTTTGGGGAAAAACAAGGTGTGAATGCCTTGGGTTGGGGATTCCTCCCACCCACGTCCATTTCTATAAGTCACCTGATGTCCAAAACTCAAGAGTGAATCAAAAAAAGCCACCAGGAGTTTCCCATTTCCAGTCTCATCCCTCTTGGGTTATGGTAGGTCCTCCATCTCAGGGCTTCTGGGGATCCCATGGGTCCTGGGGATCCCCCCTCTCCAGGGTTCTGCTTTTGGATTCTGGGAGGTTCTGGGGTCCCAAGGTCCCCCTCTCCAGCCTCCCCTCAATCCAGCCACTTGGGGTTCCCCCTTCTTTCTACCACCCTGTCCTGGTTTAGGGCAAAATCGGTTGAAACCCTCCAAAAGGAGTTTCCTCTAGAATGCCGATTCAGCAGTCCGACCTTCAGCCAGTTTGGGAAAATATTTCCTTAGAGAAAAGTGGAAAAAAACCGTAATGTTACAGGCAAAGCATTTACCAGCACAAAAATTGAACAATATTAAGCAATAAAACCTCTTGCTGCTCCAAAATATATGACAAACTCTGAAAGTTCCTGCTTGGGTTGTAGCTCCGAGCACTCAGTGTCTTATCAGTCTCTTATCAGTCTCTTATCAGTCTCTTTTCAGTCCCTCCAGCACTGGAAATGCTGTGGCCCAGGCTCAGCCAGGTGGGCCACAGGTGCCAGCTGCCGGTGATGTTCTGGGTGTTCAGCGCAGAGCAGATTTAAACAGCTCCAAAGAAAAAGAAAAACCACAGTCCAGGGAACTTCTCTGCCTCAGCGAGCTAAAAACTAACTAAAAGCAAAGGAGAGCTCTGTCCTGCTCTCTGTCCATCCAGCAGCCGGAATGTAGAGGAGTGAGTACAGTTTCTGAAAACAAACTGCTGCTTCTTCCTCCTCCCCTTCGCTCTCAGAACCAGCCTTAAAGGTGCAGAACTCATTTCTGGGCTAAACAGACCGATGGGGGTACGAGCATCATGAAGTCACCCCAGGACACCCCTGTCAGGGTCAGGGGGTCCCGTCCCCGCCTCATCTCCGGGCTGCCGGGGGTGCCCCAGCTCCGGTATCGCCCCTTCCCCTCTCCCCGCCCCGGGGGTCCCCCGTTCCTCAGCCCCGGCTCTCACGGGGATCCCCAAAACCAATGTCCCGCCCCGTCGGTACCGGGCCATCCCCACGTGGCCCCCCCGGGACCCTCCGAGGGGCGATCGCGGCTGCTCTCCCCCCGAAAAAGCTCCTCTTAGGGAGCCCGGAGATACCCGGGGCTCGAGTCTGGGATCTGCCGGCTCCGAACACTCACCAAAAAATCCTCCTGGAGACCCCTGGCTGGAGCCGGGGCGAGCTCGGCCTCCGCCCTCACCTGCGGCTCGGGGCTGGGGGCGATGCTCCCGGGGCAGGGGGCGCTGCAGGCTCGGCACGCGGGCGCTGCGAGCGCCGCGATTCTCCCGCTCCCGCTCCCGCTCCTGCTCTCCCTCCTCTTCCTCCCGCATTTCCTCCGCTGCCAGCCCCGACTCCCCTTTCCCACCGCTCTGCCCCGCGGCCCCGCAGCACCGGCTGCTGGGTGGGGGAGCCCCCGATCGGCCCCAGGGCTGGGCAGGGGGCTCGGGGGCCCCCCCGGGGCGGATCCGTCCCCCGGCCCGAGCCCCAAATTCCGCTCCGCGGCCGCTGGGCTCTGCGGGCCCGCCTGGCAACCGGTGAGTCATCGGCGAGATAAGCTCTGGTTGGCTGGAAATTGTTTACCGCGTCCTCTGATTGGCTGGAATTGTAAAAGGCGCTACGCCCTGCGGGTGTTCCTGGGAGCTGCGGAGTCCAGGCGGGAGCCTTTTCCCATTTCTTTCTGTTGTCTGAGACCTCTTTCCTTTTTCTTTCTCTCTTTCAGACCTCTTCCGGATTTCTTTCTCTCCCTTTCTCCTCCCCATTTCTTGTTCCGTTCAGTCCACGCTCAATAATCGTCGGTTTCGTTCCCACGCTCTCATTCGCTCCTTCACTGAGGCAGAGGCGTCTCTCCCTCGCGGGGTCGTAATCCATGGACAGGGTCCCTTCCCACCCCAGTCCCTGGAAAATGTCCATCAAAGCCACCTTTGCTGTGTGCTCTGGGAGCCCACAGAGCTGCTGGATCTTCTCCCCTTGGGAGAGAAGCTCCTTGGGAGGAGCAGCACCCTGGGAGCCTCGGGAATGCCCCTCTGGAATCCACGGCACACACTGCCAGGGTCTGGAATTCCAGTTCTCAGCTATGAAAAGATGTTCTTGCCCTTGAGGGCAAAGCTGTCAAAAAGGAGCCAAAAGCCAAGTGGAGCAAGATCTTACAGTGGCATTTCACTGCGAGCCTTCATAACTTCCCCCATGGTTGTTGTAGCTCCTGAATTGGGAATTAAATCCGGGCACGGTCTTTGGTGTGAGCTGCCCTGGGTCAAGGGAGACACTGAGAGAGAAACAGAGCAGACAAAGAGAGGCAGGAGAGAAAGGAGGGCACAAACACAATCAGCTGAGAAGGTGGCGCTCTGAAAACAGACCAGAACTGACTGAAAAGGAATATAACAGAAAGGAATAATTTTGCACCTTTTATTTACTATCAAAATACAATTTCTTCCCCTTCTCACAAACCTCTTGCCAGTGTCATTCAGCAGGGCTGTCAGAAAGTCCTTCATTCTGGGTGGATGTTCCAGGCTGCAGCCACAAGGAAAGAGGGAATGGGGATTTTCCTGCTCCTGGAGAGTTTGACATCCTCAGCTGAGGAGAGGAGGAGGCACCAGAAGAAAAGTGCAGCTGGACTTCACCCTTCCACAGGAAAAACGGGGCGAGAGAATCTCTCATCCTGTCTGCTGCTGCTCCCACAGGGATGTGAGGGCTGATCCCAGAGCCCCAAGGGTCACAGTCAGGGCTGCCCTCAGGGAATGCTCGCCTGGTATTGAGGGGCAGCGTGGGAGCACCTGGATCTTGGAGCACCCAGCTGCTCCTCATGTTTGGAGGTGCCTGAGGAGGGCTGGGATGATGCCAGGGACATCCTGCAGTGACATCCTCCCTGTCCTGCCCTGGGTGAGCTCAGTCCCAAACCTGACCCTGATCCTGGTCTCAGTCTCACTCCATGTTTAGACACACTCACAGTTCAGTATTTAATCTCATCCCAGTGCCAGACTTTTCTAGCCCCAGACCCAATCCCAGCACCAGCCCTAAAGTCAATCCCATGTCCAGCCTTAACCCCAATCCCAGCTCTAACCCAAATCTCAGCCCAAAATCCAACACCAGCCCCAATTCCAGCCCCTTCCTAAACCCTAAGCCCCAAACCAAATCCCAGGTTCAGCCCTTCTGGGGGTTTGGGGGTGTCTCTGTCCCTCTGACCCCGATGATGTTTGGGTGGGGTCACAGCAGGGCTGAGAGGGACAGAGACCCCCCCGGCCTCCCCAGGGGTGAGAAGGTCAGAGAGCCCCCCCAGCCCCGAGCACCCTCAGCAGTGAGAGGGACACAGAGCTCCTGGTCCCCAGCCCTGCACAGGCATTGCCTGAGGCCAGAGGGATGGAGACCCCCTGAGCATCCCCCAGGGTGAGGGGACAGAGACCCCCGAGCATCCCCTGGGCTGAGAGGGACAGAGACTGCCCTGAGTACCTGAGGGAGACCCTCCAGGCTTTCCCTGGGTGAAAATGATGGAGACCCCCGGGGGAATGGCCTGGGGTGACAGGGACAGGGACACTCCCTGGGCAATGGCCTGGGATGACAGGGACAGGGACAATCCCCTGGGGAATGGCCTGGGGTGACAGGGACAGGGGCAACCCCCCCAAACCCCTGCCAAGCATCCCCCAGGGCGAGAGGCACAGAGACCCCCGAGCATCCCCTGGGCACTGGACAAAAGAATTTGGCAGAAATCAAACTTGACTCTGCATAAATCACTTTGATGAACATTTGATTTTCCCACAAGTCAGATGTGATGAAAATGCAAACAAATCCCAAATATTAATAAACTGGCAGTACAAGCAATTTTGTGGCAATTCCAAGTTCCACTGGTTCCTGCACAGCTCCAGCTCAGCTGCTAGCACATTCTGATAAAAGTGTAAATTCAGCCCAATACAGATATCATTAAAAAGAAAGTAAACTCTGTGTAGCTGTCACAAAGGTGACAGGGATGAAGAGAAAAATGATTCTCACATTTCGCAAAACACTCAAGCCTGGGAATTCAGGAGTTATTTGGGAATTTAGCTACTTGAGCTGAGCTTCTTGTAGGACTTTTAGCAGCCTTGAGTTCCTCACCATGAGTTGAATGAACCTTGTCAGTCTCGCTGGTATCATTTGCTCCCTTTCCTCCTGTGATTTTAAAAAACATTTCAAGGAAGGATGTCACAGACATTTTTTCATAAAATCCTCTCTTTTAGGATTTGTCCTTTCTGGGAAGCTGGGGCCCCAGAAGAAAAATGCAAACAATAATTATCTGCTGATGTGGAATGTAACAGGAGCATCTGTGATTGGTCTTCTGTGAGTGTTTGGATTTGCTGACCACTCACGGGAGAGTTGGTCCTTGCTTTCTGCTGGACACAGAACTTTGTTATTCATTCTTTTCTTTCTATTCTTAGCTTAGCAAGCCTCTGCAACTTTTCTCTTTATTCCTTTTAGAATAGTTATAATGGATTATATATCATATATCAATAAATCCAGCCTTCTGATCATGAACCAAGATTCTCGTCCACTTCTCTCACACTGAAGACCTTCTTTAGGTCACTGTAATAGAAGGACAACAAAATATTTTCTTTACACTCCGGGCCCACAAAGGCGATTTACATCATCGGTTCTCCCATAAGTCACTCAGAGGAAGCTGCAGCCCAGTTTCAAAGAGTTCCTCCAGAGAGAACCACAACCTCCTCAGAGGAGGGAACCATGCTGTTGCCAAAGGCACTTGGGGTCAGAGAACAGTGCCTAAACTCACTGTGCCAAAAGAATTTCACAATCTGGTGAGTCTGGTTAAGAAAAGTGTTAGAGAGATTCCTCTGCCCCAATTAAGGTGATAAGGAGACCAAACCCAAAATGAATTTTATTGAACAGTAAATGGGATAGAAAAGGGGGGACAGGAAGGGAATGACAGGAAAAAGAGCCCTCCCCTGGGGCAGGGTAAGTGTGACATTGTCCCCTGTGTGTGTGTGCCCTTCCCAGGGTGGGGGTTTTACACCTGAGCCAGTTTGGGTAAGGGGGGTGGTGTTCACCCCCTGAGCAGGGATTACCCCACTGTTTCAGGTTGCCATGCAAGATGTAACCAAATGCATGTTTTCAATCCCCACCTTCAGCAACTGCTATAAACAGGTGGGGCATTGTTCTTTATCTCTTCCATGACTCATCCCTGATAACGCCCTCCAGGGGAGATATCTCCTGTGAATGGGCCATTGAGTGTCACTGCAGGACTGATACAATTCCATCATCCCATTGTGGGATGCTCCTCCCAGGGGGAGGATCCAAGCATTCCTACCTGGATATAAACTGACACTTTGCTACACCAGGAGCAGCTTGCCTACTGGATTCCCAGAGGACAAGAGCTCCATAACCACCACTGGACCTCCACAGGAAGACCAGACCCTTCTACAGGATCCCTGCTTTGACAGAATCACCCTCATCTCTCCAACAGGACTGCAGCCACCATTTACTGGGACTGCTGCCACCACCCTGACCAACAGGGTGTCAGGTTATATCCTGACTCTGTCAGTTTAAGGCAGTGTTTCTGTATCATTGCCTTGATCTTAGTTTTCTTTTAAATTGTAATTCTGGTTTAGACCCTCCCCAGGTTTGCCTTCAAACCAGTACAAAAGACAATGTGCGCACCCTTTGTTTTCTTCCCAGAACAGGATTTCCCATTCCCAAACCTTGATTGGATGGAGAAGGAGGCTGTGAGGAAGAGGAAGGAGACCCAGAACACCCAGATAGGTGAGGAGGAAGTCAGTTCCTATTTCCCCCTCTCTCCTGCTCCATCTTCCAGCCCAGCACAGCCCCTGGCTGCAGGACAACCCTGCTGCCAACCCCGTCCTGCTGGGGATGCACTGGGGGAATCTCCTTCCCCTTCCCTCTGGCATGGAGGCAAATCCCATCCTGTCCTTGTCCTTCCTTCCCCAGGGAAGGAACTGTGGATGGAGATCAGGGAGGAAAAATCTGCATGGCAGAACCTCGTGAAAGAGGCCGTTTTGAGTGATTCTAGCGCACAGGAATCCAACAGGGAAGAAAAACCTCAGACATCCCCCATGAGGAGGGGCTCCAAACCCAGCCCTGGGTGCTCTGAAGAAGAAAGAGCCACCCTGAGCCAGGAAGGTGGACAGAGCTTCAGCCAGAGTTCAGAGCTGGTGGTCCATGAGCAGCTTCATGATGGGCAGAAGCCCCACAAGTGCTTGCAGTGTGGGAAGAGCTTCAGGCGGAGCTCCCACCTGATCAGCCACCAGATGATCCACACCAGGGAATGGCCCTATGAGTGTGGGGAGTGTGGGAAGGGCTTCAACTACAGATCCAACCTTGTGACCCACCAACGCATCCACACTGGGGAGAGGTCCTATGAGTGTCCCCAGTGTCAGAAGAGGTTTCAGACCAGCTCCAATCTCCTCCAGCACCAGCGGATTCACACTGAGGAGAGGCCCTTCCTCTGCCCTGAGTGCGGGAAGGGCTTCAAGCACAACTCCAACCTCATCAAGCACCGGCGCATCCACACTGGGGAGAGGCCCTACCAGTGCGCCACATGTGGGAAGAGGTTTCAGACCAGCTCCAGTCTCCTCCAGCATCAGCGGATTCACACAGATGAGAGGCCCTTCCGCTGCCCTGAGTGCGGGAAGGGCTTCAAGCACAACTTCACCCTCATCATCCACCGGCGCATCCACACTGGGGAGAGGCCCTACGAGTGTCCCCAGTGTGGGAAAAGCTTCACCACCAGCTCTCACTTGACCAGACACCAATGGAGCCACCAGTAAGGGAAGCCCTGCAAATGCCACAAATGCAGGAACAGCTTTATGTACCACTCCAGCTTCATCCCCCATGGGAGAACCCACATTGGGAAGAACCCTGGTGATCCATGTTCCCCATGATCCATGCTGGGAAGACACCTGTCCCTTTTCCTGCCCCTACCAGTGTCATGATGTGGCATTGAAAAACATGAGGGTCTTGCCATGGCTGTGTCATTACATTCACTCCCACCTCAGAGAATTTCCAGGTGCAGAAAAGGGACACTCTCTCTCTCTCTCTCCCTGAGAAGAAGGGTGTCCTTTCCAAACAGGGGAAATTGTGGCCAGGAAGACCCAGTGAGTTGTGTTTTAGTTTTCCCAGTAAACTGTTTCATTTATCCCTTCTGTTATCAATATTGTTTCGGTTCTGTTTGTCCCTTATCTTGTTCCTGTTCCTAATAAATTGTTCTTATCCCAGCCAAGGATCTTTGCCTTTTGTGCTTTCCAGGGGAGGCGGGAGGGCAGCGAGGGCAGCACAGTTTTAGCGGGGGCAGGAAATTGGGGTATCCCATTCCTGAACCTCAGCCCGTGGAAACCGAACATCCCAGCTGGTCCCAGCCCTGGGGGCCATGGCAACAGCCTCGGGAGCGGGTCCCTGGCTGGGTCTGTGGGAACCTCTTCCCTCTGGTGCCCAGGGACAGGAGTGGAGGGAACGGCTGCAGCTGAGTCGGGGCAGGCTCAGGTTGGATGTCAGGAGAAGGTTTTTGCCCAGAGGCTGCTGGGGCCCTGCCCAGGCTCCCCAGGGAAGGGTCCCAGCTCCAGGGCTCTCTGAGCTGCAGCAGCATTTGGACAGCGCTGCCAGGCCCAGGCTGGCATTGTTGGGGTGTCCTGTGCAGGGCCAGCAGTTGGAGTGGAGGATCCTGATGGGTCCCTCCCAGCTCAGCCAATTCTGTGGTTCTGGGATCCCATGAGCCTGGGATGGGGCCGCCAATGGTTGCCATGGCAACAGCTCTGACTGCAGGCCTGAGCTGGTGTCCATGGCAACCACCCCTGGCATGGGGTCTCCCTGGAGCTGCTGAGGGACTGACCATAGCAACAGGGGGCTGGTGATGGTTGCCATGGAAACGGACCATAGCAACAGGGAGCTGGTGATGGTTGCCATGGAAACTGACCATAGCAACAGGGGCTGGTGATGGTTGCCATGGAAACTGACTATAGCAATAGGGGCTGGGGATGGTTGCCATGGAAACTGACCATAGCAACAGGGGGCTGGTGATGGTTGCCTGCTAAGGATCAGATTTGTCACAGGCCCTCGGAGGGGTTCCTTGGGGACTTTCCAAGAGTCTCCAGGCTGTTCCAGAGCTGGAATGTCACAGGCAGAGACAGGGGCCCCATGGAGACCTCCCAGGGCTTTCTGGGGATGGTAAAGAGCCCTGTGGTCAGAGGCAGTCACAGCCATTCCATGGTGACATCCCAGGGGTCCTTGGGCTGCAAAGGCACCGATCTGTCACAGGCACTCACGGGGGCTCCACGGTGACATCCCAGGAGTCCCCAGGCTGCCAAAGAGCTGGGATGTCCCAGACACTCACAGGGGTTCCTGTCATGGGCAGATATATTTATATAAATATGTATTCTCTATGATGGTAATGATTAGACAAAATTGCCTTAATCAGAAATAATTATGGCAGGATGTAAGAGACGTAAAATATATTATACAGAGCACTAGGAAATTATTTCATAGCAACTGTATTAAGCAAAACCTGTAATTAAGCAGAGATTGATGTCACTCCCCCAGACCAATGACCATGGGCAATTCCCTTTGGCTCAGCCTGGAGCAGTGACCTTGAGGGTGTCCCCACCGCTGGGAGGAATCCCCACACCCCTCAAGCAGCAAAATGTCAGGAGATGCTGCCATTAAAATTTGGGATGGGACTTTTCTCATCTGAGGTGCTGCCCTGTCAGTCAGATGTGCCCAGGCTGAGCCAGCTCAGCAGCTCTGCAGAAGCTCTCAGTGGTGTCACTTGGTTGTTCCTTTCTCTGGGGATTGTTCCAGCTCTGCCACAGCTTCAGCTCCCTCTGAGGATGTTGAACTTTGGGATGGAGGAGTCAGGCTGGTTTCAGCATTATTCACCCCCAAAACAGTGTGACTCCCCTCCTTCATTTCCCACTGGGGGCTTTGCAAACAGGACCTTGCTGGAGTTGCTGGACCCCATTGCAGGCAGAGCCTCCTGCTCCAGCAGGAACTGCCTTTCCTGTGCCATGAGCAGGGCAGGTCCCGCTGCAGGAAAAGCCCCAGGCCAGCCCCAGCACAGGGAAGGGCTCGGGCACAAGGGCGGAGTGCCGTGCTGGGAGCTGTGCCAGGGAGAGCCTGAGGCACCAAAGGCACCTTGGCAGCAGCAGCTGCTTGCAAGCCATGGCCAGAAGCCTCCCTTGGCAGCCCGGCCTGGTGGCCACCACTGCAGAGCTGCTGCCTCAGGGCTCATTCCTGGCTGGGCCCTGAAAAGCCACTTCTGCTCCAGGAGCCTGACTGGGAAGTCATTGGCCCCAGCACCTCAGGGACAAGATATTAATGACAAAACTCTTCATGCCCGCAGAGCCAAGGCAGGGGCAGAGGAAAAGGGAGAGTCAGGCCCAGGGCACAGGGCTGCCATGGTGATGGCTGTGAGGTCACTGCCCCTGTAGCAGCCTGGCTGCCCTCAGCAGACATTCTGGCCAGAAGCCTTGTGAGGGCACCCAGCACATCAGAGAACCCAGAATGCAGGAATTCTGTCACTGGGGATGAGAGGGTTTCACTGGGTCAGGCTGCACAAAGCTCCCGCTCTTGGACAATTCCTGGGATGGGGAATCCACTTCTCTGGAAAATCAGCTGCAGTTTCCTGCCACTTTCTTAATTGTAAAATATTTCCTCCTTCTAACAAATGTTAATTTGTCTCCATTCAGTTTAAAGATACTGACCCGTTTTCTGTCACTGTAGGATTTAGGAGAAAATAACTTCGAATGCTATTTTTCCCTTTTCACAGACCTTGGAGAGGACTCAAAAATCTCCCAGAATGGGGTTTGGAGGTCTCATCACAAAACAAGCAGGGAGAGTCTGCGGCCTCTGTGGTCAGTGGTGTAGAGACTGAGGACTGAAAGGGAATAGCCTGGGAGGGATGGAAGGGTTTCAGAGAGGCTGGAGCTTTTCTTCATAGTAGGAATAAGCCTGAAGAAGACCTAATAGCACCAAGTGCAGCTTGGAAGGTCCAGACTGAACACCAGGAGAAAGGAATTTCCCTGTCAGGGCAGGGCTGTGGTGCACCACGTCCCCAGCAGGAGCCTGGAGTAGCCCAAGGCTCTGTGTGGGCAGGCAGGAGGCAGAGCTGTCAGCAAAGAAAGGGCCCAGCCAGGTGGGGCAGCCGGGGGATGCCGACAGCCTGCAGGGACAGAGGCACAGGTTTGCTCAGCAGCAGAGACACCTTTCCCTTGCTTGTCCCCAGCTGTCATCACTGCCACCAATGTTCTGCTCTACCTGGAACCTGGGGACATTTTCTCAGTCCTGTCCCTCAGAAGGATCTATTTAAAGTATGAGAAACTTCAGTGTTTCACGCTCTTTTTGAGTCCCTGAGAAGGTTTTTTGAGCACACTCTGAGGGACTGAGTCTGATGCAAAGAGCACCAAAGTCCCAGAGGGTCATTGAAGTCCCTGCGCTGTGTCTGTGCTGCTGAGCTGGGCTGGGCTCCTGGCCCAGAGGCAGCTCCTGGCAAGGGCAGCGCTGCAGAGAGACAGCTCTGGCCAGGAGCAGCTCCTGTGCACAGCCCAGCAGGGCTGGGGCACTGCCAGGGCCCCTCAGGGACACCAGCAGGGCACAGACAGAGCTCACAGGGGCTCAGCACTGGCAGGGGCTGTGGGATGTCCCAGAGGGGGCTGTGTCACAGCAGCACCTCTGGGGCTGTGTCACAGAGGCACAGAGCAGCTGGGATGTCAGCAAGGGGCTGTGTGACAGCACAGAGTGGGCTGTGTGAGGTCACAGATTGGGCTGTGACATCACAGAGTTTGTTGTGTGAGGTCACTAAGCAGCTACAGTGTCATAGAGGGGACTGTGTGACATCACAGAACAGGCTGTGAGATCATGGCATGGCTGCATGACATCATAGAGGTGGCAGTGAGGTCAAAGTATGTGCTGTGACCTTACAGAGTGTCAGTATGACATCACAGAGAGGGTTTTGTGACATCACTGAGTGGGGTTGTTACATCACAGAGCTGACTGGGACCTCATAGAGTAGGGTGTGAGGCCATAGAGCAGATCCTGCCATCATAGAAGGTGGCTCTGTGACATCAGGGAGTGGGCTGTGACAACACTGGGTGGCTGTGTAACATCATAGAGCAGGCTGTGACATCACAGTAGAGATTGTGAAATCACAGAGTGACTTTCTGACATCACAGAGACTTCTGTGACATCACAGAGCAGCTGTATCACATCATAGCGTGGCGTCTCAGAGTTGGCTCTGGGACATCACAGGGGCAGTGTGACATCACAGGGGCTGTGTGACATCACTGGGATCTGTGTGACATCACAGGGGCAGTGTGACATCACAGGGGCAGTGTGACATCAGAGGGGCTGTGTGACATCACGGGGGCTGTGTGACATCACAAGTATCTGTGTGACATCACAAGTATCTGTGTGACATCACAGGGGCTGTGTGACATCACAGGGGCAGTGTGACATCACAGGGGCTGTGTGAGGTCACTGGGGAGGTCACTCTGCCCCGGCCCCCCTCACAGCTCCTCCCAAAGCAGTCCAACCCTGCTCGTGCACAGCGGGGTTCCCTGTCCCCCCAGGTCCCCCCGCCCCCGGCCCCGCAGCCTCCCCCAGAGGATGTTCCACGAGATCGACCCCAGAGCCTGACACGGGGATGGGGGCTGGGGCCCTGGGGGTGGGACAGGGGGACAGGGACCCCCCGGCAGCGTCCCCATGTCCCCCAGGGCCAGAGCCTGGGCCAGGGCTCCTTCACCCTGCTACCAACGAGGCCTTGAGAGCGCTGAAAAAATCCCCAGCAAGGGAGCAGCAAAAACCAGACTGAATATTAAGGGACAGCAGCACAACGTTCCTTGGAAAGAGTCACTCTGCTCCTGACTGGACACTTCAGGCACAACAAGGAAACAAAGCAACAACAAAACCAAACAGAATCCAAACAATCAAACCAGAAATTTACTGAGAACTGGGGCTTTCATTCCTAAGGAAAAGAACTGTCCTTCTTATCTAGGTGCCCATGGCCAGAATTGGGATTTCACCTCCAGTATTCCCTATTGTGACAGAGTGGAGGAGTTTCTTGGCTCAAGACATTTCATGTGTGGGGAGTGTTGCAGTGTGTTGCAATTTCCTGTTTTAAACTTCCCAGCCCCTTCCCAGGTGTGGCAATATCTCTCTTCCCCTTCCCCTTCCCCTGAGCCCCCTGCTGGGCTGTCAATCAGTCTTAACATTCCAGCAAGGCCATCGTGTGGTTGGTCAGGTTCAAAAGATGCCCCTGTGCCCAGAGGTCATTGGTCGGTCTGGGTGTCATCGTTCCCTGAGACCCTGCCCCTCCCACCTGGTTGGTGGCTCACCTGTCCCTTCCCTCCCCCTCCCCCGGGAGCTTAAAAAGTCACTCAGGCCATGCGGTCAGGATTCTGTTGGAGCTGTTACCTAAGATTCAGACGTCTGTGACCATGGAATAAACTCTTGACAATAACCCTCGGGCAGAATCTGTCTCCTTTTCCTCCTCACCTTAGCCTGAAGCCTTCCCACCTGAGGCAACCTGAGTTTCCAGAAGCCTGGACTTGTTTGGGTGCTCAGCTGCACCATCCAGCCAGCCAAAAGTGTCTCTGAGGTGAAACACCACAGTTGCCGCCTTTGGCCCAGGAGAAGGGGTCAGACGAGCCCAGGCACAATCTACCTGGTAATATTGGGATCTTATTCCAATAGGGGACGAAGGGGCAGGTCTAGCCCTGCCCGGCCCTGGAACCCCAGCCCTGCCCTGCCCTGGAACCCCAATGCCCCCAGAGCCTCTATGCCAGCCCAGCAGTGTCTGCCAGTCCCTGGCACAGCACAGGCAATGCTCCACCGCCACCTCTGCAGCCCCCAGCCCAGCTCCTGAGGGACCAAATGACCCACAGTCCCACCTGGGGGAAGGGCCCAGGGAGACCAAGGGGTATTGAAGGCTGACCACAAGGCAAGCACACATCTTGACCCTACCTCCTCTTGGAATTTCCATCTAAACACTTCTGGAATCCAGGAGTTGGTACCTCTGTGTATGCTCCTCTGTGTCCTTTTTGCCTCTCTCTCTTTCTGTCCTTTTCTTCTATTTCGGACCTTTTGCAAATTTGAGTAATGTAAAATTCAAAAACCTTAGAGTTTGTGAAGTTGAATGGGCCAAGTCAGTGCTTTAAGAAGTGTTCTGTGTTGATTGAATGTCATATTAAATCTTTTGCCAAAAATTCTCTGATTTTCTAAAGTTAACCAGTAAAGACTGTTTTGTTGTTTTGAGCTCCTGAGGATCTCTTGTTGGTATTTCTCCAGGAAGTCCAATTCAGAATACAGAAACAATTGTAATTCCTTTTAAATATCTCCTTGACAGAGTTTTCTACTGGATGGCAGTCAGGGCTTGTGTGTCCTGCTTGGCACAGCCCAGGCAGGGCTTTCCCAGCCACATTCCACACTCCATTTCCCAGCTGGAGCCCCTGGTGCCTCTGAGTTGTGCTGCCCTAGTCCCAGGGACACTCTCCTTGTCTGCCCGTTCCCCCACGGTCTCTGGGCAGGGATGGCCTCAGTGGGGGCTGCTGACATCCTCAGCACCTTGGAGGCTGCTGCTGAATTTTCCTGCTCCAGAGGCTTGTTCAGCCTTCAGCTCTTCAGTGCAGCAATTCAGTGTCCCAGGGCTCATTAACATTCAGAACAGCTAAACAAGCCAAGCCTCTGGGAATAATTTGATTTCAATTTTCAAATAATTTGTGGTTAATTAGAGAGATCTCAGTAGTATATCCAAAGTAAATGCAATATATTTAAAAAGACAGTGACAAAACATGATTTTTAGGTCCTGTTTAGGTTTTTTCCCTGTTAATTCATTGATATGTGCAATCTCCAATTGACACTGAATCCAAGTACTGCTTGAAAGGCTTGTTCAGCCTTCAACTCTTCAGTGCAGGAATTCAGTGTCCCTGGACTCATTAACATTCAGAACACCTTAACAAGCCAAATCTCTGGGGATAATTTGATTTCAGTTTCCAAATCTTGTGTGGTTAATAGGAGAGATTTCAGAATTGCATTCAACTGAATGTGTTCTATTTAAAAAGACAGTGAGAAAACATTTTTTAGGTCCTGTTTAATTTTTTTCCCCTGTTCATAAATTGATATATGCAATTTCCATTTGACGCTGAATCCAAGTACCTCCTCATGCAGTTTGACTGGGTATGAAAATCAAGACCTTTCATGGCTGACAATCAATCAGACTCTGTCCCTACCCCCACCCCACCATTTTCCCCATCCAAGGCTGGCACTCAGAGCAGCCTTGTGCAAATCTGAGCTCCCTCCAGCCCACACTGGACCTAGCCAACAGACCACAGTTGAGCAGGATATAACTTAATAAAAATTACACCATTAAAATAACAATCACACAATTACAAACTCTTCCCTGAGCTATGTGCAATGTCCCAGCGTCTCTGATGAGTCCACTGTTCACAACTGATTTGCATACTAAAATTAATTTTTGACTAACGTGGTTCTGTGATAGATATAAACACAATTAAGTTCTTGTATCAGGATTCTTGTCCGGGACTGAGGACAGAACAGCTCAAATAATTCCTGATTTGCAAATCTATCAGTGGTGGATGGAGAAGGGAGGTCAGGCGGCTCTTGGTGTTGAGGAAATGCTGAAAGCAGCCTTACTCATTTCATCTCCTCATGCCCTGGCTGATCTCCCCTCTTTCCCCTTCCACCCATTGGCTTTTGTCTCCCCCCAGCCCCCTGGTGAAGAGCCTGGCTCTGTGTTCTCCATCCCCTCCTCGCTGGCACTGCCAGGCTGGGATGAGGAGCCCCTCAGCCTTCCCTGCTCCAGGCTGGACCAGCCCAGCTTCCTCAGCCTCTGCTCACAGCCCAGGGGCTCCAGCCCCACCTTGGAGGCCCTTCCCAGACTCTGCTCCAGCTGCCAGACATCTTTCCTGCCCTGGGCAACCCAAACCAGGCCACACTGACCTGGATAATCCTCGTCCTTAATGTCCTGGTCACACAGCCCTGGCCCCTTGTCCCCATGTCAGGCTCTGGGGTGGATCCTGTGGAACATCCTTTGGTGGAGGCTGTGGCTCCAGGTGGGCCGGGGGGATCCTGGGTGACAGGGACCCTGCTGGGCATGGACGGCATTGGAGTTGTTGGGAGAAACTGTGAGGGGGAGCTGGGGCAGAGTGACCAACCCAGTGACCTGACACAGCCCCTCTGGGATGTCACACAGCCCCTCTGTGATGTCATAGCCCCTCTGTGATGTCACAGCCCATTCTCCAATGTCACACAGCTGGTCTCTGATGTCACACCAGAGTCTGTGATGCCATAGTCTGCACTGTGATGTCAGACCTCTGCCCTGTGATGTCACAGCTGGATCTCTGATGTCACAGAGACAGACTATGATGCCATGGATGCTCAATGACCTCACCTAACCCACTCTGTGATGTCATAGCCCACTCTGTGACCACATGGTACCAGATGATAAATTGTCTTCACCAGGTGAGCTCACACCTGGAGCTTGTTCTCCACAACCCCAGGCCTGTGGAAACCACACAGTGCCCATTGTGTGAGAAGGGGAACTGGAAGTTCAGCAGCCTCAGTGTCCTGCCAGCTCAGCCAGGCCCACGGGAACATTGGGGTCCACGACCACCAGGGACCACCAGAGAGACCCCAGGAGAGGAGAATGCATGGGTAAAGGGGAGGGGAAATATATTAATGATTTTGGGGAAATGATTATCATATGTATTTTTAGTCCAGGACAATCAATGAATATGTATGCAAAATACAGAATATAAACAGAAACTTTCCTGTACTCAGCATGCACAGCTTTGGGAGGAGCTCTCCCCCGTGCATCCAGCTGAATAAAGAATGCTGCTTCTTAATGCTACATTGGGGTTAAGGAATTTTCTGTTTTACTAAATTTTTGGTAACTCTCCACTGCCAAGGAAAGCTCTGTCTGCTGCTGTTCACAAACAGAGAAGGGCTGGGGGCAGATGTGGGGCTCAGAGACTGCCTGGGGCACAGTGACCATGAAATAATGAAGTGTTCAATGTTCTGTGAAAGAGGGAGGGGCAGCAACAAAACTTCTGCACTGGAAATAGGAAGGGCAGACTTTGGCCTGTTTAGGCTCCAATTTTGGGGAATACCTAATCAGGTCCTGATTGCTTTAATGGAAACAGCCCTTAAAAACAAAGGGGTCCTGGAAGGACGGACACATTTCAAGAAAGTAATCATAAGGGGGAAGAAGCAGCCCGTCCCAGTGCAGCAGAAGATGAGCTAGTGAGGAAAATGACTGGCCTGGCTGCCCATGGAGCTTTTCTGGAGACTCAGGGGTGGAAAAAGGACCAGCAACTCAGGAAGTCTTTAAGGGGTCATACAGAAAGAAAAGCTGAGAGTTGAAAACTCTATTAAAACTTAACCTGGAGGGTTCTGCAAAAAAATAAAAATGTTTTTATAAAAAAAAAAAATAGCAAAAAGGAGGAGTAGGAGAACCTCTACTCTTTATTGGATGCAGTGGAGAATATAGTAACTAAAGATAAGGAAAAGGCTGAGCTACTTTACCCCTAGTTTGTTTCAATTTTCAATATTAGGAGAGGATGTCCTCAGGACAAGTGTTCTCCTGAGCTGGTAGATGGGCACAGGGAGCAGAACAGCCCCTGGAATCCAGGAGGAAGCAGTGGGTGACCTGCTGAGCCACTCAGATGCTCACAGGTGAATGGGATCAGACAGGATCCATCCTAGGGCAATGAGGGAGCTGTGGATGAGCTCCCCAGGCTGCGCTCCATCATTCACCATCAGTGCTGGCTCAGCAGGGAGCTCCCAGAGGACTGGAGGTGCCAGTGTGAGCCCATCCCCAAGAAGGGCTGGAAGGAGGATCTGGGGACCTCCAGGCCTGTCAGCCTGACCTGGGTGCCCGGCAAAGTTATGGAACAGATCACCTTGAGTGCCATCACAAGGCACCCACAGGATGGCTGAGGGTTCAGAGCCAACCAGCGTGGATTTCAATATCTGCACTGATGATCAGCATAAGGGGATTAAGTACAGCATCAGCAAATTTGCAGATGACACCAAGCTGAGTGTGAGTGTGGATCTGCTGGAGGGTAGGAGGGCTCTGCAAAGGGCCCTGGACAGAGTGGATCCTGAGAACAAATCCAGCAAGGTGAGGTTTTACAAGTCCAAGTGCCGGGTCCTGCACTCTGGCCACAACAACCCCTGCAGTGCTACAGGCTGGGGACAGAGCGGCTGGAGAGCAGCCAGGCAGAAAGGGACCCGGGGGCACTGATGGACAGCAGGCTGGACATGAGCCAGCAGTGTGCCCAGCTGGCCAAGAAGGCCAATGGCTCCTGGCCTGGATCAGGAATGGTGTGGCCAGCAGGAGCAGGGCAGGGATTCTTCCCCTGTGCTCAGCACTGCTTGGGCAGCACCTTGAGTGCTGTGTCCAGTTCTGGGGCCCCCAATCTAGGAAGGACGTGGAGGGGCTGGAGCGTGTCCAGAGAAGGGCAACAAAGCTGGTGAGGGGTCTGGAGCACAAGTCCTGTGAGGAGTGGCTGAGAGAGCTGGGGTTGTTTATCCTGGAGATGAGGAGGCTCAGGGGAGACAAGGGAGTGTCAGGGCACAGGGTGGACTTGATGATCTCCATGGCCTGTTCCACCCTTGCTGATTCTGTGACTCTCTGAAGCCACCCTTGGAGCAGTTGCAGGATGAGCCCTGGGCCTCCTCTTCAGAAGCTTCAGCAGCCCAGGTCCCTCAGCTTCTCCTGCCAGCCCCAAAGCCCATCCTGTCAGTCCTGCAGAGCCTCTGCAGCTCCTCCTCACTGCCCAGAACAGGGAGCGCCAGAGGCAGACACAGCAGCCCAGATGTGCTCCCCTGGCCTGGGGTGCCTCAGGCAAGGGAGCAGCACCAGGCACTGCAGGAGCCTGCAGACAATTCCTGCAGCACTTGCAGGATGATCCTGCTGCCCAAGGGACGTTCCCATGGGGCCAAGTCAGGAACTGCAATGGGGAGTGGGGCCAGAGAGGAAAGGGCAAACAGGGATGGGCTGTTCGCAGGGCAGGGAACAGGGGTCAGCAACAGGAAGAAATTTGTACCAGTGAAGAGTAAAGAAATCAAAGGTGAAGCCAAGGAAATGCTCAGGGCAGTTTGGGGGTGGCTGCCAGGCAGCCCTGGCTCTGAGCAACAGCGTCTGCAGTGGGACAGGAAACTCCCAGCTGATGGGAACAAACTTTCTGGCTGACTGCAGAGGCCAGGACAAAGCTGAGTGGTTTCCCCGGTGTCCCCCAGCCCTTGCTGGCCCCAGGGGCTGATGGCATTTGTGCTCCCTCAGGTTCATGTCCCCACAACAACAGCATGGGGGTGCTCCTGCCTGCTCTGTGCAATGCAAACAGGGGCTGCTGAGCCAGTGCTGCCGTGTCTGTGCCTGCAAGGATGGGGAACCTGTGTGAGCTGGGGGAGAGGCCAGGGCTGCAGAGGGGGGATGTTGTTGGCAGCTCCATGAGGACGCTCTGGGACGCTGCCCTGGGCTGTGCAGCCCACTGGGGATGGATCAGCCCCTGCTCTGCTGCTCCTTGCCATCTGTCCCAGGGCCCTTGCAGAGCCCCAGCCATGCTGTTTGCCCCCAGCCTGCCCACAGCCATCCTGGGGCTGCTCACGGGGCTTTTCTGTGCTGAGCATTGGCCTGGCCGTGTTCTTGAGAGAGCCTGGGCAAGGAGCCTGGAGCCCCCAGGGCCTGGGCTGAGGCGTCAGCGCTGCCCCAGCAGTGCCCATGGCCTGTCCCTGCTGCAGCCCCGGCACTGCCACCCCCAGGGCTGTGCCCGGCCCCAAGAGCACTCAGGCCCTGCAGCAACACCAGGGCCACCAGGGCAGCGGGGCAGGGCCACGGCAGCAGCACTGGCAACACCAAGTGCTGCTGCTGCTGGGCACAGCTGCTGGGCCAGCACTGATCTGCCCCCAGCTCTGCACACAGACATTGGTGCTGCACCTCCAGAGAAGGCAACAAAAGGGCATCTCTGCAGAAAACCTTGTTGGGAGAGATCATCATTTCATTTAAAGGCACCAACAGCACAGCCCCTCATTGCCACAGTCTGTGGCCACAGGAATGGTGGAGAGGAACAAAATGACCAATGCAACAAACAATGACATTTCTTTTTGGACAATAGGAAAAAAGTAAAACAAAGGTAAAGAAACTCTAAAATGAAGTCAACAAGAAGTAGCAAAGATGACTTTGATTGCAAATTATTTGCAGATATTGCCCAGCAGTTTAATGTTTTTGAAAGCATGCAGTCACCAGTCTCCACACCGCAGCCTTGAACTCCTGGTTCCTCAGGCTGTAGATGAGGGGGTTCAGGGCTGGAGGCACCACTGAGTACAGAACTGACAGGGCCAGATCCAGGGATGGGGAGGAGAGGGAGGGGGGCTTCAGGTAGGCAAATGTGCAAGTGCTGATGAACAGGGAGACCACAGCCAGGTGAGGGAGGCAGGTGGAAAAGGCTTTGTGCCGTCCCTGCTCAGAGGGGATCCTCAGCACGACCCTGAAGATCTGCACATAGGAGAAAACAATGAACACAAAACAGTCAAGTGCTAAACAGGCACTGACAGCAATGAGTCCAACTTCCCTGAGGAGGGATTTGGAGCAGGAGAGCTTGAGGACCTGTGGGATTTCACAGAAGAACTGCCCCAGGGCATTGCCATGGCACAAGGGCAGGGAAAATGTATTGGCTGTGTGCAGCAGAGCATTGAGAAAGGCACTGGCCCAGGGAGTTGCTGCCATGTGGGCACAAGCTCTGCTGCCCAGGAGGGTCCCATAGTGCAGGGGTTTGCAGATGGACACGTAGCGGTCGTAGCACATGACGGTCAGGAGATAAAACTCTGTTGAAATGAAGAACAGAAAGAAAAAGAGCTGAGCAGCACATCCTGAGTAGGAGATGTTCCTGCCATCCCAGAGGGAATTGTGCATGGCTTTGGGGACAGTGGTGCGGATCATGCCCAGGTCAGTGAGGGCCAGGTTGAGCAGGAAGAAGAACATGGGCGTGTGCAGGTGGTGGCTGCAGGCTACGGCGCTGATGATGAGGCCATTGCCCAGGAGGGAAGCCAGGGAGATGCCCAGCAAGAGGCAGAAGTGCAGGAGCTGCAGCTGCCGCGTGTCTGCCAATGCCAGCAGGAGGAAGTGCCTGATGGAGCTGCTGTTGGACATTTGCTGTGGCAGCACATGGGCACCTGTTCCTGGAGAAAGGGACAGTGACGACTCAGAGGAGATATCTGTAACCAAAATCAAAGCCATTTCCCATACACCCTCAACTGTAACACACACAGACACTGTTTTGTGTTTAAGAGTTGTGAGGTTTTCTTTTTGAGCTCCCCCCCTGTCTGTCCTGCTCTTTAATATCAGATACACTCAGCATTTCTGCTGCCCTCTGGTAGAACAAAGTGAGTTCCCTGCAGCCAGATGGTGAGTGCAGACTGGGAGCAGATGATCTGTCACTTCATTCTGTTTTGAGTTTCTCTGGGCTTTCAATTTCTTAAATGGAGAATGTTCACACTCCCAAGTTTCTCTTACCAACCCTCAAGTACTGCTGAGAGCAGATGGATCCACCACAGCCCAGCTCCAGTTTTGTAGCCAAGGACTCACATTGCTCATTCCACCAACCCATCAGCACTTTCAGTGTCACAACACCTCTGCCTTTCCCCATCAATCCTATAACTCAAAGTTGTTCTAGGACAGGTTTGCACCCTCGATTGAGGCTCCCAGCTTGGGCTGAAATCTCAGAGAAACTCCCAAGTGTCCTTATGATGGTATTGGATGAAGGGAGATGCAGCTCCTTCCCTGGCTGCACCGACAGCATTGCCCAGAGCCGGGCACTGGGGACAGCGTCACCCTGAGCCAGCTGTGCCCCCTTCAGAGCCCCCAGGGCCGGGCAGATGCTCCCAGCCCTGTGCTCTGCAGAGGGAACTGGGCCCGGGGCTGCAGAGCTGCCCCATGGCTCTGCTCAGCTCTGCCTGCACAGGAGGGGCTGCACGCCTTGGAGCCCCGGCCCTGAGGGCAGAGGCTGGGCTGGGGCACAGGAGGGAGGGGGCTTGTTCAGAGGGAGGGGCTGCACTGGAGGGGATCCTGTGGGCATCTTTAAACTCTCCCTGCCACAGCATTTCTGGGTTTTGTTTCCTCTCATTGCCTGATCTTCTCTCTGCTTGCTGGAGATTTTCCTCCTGCAGGTGTTTCCCAGTGCCTGATCTCTCTGTGCCAGCACTCACAGACCCCAAATCTCCGTGTACACCCTGTGCCCCTACAGCCTGTTTGCAGGGCACTGGCTGGGGGCAGGTTCTGTTTGCAGCTTGGAGAAAGGACAGCTCAGACTGAGCCTGATGGGTCCAGCAAAGGTGATGCTGCTGCTGTGCTTGGGCAGAGTGGCTGAAAGCACATTAGGGATCTCCTGTGAACTTATTGATCACCAAAAGTAATGGTTCAGATGTCTCAGGAACTTGTCAGAATTCATAATCAATCTTTAATATTTATCCCCTCCTCCCTAGCATTCTTCAATTGTAGGAAACTGAATACAAAGTGTTAGGAAATTTCCTCATTTTTATCAAAATCCTTGTCTTGGAAATATTCTATGACTGATCAGAAGCCCTCAGCATGTCAGAGCTTCATAAGCATTTAACCTCCCCTGCACCAGAAATATTCAGTCTTTTACTCACAGAGTCTGCAGGCATTGGGATGTTCCAGCTTTAGGAGATGGCTCCAGGAGCTGCAGCTGCACTGTCCTGCAGCCAGAGGCTCCTGTGCCAAGGGCTGGCAGTGATTGTGCCCCAGGCACTTCTCAGCACCTTCCCAGCCCTGACTGATTGAAGCTCTCTGTGCCTCTGTGCTGTGCCCGGGGTGGCTGTAGGCAGTGCCCCAGCCCTGCTGGGCTGGGAGAGGAGCTGCTCCTCAGGAGAAATGGAAATGTCTTTTTGAAGCTCTTCTTGGTTTCCAAGGAGCTGCCTCTGGGCCAGGAGCCCAGCCCAGTTCAGCAGCACAGACACAGCACAAGGACTTTAATGACCCTCTCGGGGCTTTGGTGTTGTTTACATCAGACTCAGTCCGTGAGAGAGTGTCTTCAAAAAACTTCTCAAGCACTCAAAGTTAAATTTAAACTCCAAAGTTTCTTGAAGTTTTTATAGGTCCCACTGAGGAACTCAACTCAGAAAGTGTCCCCAGGTTCCAGTTAGAGCAGAACATTGGAGGCATTGATGACAGCTGGGCACAAACAAGGGAAAGCTGTCTCTGGTGCTGAGCAAAGCTGGATGTATTTGAGGAATGCAAAGGGCCAAGGCCTGAGCCCCAGCCCCTGGCCAGGCAGATCCTGTCCCTCCCTCCTTGCTCAGGGCTCTTCCCGGCATGGGCACTGGCATGTGGGGATGTGCAATGGCAAGGGCAGGAGCATGGGGCGGCCCCTGCCAGGCTGCTGAGCAGGGACAAGGAGGCAATGAGGCCCCAGCCCTGCAAGGGTCACTTGTCTCCTGCTCCTGCCTCAGGCCCAGGCCCAGCAGCCATGGCCAAAGTTCTGCCCAAGGTGGCTCTGGCAGGGCTGTCTTGCAGCTGCTGCCCATCCCTGTGCCCTGTGCAGCCCAGGCTGTCCCACGGTGTCCCTGCCCTGCGCCTCTGTCCCTGCAGGCTGTCGGCATCCCCCGGCTGCCCCACCTGGCTGGGCCCTTCCTTTGCTGACAGCTCTGCCTCCTGCCTGCCTCTGCCTACCCACACAAAGCCTGGGGCTGACCCAGGCTCCTTCTGGGGGATGTGCTGCACCACAGCCCTGCCCTGGGAGGGAAATTCCTTTCTCTTTGGGTCCTGTCTGGCCCTCCCTATCTGTCCTTTGCATTAATTCTTTCTTTCTCTGTCTGTTCTCTACTATGTCAAAGGGATCCAGCATCTCTGAAACCACTGTTCAGTCCCTCCCAGGGCTCTCCTCTGCTGTCCTCAGTCTCCACCCCACTGAGCACAGAGCTCCACTGTCCCTGTACAGTGCCTATGTGCTTGAGGCCTCCAAACCCCATCTTGGGAGATCTCTCAGCCCTCTCCAAGGTATTGGCAAATGAAAACATTCTGCTCATAGTCTAAGAAAATCACCTCAGGACAAGACCAGTCAGACCTGTGTGTCCTGGCTGCTTTTGCCTTGGAGCAATCCTTGGATAGATGGAATTTTTTAGGCCGAATTTCAGTTTTGCCCATGGGCACTTTGATGTGAACAACGATTCTCTTCCATTGGAAGGAAAACAGAGGGCCAGTGTTTCAGGGGCAGATGAGCAGAGGCCACCAAGGACCAAGGCGAGCCAGACCTTTCTGGAATTGCAGCTTGTGCCTGAGAGAAATCCTTGGATACACAGAATTTGGGAGGTGGAATACAAGTTTTGGCCACTGGTCCCTTGATGAAAAGGCCATTTCTTTTCCATCTGAAGGAGAGCAGAGAGCCCCAGGGTTTGATGGTAGATGAGAAGCAGCCCCTGGGAGGCCAAGCCAGCCAAACTTGTCTCTCCTGGCAGCTTTTGATTGGGAGCTATCTTTGGATACATGAAATTTAGGGGCCAAATCTCAAATTTGGCCATGGCCCCTGGACGAGGAGACTGTTCTATTTCCATGGGAAGGAAGGCAGAGAGCCCCAGTGTTTCAGGCGCAGATGACAGGTGGCCATCAGAGCCCACAGTGCCAGCCAGAGCTGGCAGGTTTTGTCTGGGAGAAACCCTTCATGTAGTGAATATTTTAGGAGGAGTAGCAATTTTGGCCATGGAGGAATAAGAAGATTCTTTTCCATTGGAAGGAAAGCACAGAACCCCAGTGCTTCAGGGGCTAATGAACTGCAGGCACCAGAGACCAAGGCCAGCCAGATCTGTCTGTAATGGAAGCTTTTGTGTTGGAGCAATAATTGGATATAGGACTTTTGGTGGTGGAATCCCAATTTCAGCCATGGGCACTTGGAGAAGAAGGATGGTTCTTTTCCCTTAGGATGGAAAGGGCAGAGCCCCAGTGTTTCAGGGCAGAATTCAGGCAACCACCACAAGCCAAGGCCAGCCAGACCTGTCTGTACTGGGAGATCTTGTCTGGGAGAAAAAACCCTTGAATGAAGGAATTTTGGAGGACAAGTACCAGCTTTGGCCATGGGTGCCTGTGCAGGAGGGACAGCTCTTTTCCATAGGAAAGAAAAGCACAGAGCCTCAGTGTTTGAGGGCAGGTGAGACCCAGCTCTCAGGAAGACTAGGTCAGCCAGACTTGTTGGTAATGGCAGCTTTTGTCTGGGAACAATCCCTGGATATCGGGAAATTTGGAGGGGAAATCCCCTTTTGGTCATGGATGCTTGAATGAGAAGAGCCGTTCTTTTCCAATTGAAGGAAAGCCCAGAGCCCCAGGGTTTCAGGGGTACATGAGAAGAGACCCCCGACATACCAAGGGCAGTTGCACCAGTCAGGCCAAGCCAACCAGACCAGTTCCCTGTCCCCTTGTTTCCATGGGGCCCTGCAGTGTCACAGTGAGGTGTCATATTGGATCCTTGGTTCTATGAGGCCCAGATGCGTCACACTGGCCTTTTGTTTCCATGGGGCTCCAGACTGTCACAATGGTCCCTTGCTTCCATGGGGCCTTGCAGTGTCACAGAGGTCTCCTCGGTGCCACAGTGTCACAATGGACCCTTGGTTCCATGGGGACTCAAAATGTCAGAATAGTCTCCTTGATTCCATGAGGCCCTGCAGAGCCTCTTGATTCGACAAGGCCTCCAAGTGTCATCATGGCCCGCAGGATTCCATGAGGCCCCACAATGTCCCAATGGAGTTTGGTTCCATGGGGTCCTGCAATGTTCCATGGATCCTTAGTTCCATGGGGCCCTGGAGTGTCACAATGGCCTCCTTGGTTCCATGGTGCCACACAGTGTGCCAACAGCTCCTTGGCCTGCCAACAACCCACAGTGTCACAATGGTTCCTTGCTTGCATGAGGCCTGTGGTGTCAGAATGGTCTCCATGATCCCGTAAGGCCTTGCCATGCCATAACAGACCATTGGCTTTATGCAGCCCCACAGTGTCACCGTGGTCGCCTTGGCTCCACAAGGCTCTGAAGTGCCACAATGGCCCTTTGGTTCCACAAGGCCTCCAAGTGTAAAAATGTCCTCCATGGTTCCATGAGGCCCTGCTGTGTCACAATGGCTCATGGTTCCATGAGGCCACACAGTTTAACAAGGGACTCTTTGTTCCATCAGGCCTTGCTGTGTCACAATGGATCTCTGGTTCCATGAGCTCTCACACTGCCAGCAGCAGTCTCCTTGGTTCTGCAGTGTCACCATGGACCCTTTGTTCCACGAGGCTCTGCAGTAGAACATGGGCACCTTGGTTCCATGAAGTTCTGCAGTGTCACCATGTGACATGGACCCATGGTTCCACCAGGCCTTGCTGTGTCACAATGGCCCCTTGGTTCCAAGAGATTTCTCAGGGTCACAATGGTCTCCTTGGATCCGCAGTATCACAATGGACCATTGGTTCAATGTGGCCCCAATGTGCCAAAATGGATTTTGGTTCCATGGGGTTCTGCTGTGTCACAATGGACCCTTTGTTCCATGGGGTTCCACAGTGTCACAGCTGACTCCTTGGTTCTGTGAGGAACCACGGTCAGCAAATCTCTGAAATATCAGAACAAGACTCCATAACACTAATTTGCTATTTCAGAGGGTGTCATTTATTCAGGCCTGAGGTCTGGTGAAGGATAACTCCCAACCCTACATGGACATGTAATTCTACAAATGTGTTGCTTATACACAATCACTAAATGTGAATTACAATTTACCCATTTCCATAAAACCCACCCCAAGTTCCCAGATTCACTCCTTGATTTCTCTATCTCTGCACCCTTGAACCAGATGTCTTCTTCTTCTCTTCCACTGATCCTTGCTGGGAAAGCAGCCCCTGCATGCCTTGTTCCTGTGCTGAAAGTTCACAGGCAGGGTAAAAATGGAATGAACCCTTTTGGTATCAGCCCCAGACTTTGTGTGGGTAGGCAGAGGCAGGCAGGAGGCAGAGCTGTCAGCAAAGGAAGGGCCCAGCCAGGTGGGGCAGCCGGGGGATGCCGACAGCCTGCAGGGACAGAGGTGCAGGGCAGGGACACCGTGGGAGAGCCTGGGCTGCACAGGGCACAGGGATGGGCAGCAGCTGCAAGACAGCCCTGCCAGAGCCAACTTGGGCAGCACTTTGGCCATGGCTGCTGGGCCTGGGCCCGAGGCAGGAGCAGGAGACAAGTGACCCTTGCAGGCCTGGGGCCTCATTGCCTCCTTGTCCCTGCTCAGCAGCCTGGCAGGGGCCGCCCCATGCTCCTGCCCTTGCCATTGCACATCCCCACATGCCAGTGCCCATGCCGGGAAGAGCCCTGAGCAAGGAGGGAGGGACAGGATCTGCCTGGCCAGGGGCTGGGGCTCAGGCCTTGGCCCTTTGCATTCCTCAAATACATCCAGCTTTGCTCAGCACCAGAGACAGCTTTCCCTTGCTTGTCCCCAGCTGTCATCACTGCCTCCAATGTTCTGCTCTAACTGGAACCTGGGGACACTTTCCCAGCCATGTCCCTCAGTGGGACCCATAGAAACTTCAAGAAACTTTGGAGTCTAAATTTAACTTTGCGTGCTTGAGAAGTTTTTTGAAGACACTCTCTCACGGACTGAGTCTGATGTAAACAACACCAGAGCCCTGAGAGGGTCATTAAAATTTTCCAAGTCCTGTTATGGAGAAAGATTTCAAACACCTTGAAAAAAATACACATTCCTGTTTTAAAGGAAGTATTTTATTTTATTTCTCTTTGGAGCAGAGTTGATTGCAGCATTCTGTGATTGATATTGACCCAGAGTCTCTCCTCGGCAGCTCTGGCCTGCTCACAGAAGCTGTGCCTGGAGCTCTGACCCAGTGTGCACAACCTTGCTCCACTTTGCCCAGCCCCATCCCGTCTGTCCTCACTCCCCTGGGACCTGCTGTGCTTGGAGAGCTGGCTGCCCTCAGCCTAAGAGGGGTTTTCCCTTTTGGGGGTTTTTTGAAGCAATCTGAACCTCCTGAGTTGCCCCACTGCAAACAGACACACTGCTCAGGTGTATGCCAGCCCCATGTGCCACCAAAGCCACGGCAGAGCTGCCCTGGGCCAGCTGTGAGGGTGGATCATCAGCCCAAGCTGCACTGGGCCCCTGCAAGGGGCTGTAGCCATGGGCACTGCACTGACCCCACTGCTGGGTTTGGCTGCCACAGCCAGCGAGAGAAATTAAACTGCCCTTGGAAACACTGGGGAGGACTGGAGTTATGAATAAGAAGCTTGACTAGGCCAATATTCAAGCAGCAATCAATTTATTAATTAATATGGTAAAGTATGAGCAATACAGCGCTGGGTACAGTGGGGGAAGTTTTCCCTCCAACTGCACACCGATAATTGATGGTTACAGGTATTTACAGGGGTACCCATCAGTTTTTTTCAGCAGTTTCTATTTCCAATCTTTTACTCATCAGCAATTCTTATTCCAAATTATTACATCACAATTCTATACACTATTGTGATTTTAATTTCTCAGGATGTATCTCAAAGGAGTATCCCCAGATGGTGACGGTCCAGTTTCCGAAAGAAGAAAGACGAATCCCATCTGGTGGGGTCCAGCTCCCCAGATGTGTGTCCACCTTTTAATTGCAAAGACTATAAATCTCATAACAGTGATGTCTAGCTTCCCTTTGGTCGAAACCATAAACCCTTGAGGTGATGTTCAGCTTCCTTTCTCAAGCTGTTTTTCTCTGCTTTAATAAGGCATGAGATAGGCATATTTCCTTTATATATATTCCAAAGCTGTAGTTTCAAAGATACAAGTAATATTCTAAAATTATACTTCAAAATGTTATTATTGCAGAGCTTTTTATGGATTAAATGCAAGCAAAAAGCAACATCTTTAACACCTTAATTCCAATGCACCAAAATCAAGCAGGGTTAATTGCAAACAAAAGATAGGTTCAAAGGCCTTTTTCCGTGCTTTATTTTCCTCAGTTATTATTAGAATTCACAGCTCTCCCATTGTTGGGGTCCACACATTTCACATTCACAACTACACACATCACCTGTTTCTACCAGTCACAAAACACAACTTTGTATTTCACACCACCTGTATGGTCTCAGACACTCCCAGTATATCCCAGTTGCCATATCTGAACATTCTCGTAGACATTGCCAGGCACTCCCCGTTACCTCAGCGTGGTTCACTTGCCCCCCGTTTTATCCCAGTTGCTCCCAGTTCCTCTGATTATGTCCCCATTTGGCTCCCAGCATGGGCCTGGTAGCTCCCAGTAACGCCCAGTCAGGGTCCAATCACACCCACTCTGCTCCCAGTACGATTGTAGCCACTCCCAGTATAATCCCAGTCATTCCCAGCCTGATCCCAGTAGCCTCCAGTGTGATCCCAGTGACTCCCTGTCTCTCCCAGTCACCCCCCCTCTGCATGCTCCCAGTCACTCCCACTTTCTCCCAGTTGCTTTCAGCACAATTCCAGTTGCTCACAGCCACTCCCAGTCAATCCCAGCATGATTCCAATCACCCTCAGTGTGATCCCAGTCTAACCCAGCATGGACCCACCTGCTCTCACTGTGATCCCAGCATGATTCCAGTTGTCCCTAGAATAGTCCCAGTCCCTCCCAGCATGGTCCCAGTCACTCCCAGTTGTCCCCAGCATGGTCTCGGCTGTTCCCAGTGTGGTTCCAGTCCCCCCACTGTGGTTACAAACACTCCCAGTTTATCCCACTTGCCCCAGTAAGGCTTTAGTTACCTGAGAATGATCCCAGTCTTTCCCAATTAATCCCAGTTGCCTCCAGCATGATCCCAGTTTCTATCAGTTGCCCAAAGTGTAGTCCCAGTTGCTCCCAGTATGATCCCAGTTGTAGTCTCAGTCTGCTCTGCATGGTTCCAGTTCCTTCCAGCTGGTCCCAGTTGTTCCCAATGTTTCCACACTTTCCTCCCAACATGGGCCCAGTAGCTCCCAGTAACCCCCAGTCAGGATCCATTCACACCCATTGCAATCCCAGTGGCTCCAAGGATAATCCCAGTAACTCCTGCTACAATCCCAGTCACTTTCACTATGATCCCAGTTGCTCCCAGTCACCCCCAGTATGACCCAGTCACTCCCAGATCCTCCCAGTGTTATTCCAGTCATGGCCAGAGTGACTCCCTGTCGCTCACAGTGTGGGCCCAGTTGCTCCCATTCACCTCCAGTATGGTTTCAGTCATGGCCAACACCTTTCCAGTCACTCCCAGTCTGGTTCCAGTAGGATCCCAGTCACTCTCAGGTACTCCCAGTACTCTTCCGGTCACATCAGTGCCAGTGTGATCCCAGTATGACCCCAGCATGGACACAGCTGCTCCCATTATCTCTCAGCATGGTTCCAGTTGCTCCCATTTACCCCTACTATGGTTTCAGTCTCTCCCAGTAAAACCCAGCTGCCCCAGCATGTTCCCAGTCACTCCCAGTTGGCTGGAGTGGCTTCCAGCCTGATCCCAGTTGCTCACAGCCACTCCCAGTCACCCTCAGTGCAGTCCCAGTTGCTGAAAATGTGATCCAGTATGATCCCATTCTCCCCCAGCATGGGCCCAGCTGCTTCCACTGTGATCCCAGTAGGATCCCAATTGCCCCCAGCATGGTTCCAGTTGCTCCCCGTTCCTCCCAGTGTGATGCCAGTAGTACCCAGTTGTCCCTCATATAGTCCCAGTCACTCCCCAGATGATCCCAGTCCCACCCAGCATGGTCTCACTCACTCCCAGTTGCGCCCAGTGTGGTTCCAGTTGTTCCCACTGTGGTTCCAGTCATTCCAGTATGGTTCCAGACACTCCCAGTATATCCCAGTTGTCCCCAGCATGTTTGTAGTCATTTCCAGGCACTGCCAGTGGCCCCAGTAAGGTGTTAGTTCTCCCAGTATGATCCCCCAGTCATGGCCAGTATATCCCAGTTGCTTCCAGCATGCATCCAGTCCTTCCCAGTTCCTCCAGTTTGCTTGCAGCATGGTCCCAGTTTCTCTCAGCTGCTCCCAGTAGCCCAAAGTGTGATCCCAGTCGCTTCCTTTCAGCCCCAGTATGATCCCAGTAAGCTCCAGTTTGATCCCAGTCACATGCCAGCGCTCCCAGTGTGGTTCCAATATAATCCCAGTTGCTTCCAGTCTCTCCCAGTATGGTCCCAGCTGCCTCCAGCATGGTTCCAGTTGCTTCCTAGATCAGCCCAGTCAGTCCCAGTATGATGCCATTTGCTCCCAGCATGCCCCCAGTCATGCCCAGTATGGGGGATGATGTGCAGGGTGTGTTCCCAGTCGCTCTCAGATCCTCCCAGTATTAGTCCAGGCCCTCCCAGTATGATGCAAATATGGCCCCAGTGTGCTCCCAGTCCCTGCCAGAATAAACCAGTTTTGTTCTACATGGTTCACGTTGCTCTCCCCCTCACTTTCATTCCAGTCACTCCCAGCATGTCCCAGTGTACCTCAGTTCCCTCCAGCATCTTTCCAGTTCCTTCCAGTACGATGCCATTTGCTCCCAAGCACTCCCAGCCACCCTCAGTGTAGTGGCACTAACTGCCACTATGATCCCAGTTCATCCCAGTATAAGCCCAGCAGTTTCCAATCCCCCCAGCATGCACCCAGTCACTCCCAGTTCCTCCCAGTTGCTCCTAGCGTGTTCCCAGTTGCTCACAGCTGCTCCCAGTCACCCTCAGCATAATCCCAGTCACTCCCAATATATCCCATTTGCCCATAACATGGTCTCAATTGCTCACCGCCAGCTCCTACTCAATCCCAGTATGATCCCATCATGATCCCAGTCTCCATCAGTGTGATCACAATCTGCCCTGGTATAGCAGCATGATCCCAGTATGATGTCCATACAAACCCAGTACCATCCCAGTCACTCCCAGTACGATCCCAGTATGGTGTCAGTACAAAGCCAGTACAGCCCCAGTCACTCCCAGTACAATCCCAGTGCAGCCCAGTCCCTGGCAGTGCTGCCACTGCTGGGATCCCCCTGCCCTGTGTGCCTTCCCCCGCGGCGGATGTGCCGAGAGGCGCCCCAAGGGCTGGCAGTGGCCAGGCAGGGTCCCCAGCAAGGCCCAGTTGGGATGTGCAGCCCCCAGTTTGCCCAGTTTGCCTCTCCTTTGGCCCGGGCCGGGCTCCCCCCGCCCGCAGCGGCTGGGAGCAGCCGAGAGCCCCGCGCTGCCCATCCCAACCTGTCCCGGCTCCATCCCCGCTCGTGCTGCGGGAACAGGGCAGCGAGGGTGTGGCTGCTGCTGGGGGAGGAGGAGGAGGGAGGGAAGGGCAGGAATGGAGCGGGAGGAGGAGGCGAGGTAAGAGAGGAGGAGGGGGAAAGGGGTTGGAAGGGGCAGGATGGAAGAGGAGAAGGAGGTGGAGATAACACAGAGGAGCGGGAGGGGGGATGGAAGAGGAGGAGCGGGAGGAAGAGGAGGGGCAAAGGCGGATCAAGGCTGAGCTGAGGGAAGCACGCGGCCACTCCGAGCCAGGCCTGAATTCGCAGCCCCCACGTGTGGGATCATCGCCCCCCCGCATCGCGCAGGTGAGCGGGGAGGGGGAGTTCGGCCCAGATATCCCGGGGGGTGCCTGGATTGGGTTTTTGCGGGGATGTTTGGAGAATGAAGCAGTCCAAGGCTGAGTGGAAAAGGCCCCTCGGGGGGACATCGGGGGGTGCCGGTGGCAGCTGCCGGCAGAGGCAGCCTGGAGGAGCAGAGCCCTGTGTGCCCCAGGAGCCCAAAGTGGGGAGCCCAGAGAAGGGGGAGCGCCGCCATGGGCGGGAGCCTCAAGAGCCTGGAGAGGGGCAGGGGGGACTCCTTGGAGCTGCTGCAGCCCAGAGCAGAGAATGAGGGGAGAAGGGAGCCCGGGAGCCCAAACAGCCCCGGCATCCCGGAATGGGGAGAGCCAAGAGGGGGGAGCTTTTGGCATTGCTGGGACTGCCAGCAGCCTGGGCAGGGCGGGCACCGAAGAGAAGGGGGACCCCGAATCCAAGTGTGACCCCCAGCAGCTGGGACGGGGGGAACCCCCGAACACCCGAGGGGAGGGACCAGAGGTGGGGAACTCCTGGGAGGCTTTTTCAGGGCTTAATCTTGGTGTTTGGGAGGTTTTATGCAGCTCACCTCTCCGGTGACTTGTAGAGATGGACTCGGGCAGAGGGATCTTCAAACTCAATGTGTCTTGGGGAAGAAGAAACAGGAAAGCCTTATAAATATGGTTGTCTGGCAAATGATTTTGAGAATATAGAAAATTAATAGCGAGATAAAATGAAAGCAAGCTTTGAGATACCTTAGTTACTGAACAACTGGAAAACAATGGTGTGGCCCGACTGAAGGTAATCCCCTTTTGATGAAACAATTCCCTCTGCTTGCAGACGGGTCCCAGGGTCAGAGCAGACCCTACTATCTCACCAGAAGGGGTCCAAAGAGTAGTGTTCAGGGTTTAAAATCTAACACAGTATGGTGATGTAATGATTTTTATAGGCTGTATGTAAATGCTCTAGGATTTGTATCTTGTACTAGATTGGTTAGTGAGAAATAGAATATTCAACACAAAAGATTTATTGTATTGTAACAGGAACCTTACTCTCTTACGCTCTTCCCCTCTTACTCTCTCACCCTCTCATCCTCTCTGCCCCTCTCTTCTCTGGGGCCTGCTCTGAGCTGTGGCTGGCAGCTCCAAGCAGGGCCCTGCACCCAGGCCCTTTGCAATAAACCGCAACTTCCACGACCTGGCTGTAACTTCCACGACCTGGCTGCAGAGATCTCTCGTCTCTGTCAGTCCTGACCATCCTACCCCCGACGCTCCTACAAATGTGCTCATCCCTTGTTTTCCCCAAACCAGGATTTCCCATTGTGAGGAAGGCTGCGAGGAAGAGGAAGATGCCCCAGGACACTGATGTAGTTTAAGAGGAAGTCAGTGCCCCTTTCCCCTCTGTGCTGCTCCATCTCCCAGCCCAGCACGGCCCTGGCTGCAGCACAGCCCTGGGGGATCTCCTTGCCCTTGCCTGTGGCACGGAGGCAAATCGCATCCTGTCCTTGTCCTTCCTCCCCCAGAGCAGGAGCTGAGCACGGAGAGCAGGGAGGACAAATGCCTGCGCCAGAACCTGGTGGAAGAGGCCGTTTTGAGCAGCTCCACGGCGCAGGAAGCCAACGGGGAGGAAAAGGCCCGGAGATGCCTCACGAGGAGGGGCTGCAAACGCAGCTGGCGGGGATCTGAGGGGGAAAGAGCCAGCCTGGGCCGGGAAGGCGGCCGGAGACGGAGCCAGAGCTCGGAGCTGGTGCTCCATAAGCAGCTCCATGATAGGGTGAAGCTCCACACGTGCATGGAGTGTGGGAAGAGCTTCAGGTGGAGCTCCAACCTGATCAAGCACCAGAGGACCCACACAGGGGAGAGACCCTATGAGTGTGGGGAGTGTGGAAAGAGCTTCAGGCAGAGCTGCTACCTAATCCAGCATCAGGTGATCCACACTGGGGAACGGCCCTACGAGTGTGGGGAGTGTGGGAAGAGCTTCAGCTGGAGCTCCAGCCTGATCAGCCACCAGAGGACCCACACTGGGGAGAGGCCCTATGCGTGTTCCAAGTGTGGGAAGGGGTTTCCAACCAGCTCCCGTCTCCTCCAGCACTATCATAGTCACACAGAGGAGAGGCCCTTCCAATGCCCCGATTGTGGGAAGGGATTCAAGGACAACTCCACCCTCTTCACCCACCGGCGCATCCACACAGGAGAGAGGCTCTACGAGTGTGATAAATGCAGGAAGAAGTTTCTGACCAGCTCTGATCTCCTCAAGCACTATCGGATTCACACGGATGAGAGGCCCTTCCGCTGCCCCGACTGCGGTAAGGGATTCAAGCACAACTCAGACCTCGTCAGGCACCGGCGCATCCATTCAGGGGAGAGGCCCTACGAGTGTCCCCAGTGTGGGAAGAGCTTCTCCAGCAGCTCTACCTTGGCCAAACACCAACGGAGGCACCGGTAAGGGAAGCCCTGTGAGTGCCCCGAGTGCGGGAAGAGCTTCGTGCGCTGCTCCAGCTCCATCCCCCACTGGAGGAGGCACTTTGGGCACAGCCCTGGTCACTCACATTCCCTGTGATCCATGTTGGGAACACACCTGGCTGCTTCTCCTTTTGGTTTGGCCCCAGTTTGGAGCAGTGGGATGGGGATTGTGTGGGGCTGGGTGTGTGGGATGTGTTTGACTGCAAATAAAACTTTCAGAGTTACTGATTCTGTCCTATTTTCTGTAAGTTCTGTTTGCAGAGTGCCGCCTTCTCAGCTGATTTAATTACTATTAAAATCCTTTTTTAAAAATCTAACCCAAAAAATCCAAAAACCAATACCCAGATAAAGCCACTCACCCACAATTAAATTTTTTAAAAGTAATTTTATTTGTTTTAGAGTACTTAAGGGAATTATTAAAGTTTAATTGTTGGTTAAAATTTCTGAGAAATTACAGTGGTGTTTGGTTTTGTGTTTAGTATATTTGTAATAGGAATTTTTTTTACTAAGGTGTGTTAGATTCTATGTTATTTTTTAAGATATTTTTTATCTAAAGTATATTGGTTACTGAGTTAAAACTTACAAAAGGTATTTCTTTGTATGTAATTTGTTTTTTTTCTTTGGTAATGTTATATTAATAGTTTACTGTTGTTTTGGCTTGAATCATTATTGGAGTATTGTAAGGAAGAGTTGAAATTATATTTCATTTTTGTATTTCATTTTTATTCTAGTGTATTTCATTTTAATTATAATTTATTGATTTTTAATTTATTATAATTTGTTGAGAGGATAGGAAGGAAGTTCAAGGGCAGGAACATTTTTTCCTGGCTTGGAACTGGAATTCCAGACCCTGGGAGTGTGTGCAGGACCACAGACTGGGATCAAGTATGGGCTGGGATCAAGTATGGGCTGGGATCAAATATGGACTGGGATCAAATATGGACTGGGATCCAATGGGTTTGGACTGCACAGAGTGGGACCATATGGATCAGGACCACACAGACTGGGATCAAATGGACTGGGATCACATGGCCGAGGATCACGTGCACTGGGATCCTGTGGATCAGAAACCTCCAGACTGGGATAGGCTGGAGTGGGATCAAGTATGGACTGGGACTGTATGGACTGAGATCCAGTGGACTGGGACCACACAAAGTGATCAAGTGGTCTGGGATCAAATATGGGCTGAGACCATATGGAATGGGACCATGCAGATCAGGACTGGGATAAACTGGGTTGAGATTTTATGGACTGGGATTGCACAGACTGGGGTCACACGCACTGGGAAAAAGCTTTGGCTGCCATCCATGTCGGAAGGTGGTCACATCAAGTTGGCCATATCCTGTTTGGGACTCCCATCCCCCTCTTTCCCCTGCTCTCCCGCCCCTTCCCCATTGTTCCCCCAGCCCCCTATCCCCTCTGCCGTGCTTGGTTTTGGGGGTTCCAGGCCTCTCCTGCTCCCTTTGGGGGTCCCAACCCCCTTGAGTTTAATTTGGGGCCCCCACGCTCTGATTGGCCAGGATCTGTTTTGGGGTGGGGATGGGACGAACTGGGCACCCCCAGGAGCCCCTCAGGTTTGGGGCTTTCGATCCCCCCTCAGCCCTCGGGGCAGCCCTGGGGCCACCCCAACCCTCCAAAATGGGGAGGGTCCGCGGGGCGCCTTGTAACCCCCAGAAATGGGTGGGAAGCAATAGGAGCCACCCCAAAAAGGGGTTGAAGGGTCTGGGCCGGGGATGGGGGAGGCTCTGGGGATGGCTCCGGTCTGGATTGGGGTGGGCTGGGATTGAGGGAGGGTCCGTTCAGCAGCTGGGGAGGGGCTGGCACTGGAGAGGGGTCCGGGATTGTGGGGATGGGTCCATTCCGGGACTGGGACGGGGCCTCTACCTGGGATTGGGGTCCAGGATTGGGTCAGGGTCTCCCCCCGATCCCGTTCCCAATCCCAATCCCGATGCTGATCCCAATCCTAATCCCAATCTCATTCCCGATCCCGTTACCAATCCCAATCCCAATGCTGATCCCAATCTCATTCCCGATCCCGTTACCAATCCCAATCCCGATGCTAATCCCAATCCTAATCCCAATCTCCTTCCCGATCCCGTTACCAATCCCGATCCCAATCCTAATCCCAATCTCATTCCCGATCCCGTTACCAATCCCGATCCCGATGCTGATCCCAATCTCATTCCCGATCCCATTACCAATCCCGATCCCGCCACTCTTTCCAGGGAATGGCTCTGATCTCAACCCCGACGCCAAACCCAGGGAATCAAACATTGGGATCAAGCACCCCAAATCCTGGGGTCAACTCCCTGCGACCCCAAATCCTGGGGGTTGAAACACTGGGGGAATCAAACACCTCCAAACCCAGACTCTGGGATCTCAACACTCGCTCCCCAGCCCGAACCCCAAATTTTAGGATCAAATCCCCCAAATCTCAGATCCTGGGGTGTCAAACACTCCTGAATTCCCAAACGTTGTGGTTAAATCCCCCCGAAGCCAGCTCCTGGGGTTTGAAACATTTGGGCTGTCCAACACCCCCCATTCCCAAAGTCTGGGGTCAAACATCCCCTAAATCCCAAATCCTGAAGTGTCAAATGCCCCCAACCCCCAAAGTTTAGGGTTAAAACTCCCAATCCCCAACTCCTGGAGTTTGAAATATCTGGGGTGTCCAACCCTCCTCACCCCCAAAGTCTGGAGTCAGACCCCCCAATCCCCAAACTTTGGGGCCAAAGGCCCTCGATCCCAAACTCTGGGGTGTCAAATCCCCCTGATCCCCCAACTTTGGGGTTAAATCCCCCCAAAAACTGGGGTGAACCCCCCCAATTACCAGACTTTGGCATGAAAACCCCCTGACCGCATATCCTGGGGTTTGAAACATCTGGGGTGTCCAACTGCCCTTATCCCAAAATTTGGAGGTCAAACCCCCTGACTGACAAATCCTAGGGTCAAAAACCCCCACATCCCAAATTCTGGGGCCAAACATCCCCAAACCCCAAGTCTGGGGTCAAAAACCTCCAAATCCTAAACCCCAAGGTGTCAAACCCCCTTTAACTCCCAAATTTTAGGATCAAACCCCCCAATCCCCAAAATTTGGGGTCATGACCCCCCCAGTCTCCATATCCCCCCAAACCCATTGCAACCCTGGGGGGCACAGTGGGGTTTGTTTGGAGCAGCTCCAGCTGCAATATCTGCAGATAGACCCTGGGTAAAATGTTGGGAAAAACCCCAAAAACCCCTCAGGAACCCCAAAATCCCTGGGGGCTGGGAAAGGGGATTTGCAGTGGGGATCTGGGGTGGCAGAAGGGGATTTGGGGTGAAAGAAGAAGGATTTGGAGTGAGGAAATTTGGGGTGGAAAAAGAAGGATCTAGGATGGAAAAAGGAGATTTTTAGTGTGAAAGAAGGAGGATTTGGGGTGGGAAAAGGGATCTGGAGTGGGAAAAGAGGGTTTGGGGTGAAAGAAGAAGGATTTGGGATGTACAAAGAAGGATTTGGGGTGGAAAAAGGAGATTTCAGTGGGAAAAGGGGATTTGGATGGGAACATGGGTTGAGGGTGGGGATTGCGGGACCAGAGGAGACCTTCAGATGGGTCCGTTTGGTGCTGCCTTCCTGGCTGCTCCCAGCACCTCCAGAAGCAGCACCTGGCTGGCTCTTGGCCCTGCCCATGCCCATTCCAGCAGGGCTGGCCAGAGGGGAGCAGCCCCAGGCTGTGCCTGTGCCCCCAGCCCCTGTGGGCAGTGTGTGGCTGCTGGGCTGGGCTCCAGAGGGGAATGGCCTTGCAGCACAAAGTGCCCAGAGAGCCCAGAGCCAAAGAGCCTCTCCCCTGCAGGCACTGCTGCTCCGGTGCATTGAAACATTTCCAGTGCTGGAGTGGGCTGACGGCTGTTCCTCATCCCACCCAAAAGAAGCTGATGGTTGGATATTATTGGAGAATTTCTCTCAAGTTGAGCCTGGCAGGGGGTTCTTGACAGGGAGAAGCTGCTACAAGAAATACCCTGATGCCTCCCCCAGGCTCTGTGTGTTTCAACGCTCTTGGCCTTTCTTGATGCTTCTCAAATGAAAAGAAATTCCTGGCGCAGCAGCAGCAGGATTTGCCTCTCACCATAAAATACTGTTACATCAGTTGGTTTTCCAGGCGATCCAGCTCTTACAGCGGCTATCCTGGCATGTGTCCAAACCCTAAAGATGTTCATATCCCCAAAGGGTGACACAGGGTTTTTCCTGTTGTTCAGACCTGGAAGACTTTGAGGTTTACAAATAGAAGGGGGAGTAATTGCAAGGTGCTGTACTGTATTTATAGTGGTCTTTTAATAAGCAATAAAATTACAGATGGACCATGATAGGAAAATAACTTGCTGCAGGAAAAATTCCTCAGGATACCTGGTTATTCTCAAGATCTACTGCTGCCATTGAGTAGGGAAAGACGAACAACAAGCCATGTCTGAATAACAACAGATTAATGTTGTGCTCTCTTCCTGAGTCTGCTCCCAAAAGATCGGGGATTGACAAAGATAAAGGAATTTTAAGAGCTGGTTTTGGTTATTTCAGAGAAAGTTTAAAAGGGAGAAGGGATTGGGGTGATGAAGAGGCTGTCATTACCTATCCTTTTCAGTGCTGTCTATTGGAGCAAAAATGAGCAATGTGCCCTGCTGGTGTTGAGATGTTCTGAGTCCCTCAGCTGTGAGTTGGTTGCCGTGCTGTCCTGCTTGGTGCTTGCTGGATGTGCTGGAAAAAAGAGCTTGGGCCCTTGATGAAAACGACCACAAATGAGTTCATTGGGATTTACTGGGCTCAGAGTAAAAGGGATCAAATTCAGGTTTGATCTAGAAAATGCTTCTTCCCTGTCAGGATGGTGAAGTCCTGGCTTCACAGATTGCTCAGAGAAGCCGAGTAAATAAAGTTTCAGAATTCTTCCTTTTTGTCCCATTCCTGTTCCATAAGTTCAGGTTTGCTTTTCAGAGTGCCACCTTCTCAGCTGGTTGCCGTTTGTGTCCTGCTTTCTCTCCTGCCTTCCTTGGTCTGCTCCTTTTCCCTTCCACAGGGTCTCTCTTTACCTGTGGCAGCTCCCAGCCAAAGACCCTCCCCTGATTGTATTTTTTTTTCTTCCCCATCCAGGTGCTCAAACAGCCCTGGATGAAGTTTTGGAGGCTGGCAGTGAAATGTCTGTGGAAGATCTTGCTGCACTTGTGTCTTGGCCCCTTCAGAATTTGGCCTTGAAGGGCAGGACCGTCTTTTCCTTGCTGGCAGCTGGAATTGCAGCCCACGGCAGTGAGTGCCAGAGATGTCAGAGGGCAATTGCTGAGGCTGCCGGGGCGCTGCTCCTGCCGTGCCTGCCAGGGGAGCTGTGCAGGGCAGGGTCAGGCTCCAGCAGCTGGCTGGGCTCCCTGAGCAGACAGCAAAGGCGGCTTTGCTGCACATTCTACAGCTGGGAGCAGAGGGAAGAAGGGCAGGGAGTCCCTGACAGAATGCTGGAATGCTTGTGGCTGGAAGGAACTGTTATGAACAAAATTCGGTTAATATTTTTTTTGAGAAAAAAAAGTTACAAAAAAAGGCAGCCAGATCACTGTAGCTGCCAAAGTTCTTCGTGTTTTGTTATTGTAATCACGGGTCGTTGTCGTTAATGGTTGTTTTTGTATTAGTAAAAGCCCTGGCTGGGGCGAGTTAATGGCCCTTCTCCTGGGTGGGGACCTTCCCGAGGCTAAGTTGTACCTTTCCCAGAATAGTGAAGACACCTGAGAGGGTGGGGAGGGGCTATGCAAACTGACTCCAAGACCACAATGCAGCATGGGTCCCCCGCTGTACGGAGAAAACCCCAAAACAACGAGCCACCTAAGAGTTGAGAGACTGGAGTTATGTCTGGACGTGAGGAGCCGAATGCTGAGCCTGAGAGATACGGAACACCTTCGGACCCTCTCGCCCTGACCAAGAGAGACGACCCCGGCGGTGAGACCAGGCCGACTGAGGGGGAGGGGCACCATCTGACGGGGATGAGTAGGCCCTAAAGGTTCCTACGAGGATGTGATCCCCAGCTCTGCCCCTTGTGGACAGAGCTGTGCATATCCTCCTCCTCTGAGTCGCCTTGGGAGAGATGACGGATGCTGCAGACCTGCCGAGCTACCCAATCCTGAGCTGATCACTTTTAATAAAGGCATTAAAAAGGAGAAGAAGTCTCCTGGCCTTGTTTATTTCAGGAACCTGCCCCCGGACCCCAATCGGGCCCAGCCCTGGATGTCCCCTGAGACCCCCCCCAGACCCTCTCCCCAAACCCTTCCAGAGCCCCTGCCCAAAACCTCCAAAACCCTCCCAGGACACCCTCAGCACCGCCCAGAGCCCTCCCCAAACTTCCCCCAGGACCATCCAAACACCCTCAGACCCTCCCAAGACCTTTCCACGACCCCTCCCCAAAACCCCCCCAGACCCTCCCACGACCCCTCCGCCCCCCCGCGAGACCCCTCTTAGGAGCCATTTGCACCCCCCAGGTCCCCCCACAATGCCCCAGGACCCCTCCCCAGACCCCCCCAAACCCCCGGACCCCTCCCCAGACCCCCCCCAGACCCTCCCCCGTCCCCCCCAGACCCTCCCCCGCCCCGATCCCCTCGCAGGCCCCTCCCGTTCCTGTCCCGAGCCCGGCGGGTCCCGGTGGCTGCGGGGAAGGGGGCGCCACTTCCGGCTCTCCTCTGATTGGCTAGGGCGACACGGGGGAGGTGGGCATTGCTGAGGGGAGCCGTGCTGTGATTGGTTGTTTTAGGGACGTGCAGCACAGTGATTGGTTGGTTCGGGGCGGGGCGCGCCGCCATTCTTGAGAGTCCGCGTGCACGGCAGAGGCGGGAGATTGTGAGGGGAGAGTGGAGCTGAGGTGGGGATGGGGGGAAGCTGGGGTGGTTTGGGGCGGGTCTGAGGGGAAATTGGGAATTTTTGGGGGCATCGGCGGGAAACACAGGGGTGGGCGATGGGTTTGGAGTAAATGAGGGAGTCTGAAGGGGCTTTGGTTGGTCAGAGGGAGCTTTAGGGAGCTTGGGGGGGGAGCTTGAGAGGGTTTGAAGCATTCTCAGGTGGGTTTAGGGGGATCTCAGGACAATTGGGCGGGTCTGAGGGGATTTGGGGGGATTGTGAAAGGAACTGGGGTGTTGTGAGGGCATCTGGAGGGGTCTGAGGTGGCTCTAGGGGTAATTTTGGGGAGTCTGCAGGGGATTTCATAGGGTTTGGGGGGGATTGAGTGGTCTGAGGGGGATGTGGGGCATCCTGATGGATTTGGGGGGGGTCTCAGGTGGGTCTGGGGTGAATTTTGGGGGGAAATGGGGGGGTCTGAGAGTCCTGGGGAGGTTTTTGGGGTCCAGGGTGGTTCTGGGCCAACACTGGGGGAGCTCTGGGGGGTTTGGGGTTCCTGGAGGGGTCCCGGGGGAAAATTTGGGGGTCCTGGGGGGTCCCAGGCCCACCCTGAACTGGGGTCTGGGGGTTTTGAGGGGAGGGGGCACAGCAGGGGTTCCCCCCCCTCCCCAGTTTTTGGGGGGTCTCCCATGGTGCCCCCTCCCCAAAAAGCTCCGAGGGACCCCTGAAGTGGCTCCTGTTCCACCGGCCGGTGCCCCCTGATCCAGGACGGCCCCACTGAGTCTAGGGGGCTTCTGGGGGATTTTTGGGTTTTGAGTGGGTTTTTGGGGATTTCAGAGTTGCTTTTTTGGGTTTTGTGGGATTTTTTGGGGAGTTTGGGGGAAATTATTGGGTTTTTGAGGAGAATTATTGGGTTTTGGGATGACTAGAGGATTTTGGGGGATTTTGGATTTTGGGTGTTTTGTTGGGGTTGTGGGGGTTTTTTGGATGGGGAGGGGTTTATTGAAATTTTTGGGAGTTTTTTATAATTTTGGTGAGTTCCATTGGGATTTTCAGAGATTCTCTGGGGGTTTTGAGGGTTTTCTTGTAACTTTTGGGGAATTTGTGAGGTATTAGTTGAATTTTAGGGGGGCTTTGTGGCATTCCCTGGGTGTGGGGAAGGGCTGAGAGGCACCAAAATCTCCTTGAAACCCCTGAAAGTCCCAATAAAACCCATTAAATCTCAATTAAATCTCTCAAAATCTCATTAAAACACCCTAGAATCCCAATAACAGCCCACAAAATCCTTTGAAATCCCAATAACCCAAAAAATCCTAATTAAACTCCACAAATCCCCCAAAAATCTCAAAACCATAAAAAGTCCCACAAAATCTGCCCCAAATCCAAAGAAATCCTGGCAACACCCAAAACATCCCACAAAACCCACCAAAAATCTAAAAACTCTCAAATCCCCAAGGAATCCCGCTAAATGCCACCACAATTCCAATAAAATCCCCACAAAATCTCCTAAAAATCCCTATAAAACCCCCAGAATTTCTGAGAATGCCAAAAATCCCAACAAAATCTCAGTAAAACCCCCAAAATTCAAAAAAAGCCACAAAAAATTCAATAAACCCCCAAACACCCCCAGAAAAACTCCCCCTCAAACTGCCAATAGAATCCCCCAAAATCTAAACCTCCCAAAATCCACAAAACCAGCCACTCCCAGTCCATCCCAGTATGATTCCAGTCGCTCTCAATGTGATCCCAGTGTAACCCAGTATGGACTCAGCTGCTCTCACTGTGATCCCAGTGTGATCCCAGTTGCTCCCAGAATAATTCCAGTTGTTCCCAGTTCCTCCCATTATGATCCCAGTTTCCCAAAGAATACTCCCAGTCCCTCCCAGCAGGGTCCCAGGTGTGCCCAGTTGCCTCCAGGGTAGATTCAGTTTCTCCCAGCATCATCCCAGTTGCTCCCAGCATGATCCCAGCTGTTCCCAGTGTGGTTCCAGTGCCCCCAGTATGGTTAGAGACACTCCCAGTTTGTTTTAGTTACCTCAGAATGATCCCAGTCTTGCCCAGTTACTCCCAGTTTCCTCTAGCATAATCCCAGTTTCCATCTGTTGCTCAAAGGGTGGCCCCAGTTGCTCCCAGTATGATCCCAGTTGCCCCAGTTATAGTCTCAGTCCTCTCAGCACGGTTCCAGTTCCTTCCAGCTGTTCCCAGTTGCTCCCAGTGTGTCACATTTTCCTCCCAACATGGCCCAGTAGCTCCCAGCAAGCCCCAGTCAGGTTCCATTCACACCCAGTATAATCCCAGTATGAGTGTAGCCACTCCAGTATGATCCCAGTCACCTGCAGTCTAATCCCAGTGTCTCCCAGTCACTCCCAGTCTGATGCCAGTGCCCCCAGTGTGATCCCAGTTGCTCCCAGCATGGGCCCAGCTGTTCTCAGTGTGGTGCCATCACTCCCCTATAGTTACAGACACTCCCAGTATGGTTCCAGTTGGACCCAGTTGCCCCTGCTCTAGTCCCAGTCACTCCCCAGATGATCCCAGTCCCCCCAGTATGGTCCCACTCACTCCCAGTTGCCCCCAGTGTGGTCCCAGTTCTCCCCAGCATGGTCCCAGTTGTTCCCAGTGTGGTTCCAGTCATTCCAGTATGGTTCCAGACACTCCCAGTATATCCCAGTTGCCCCCAGCATGTCTATAGTCATTTCCAGGCACTGCCAGTGGCCCCAGTAAGGTGTCAGTTCTCCCAGTATGATCCCCCAGTCATGCCCAGTATATCCCAGTTGCTTCCAGCATGCATCCAGTCCTTCCCAGTTCCTCCAGTTTGCTTGCAGCATCATCCTAGTTTCTCTCAGCTGCTCCCAGTAGCCCAAAGTGTGATCCCAGTCTTTCCCTTTCAGCTCCAGTATGATCCCAGTATGCTCCAGTTTGATCCCAGTCACATGCCAGCCCTCCCAGTGTGGTTCCAGTATAATCCCAGTTGCTTCCAGTCTCTCCCAGTATGGTCCCAGCTGACTCCAGCATGGTTCCAGTTGCTTCCTAGATCAGCCCAGTCAGTCCCAGTATGATGCCATTTGCTCCCAGTTGCTCCCAGTCAGGCCCAGTATGGGGGATGATGTGCAGGGTGTGTTCCCAGTCGCTCTCAGATCCTCCCAGTATTAGTCCAGTCCCTCCCCGTATGATCCAAAGGTGAGCCCAGTGTGCTCCCAGTCCCTGCCACTATGAACCAGTTGTGCTCCACATGGTTCCAGTTGCTCTCTTTCACCTTCACTTTTGTTCCTGTCCCTCCCAGTATCTCCCAGTGTATGCCAGTTCCCTCCAGCATGTTCCCAGTCACTCCCAGTATCTCCCAGTTGGCTTTCTGGGGGCATGTTTGGAGAATGAAGCAGTCCAAGGCTGAGCGGAAAAGGCCCCTTGGGGGGACATCGGGGGGTGCCGGTGGCGGCTGCCGGCTCCACGGTGCAGGAAGCCAACGGGGAGGAAAAGGCCCAGAGATGCCGCATGAGGAGGGGCTGCAAACGCAGCTGGCGGGGATCTGAGGGGGAAAGAGCCAGCCTGGGCTGGGAAGGCGGCCGGAGATGGAGCCAGAGCTCGGAGCTGGTGCTCCACGAGCAGCTCCATGATGGGGAGAAGCCCCACACCTGCTTGGAGTGTGGGAAGAGCTTCAGGAGGAACTGCAACCTGATCAGGCACCAGAGGACCCACACTGGGGAATGGCCCTATGAGTGTGATCAGTGTAGGAAGAGGTTTAAGACCAGCTCCAATCTCCTCGATCACCAGCACACGCACACAAAGGAGAGGCCCTTCCGCTGCCCCGACTGCGGGCAGGGCTTCAGGTACAGCTCCTGTCTTGTTGTGCACCGACAAACCCACACTGGGGAGAGGCCCCACGAGTGTGAGGAATGTGGGAAGAGCTTCAGCCAGAGCTCCCAGCTGATCCGCCACCAAAAGATCCACACGGGGGAGAGGCCCTACGAGTGTGGGGAGTGTTGGAAGGGGTTTCGGATCAAGTCAGATCTCCTCCGGCACAATTGGATCCACACAGAGGAGAGGCCTTTCCAATGCCCCGATTGTGGGAAGGGATTCCAGCACAACTACACAACTACACCCTCGTCACCCACCGGCGCATCCACTCAGGGGAGAGGCCCTACGAGTGTCCCCAGTGTGGGAAGAGCTTCTCCAGCAGCTCTAACTTGACCCAACACAAACGGAGGCGCCGGTAAGGGAAGCCCTGCGAGTGCCCCGAGTGCGGGAAGAGCTTCATGCACTGCTCCAGCTCCATCCCCCACTGGAGGAGGCACTTTGGGCACAGCCCTGGTCACTCACATTCCCTGTGATCCATGTTGGGAACACACCTGGCTGCTTCTCCTTTTGGTTTGGCTTAAATTTTTTTCTCCTCTCCATGTCTTTGCACTCCAAAAGCCAAGAGGGATCAATCTGTCACCTCAAAACCACTCAAATCCCAATGAAAACAACTGCATTTTAACCCATCAGGGTTCAATCTCACCTCAAATTGCTTGTTTCCGCCTCACAAAAACTCAGTCCTGTGCCAGACTTGCTCCATTCCACAGCCACCAGTGTGAGTTGGGGTTGGGAGGTGATTGGTAGAAGTGGGATCCCAATTTGGAGCAGTGGGATGGGGATTGTGTGGGGTGGCTGGGTGGGATGTATTTGACAGCAAATAAAACTTTCAGAGTTACTGATTTCTGTCCCTTTCATTTTCAGTCAGTTCTGTGTGCAGAGTACTGCCTTCTCAGCTGTTTCAATTCCTATAAAAATCTCATTTTTTAAATCATCTAACCCAAACAATTCAAAAACCAATATCCAAATAAAACCACGCACCTGAAATTAGAATTTTGAAAAAAAAAAATTTTTTTTAGAGTACTTAAGGATGTTAATAAAGTTTAATTGTTTGGTTCAAATGTGTGAGAAATTACAGTGGTGTTTGGTTTTGTGTTTAGTATATTTGTAACAGGAATTTTTTACTAAGGTGTGTTAGATTCTATGTTAGTTTTTGAGATATTTTTTATCTAAAGTGTATTGGTTACTGAGTTAAAACTTACAAAAGGTATTTCTTTGTATGTAATTTTTTTTTCTTTGGAAATGTTATATTAATAGTTTACTGTTGTTTTGGCTTGAGTCATTATTGGAGTATTGTAAGGAAGAGTTGAAATTATATTTCATTTTTATATTTCACTTTTATTCTAATGTGTTTCATTTTAGTTATAATTTCTTGATGTTTAATTTATTATAATTTGCTGAGAGAATAGGAAGGAAGTTCAAGGGCAGGAACATTTTTTCCTGGCTGGGAACTGGAATTCCAGACCCTGGGAGTGTGTGCCGGACCACATACACTGCAATCAAATATGGACTGGGATCAAATATGGACTGGGATCCTATGGGTCAGGACGGCACAGAATGGGACCATAGGGATCAGGACCACACAGCTTGGGATCATGGGACCATAGGGATCAGGACCACACAGCTTGGGATCAAATATGGACTGGGATCAAATATGGGCTGGGACCATATGGAATGGGACCATAGAGATCAGGATGAGACAGACTGGGATAAACTGGGTTGAGATTATATGGACTGGGCCATATGGACTGGGATTGCACAGACTGGGATTGCACAGACTGGAATCACATGGACTGGGAAAAAGCTTTGGCTACCATAGGCTACCTTTGGCTGCCATGCACATCTGAAGGCAGCCACATCAAGTTGGCCATATCCTGTTTGGGGGTCCCATCCCCCTCTTCCCTCCGCTCTCCCGCCCCTTCCCCATCGTTCTCCCAGTCCCCAATCCCCTCCCCCGTGCTTGGTTTTGCGGGTTCCAGGCGCCTCCTGCTCCCTTTGGGGGTCCCGACCCCCCTTTGGGTTAATTTGGGGCCCTGCCCCCTTCTCACCGCGCCCTCCCCTCCCCCGGCGGCCGGGGGGGCTCCGAGCACCCCCAGTGCCACCAGTGCTGCCCCGGCTGCCCCCGCACGCCCCATCCCCATCCCCGGGGTCACCTCCCCCCGCCCCAAATTCCGCTCCTGGCAACTGATGAGTCATCAGCGACAAACGCTCTGATTGGCTGGAAACGGCCCCTGGAGCAGCGGGACAGGCACCTTTGCAGCCTGAGCTGCCCTTGTTCCTCTCTGTCCGTGCCCGGAACACAGCGCGGAGGAGAAGGGCAGCAGGGCCCTGCGTGTCCCCGGGCTCAGGTTTTGCACCGCTTCAGCTCCACGGAGACGCGGGTCAAGTGAAAAACACAAACAGTTTATTAAGGGAAAGGGAAGGTAAGGGGTGAGCTGGGAGGCAGAAAAGGGGATGGGCAGGGCCTGAGGGCTGCAGGGAGGGAGGTGCCAACAGGGAGAGAGATGGCAGGAGCTGCTGGAACTTCGCACAGGCTCAGCTGTGAGCAGCCAGAGCCGTGCGTGGAGCTCCAGCTGGTCACTTCTGCTCTGCAGGTGCTCCCATCTTCAATGGGCACTGGAAATCGCCGATGGACGCTGGTACATCTCATCCAGCAGATGAACAAAGTCGTGCACATCTTCTTTCAAAGGTCATCTAAAGCACTTTGCTCATGCATGATGGATTCTTATCTTCCTTCAGCGCTTGAGGAGCTGGAAGAGTGGAACAGAGCCAAGGTCAGAGGCCAGATTGAGGGAATCCAAGGAAAGCCTCTTGCCAGGGCCATCCCAGCCAGCTCTTGCCATGGCCAGGAGGGAGCGGGAGACAAGGGCTTCGGCCGGAAGGTGCTGGCCACGGATCCCCCATGTGTCCCTGAAAGCTCTCCGAGCTGTGCCCCCACCACCCCTGGTCCACACAGGCAGCAGAGCCCTCCGCAGCCCGGGCACGGATTGTAGCTGCGGAGCCGGGATTTGCAGCTGCCCCCACACCCCCGGCAGTGCTCGCTGCCACGCGGCTGCCCTGACTCACCCTCAGTGAGGACCTGGAGCTCCTCCTGCTGCCCCATCAGGAGCACTCCGGCCAGCCCTGGCAAGACAGAGCATGTGGCGGCGCCAGGCGGCACAGCTGCCCAACACGGGCTCTGCCAGCCCTGCGGCCGCACGCTCTCCTGGCGGGCAGGGCTGCTGCCGGGCCCTGCCGCCCGCTGCCGCCCCAGGGCACGGCTGCGGGAGGGCGGCGGCAGCAATGCCCAGGGCGGGCGGGGCTGCAGCGGCCCGGGCGCGGCTCCCGCTGTAGCTGGGGCAGCGGCCGGGCCGGGGGCAGGGAGGGGCACGGGGCTGCCGGCTCACCCATGAGCCTGACGGCCGCCTCTCGTAGGGGCCTCTGTGGGCTCTGCAGGTGCGGCAGGGCCCAGCGCAGGTGCTCGGCCGCTCGGCTCTCGTCCTGCAGCAGCTGCGGGGAGCGCCGGCAGGGAAGGCTCGGCGCGGGCTCTGCCCCTGGGCAGAGTACTATACAGTAAACAGTACTATAATGTTAGAAATGAGAAGCTTGACTAGGTCATTATTCAAGCAGCAATCAATTTATTAATTATTTTGGTAAAGTATGAGCAATACAGCGCTGAGTACAGTGGGGGAAATTTTCCCTCCAACTGCACACAGATAGTTGAGGCTTACCAGTATTTATAGGGGCACTCCTAAGCTTTCTCAGCAGTTTCTAGTCCAAATTTTTACTCATCAGTAGTTTCTTTTCCCATTTTTTACATCACAATTCTATACAGTATTGTGATTATTTTTTCTCAGGATGTATCCCAGAAAAGGAATATCCCAGGTGGTGGGGGGTTCAACTTCTGAACGAAGAAAGAAGTCTCCCAGCTGGTGGGGTCCAGATTCCAGACATGGCTTTACCTTTTGATTGCAAGGACTATAAATCTCACAACAGTGATGTCCAGCTTCCCTTGGTCAAAACTGTTAGTCCTTGCGTTGATATTCATATTCATTTCTCAAGCTGCTTTTCACTGTTTTGTCAAGGTGTGAGATAGGCATATTTCCTTTTTACATATTCTGAAGCTATAGTTTCAGAGATCCTTACTACAAGCAATATTCTGAAATTATACTTCAAAAGGTTATTATTGCAAAACTCTTTAAGGCTTAGCTACAAGCAGAAAGTTCCTGTCAAAAAGCAACATCCTCAAAGCTTTAATTCAAATGCTTCTAAATCAACTTAAGACTTATAAAAGCTAATTAGGAACAAAGGACAGGTTCAAAGGCCTTCTTCCATGCTTTGCTTTCCTCAGTTATATTAGAATTCGTCTTTATAAGTGTCCCATGGTTGGTTTCCACACATATCAAAATCACAAATACACACGTTGCCTGTATGTACCTGACACAAAATACAGCTTTGTATTTGAAAAAAGGAGAGAAAGGAGAGTGATTTAGAAAGATGCATCACCAATTGCCTAAATTGTTTATCATCTTGCAGATCTGCACTTGCTGGGGAGCCTGATTTTACACCAAGGACCTGGGGAACCATTCCCAGCAATTGGGAACATCCGAGGTCGTCCACGCGCTCATTGATGAGGTCTCCATGAGGTCTCCAAATGTGCCCCGAAATTTGGTCCGGCTCTTAGAGGCCTAAAAGAGCAAGTCCAAGTGACTCGATGATATTTTTCGGCCCAGGAAGCACTGCAGCTGATGGCACACTTCACAATCAGCAGGGGACACAGCTCGGCCAAAGCCCAGACCTCTGCTGGGAGCCTTTCTCCTCAAATACCCTTCAGACAAACCTCCATGCAAGTCAGTTGGGAAAGTTTCTTCAAATGATCCATTTCTGGCACATGACTACACAGGGTTTTGGGAAAGATTATAAAACAGCTGCTCTGGAGTCAAAGAGCCAGCACTAAGAGCACTTGTCATCTCTTTGTAGCTAAATGCCACTTTGGGGGATTTGAGGGAGTTTGGAACAAGCTAGAGAGCAGACCTCTGAGTGTTTTAGATGATGCCATTGCTTTTTCTTCTCTGCTACATAGACAGGAAGGGTGAGTTTGGCTCACATCTTCACCGCATGGCTCACAAGGCCAAAACACTTGTAGTTACAAGAGCCTTGAAGGATTTCTTGGCCAAGAAGACACTGCCAACAAGGATATTTATGTTTTGCAGCCAATCCTTCAATATTTCGTCTTAGGGGCTCTTGCTACAGTATAAGCTTCCTTAGCCAATAATGTTATGACACACAAACCTACAGCACTGCATCCTAAGCTTCTTGTTTACCATTGTAACTACTTTGATTTTTTCTAGATCTTCAGCCCTAAAACTCTAAACTTTCCTCCACTTCAACGTTCCTCCCCGTGTCTCTGCTATAATAAACTAGAAATCCACATTCTCGCTTCTAGCACCTAAGTTTGGAAGCCCTTTCCAAGGTCTCCGATCAAATCCTGTGTTTAATTCTAAGCTTTGCTGACAAGACCAAAGATCTGAGATTTCCCTGCATTTGGGTTTCCAACAACACTGATGCTGTTAGTTCCAGAGTGCCTGGGATCCCTCTTGCAAGTCAACTCTGGCAGGAACAAGGCGGGCAGCTGCCAGGGGGCTGCTTGTGGCCTCTGCCAGCCCATTGCTCAGGGCTTGCCAGCGCCCCATCCCCTCAGGGGCTGCCCCAGCCCGGCCAAGCTGTCCGGCAGCAGCGCCGCAGCCCCACAGCAGCTCCAGAGCAGCCCCATCCAGAGGCACCTGGGAGCCCTCAGCACTGCAGCCAGCAGCACACGGGCAGGAGGACACGGATGGCGCTTCCTGCCTGGCACAGGGTTTGTGGCCATCTCCAGGCACCGCTCTGGCAGGGATTCCTGCAGCCCCAGCCCCTGCCCACCCACTCTGTCACCAGCACAAAGGCTTCAGCAGAGCCACCACAGGACAAGGGGCTTCTGGCCATTTTCCCTTGACCACTGCATGCCTGGGCAGCTGGCTGAGCCAGGGTATCCTTCTCCCCCTCTTCCCCTATGCCCTGCAGACCCTGGGTAGCAAAAGAAAGCTCCTGGGAGTCTGTGTATTATAACACACTCTATATTCATATACTAAAGAAAAAAAACAAAAAGAAGAAAAGAACAATCTTAAAGAAATGGAAAATTCCAGCTGGCTCAGGTGGCCCCAGCAGACAGAGCCTCTGGTATCAGGTCTCTGCAGAGCTGCAGCAGCGCAGCCAGCCACGCCCCAACAGACGAGGCCGTGTCCTACATGCCCTGCGGAGCGGATCTTGCAGCCTCTGGAAGAGGGAATATCGCTCACTCTGCAGTGCCTGAAGGACATACAGTGTTTCTAGTGCCACGTCCGACACCGCACTACTGATGTCCTCTGTCAGCGGTTCAAGGGCTGCAAGAGAGAGGGACAGAGCCATGGTCAGATCGCGGATCTGCGGGGAGCCGAGGAGAGCCCCCTACCAGGGCCATCCCAGCCGGCTCTAGTCATGGCCAGGAGGAAGCAGGGACCAAGGGCACTGGCCCGAAGCAGCTGGCCACGAATCCCCAAGGTGGCCCTGAAATCTCTGTGTCCTCTGCCCACGCCGCCCCATGTCCGCAAAAGGAGAAGAGCCCTCTGCAGCCGGGGCAGGGCTTGCAGCTGCCCCCTCCAGCCCCCTGGAGCGGTCAGCCCGCTGCCCTCACTCACTCACCAGTGCAGATCAGCTGCAGCTCTTGCTGCTGCCCCCTCAGGTGCCGCCCGGCCATGCCTGTGAACACAGAGCCTGTCACGGCCCCAGCGGCACAGCTCCCTGCCAGCAGCGCTGCCGGCGCTGTGGCCACACGGGCTGCTGGCCAGGCAGAGCTCAGCCCGGGCCCTTGCCGCACGCTGCCGCCCCAGGGCACGGCTGCCAGAGGGCGGCAGCAACGCCCAGGCCAGGCGGGGCTCCACGGCGCCGGGCCGGGCCGGCGCTGCCGGGGCAGCAGGCGCGGCCGGGGCCGAGCTGCGGCGGGCCGGGGAGGAGCCCGGGCTCGGGACTCACCCATGAACCTGACGGCCGCCTCTCGCAGGGACTCCTGTGGGCTCTGCAGGTAGTGCAGTGCCCTGCGCAGGTGCTCGGCCGTTCGGCTCCTGTCCTCTGCCAGCTGCAGAGAGCGGCAGGAGGGAAGGGTTGGCGCGGGCTCAGCCCCTGGGCCGGGCGCTGCCGGCGCCCACCGCCGGCCACGCCTGCCCGCCCAGCCCTGAGGCGCGGCCAGCAGCCGCTGGCCAAGGGCTCCCGAGGGGAGGGGCAGAGGGCCGGCTGCTGCCCGGGGAGCCGTGGTGCCGCCCCGCAGCCCCGCCGGGCCGGGGCTCCATGGGCACCCGGCTCGGGCCCACGGGAGCCTGGAGAAGAGCCCGCGGGGCCTCTGGCTGCAGCAGCGGGCACAGCTGTTAGCCCTGCACACTGAGCACCGCCCTCAGGGACCTTGGCCATGCTGAGGCTGGGGGGTCTCTGCTGTTCTTACCAGGCACTCCCCAAGGCTCTGATCCACGTGTAGCATTTGTTCTATATCCCTCCTCTTCAGGAATCTGGCTGAGGAATGCAGCGTTTCCCGGGAGGCCTGGAGAGGGACAGAGATGCACAGATGGCCCTACAGTCCAGGGCACAGGAGCATCCCAGTGGCACAGGCTGGAGGAGGCTGCAGCCCACAAGGTGCCCGGGCAGGAGGCAGCCCAAGCCCCTGCCAGGGGGACAGCAGCTGTGCACAAGTGCTCACCTCAGCAACCATCTGATTCTCATCATGGCAGTGGAAGTAGAGAGGGAGCAGGCTCTGGCGCACGTGGGACTTGAGGGCCTTTCTTCCCTCTTCTGTTAATAAGTCCAGCATCTCTTGAAAGAGAGCCATGGAGCTCAGCTGCACCTGGATGTCATCCTGGATGAAAGGAAAGGGCAAAAGACCTGAGCATCAGCTGCTTCCGGCCCCCCAGGGCACAGGCGTGCATCTGCACAGGGCAACAAGGGTCCGGGCAGCAGCCAGTGGCTGTGGCTGTGGGCACAGAGCCTTACGCTGTCAAAGAGTGGCAGGAGCGCCTCAGCCAGCTGCAGGGCAATGGGGGTGGCTATTGGAGCACCATTATCCAGGAGCAAATATCTGAGTAGAAGAATGCTCATCCTGATCATGTTGCTGTCATTTTCCTCCAGGAGCTCCACAAGACTTTCAGTCAGGCTCTGCATTTTTTCAGCCTGTGTGGAAGACGACTTTGTGAAAGGCCGCCCTGCTGCCGTAGGGCCCAGAGGCCAAAGGCCTGTCCCGAAGCACTGGGGCAGGGAAGCAGGAGAGATGGGAGCAGCTGCCCCAGCGCCCGAAGGCCAGGCAAGGCCAAGCGACTGCGTTGCCCAGCCCCACGCTACCTGCAGGGCTTCAGCCACTGCCCCCTTCTCACCATCAAGGGATTCTTGCCCAGCACTACGAGGCCTCGGAGTGCCAAGTAACGCCTGGCCATGTGCTCGCTCTGCAGGTTCTGTGCCAGGATCTCCAGGACACTGTCACTGCATTCCCTCAAGTTCAGGCACTCGAGGACCTGAAAGGCACAGGGCAGTGACAGGGGAGCCGGCCGGCAGGAGCCCAGAAGCGCACAGGGCCGGGCCCAGGCAGCAGCACAGGGCACGGGCACTGTCCTGGCAGCTGTGGCTGCCAGGGGTTAGAGGGCTGGGAGGCGCTCAGCCAGGCAGCGCTGGCCTTGAGGCTCACCTCCACAAGGAATGCCAGGGCAGGGAAATCTCAGTATGGCATCTCTTTGCCGAGCAGGGCGAGCAGGTAGAATGCCACCGCGGAACAAAAGTGGATGGCTAAGCGGCGAATTTCTCTGAAGAGGGGAAAAAGGAAACAAGAGCCTGATGCAGTGGGGCAAACGTCTCCCAGGCGTGACTCACCCAGTTCTCATCTTTCCCCAGCACCCTTCCAGCAAGGGGACGTGGGCCGTTTGGGAGTTGGTTGCTGATGGGCAGCCTCCTCTGCCAGCCTTTTCCAGCCTGCTTGGCCGTCCCTCAGTGCCAAGGCCCTCTGACCCATGGCCACCACGGACACTTTATGGGGCACCTGGGCACAGGGCAGCAATGTCAGAGGCAGTGGGGAGAAGGGGGTCTCACCTGGCAAGCAGAGCCACGGCAAAGTGGTGAGTGTCAAGAGAGAGCAGCGTGTCCCAGGCACACCTGCGCTCCATTGCCACCACCACATCCTCGCAGCGGAGAAGGCAGAGCAGGGACTTCAGGGTGCGTACAGCAAACCTGTGTGCACAGCAAAGCCCAGGTCACACTGGCAGCACTGGCTCCTTGGCAGGCCACGTGGCAGGGACAGGAGGAGTGGCATGGAGCACCTGCTGGGGCTGGTGGCAAGGCCGTGCTCTTCCTGGCATCCCTTCCAGAAGGTGTCAACCTCCTCTGGCATATCCAGAGTGCTGAAGAACACTTGGAATAGCAGATGCACAAATAGGTGGGGGAAATACACCTTCAAGATCCGTGGGAGACAGGGCACCTGGAGGATCTTCCACGTCACCACAGTTGCCTGCAAAGGACAAAGCCCCCCGAGACAGCGCTCGGTGCCGAGGTGTGTGTGTGGCAGGGCCCGAGTGTGGCAGGGAGAGGCCAGGAGAGACCATGGCAGGGGGAGCACGGGGCCTGGTGGGCCTGAAGCTGCCCCTGGGCCAGGTTTCAGGCCAGCACCTGAGGCAGGGAGATGCAGTGGGGGAAGGAGGATGGAGAGCTGCTGGAGAGACAGCCTTGGGGCCTGCAAAGGCCAGTTGCAGAAACTCACAGCCAGGGCAAAGACAGCCGTTTCGTCCCCATTGGAGGTGCAGGTGCTGTACTCTGGCCAACTGCCCAGCACATCCAGGAGGATCAACTGCGCCAGCTCTGCAGTCCTGGCTGAGCCCATGATGGTCTTCCACATGGCCATGGCAGCTCTGTGGGGTTAGAGCTGTGTCTCAGGAGGGTCTCAGAGGAAGCACCAGGGGCAGCTGAGCCGGCTGCCATTTCTGCCTCTGCCCACTGCCCCCCTGCCAGCAGGAGGCAGACAGCCCAGCCCTGTGGGGACAGAGCCCTGAGAGGCGGCAAGGGAGCACGGCAGCAGGCTCAGGGGCTGGCCTGGCAGGGCTGGGAAAGGGAGCATCCAGAGGGCCCTGGAAGTCTCTGTTGCTCTGACACCTGGGGCAGGCTGTGCAGGGTGATGGGCTGGGGAGGCCTGAGCCCTGTGGGCAGGTGGGCCCCATACCTGTCACAGGACGGGGCCACACGCAGGAGCGTCACCACTGCGTCATTTGGCTGTGCTTGGGTGAGATCCAGCAGGGTCTTGTCCAGCCTTTGCTCAGCAGAATCATTGGCCATGAGCCACTGGTGGATGTAGCTCACCATGGCAGGCACCTGGAGAAGGCACGGGGAGACTTGGAAAGCTGCCAGAGGGAGCAATGTTCCCAGCTTCCCCAGAGGAGTGCTTCCCTTCCCACCCCACTGCCATGTGGCCTGAAAGGCTCACAGCAAGCAGCATGCGTGGATTGGGAGGCCAAGCAATTGCTGGGAGGATCAAAGCCTGGCCCAGGCTGCTTACTTACTTTGGAGTGTAAAAATCTTCCTCTACAAGCATATGCAGCAGGGCAGCACCGGTCTTGCTGAGGAAGATGGGCAAGTATGGTCTGAGGCCTAGACCCGTGGCGATGGTCTCTTCCTCTTTAATTCTCTTGAGGAAGTTGCAAACAAACTGTAGGAGAAGGGCAAGAAGCCGAGGATGTTGCATGGAGTGCTGCACACACGGTGCTGGGCTGAGCAGGGACAGCAGGCCCAGCCCAGGTGGGGGTTGCTGCAGGTACCTGCGCTGTTTGGCGGAAGCGGCCACGGCTGGACTCCTGCTCTTCTGTGCGCTCCGGGGCTGCATCTGGCAAAGAGCGAGCGCAGCCAGAGATGAGGGGCTGCGGGAGAGGCCGGACAACACGGCCCAGCCCTGCGATCCCCAGGCAGAGAGAACCCCGGGATGCCCCAGGGGATGGAGCACGGCCACTGCAGGCTGTCTGCCCGAGCCCTCTTCCGTCCTGTCCGTGGGCATGTCCCCAGGGCATAGCATGGCACGGCACGGCACGGCGTGGGGTCCAAGCTGGCAGCAGGCACCAGTGCTGTGGCCCAGCTCTGCCACTCACCCTCCTGCGGTGGCTGGAATGGCACCACCTCTTCAGTCTGCTGTGCCGGGGCAGCTCCAGGGCCACCTTCCTCCTCCTCTACCCAGGCCAGCTCAGGCACTGCCGGGTGTCTCTGCTCCATGTCTCTGCCTGGATTTGTGGCTATTTGCAGGAGAGTTGCCTTGGAAAAGCTCCAAGTCACCAAGTCCTGCAGTGGTGCCTGGAAGGCACCTTCAAGTAAGAAGCCTCAGGAAGGCTACAGGACAGCAAGTCCTGCACTCGGTCTCAAGGGCTCCTGCCACAAGGACAGGGGACTCCTGACAAGGACTATGATATGGCCTCAAGGGCACCTGCAGAAGAGAAGCCTCAGGGAGACCACGGGTCAGCAAGCCCTGTGGTCTGGCCTCGAGCTCAGCTGCAGGAACAAGGCTTCAGAAAAGCTCCGGGCGGGACGCGAACGAGCGCGCTGTGCGGGGGCTCCTCACGGCACCGCTCTGTCCCGTCCTGTCCCGTTGCGTGCTCTGAGCACTGTGGCGTGCCCTTGTCACCTCCAGCCCCTATGTCACCCCGTGTCACAAAGGGCCCTTGGACAGCCGTTCCATGTCACAGTGACTGTGCAGCACCTGTCACCAAGGGCCCTTTCAGACACTGCCGCATGCCCTGGGGCCACGCCCAGCCCACCCAAAGTGGCCCAGTTTGGCGGGAATGGCTGGCCCCGGGAGTCTAAGCCAGGCCGAGAGGATCTTTAAGAAGGGCTCAGAGCATCAGCAAACGCTGCCATGCTCTGTGGGCTCAGGGCAGCAGAAGGAGCCCCCAGGGCTGCAGACGCAGCTGCTCTGGGAAGGGCACGGGGCCTTGCAGGGAAGCTGGCACGGGCTCCTTGGGACACGTCCCGGCTGGTGGCCGTCCTAAAGCTGCCGGTGTGACACGCACAAGGAACGTGTGGGCCCGGGCACGAATGCTGCTCTGAGGCCTGGGGCCCGGGGAGCGCTGACATCAGCAGGTGTGGCAGAGTCCCCGGCCAAGCAGACCTGCCACCCCCCAAGCCCTGGCAGCGCTGGTGCCCGTCTCCTGCCCCAGAGACCTGTGCCCCCGGGGGGCTTCTGTGCCAGAAGGAGCCAAAGGCCACGTGCCTTGGGGGCTGTGCCTCTTTCCTGCAGGGGCTGATGGCAGGAGCACCTGGGGCAACTACTGGCACACTTGGTCTCTGTCAGATGATGTTGCTCCTTCCTGAAATGAAGTTTTCTCATGGAAGGCATTGGCAGTAGCACCAGAGCACCATCCATTGCTGAGTTTCCCAGGGCAGTTAGATTGCAAAGTTAACAGTCTGAAATTTCCTTGTGCTTTTCTCACTCTCATTCCCACATTCTGGAAAAAACGGCATCTGCCCAGCCTCTGCTATTCTCAGCTTCAGTTGCTGCATGTCTTGCTCTGGCCGCTCATGTCCAAACAAAACTGTGTCCCTGCTGAGCGCAGCAATGAGCGGCCACAAAGTGGCAAGTTCCCCAGTGAACATCAAGGCAGAGACGTGGAAGTGCGGAGGATAAGGACAGCTCTGGGAGGAGAAGCTCTTCTGTGTCTCTGATGATGGTGCCCACACCCTGAAGCAGCAGCCAAGAGAAGCGCTGGAAGCAGACGGGCGCAGTTTTGGGCAGTACAATATCAAAAGATATGAAACCATTAGCCAGAATGCAAAGGAGGACTGCAAGGATGGAGTATGGCCTGGAGGGGAAGCCCTAGATGCAGCTGAAGCCACTTTGTTCAGCCTGGAGGAGAGTAAAGGGCGTCATTGTGGTCTTCAACATCCTCCAGACAGGAATCAGAGGGACTGCTGCAGCTCTCGTCACTGTTGGGAGCAGTGATAGGACTGGAGAAAAGGGCAGGGAGCTGGGACAGGGCAAGTTTCATTTCCATATCAGATCAAGGTTTTTCACCCAGAGCACAGTCAGGCACTGGGACAGGTTCCCCATTGACGCAGCCCAGTGGAGCCCGGGCTGGCTCTTGGGAAAACTGCAGCGCTGCGCCAGGAGTGGGGAACGGCCGAGGCGTGGGTCCTGCCCGCAGCTGACCCTGGTGAGCCACTGCTCAGTGGTTCAGGATCTCCTAACTGCAGCACGGAGCAGGCCAAAGAAAAGGAGGAGGCTCCTCGATTGTGAGGTTCCACAGGCCAAGGTTTATTCCAAGGGAAGGATTCAGCAGCAAAGAGCCGCCAGCACTTCTGTGCATGGGATTTTATCGGGGTACAACTCAGGGGGTGGATACAAACAATTGAGCAATAAGGAATCTGCAAGGGAGGAGCGAGGGGATTCCATCTGTTGCTTGGGACTGATTAGGACAGATGGGAGGAGAGGGTAGGTCACATGGGCCAGTGCGGCATCCAGCAACAGAGGAATTCCAAAGGGGTGGTGCAGTCAGGGATTGGTCCAAGGCAAAAGTGACAGGGAAGGTTCAGGAATAAAGAGCTGGATTATCTTGAGAGGCAGGGAAGGAGCTGGAACAAAGAGTGGGGAATGGCATGAGGGACAGCTTTGAGGGAGGGAAAAACCTAGGGGTTAACCAAATTGGGGAAAATACGGGGTACATGAAAACAAACCATTGTACGATAACTGATAAATAAACACCAACTGGAACACCCCAGGGAAATGGTCACAGCACCAAGCCCCTCTGAGTTTGAGAAGTGTTCGAAGAACATTGAGCAGTCACGCAAGCTTTTAGACACTACATCAAAAGTAGAAAGTGTACGATAGTCAAGAGAGGGAAAAAGAAAAAGAGCTCCCTGCAGCCATGGTGGCAGCTCTGGATCAGCACCAGGGAGAGGACGGATGTAGGCGTGGTTGAAGCAGAGGCAGGGGCGAAATTAGCATGGGCAGAGGAGGTTCAAAGCAGCCACAGACCAAGCTGGGCCCAAATCAATGTGCATCTTGTAAGAAATCAGGACACTGGAAATAGGGCAAATGCCCAGAGTTAGCAGACAAAGTACACAAAACTCTTGCAGCCACTCTAGATGATAAGAAATGACCGAGACTGGCAATTCTTACCCTAGCAGGCCACTGTTTAAAATACAGCTAAAGAATGATGAAGAAGTTGAAACTTTAAGAAATAGTGGAGACACATTTTCACTCTTGAATCAAGCACTGCTACCCAAAAGTGAAAACTATCTTCAAGCAATAGGAGCAACTACAGGGCAGCCAGAAAATGCATTCTTCCTGAAACCACTTTGATGGAAAATCAAGAAGAAAATGGGAATACATCCGTTTCTCTGTTTCCCAAACTCACCCAAATCTGTCCTATGCAGGGATTTGCTTGAAAATTTAGAAGCAACAGCTCCGTTTAGAAAAAGAAAACTTCAGTGGAAGCTACCTGAAGACAAATGAGCGGTTTTAGCAGTAGGACTGACAATTGACACCAGACCAACCAACAAGAAGAACTAGTTAGAGCAAGTATTGAATCAGGTGTACCCAAGAGTATGGGGTACTGATAGCCCAGGAAAATCAAAACCAGCAGACCCTATTGAAACTGAGCTACAGACAAGAGTTAGGGCAGTAGTCAGAAAGCAATACCCTTGAAGATTAGAAGCTAGGAAAGGAACAGAGCCAACAATCAATTAAATCCCTGACATCAGGACTATTGGAAGAATGGCAGTCAAAATTTAATACTGCTAGATCAGCAATAAAGAAACCTAATGGAACTCAGAGACTAGTGCCAGATTTCCAGGCAATTAATGGTTTATACCTTACTAGCTTACTAGCTAAACTTGGAGATGATTTTATTTGGTGCGGGGAATGTCCATGGGCAGGTGCTGTCGAGAGCCGTTCCCTCTTGGTCTGAGAGACCAGCTCCCCCAGCCCACCTTGCTCGCAGGCCCGGAGGTTGTAACGTGCGCTCGACCGGCAGCCGAAGGAGGGCTCTTGACACCGTGTCTGATGCAACAGGGTTTACTGAAGGTAGGTCAGAGGGTGCAGGGTTGGTGAGGGTGAGAAGAGGGACAGGAAGAGGCAGGAGCACAAGCACTGTAACATGACACATAAGGCACCTGCAAGCTGCTGGGGAAGCCTCAAGTCTGCTGAGTGAGCCACGTGTGCCCTCAGCATTGGGACAGCCACCTTTCCCTCAGTGAGCCTCACATCCCAGGGTCAGCAAATCAAGAGGCACCAGGCATGCTGTAGGTGACTCAGAGCAAGTGCAGTGGGTGATGGTGGCCAGGGGCCAGAAGCAGGCAGAAAGCCAACGGGGCTGGGGAAAAGGCTCTGCTCTGCTTACAGCGTGGGCTGAGGGCTGGGAGAGCTCCATTTCCCCCTGGAGATGTTGGAGACGGGGCCTTTCAGCCTCCTGATAGGGCTGCCCCTGGCTGCAGGCAGCCAGAGCAGTACGACGACACAAGGCCGAGAGCAGCAAAGCAAAGAGCCAGCCGTGCACAGCACAGGGAGGTTGCCCAGTGCAAAGCCAGCGTGGCACCCTGAAGGCGCCCGCTGCATTCTCATGTGTCCCTGGCCTGGGAAGGACAGGAATGTCTGTGGTCCAAGAGGGCCTTTCTGAGGCCCCTGTGGGCTCAAAGCTGCTGCTCTTCTGGCTCAATGGGGCCTAAAGCCACAGAGCTCGGCCTCCCCCACAGCAAGAGGAACAAGACTTGGATATTAGGCAGTGGAGCTGAATGCCTAAGGCTGAGGGGCGGGGGGCTCCAGTCTGGAGCACTGGGAGGGCACCCCCCCAGCCCCACAACAGCTGGCCTCACAGCCCTGAAAGGCCAGGACCGGGGTTCCACGCCTGATTCCAGGGCATCCCTCCAACCGGCCACCGACCTGGAAGCGCCAGAGCAGCCGGCTGTCGGGATCAAGGCGGCTGCCAGGGGGCTGCTTATGGCCTCTGCCAGCCAAGTGCCTCAGCCCCTCAGGGTCTCCCCCAGCCTGGCCAAGGGTGCCGGCAGCAGCGCGACAGCCCCAAAGCAGCTCCAGAGGAGCCTCATCCAGAGGCACCTGGGAGCCCTCAGCACTGCAGTCAGCAGCAGACGGGCAGGAGGATACGGATGGCCCTTCCTGTCCGGCACAGGGCTTGTGGCCATCTCCAGGCACTGCTCTGGCAGGGATCCCCGCAGCTCCGGCCCCTGCCCAGCCGCTCTGTGGGCAGCACAAAGGCTTCAGCAGAACCACCAAAGGCCAAAAGGCTTCTGGCCATTTTCCCTGTAACACTGCACTCCTGGGCAGCTAGCTGAGTACAAGCAACCTTTTCCCCCTCTTCTCTTATGCCCTACAGACCTTGCGCAGGAAAAGAGAGATGCTGGGACTCTGTGTATTGTAAGATATTTTATATTTACATACTCAACAATGAAAATGCAAACACAAAAATCTTAAAGAAGAAAAAGAAAATTCCTGCTGGCTTAAATGGCCCCAGATCATCTCTCTGCCGAGCTGCAGCAGAACAGTAAGGCAGTGCAGCAAAGACGAGGCCGTTTCCTCCATGCACTGCAGAATCGATCCCGCAGCTTCTGCCATGGGGAGTAGGGAGCTCTCTCAAGAGCCCGGAGAACTAAACACAATTCTACTGCAGCATCTCTGATTGCAGGATTGCTGTCATATGCCATTTCTTCAAGGGCTGCAAGAGAGAGGAACAGAGGCAAGGTCAGATCCCACATATGCAGGGAGCCAAGGAGAGCCCCATGCCAGGGCCATCCCAGTCGTCTCTTGCCATGGCCCGCAGGGAGCAGGGAGCAAGGGGATCAGCCCGAAGTTGCTGGCCACCAATGCCACACGTAGCCCTGATATCTCTGTGTGCTCTGCCCACGGGAGCAGATCCCTCCACAGCCGGGGCAGGGCTTGCAGCTGCCCCCTCCAGCCCCCTGGAGCGGTCAGCCCGCTGCCCTCACTCACCAGTGCAGATCAGCTGCAGCTCTTGCTGCTGCCCCCTCAGGTGCCGCCCGGCCATGCCTGTGAACACAGAGCCTGTCACGGCCCCAGCGGCACAGCTCCCTGCCAGCAGCGCTGCCAGTGCTGTGGCCACACGGGCTGCTGGCCAGGCAGAGCTCAGCCCGGGCCCTTGCCGCACGCTGCCGCCCCAGGGCACGGCTGCCAGAGGGCGGCAGCAACGCCCAGGCCAGGCGGGGCTCCACGGCGCCGGGCCGGGCCGGCGCTGCCGGGGCAGCAGGCGCGGCCGGGGCCGAGCTGCGGCGGGCCGGGGAGGAGCCCGGACTCGGGACTCACCCATGAACCTGACGGCCGCCTCTCGCAGGGACTCCTGTGGGCTCTGCAGGTAGTGCAGTGCCCTGCGCAGGTGCTCGGCCGCTCGGCTCCTGTCCTCTGCCAGCTGCAGAGAGCGGCAGGAGGGAAGGGTTGGCGCGGGCTCAGCTCCTGGGCCGGGCGCTGCCGGCGCCCACCGCCGGCCACGCCTGCCCGCCCAGCCCTGAGGCGCGGCCAGCAGCCGCTGGCCAAGGGCTCCCGAGGGGAGGGGCAGAGGGCCGGCTGCTGCCCGGGGAGCCGTGGTGCCGCCCCGCAGCCCCGCCGGGCCGGGGCTCCATGGGCACCCAGCTCAGGCCCACGGGAGCCTGGAGAAGAGCCCGCGGGGCCTCTGGCTGCAGCAGCGGGCACAGCTGTTAGCCCTGCACACTGAGCACCACCCTCAGGGACCTTGGCCATGCTGAGGCTGGGGGGTCTCTGCTGTTCTTACCAGGCACTCCCCAAGGCTCTGATCCACGTGTAGCATTTGTTCTATATCCCTCCTCTTCAGGAATCTGGCTGAGGAATGCAGCGTTTCCCGGGAGGCCTGGAGAGGGACAGAGATGCACAGATGGCCCTACAGTCCAGGGCACAGGAGCATCCCAGTGGCACAGGCTGGAGGAGGCTGCAGCCCACAAGGTGCCCGGGCAGGAGGCAGCCCAAGCCCCTGCAAGGGGGACAGCAGCTGTGCACAAGTGCTCACCTCAGCAACCATCTGATTCTCATCATGGCAGTGGAAGTAGAGAGGGAGCAGGCTCTGGCGCACGTGGGACTTGAGGGCCTTTCTTCCCTCTTCTGTTAATAAGTCCAGCATCTCTTGAAAGAGAGCCATGGAGCTCAGCTGCACCTGGATGTCATCCTGGATGAAAGGAAAGGGCAAAAGACCTGAGCATCAGCTGCTTCCGGCCCCCCAGGGCACAGGCGTGCATCTGCACAGGGCAACAAGGGTCCGGGCAGCAGCCAGTGGCTGTGGCTGTGGGCACAGAGCCTTACGCTGTCAAAGAGTGGCAGGAGCGCCTCAGCCAGCTGCAGGGCGATGGGGGTGGCTATTGGAGCACCATTATCCAGGAGCAAATATCTGAGTAGAAGAATGCTCATCCTGATCATGTCGCTGTCATTTTCCTCCAGGAGCTCCACAAGACTTTCAGTCAGGCTCTGCATTTTTTCAGCCTGTGCGGAAGACGACTTTGTGAAAGGCCGCACTGCTGCCGTAGGGCCCAGAGGCCAAAGGCCTGTCCCGAAGCACTGGGGCAGGGAAGCAGGAGAGATGGGAAAAGCTGCCCCAGCGGCCGAAGCCCAGGCAAGGCCAAGCGACTGCGTTGCCCAGCCCCACGCTGCCTGCTCGGCTTCGGCCACTGCCCTCTTCTCACCATCAAGGGATTCTTGCCCAGCACTACGAGGCCTCGGAGTGCCAAGTAACGCCTGGCCATGTGCTCGCTCTGCAGGTTCTGTGCCAGGATCTCCAGGACACTGTCACTGCATTCCCTCAAGTTCAGGCACTCGAGGACCTGAAAGGCACAGGGCAGTGACAGGGGAGCCGGCCGGCAGGAGCCCAGAAGCGCACAGGGCCGGGCCCAGGCAGCAGCACAGGGCACGGGCACTGTCCTGGCAGCTGTGGCTGCCAGGGGTTAGAGGGCTGGGAGGCGCTCAGCCAGGCAGCGCTGGCCTTGAGGCTCACCTCCACAAGGAATGCCAGGGCAGGGAAATCCCAGTATGGCATCTCTTTGCCGAGCAGGGCGAGCAGGTAGAATGCCACCGCGGAACAAAAGTGGATGGCTAAGCGGCGAATTTCTCTGAAGAGGGGAAAAAGGAAACAAGAGCCTGATGCAGTGGGGCAAACGTCTCCCAGGCGTGACTCACCCAGTTCTCATCTTTCCCCAGCACCCTTCCAGCAAGGGGACGTGGGCCGTTTGGGAGTTGGTTGCTGATGGGCAGCCTCCTCTGCCAGCCTTTTCCAGCCTGCTTGGCCGTCCCTCAGTGCCAAGGCCCTCTGACCCATGGCCACCACGGACACTTTATGGGGCACCTGGGCACAGGGCAGCAATGTCAGAGGCAGTGGGGAGAAGGGGGTCTCACCTGGCAAGCAGAGCCACGGCAAAGTGGTGAGTGTCAAGAGAGAGCAGCGTGTCCCAGGCACACCTGCGCTCCATTGCCACCACCACATCCTCGCAGCGGAGAAGGCAGAGCAGGGACTTCAGGGTGCGCACAGCAAACCTGTGCGCACAGCAAAGCCCAGGTCACACTGGCAGCACTGGCTCCTTGGCAGGCCACGTGGCAGGGACAGGAGGAGTGGCATGGAGCACCTGCTGGGGCTGGTGGCAAGGCCGTGCTCTTCCTGGCATCCCTTCCAGAAGGTGTCAACCTCCTCTGGCATATCCAGAGTGCTGAAGAACACTTGGAATAGCAGATGCACAAATAGGTGGGGGAAATACACCTTCAAGATCCGTGGGAGACAGGGCACCTGGAGGATCTTCCACGTCACCACAGTTGCCTGCAAAGGACAAAGCCCCCCGAGACAGCGCTCAGTGCCAAGGTGTGTGTGTGGCAGGGCCCGAGTGTGGCAGGGAGAGGCCAGGAGAGACCATGGCAGGGGGAGCACGGGGCCTGGTGGGCCTGAAGCTGCCCCTGGGCCAGGTTTCAGGCCAGCGCCTGAGGCAGGGAGATGCAGTGGCGGAAGGAGGATGGAGAGCTGCTGGAGAGACAGCCTTGGGGCCTGCAAAGGCCAGTTGCAGAAACTCACAGCCAGGGCAAAGACAGCCGTTTCGTCCCCATTGGAGGTGCAGGTGCTGTACTCTGGCCAGCTGCCCAGCACATCCAAGGAGGATCAGCTGCGCCAGCTCTGCAGTCCTGGCTGAGCCCATGATGGTCTTCCACATGGCCATGGCAGCTCTGTGGGGTTAGAGCTGTGTCTCAGGAGGGTCTCAGAGGAAGCACCAGGGGCAGCTGAGCCGGCTGCCATTTCTGCCTCTGCCCACTGCCCCCCTGCCAGCAGGAGGCAGACAGCCCAGCCCTGTGGGGACAGAGCCCTGAGAGGCGGCAAGGGAGCACGGCAGCAGGCTCAGGGGCTGGCCTGGCAGGGCTGGGAAAGGGAGCATCCAGAGGGCCCTGGAAGTCTCTGTTGCTCTGACACCTGGGGCAGGCTGTGCAGGGTGATGGGCTGGGGAGGCCTGAGCCCTGTGGGCAGGTGGGCCCCATACCTGTCACAGGACGGGGCCACACGCAGGAGCGTCACCACTGCGTCATTTGGCTGTGCTTGGGTGAGATCCAGCAGGGTCTTGTCCAGCCTGTGCTCAGCAGAATCATTGGCCATGAGCCACTGGTGGATGTAGCTCACCATGGCAGGCACCTGGAGAAGGCACAGGGAGACTTGGAAAGCTGCCAGAGGGAGCAATGTTCCCAGCTTCCCCAGAGGAGTGCTTCCCTTCCCACCCCACTGCCATGTGGCCTGAAAGGCTCACAGAAATCAGCATGCGTGGATTGGGAGGACAAGCCATTGCTGTGAGATTCAAAGCCTGGCCACAAGCTGCTTACTTGCTTTGGAGTGTAAAAATCTTCCTCTACAAGCATATGCAGCAGGGCGGCACTCGACTTGCTGAGGAAGATGGGCAAGTATGGTCTGAGGCCTACGCCCGTGGCGATGGTCTCTTCCTCTTTAATTCTCTTGAGGAAGTTGCAAACAAACTGTAGGAGAAGGGCAAGAAGTCGAGGATGTTGCATGGAGTGCTGCACACACGGTGCTGGGCTGAGCAGGGACAGCAGGCCCAGCCCAGGTGGGGGTGGCTGCAGGTACCTGCGCTGTTCTGCGGAAGCGGCCACGGCTGGACTCCTGCTCTTCTGTGCGCTCCGGGGCTACATCTGGCAAAGAGCGAGCGCAGCCAGAGATGAGGGGCTGCGGGAGAGGCCGGACAACACGGCCCAGCCCTGCGATCCCCAGGCAGAGAGAACCCCGGGATGCCCCAGGGGATGGAGCACGGCCACTGCGGGCTGTCTGCCCGGGCCCTCTTCCGTCCTCTCTGTGGGCATGTCCCCAGGACATAGCATGGCACGGCACGGCACGGCGTGGGGTCCAAGCTGGCAGCAGGCACCAGTCCTGTGGCCCAGCTCTGCCACTCACCCTCCTGCGGTGGCTGGAATGGCACCACCTCTTCAGTCTGCTGTGCGTGGGCAGCTCCAGGGCCACCTGCCTCCTCCTCCACCCAGGCCAGCTCAGGCACTGCCGGGTTTCTCTGCTCCATGTCTCTGCCTGGATTTGTGGCTATTTGCAGGAGAGTTGCCTTGGAAAAGCTCCAAGTCACCAAGTCCTGCAGTGGTGCCTGGAAGGCACCTTCAAGTAAGAAGCCTCAGGAAGGCTACAGGACAGCAAGTCCTGCACTCGGTCTCAAGGGCTCCTGCCCCGAGGACAGGGGACTCCTGACAAGGACTATGATATGGCCTCAAGGGCACCTGCAGACGAGAAGCCTCAGGGAGACCACGGGTCAGCAAGTCCTGTGGTCTGGCCTCGAGCTCAGCTGCAGGAGCAAGGCTTCAGAAAAGCTCCGGGTGGGAAGCGAACGAGCGTGCTCTGCGGGGGCTCCTCACGGCACCGCTCTGTCCCGTCCTGTCCTGTTGCGTTGCTCTGAGCACTGTGGCGTGCTCTTGTCACCTCCAGCTCCTATGTCACACCGTGTCACAAAGGGCTCTTGGACACTCGTTCCATGTGTCCTGGGGTGACGTTATGATGCTTGTATCCCCATTCATCTGTTCTGTGCCTTTGGGACCTGCTCTGAAGATTCGCAGTTTTGTTTTGGTTTCTTGTGTTAGATAGGGACAAGCGTTCGGAAAATCTCGCGATGTCATGGAAAGCGGCAGGATTCCTCTCCCCCTAACGCCTAGTGATAGGGGATCACCCAGGAATGTAGACCCCCCTAACACTAGTAACTTTCTACTCCTTATTAACCAATTACAGTAAGGTAAGACACCCTGACGTAGAGAAAAAACCTCCCCGAGTATAAAACCCGACGAGACGGGACAATAAAGGCCTTTGGACCGTCCACCACGTTGATGTCTGCGTGTGTTCTTGGCCCGAGCGACCCTGGAGAGTTTGGGTCGCCGTGCCGTTTCCTCAGAAACAGGTCGCCTTGCCTTGCATCAGAAGGCAACATTTCTCTTATCAGGGACATAGAGACGAGCAGTACATAGGGCTGTTTTTCACGTCTTGCTTTCAGCTTGCTGCTTTGCTTGCCCTTTTTTCTGCTCTTGCTTCTGCGCTGCTTTGGCCTCTGCTTATTAGCTAGTTCTAGCTAAACAGTCCACATTCCTTCCTGGACTGTTTCTCCTCTCCTGTTTCTGTGACCATCTCGAACCTGCTCCGAACTGGGACCTGGGAACACCGTTCGGCTGCAGCAGCTGCCCCAGCGCCGGAGGGACTGAGAACAGAGCAACCACCCCCAAAAGAGACTTTCTGATTTTGTCATCTTTCTCAGAGCGTTGTCATCGGGTATTGTTCATTTTTGTGCTGGGGGGTGCTGTGCCTGAAATAAACCGGTTTTTTCCACCTCTCTCCAAGGAATTTTTTCCCGAACCAGTTGGGGGGAGGGGCCGTGTGGGTTTTGCTTTCTGGAGGGGCCCTCCTTTGCAGATTCTTTAACAAATTTTCCCTAAACCAGTACAAAATATTGGCGCCCAAACGTGGGGCAAGAGAGAGAGTGGAAAAACCCTGTTTTGACTGCATTTATGTTGCTATTACTCTGTGTTTGTTTAAATCAGCTAATAGCCAGGCTTTTTGAATTCATAATGTCTATTGGGGTGAAGGTTTGCATGCATTTCTGGTCCCTAGGGTTTTTTGAGGTTTTACTACCTCTCTGGTCCCTAGATTTATTTACTTATCCAGAAATAGCTTTAGTATTGCCCCTAATACGTAGTTTTTACATCAGAGGGGCAGTGACCAGAGTAGGTATCCTGCTGGGCTTGGTGGCAAAAATGTGCAAGAAGTTTATAAACATGCTAGGGTCTGCTCCAGGTATGAATGGTTCATGGCTATGGTTATGCATCCAGTTTGTTGCAGGAGGAGCAGGAGGGAATGAGGTTTTTCAGCCTCTGCTTTCCTCCTTCTCCTATGAATCAGTTGCATCACTAGTGAAGGATGTTCAGTTTCCCCTCAATGTTAAAGAAACCGTCTTCCTGGTATTCAATCTGGTAACCTTCCTCTATACAGCCTGCTGCTTTTCTAGAATGAGGGCTGAGATTTCTAGACAGGCTGATGAGACCCCTGACTCAGGAGTAGACCCCGGTGTGGAAAATCCTCAGTGGTGTGGGAAATGGGAGGATATGGGCCAAATCCTGAAGGAATTCTCTGACCCTATAGTCTGGGATTTTCCCCATGAACAAATTCAGAACCCAGCTGAGGTGGGGAAATATCTGAAAGAGAAGTACCAGGATGAGCCTAAGGAGAGGAAGGTCATTGCAGTGAGCTGGGCCCTGGAGTATGCTTATCGCACGCTACTAGATACTGTCGGGCAGCAGACAGAGGCAGGGGGGCAGGGAGATCAATCAGCAACTGTCCCAGTGACTCAGGCTGCAGCTAACACTCCAGGCTCAAAGCCAGCATCTAAACCCATGGCTGTTGCTACCAGCACTAGGAGTGGGAAATGTACGGACAAGACCAATCAACCAGTGGACGATGATGATGATGATGATGATGAAGGAGAAGGAACCTCAATGCCTCCTGACATAAAATCAGGAGTCAAAGCAGCAGGTGCAAGATCAGATGTGAGTATTGAGTCCTTTTCCCTGAAGGACCTTCGTGGCCTACGGAAGGACTACACTCGAAGGTCTGATGAATCCGTAATTAGTTGGCTGGTTCGTCTCTGGGATGCTGCAGGCGAGGCTACAATTCTGGATGGCACTGAAGCCAGGCATTTGGGATCCCTGTCACAGGATCCTGTCATCGACCAAGGAATGATGAGGGGGGCTAACCCTCACAGCCTCTGGGAACGGGTCCTAAGAAGTGTAGCAGAAAGATACCTGTGTGCAGACGATCTCTATATGCAGCAAACTCAGTGGAAGACAATAGAGCAGGGGATCCAACGCCTGAGAGAAAGTGGCAGAGATTATCTTCTCAGATGATGTAACAACTAGGAACCCAGACTTAGTACCATGCACGTCTGTGATGTGGCGAAAATTCGTTCGACTTGGGCCACATGAATATGCTTCTGCCTTAGCCATAATGAAGCGGGATGAGAGGGGTGAGACTGTGCTTGACATGGCAAGGAAGCTCTGAGCATATGCAGATGGTGTACATGGCCCGACACATGCCAGAATCACAGTGGTAGAAACACGTCTGCAGAACTTAGAGGATAAGATAGAGGAGAACCATAAGAAGCTTAGAGAGTAGATTAAAGAAGACCTTCTCGAAATTTCAGCAGCACAGATCCGAGGTTCCGGTATCCAAGGCAGACGTTTCCCAGATGTTGAGAGAAGGTACACCCCATATGCTGAGCTGTGGTTTTACCTGTGTGATTGTGGGGAAAACGTGAGAAGGTGGGATAGGAAACCTACTGTTGTTCTGGCACGACGGGTGCGTGAACTGAAGGAAGCCACCAGAAGGAAAGCAGCTCCAGTTGCCCGTAGCCGAATGGCCAGGTATGATGATGATGACATGTCTGATCCCCTCGAAGGAACATCCAAAACATATGCCCAGGGAAAGAAGGATAACCAGGCTGAGAGGGGCCCTGCCTCTAGCCAGGTAGAGGCCAGGGAAAATCGTGTTTTCTGGTCTGTGTGGATTCGTTGGCCTGGCACATCGGAACCACAAGAGTACAAAGCTTTGGTCGATACTGGTGCGCAATGCACATTAATCCCATCAAGACATGTGGGGACAGAGTCTGTTTCTATTGCTGGTGTGACAGGGGGATCCCAGGATTTCACTTTGGTGGAAGCTGATGTGAGCCTAACGGGAAATGAGTGGAAGAAGCATCCTATTGTGACTGGCCCAGAGGCCCCATGTATTTTGGGCATCGACTACCTTCAAAGTGGGTACTTCAAAGACCCAGAAGGACTCAGATGGGCATTTGGAATAGCTGCTGTAGAGACAGAGGGCATGCAGCAATTGAACACCTTGCCTGGGTTTTTTGAGAATCCATCTGCAGTAGGATGCCTGACGGGAGACGAGCAACGAGTGCCAATTGCCACTTCCATAGTGCATCGACGACAGTATAGGACCACTCGAGATGCTGTGATCCCCATCCATAAGATGATCCGAGAGCTGGAGAGCCAAGGGGTGGTCAGCAAGACCCACTCACCCTTCAACCGCCCCATTTGGCCTGTGCGAAAATCTGAAGGAGAATGGAGATTGACTGTGGACTACCGTGCACTGAATGAAGTGACTCCACCGAGTGCTGCCGTGCCAGACATATTAGAGCTCCAGTATGAGCTTGAGTCCAAGGCAGCAAAGTGGTATGCCACTATAGACATTGCCAATGCATTTTTCTCCATTCCTCTGGCAGCAGAATGCAGGCCTCAATTTGCCTTCACATGGAGGGGAGTGCAGTACACCTGGAACCGACTGCCCCAGGGGTGGAAGCACAGCCCCACCATCTGCCATGGACTGATTCAGACTGCACTAGAAAGGGGAGAGGCTCCAGAACATCTGCAGTATATTGATGACATCATTGTGTGGGGGAACACAGCTGCGGAAGTGTTTGAGAAAGGGAAGGAAATCATCCAGATCCTCCTGGGAGCTGGTTTCGCCATTAAAAAGAGCAAAGTAAAGGGACCAGCTCATGAGATTCAGTTCCTGGGAGTAAAGTGGCAAGATGGACGGTGTCAGATTCCTACAGATGTCATCAACAAGATCACAGCAATGTCTCCACTCACCAATAAGAAGGAGACACAAGCTTTCCTGGGTGCAATAGGTTTTTGGAGGATGCATATTCCTGAGTACAGTCAGATCATGAGCCCTCTTTACCTGGTCACCCGCAAGAAGAACAATTTCCAGTGGGGCCCTGAGCAGCAACAAGCCTTTGTCCAGATCAAGCAGGAGATTGCCCATGCAGTAGCCCTTGGCCCAGTCAGGACAGGACCAGAGGTAAAGAACATGCTGTACTCAGCAGCCGGGAACCATGGCTTGTCCTGGAGCCTTTGGCAGAAGGTGCCTGGGGAGACTCAGGGTCGACCACTGGGATTTTGGAGTCAAAGCTACAGAGGGTCTGAAGCCAACTACACTCCAACAGAGAAGGAAATCTTGGCTGCCTATGAAGGAGTCCAGGCTGCCTCGGAGGTAATAGGCACTGAAGCACAACTCCTCCTGGCACCCCGACTACCGGTGCTGGGGTGGATGTTCAAAGGCAAGGTTCCTTCCACTCACCATGCCAGCAGTGCTACATGGAGCAAGTGGATTGCTCTTGTCACTCAGCGTGCCCGTATAGGTAAACTGAATCGCCCTGGGATTTTGGAGGTAACTACAAATTGGCCCGAAGGTGAGAATTTTGGTGTCACAGATGAAGAGGAACAAGAACCAGTGACATGTGCTGAAGAGGCTCCTCCCTATAACCAACTGCCCCCAGAGGAAACACACTACGCTCTTTTCACTGACAGTTCCTGTCGCATCGTAGGGATGAACCGGAAGTGGAAAGCAGCTGTATGGAGCCCCACATGACAGGTTGCACAAGCTACTGAAGGAGAAGGTGGATCAAGCCAACTTGCAGAACTCAAAGCTGTTCAACTGGCCCTAGACATTGCTGAGAGAGAGAAGTGGCCAAAGCTCTACCTCTACACTGATTCATGGATGGTAGCCAATGCTCTGTGGGGATGGTTGGAGAGGTGGAAAAAGGCTAACTGTCAACATAGAGGGAAACCAATTTGGGCTGCTGATGAGTGGAAAGACATTGCTACCAGGGTAGGGAGGCTACCTGTGAAAGTCCGCCATGTAGATGCCCATGTACCCAAGAACAGGGCCAATGAGGAGCACCAAAACAATGAGCAGGTAGACCAAGCTGCAAAGATAGGGGTGTCCAAAATAGACCTAGATTTGGAACATAAGGGAGAGTTATTCCTAGCTCGATGGGCCCATGATGCCTCAGGCCACCAGGGCAGAGATGCCACCTATAAGTGGGCACGAGACCGAGGGGTGGATCTAACCATGGACAGTATTTCTCAGGTTATCCATGACTGTGAGACGTGTGCTGCCATCAAGCAGGCCAAGCGAGTGAAGCCCCTCTGGTAGGGTGGGCGGTGGTCCAAGTACAAGTATGGGGAGGCCTGGCAGATTGACTCCATCACACTGCCCCAGACACGCCAGGGCAAGCGCTATGTGCTGACCATGGTGGAAGCCACCACTGGATGGCTGGAAACCTACCCTGTGTCTCATGCTACAGCCCGGAACACCATCCTGGGCCTGGAAAAGCAAGTTCTGTGGAGACATGGTACCCCTGAGAGGATCGAGTCAGACAACGGGACTCATTTCAAGAACAGCCTTATCAACACCTGGGCTAGGGAACATGGCATTGAGTGGGTGTATCATATCCCCTACCATGCACCAGCTGCAGGAAAAGTGGAGAGGTACAATGGACTACTAAAAACCCAGTTGAAAGCTTTGGGTGGGGGATCTTTCAAGAATTGGGAGCAACATTTAGCAAAGGCCACCTGCTTAGTTAACACCCGAGGTTCCACCAACCGAGCAGGTGCTGCCCAGTCTGAGTCCCTGAATGTAATAGAAGGAGACAAAGTCCCAGTGGTACATATCAGAGGTTTGTTAGGGAAGACTGTGTGGATCAATTCTGCCTCGAGTACAAACCCATTTTTGGGGTTGTCTTTGCTCAGGGACCAGGTTGCACGTGGTGGATAATGCAAAGAGATGGAACAACACGATGTGTACCTCAGGGAGATCTGATTGTGGGGTAAGAATGATATGCAATATCACTGTTCATTGGATGTTACTGCCATTGTCTGTACATTAAACTATACAGACATGAGATTGAAGGAAATGTGTAAGTGTTGAAGGTCTGGGCAAGTGGAAGATGGAGAAGGAAATGCGTAAGTGTCGAAGGTCTGAGCAAGTGAAAGATGGAGCTTTAAGTGACTAAAGTGAAAAGGGGGAATCCTACAGCTCTGTAATATAGGGTCTGGATTCAGTGGTCCAGTGTGGGGATGTGATGACGGCATGATGGGTATTGTTTGTAAATTTTGGGGGGACAGATGGAAATTTTGTATGAATAATGCATGATGTGTTGTAGTATGTTGATGATATGGGGATAAGGGGTGGAATGTCCTGGGGTGACGGTATGATGCTTCTATCCCCATTCATCTGTTCTGTGCCTTTAAGACCGGCTCTGAAGAGTGGAAGTTTTGTTTGGGTTTCTCTTATCAGGGACACAGAGACGGGCAGTACATAGGGCTGTTTTTGCTTCTTGCTTTCGGCTTGCTGCTTTGCTTGCTCTCTTTTCTGTTCTCACTTCTGCTCTGCTTTGGCCTCTGCTTATTAGCTAGTTCTAATTAAACAGTCCAAATTCTTTCCTGGACTGTTTCTCCTCTCCTGTTTCTGTGACCATCTTGAACCTGCTCCAGGCTGGGACCTGGGAACACCGAGGGTTTGCACCGTTTTGGCCTGCAGCAGCTGCCCCAGCGCCGGAGGGATTGAGAACAGAGCAACCACCCCCGAAAGAGACTTTCTGATTTTGTCATCTTTCTCAGAGCAGTGTCATCTGGTATTGTTCGTTTTGTGTGCTGGGGGGTTCTCTGCCAGTCAAATAAACAGGTTCTTTCCACTTCTTTTCAAGGAATTCTTCCCGAACCGGTTGGGGGGAGGGGCCGTGTGGGTTTGCTTTCTGGAGGGGCCCTCCTTTGCTGATTCTTTAACAAATTTGCCCTAAACCAGGACACCCCCCCCTTTCCCACTTTCCCAGAAGATGTTTTTTTCAAGGACCACAGGAAAGGAGCTGAAGATATAGTTGCTAAAAATGTCCAAGAACCTGCTTCGGTCCCAGAAAATGCTAATTATAAGGGATTTATTACCTTGATATGTAGATGCAGTGATATGTTAGTGTCATGGTTTGGGCCTGGCACAGAGCCAGTGCCCCCATGAGAATACCTTCTCCCTGGTGTCTGCTGTGAGATGTGACCAGGAATAAGCAAAGCAGGCTCTAGCTTAAACATAAAGAAAACTTTATTACCTAAACTACAAGAAAAGAAGGGGGAAAAAAAAAAACCTATAAGGAAAAACAATTTGAAAACCTTACAAAAAAGCACTTTCCTCCTCCCCACCACCCAAACAATTTCCCAATCCAATACATTCCCCCAAATCACCAACTGCCCAGTCTGGCACCACCCTTTAGGATATTCAAACTTCAGTCCATGAAGAGGAGAAAAGTCTTTTTTGCACCATAGGCTTCCCCTGGAAACACGCTGAAACCTCGTGTGCTTCCATGTCACTCGGCACCACCCGGAAAGTCCTTTTGCCGCTTGTGACATCTTCCTTCCATGCCCAGTGCTCTCACCACTGTGCATGGACCAGAGCTGCTTTTAGGGTTGTCTTTTAAGGATGCCTTGTCTCACTCCAAAAAGGCACAGTCTCTGCTTTGGGACATCTGTCCCCCCCATTTTTTTCCAAACCCCTGGGGCCGAGGGGTCCCCACAATGATCCCTCCTGGTTCTGAGGCACTGCCTCCCCCTAAATACAGTCTCTGTGTCACAGGAATAAAACTGGTTCAGTCTATGGCTACACAAGAAAAGTCCAGCCAAAAGGCCACTCCAATCATCTCTCTCTCCACTCAGCAAGCCTTCTCAACGTCCTTCGGGCCAGGTCCTTGGTTATCTCATCTCTTATTTCTCTTCTTATTCAGCTCTGAGGAGGATCAGCATTTTTGCAAGGTCCCAGTCATGAAAGAAAGGGGTTTAAAATTCAGTCTCTGCCTGTCCCAGAACTCTGGCACTCCCACACTCGCTGCTGCTCCGGCCGGCATGTCCTCGCCGCTTTCTCCCCCCCATTTCCTCCTGGGCCGGCCGCTATCAAATTCAGACGCCGGCTCTCCTCTCTCTCTCTCCTGGGGGGGGAGATGGCTGCCCGATGGCTGTCTCTTGGGGCTCCTCCACCCTTCCATCCTCAAGGGCCTCTTCACCCCCCATCTCTGTCCAGGCCCAGGCCTACCACATGGCTGTCCCTCCCCTGCCCAGCAGCAGTGGCTGAACGAGGGAGGGCGATCTGTCCTCTTTGCCTCCAAGTCCCAAGAGAGCCTCCCAGGGCCGAAGCTCTGGTTTTAACCCCTGTGTGTTCTCGGAGGTGTGTCCAAACCCAACTGGCCACACCAGGTGCCAATATCAAAATCCGAGCACCCATTGGTTTGACCACAGCATCCCAGAATTCCCACTTCTTCCTGGTCAAACCACCACAGTTAGTCTTGGCTTACATTGTACTGGCTTGGTGCGCATGTGTAACCCAAAGGTAAATTAAAGGACAACGAAGAAGACTACAGGGCCTTCATCAGTGACGACCCCCAAAGACTTGTGCGACCACCAAACCGAGTGGTGGCGCATGCGTGACTGGGGTGGTAATGAGGGCGGAGATAGAGATATGACGAACCGAAAATGGGAGGAGATGGTATTGACACTTGGCATATAAGGGGTGATCTTCACTTGGCAAGCATGTACGTGAAGTGGCAAGGGTCATTGACCCTGCCCTCCGTACCCCGCGTTATCTCTTGCTTATGCACTATTATTTGAACCAAATTATCCCTTATTTATATATTTTCTAAAATATTTAATTAAAATTTCTGCTACCTTAAACATTGTTTGGTTTTTTTTGATGGGATAATTGGGCAAACATAACATATGTAAACAAACCCATAGCTGTACACAAGGACAGAAGCAGATTTCTTCTTCACCAGGCTGAAGAGAGTGGTTTTATTATTCGAAAAACAAAAGCCAAACTACCCCAAGTCAAATATATATTGTCCCACTACATTTAGACATTACAACAATGAAAATGCACTATAAAACTACTGCAGTAAATTAGTCAGTTAGGAACAATAAACAGGGCACATGTTACTAGTATCCATATCTGTCTTTGGAAAGATGAGCAATTACAATCTGCATCCCAGCTCATGCTCAGTATTTATTACAATCTCAAATAACAATAAAGTCAAACACAACAGATGACTGATGTTCCTACCTTCTGCTTTCCAAACAGAGTTTTAAAAGATAGTTTATTGTAAAATCACTCTCAAGTATGTTCAAGGCCTTGGGAGCTCTCTAAGCTTAATTAACAACAGAAATAAAAGTATATCTTTATAACAAAGTTATAAAGATCACAACTTTAACATCACACATATAGAATCCATTTTAATATTTCTGTAAAGCCAGTATTATAATATTATAATTTGCATATACCAATCTATTTGTAATATTGCCAAAAGAAGGCACACTTTTCTAAATCCCTACTGGCTTTGGTAACTGCCAAAGGTAATGAAGATTGAGCTGTACTACTGTTTACTCATCTTTCTGTTGCACAGAAATCTTGGATACTTTGGTGCGTACATCTGTAATTCTGACATTTTCTGAAATTAAAGCGAGAGGAGAAATGGGCTAAATTCAGGTACCTAAAGTTACGTATCAACATTTGCAGACATAAATCAAATACACAAGGAAAGCTTTTCATCTGCACTTTTCAATTATCCTAATTACATTTTCAGCTAACCCCTTGACTCACCTCAGGCACATCCCCGACTGCCTCTCTCCCACCAGCTCAGAGCTGCATTGCACAGTGCTTGCTTTGCGCCACAGAGCACAAAGCAGGCTGGTCTGGTGGGCCTGAGTATTTCTGCCAAACACTCTGCATCTCACACCTTTGCTCTGGCTCAGTGCAGAACTGCAGGATTGCAGGCGCTTCCTCCCAGAGCTGCGTGAGGCGCTGGCTGCTGCAGATGTGCCCTGGCAAGCTGTCCCTGCCTCACGCTGGCCTCGCTTGCCCTGGCACAAGTGCCGGCCTGAAGGAGCTGCCCTGTGCTCCAGCCTGCCGAGCAGCGCGGCTCCCTGCCCCGGTGCCCAGAGTGCTGCACACACTGCTTGCTTTTGCCAGGAGTTGCAGGGCAGCCGGCAGAAGAGGAGGAATCCTCAGCCAGCCCAGCGGCCCGCGGCTGCCCTTGGCCTTTCCTTGCTCCTGGGCACACTCCAGACGGCCAATGCCTCCAGGCTGGGCTCTGCCCAGCACGGCTGCGCTTCCCCTCAGCAGCAGCCAGCTGCCACCTGGGCTCTGAGAGCGGAGGATTCGCCCGCTCCCAGCAAGAGGCACCCAGGGCCCGGCTGCTGCCTCTTGCAGCTCTAAGGGCCTCCTTCCAGCCTGCCTCTGCCGGGGCTCAGGCTGCTCCGGCCTCTGCCAGGGCTCTGCTGGGGCTCCAGCCCAGGCAAGGCCGGGCCCGCTCTCACCTCACAGGCGCTGACAGCTCTGCACCACAGGAGACCTTCCCGAGCACCCTCTCTGATCTTTCTGCTTTCTCACTTGAGCAAGGCTTTCCTCCAGCCAAAGAGATTATTGCATTTAGGGATACAAATCCAAGTGGCAGGAACCCCAATGCTCTCCAGTCACAGCTGAAGGCCTGCATCTGCGCAAGATGTTTGGGCTGCTCCGTTCTTCCTTTGGTTTTGCCTTCAAATGCCATTGCCCTTACTGCCTCAACTAGAAGTGTCACAGATGCACCAAAACGGGCCAGTGTGCTGGCCAAAGGCAGTGTGCTCTGGAGATGATGAATGAAGAGTCTTCCCAGCTTTCAAAGCACATTGCGAAAAACACCAATCCCTTCTTTTTAAATTTGAACCGTTTAGTAGCAATAAAATGGTTATAAAGATAGTAATAGAAGTTAGAATAATAAGAATTTGGACAATCAGAGTTAGAACAGTAAAGGACAATAAAAACAAAGACATACGGATAGTCCCGGTGCCTCCTGGGCAATTATGCCCCAAAAGCACACACACTAACAAAGGATTAGCCCTTAAAAGCAATAGCCTGTTGCATATTCATATATCTCATATATGATGCACAAATTCTTTTCAAACAAAGGGTGTTCTCTGCTTATTGTCAAGTTCTCCCCCTTAATCCTGTTGGCTCCTCAAAGTCAGGAAGGAGGTGGAAGAAAGTTGGTCTTTTCCAATAAGGATACAAGAATTCTTCCCTTGGGGCTTTTGGTGTCCTGTTGCTGTCATCTCTGGGCAAAGAATTTCTTGATTACCCCATCCCTTTCTTGAGCTAGTTAAAAAAGTATCTTACATCACATAGCTCCTGTTTTACATAATGTTATAACCTAAAACTATATTTACCACTGAAATAATTACCTATATAGCTGGACGGGACGTACATGAGCTTGTCTGACCTTTGCTGCTTGACCAAATAGTGGCAACTGTGGAATTTTACCCCAGAGACACTTTTGGCTAGCTGGATGCTGCAGCTGGGTGCTTGGAGGCAAGTCCAGGCATGCAGGAGCTCAGGTTTACCTTTGGTGGAGAAGCTTTACGGTGAGGTGAAGGAAAGGAGTCGGTTCTGATGGAGGGTTCCTATGGAGAGCTTTATTCCTGGTCCACAGGCCTCTGAATCCAGCAATGGCTCCAGGAGAACTCCCAACCGCATGGTTTGCTCGCCCTTTTACCCACGGCAGAGGGGCAGGGAAGGAACACGGGGACCACCAACCAGGTACGGGGCGGGGAAGTGTCAAGGGACAGAGGACACCTGGATGGCCCAATGTCCTTCCAGGAGGGGAGGGCATCTTTTAAATTCTGCCAATCACTGGACGCCCTTCTGGAATGCCAGGATTGACAGACAGCGCTCAACAGGGGTCAGGGTGTGGAAAGGAGGGATGATTGACACACCTGGCAGGGAATTATCAGGGAGGAACCTGGGGTATCTGAGGCAAACCATGACATCACACCGCAACATACCACACTACTTAAAAAAATACAGTACTACGAACTAAGACAACATAACGCATATAGTCTATTAATTTATATATATATATATATATATATTCATTTTAATATCTGTGAAGAGCCTATCCTGTAATATGTACTTTTCACAACACCAAAGAAGCCATTGCACCTTTAAGAGACAGCTGACAACTCAGAAGGAAATGCTCAGCTTGTTCACAGGGTGAGAAAGAAAGGATTCTTCCAAATGAGTTAAAGTTTCAGAAACTTTATTTATTTACAATCCTACTCTATAATCCTGTAGGGTGGTATTTACAGAAAAATGGACAGCCACTAAATGAACCAGCCTAACCTTCTGGAGCTAACTAAACTAACTAACCTTCTAGGACTAGGTCCGGTTTTTAATAAAGCTGCATTCAACTTTGTGGATAAAAAGGTGATGTTGCGAGCAGAAAGAAGAAGCAGAAGAGTTGCTGACAGACAAAGGGGTAGCAACCCAAATAAAATGACCCTTACAGCATCTACCAATTAGGTTAAGAAAAAGATGCAACCAAACAATGCATGACTACAGAAAGCTATAGGATAGGAACTAATTATAAACTATGTTTAGAAGCACAATAAATGGCTTCTCCTTGATTCACATTAAATTGTGCAGAGTCTTTTTTCTCCACATAGTCCTACTCTAAATCCTACTCTAAATCCTACTCTACAGTCCTACTCTACAATCCTACTCTAAGATGGCTATGGAGAAAATGGTCCTGATATGATTATAGCACTGTTTGCTTCTCCATCCTCCTCTTCACTGAGATGATGAGTGGTGCCAGGGTGGATGCAGCCTCGGCTGATGTTACAAATGGATGCTGTTCACAAAAAAAACCCCAAAAACCAAAAAAAACCGACTACAAAAACAAAAACAAAAAAGAAAACAAAACACAAACCAAAAACCCAAAACCAAACCAAAACAAATAAACCAAAACCAAACAACAAACCAAACAACAAAAAGACAAAGAACAGTGAACAGTAAACCTTTACTTTCCAAGCTCAGTGCTTCACAGGCTCAGTTGGGATTGCTCTGGGTCCTAAAAAGACCCAGAAAGAGGAGCAGTGGGACCATCTGCTACCCAGCAGTCATGTGCAGGACCCAGCCATCACAGGCAAACCTGGCCAAGAATCCCACTCATCCATTTATTCAGGTTTCTTTATCTTGTTGGGATTTTTGCCCTGCCACTGCTCTAGAAATGGTGCTTTCTGTCCCCGGGTTTTCTTCCTTTCAGGAAACTCCAATGGCTCACACGGGTCCCTGCCTTTGAAAGACAGGCACTGTGCTGATTCCCACAGGGACAGAGAGCAGTGTCTACCTTTCCATGCCCTGGCCCTCGTGTGCTGGATGGCACCTTCCTTCCCAGCAGGGCCAGCCCAGTGGCACTGGGCCCTGCAGTTCCCTCTCTGCCACACAGCCTGGCAGTAACCCTGGCACAGTTCCCGTCTGCTTGAGCGTGCCAGGCAGCAGATGGGGCTGGGAGGAGTCCCTCCCAGCTGTCCCTGTTTGCGTGGCAGAAACCTCTGAGGGTGGGCTGGGGGACACAAACCAGGGCCCCTCAGAGTGAGCCCCCCACAGCCCCTCCTGCCCACAGCCAAATCTCTGACCCCTAGGCTGGGACTGGCTTCCTTGGGTTCATCCACCACCATTTCATGTCTCTGTACCCTGCATTGCTCTACTTCAATTCTTTTGCTATTAGATAAAACTTAACACTCCACCAAATTACAAAAGAGGGCAACAGAAACAGTCAGAGGACAGAGCACCTCTCCTCTCAGGAAATGCAGAGGGAGCTGGAGTTATTCAGTTTTGTGAAGAACAGGCCCCAGGGAGACTTTATTGCCACTTTCCAAGATTTCAGAGTGGCTTTGAAGAAAGTGGGGGACATCTTTTTTAACAGGATCAGTTACAATAGGATATGGACAAATATTTTTAAACACAAAGGGCATCTAATCAGAGTAGGTCTAAGGAAGAACTTGTTTTCTTGGAGCATGCTGGAACCCTGGCACAGCTTGCCCCAAGAGCTTGTAGGTGCCCCATCCCTCCAACCATTCTGGCTCCGGTGGGAAAGGGCTCTGAGCAACCTGATCTCTTTAAAGATGTCCCTGCTCATTGCAGGACACTTGCACCACAGGACCTTTACAGGGCCCTGCCACCCAGCCCAGTCTAGGATTCCTCACTGTTTTCATTTAAGGAGCAGCAAGAATGGAGGTGAGGAGGAAGGGGGCTCATCTGCTGCCTTGGATTTGAGTGGAGGAGGAGCCCATCCCTCAGAGCCTGTTTCACCTGCAGCCCCTTCACATTTTACCTGCAGGAGCTCCTTGGCAGACCAGCGCCGCGCCTCGTCTCTCTGCAGGCAGCAGCTCAGGAAGTCACGCAGGCAAAATGAAAATAGGTTGGGCTGCTGCAGCTTTTGTCTTCCTCCTGTGGCTATCAGGAGTTGAGGCTGGGGAAAAAGGAGACACCAGGCTCCACCTGCTTCTTTCCCATCTGTCCCTGCTCTCCCAGATCCCATTGATTAAGCTCCACTCTGCAGTGGCAGTTTCTGCCCTGGCAGAGACCCAGAGATGACTTTGCTTTACCAACCAAAAACCCAAACTCCGATGCAGCCACAGCTTTCCCACTGTCCTGCAGATCTTGCCTTGGCAGCTGATTTCATTGCCTGACCTAGTTAGTGGGAACTACATCAGCACAAGCACATTTCCTTCTCTGAGGATTCATACCAGCTTGAGAGGCTTTTTGGAAGAAGGACTTTGCTATACTAACTCTACTGTATCCAAGGGTTAGGATATGAAAAGTATCTCTGCAGTGCTTCTTGTCTCTTAAGCACAGCTGCCATAAAACAAAAGCAATCAAGCTTTTTGCTTTGTTCTTGAAAACAATGGGAATTGCAAGGAAAGAAAGGAAATCCACCAGGTATTCCTCAGGCAAGGAAACAAACATTTGGAATCTCATCTTCAACACAGACACATTAAGATGCATGCACAAAGGTACTGGGATGAAAACGGCTGCTGGGACACAGGAGCCACCTGCAGCTCTGTCTCTCAGCAGTCTGAAAATTTCTGCTTTCCTTACATGGAAAAGAAAAACTTTTCATGGTCAAATCAGAAGGAGAGGTTCCATCCCTACAGTCACCCTCTACTAATTTGACTACTCAAGTCAATGCATGAATGGTAGGCCCGTCCCAGAAAGTGCCAGGAAACAAATGGGAGGTTTTGGCAGGCTCTCCACATCACCAGGCTCTGGCTTGGTGATGTGGAGAATGTTGCTTTGGGCTAGGAGAGAAACACGGTCACTGAGTGTTTCAGTAGCACTGCACAAGAAGCAGAAGAGACTCTGTGGCCTTTACACCCTCATGCCCAGGTTTCAGGCATGTTTCCCAGTGAGAAGAAACTGCACAGGGGTTAAGTTCCTCTCTAAAAACCAGTGCCTTAGCAACTTTCTTGTGTTTGGCCTTCTTTTCTTCATTTCTGCAAATGTAACACCAGTTCTGAGAGGCTTGCCTTGTAGTTTGAGGCGCATCTTCACCGACAGACAAGTGGGAACAACTTGAAACCCAAAGCAAATGTTGCCTGAGAAGAGCTGGGGAGTGTTTGCCTGTGGTGAGGCTTGAGCTGTCTGGCAATCCCTTTCCATGATGTGCAGAAACATCCAGCTGCTCCCCAAAACTCAGTCCCTCTGGGCATGCAGGCCTCTGGAAACCCCTGAGGATTCCAGCCTTTCTCCTGCTCAAGAACATCTAACCTAAGCTGAGCTCCAGTTTCTTCAGCAAGGCCAAGGATGCTCACTTCCATGCAGCTGACAGTGTCCGTGGAGCTCAGCAGGTCTTTCTGATACTCCTCAGGCCAAGGAATTACAGTGTAGATTGGCAAGACATCGGCTGATCATTATCCAGTGTGGTTCATGTGGAACCAAGCTCTCACACGCTGACAAGTCAGAGGGAGAGAGCTCATTCTGCTTTTGCAAGATGGTATTTAGAAACATAAGACACCGACTTGGAACTATTCAAACCTCAACTTGCAGAATCCATCTCAAATAGACAAAAATAACAATGGCAAGAGGCCTTGGAGTCTCCATAAAAATGCCCACCACTGTCATGATAACTCTGTGCTCGTGGCACTGAAGTAGATGGTGACCAAAGAGACTTTGTTATTAGCCTCTTTAACCCAAAGGAGAATTTCAAAGCCAGAAATGGCAATGCACTCCCCTTGCGTACAAATAATTTATGTGGCTTTCTGTCCTTTCCCCACATCACCAGAGGTGACAAATAGGGTTTTATCCTGACTCTCAGCTGAGCTCAGCCACTGGCCATGGTGGGGAGCTGGAGCCCTCCCTGTCATTAGAACTGTGTAGGTCATGGATGGCCCTGCTCCTGTGGTAAAGAAACACAGCACCGGTGTCAACTGCCCACGCTGGATCCCAGCCCAGGCACCTGCCTGCAAGCTCATCAACTTGTTAAAATACCAAGAAACAGCCAAGGGTTTGGCAAACAATTCTAACTGCAGTCGGAGAAAAACACATCCGAAACTTATCCAGGCCACCCACATACGTGACTGAACAATGTACAGATGACTTGAAAGCCTGAAAGTTTCGAAGATCCGCAGGATTTGGAAAAGATGCTACAGAATGGAAGAGAAGAGCTGTGTTTAAAAAATGAAAAAGCAAGCAGAACTGCTTGGGCCTTGCTTTGGTAGTAGGCTTTTTTTCTCTTTTTCTTTTTTGTTTACTTTTCTTTTTCATTTTTTTCTTATGTTTTCTATAAAATTGAAACTGGGAAGGTCTAACCTCCATTGCTCAGGATGTTTATCACATGTCTACCCTCTCCACTGAAAAATTCTTGTCCCTCAGAAACAGAGTTCCAACATTGTTCAAAAAACAAGTGAGAAATGTCAGGCATGGCTGGAGGCCAAAATGGCAGGTTTCTGAACTGGTTAGGTTTCACTGCCACTTCCCTTTCTGATACAACCAAAGCTACAGCAGATGCTGATGTGTTGCAGAGGCATTTTTAGAAGGAGACCTTGGTGGAAGTGGTGCCAGCAGATGGCAATGGGATTTTGTCCAATGGCACACAGAGCATGGGACAGGTGAGAAAGACAGTGGGATCAGTGAGTATTTCCACCTTACCAAGACAGGAGTTGCATTCCAGGAAGGAACCTCTCGTTCCACCATTTCGATGCCCACGATTCCCAGAGACCATATGTCCACTTTGGGGCCACATGGTTGACCTGTCAGCACTTCAGGCGCCAGCCACCCAGCAGCGCCGGCCACGGAGCTCCGTCTGCCCTGCTCAGGGCTGAGCTGAGCAAAGAGGCCAAGGTCAGCTGTGGAGAAAACAACAAACCATGAAAGCCAGCTCCAATTAGGAAACCAAGCAAAAGAATTCCCCACTCTCGGACTAAGAATGTGCTGTTGAATCTCCTGGAGAACTGTCCATGCGTGATATCCTTGGGGCTTTAGCCAAGGGAGTATGGAATGTGCCACTTCCAAAAAAACCCAGGTTTCTTAACACTGCTCACAGCAGTGGACTTTATTCCCCTGAAGCTTTAGATTGTAGCTCCCTCTGTCTGGCAGGAGTACACACAGAGCAAGGCCACTCTTGACTGCTTGTGGTTCCTTATACCTCTGTGCACGTTCCAACTGTGCCCTCAGCTCGCAGCAGGGGTCCCTGCACTGCCACCAGCACCATTTTTGGGGAGCTGGCTGTCACTCCAAGCAGCCCCACACCCACATCCCTGGAATGCTGCACCTGACCAAGAATATACTGACCCAGCTTGACAGAACCGTCAGTTCTGAGAAGGATGTTTCTGCTCTTCCAATCTTGGTGGATGATGTCGTTTGAATGAAGAAATTGGAGTCCTTGCAGGCACTGAGAGAGAAAACAGAAAGAGGAGGTCAAAAATGAGTGATGTGATTTCATCCCACAAGAAAGGAAACAAAGAACCTAAAAGATTCCCTCTCCAGGGGAATGGGGAGTAATGGCAGAGCAGTAATGGCCACTGAGAGGAAGAACTTGCTGCTCCAACACCTGCAGAGCAGGACCTTTCTGAGGAAAGGCACGTCAGCTTTTGAAAGAGCAACAGCACCTGCTGTTGTAGGCTGTCCCCTGCCAACCAGCCAGGATGACTCCTGCTGCAGTGGACGTGCTTTTTCCATGCAGAGGACAAAGGAGGGGTTTGGAAAGGAGCAATCCCTCCCTTTGGTGTGAAGCGGATCACTTTTGGGTGGGAGGCTGCATGACAAAGATTTTCTTGCTGGCCTCAGCACAGGCTTGGATGTATCACACCAGTCACCTTCCAGAAGCAAAGAGCATTTTGGCTGCACTACTATCCTTTTCAGCTGAGGACTGTGGGAAATGAGTCTTTTTTCTTTGCTGATCATTTCAAATCCTGCCACCACCACCTTTGCTTTTACAGGCAAAAATGCAGTGAAGACAGACTCCAGGCAAACATTTAGAGAGGCAAGGTGGAGAACAGCAAATACAAATACAAGAGACAGAGTGAGAATACAACAGCAGGAGATAAGAGTACTGGCACTGAGTACAGGGAGTGCAGGGGCACTGGCAGGCCTTTCACTTGAGATGCTTTTGCTTGCCCATAGAATAGCAGCAACACAGAAACAAAGCTTGGCACAGGAAATCACTCCAGCTCTGAGGCCCTGTTTCCCAGACAATCCTGCCCAAGCCCTTGGAAACACAGCTGGGATTGCTGACCTCCCGACTGATGGCTGCCATCTCATCCTCCGACAGGTAGGTCTGCCTGATGACATTGCTCAGAGTGCCTCCATCCATGTACTCCATAACCAGGGACAGTTCCTCACCCACAAGGGAGCTGAAAGAAGGAAAACAAGGGCATGGAGATGAATGTACATGGCTAGGTTGCTGTTTGGAAAAGACGGGTTGACTCTTCTTTTCAGATCCCTTTGAGACAAAGACAAAATAAAGGAATAGACATTCCCTCTTGGCTGTGCATTGTTTGCCATCTGTCCAGTCTCAAGGAGAAAGGCACAGCTGCAAAAAAGGAGATGTCTTAGATGGGCAGCAAGCAAAATGTGCAGTTTAGTAACAGCCCAGATAAAAAGCCTGTCATGCATGGTGTTTCTGGAAAAAAGCACCTAGTCTTCCTGGCATGCATAGCAGTGGAAAACAGTGGCAACAATCCAAGGGAAATCCTTGTTAGTTTACCTGGACGTAAGAAGACACTTGAAAAAAATCAGGCTCCAAAACAAAGTGGTGGCTGTGAATATAGACATCATTGATTTAGTAAGACACGACACATCTGGGTTCTTGAACAACTTTCAAATACCATGTGCCAGTGAAGACTCATGCAGACAAAATGCCATCTCTTCCCATCCACTGGAGATGAAAAGAGCAATAATAATTAGCCAATAATTACAGCTCTATTTTCTGCCAGTGACCAAAGTGGGATTTTACCTTGCATGTTTGCAATATGTGAACAAACATTCATAGGACAAAAGCACAACTCACCTGCCTAAACAGTTGACCAGGTTGGGATTCCTGTTCACATTCATGACCATGAGTTCATTGACTTTTAGTTCCTCCTTCCTCAGTCCTTGAAGACGTATTTTCTTGATGGCCACCTAAAATGACATTGAAAATTAGTAACTTGAGAGGTTGGTGGCACGAAACCACAAGGCATGTGGAGCAAGTGATTTTGCAATGACACAGCTGAGCTGTGCCAAACTGCCTTGTGATTAGGCACTGCAGTAATTAGGAACTGACATTCCAACAGCCCATTTCTCTGCTCCCTTGGGAGCCAGTTACAGGACACGTGCGGCCACTGACATTTTGCCTTGACCACTTGGTAACAGCGGTGTCTCAGTTATCACGCACAAACCTCTGACCACACTTTCTGCTGCATCTTTTGGGATTCAGAAGAAGTAATCCTTGCCTTAATACTCTGTGGATACATCCTGGGCTATGGGCAGGGCGTAGGGCTTTCAGGGATTCTTTGCTGATCTCTCCCTATGTGCAGTTCCCAAGTGCAGAACTACAGGTGGCTAAGGAACTACCAGTAACTTTGAGATGGATTTGCTGGCAGCCAGAAATGAGAATTCAGGACTCTGAAGCTGTAGCCCCAAAGAGCAGTGAGGTGCTCAAAGGCACCGCCTTTGTTTTAGCAATGGAGAGCGAGTGAGCGCGTCCTTCTCTGAAAGGAACCGCTGCCCTCCGTGCCTTCCTTCCGGCAGCTGAGGAGGACAAAGTCCCAAATGTGTTTTGTGGGCTGGCACCAGTCTGTGCTTCTTGTGCCTTTTCAGCACAGCTCTGCCCAAAGCTCCAGCCACAGCTCACACCAGAGGGGAAAGCCCTCGAGTGCAGCAGAGTCTGCAGGGGCTGTTCACATTTACCTCTCCTCCAGTGGCAGTGTTGAGTGCTTTAAAAACATCTCCAAAAGTCCTAGAAACAAAACAGAAGCAGAGAAAGGAGAAGCCATTTAGATCTTGCAGTGAAAGTCAGCCCACACAGGAGATCTGTGCTGTAAATGCCGCAGACCTGCAGGACACTGGAAGCATGGAGATGTCTTTGACAATGCCTTCTGAGCACACTTAGAAATTCTGATCAGCATTGACAATCTAAGCCCAGTGCCTGAACACATTTGCAGCTTGTCTGACTTCACACTTGATACCTATTCCACCAGCAAAACACCTGATGCATAGTTTTGTACAATTAACATTGCTTGGACTCACCCACTGCCAAGATTTTCCAGTTCAATGTATTTTAGAATAGGATTTTCCATCTTCACCATTCTCCCTGAGGGAAACAAAATGCAAGATGTTCACTTTAAAGCAGAGATCCCGCCTTCTAGGAGATACAAAAGGCAGCCCCACTGTCTGGGGCTCTGAGCCCTTTCTTGGTGGACAGCTGGCTAACAACAACAGGAACAGCAACTGGAACAACAAGAAAAGAACAGCAGGCCCACAGCACAAGTGGCTGGCACAGAGACTGATTTCTAGCATCCTTTGAAGGGAGAGACCGCTTGACAGCAGACACACAGGGAAGCACCGGGAGATACATTCAGAGGAGACTGAGAGCAGAAGAGAATACCTACCAAGGCAATTAAGTTTGTCATCTAGAAACATTAAGGAGAGCTGGAACTAACAGTGCCTTTGTTTTCTTGGGAATAAACACTGTGAGATTTAGAAAAGGTTTCCTACTTGCTAAGATTAAATTCACCTGGACATCTAGAATCAATTCCTCTGAACAGATGCCAAGTTCAGAACAGGAGGAATATTGCCAAGTGTTCCCATCTTTTCCACCTTGCAGCAGTTTGCCAGAAGAACACCTCTGCATTTGTAAACCAGAGCAGCTCATGCTAGAACCAATCCCCACGGGGCTTTCAGCATCAGGACCCTCACCCTTTATGAGCAGGCTGAGCCCAAAGACGCCCTTGCCCATGCCCCGCGTGAAGAACCGCGCCGATTCTCTTCACCCTGTTGCCCTCATTCAGGACACAACAGGATGGGCTTTGAGATCAGCCACACCGAGGCGCAGATCTGTGCCCTTTTTGTCCCAACAGGTGATGGTAGACACAGAATCCACTGGGCTCTCTTCTCAACCCTACCAGATCTTATCTGAGAGCACAGCACTGGCAGCTGTTACAGGCAAGAAGCAGATTCATTGGGTTGTGCTGCAGAATCACAAAGGGCTTGATGTGTTCTCCTAGAGACTGATCTCAGCAGGGCTTCTGCCAGTGGCTAGGACTCAAGCAGTCACAGCCTTCTGCTGATCCAGGAACAATCCCTGCTTCTGCCTTTGGCAGAGAGGGAAGCCCAGGCAAACTCCAGCCAGTCTAAGCTGCCTTCAGAGGCAGCAGGAACACCCAGAGCTCTCTCTTGCTGCCTCGGAGCACTGCCAGCACTTCTGTGACACGAAACTGAGCAGAACCCTTTGGTACAGCTATGCTGACACGTGCACACAACACACTGTCCCTCAGATAAGAAAGATGCCAGACGTACTCTGCTGCTCCAGGGAGTCACCCGCCATCTCCTGTTGCTGAGCAGCAGCTGGGTCAGCACGGGAGGTGAACCAAGGGCTCAGGCTCCACTTCTTCAGCTGGGGAGCAAAGGCTCCTTGGGACGGCGCTGCTGCTTCAGCAGCAGCTTCAGTGTCAGAGTCGGTGTAGGTCTGAGACAAGAAATGAGTTGATGTTAGGAAGGTGTGGCAGAGATTGCCCTGAAATGCCAGAGAGATTGCCATTTGAAATGCAAGCCCTTAGGAAGCTGCTGTCAGCCACATGCAGAGCTCTTCAACTGGATTGCTTTGGATGTCCACTTGTGAAACCAAATGGTCAAAACCAAAGGGTGGTTTTACTCCAGTTCATAGCCAGTTTCTTGTTCTAAAGGATGACTGCAGCAAAGACCGCTCCACTTCCTCCCAAAGACTCCTTTCCCCCTCCTAGGTCTGCAGATACATTTGCAGCTCCTCATTCTTGTGTTCTACCTCCTGCCATGAAATTCTCTTTTTCTGCACCTTCCTCGGGACGAGCTTATCCTGCAGCATCTCTGGATGGCTCAGTTCCTGGGCCTCATGCCAGCCTCGGGGCTCTTGGTTGCCTGTCATTTGCTGGAACTCTCTGCAGGCTGCCAGGAAGGATGGCGACACTTCCACCTCAAGTCAAACAGAACAAAGCAGTCAGAGCCTACAGCTTGTCCCCGTCAGCCAGGAGTCATCGACTGTGAAGAAAGTAAAGAAAAGGACAGGAGCATTCACAAGCGATACAGACAGCTTGTAGCTCGTATTCCAAATTTATGTGAGTGACCATGTTCACCTGCAAAAACACCTCAAGAAACAAGGCCACCAGGAAGAAGTCAGCAGGAGTTCATTCAGATGACTGCTGGCTAAATGGCCAGAGGAGTAATGCCACTGTCTAGAGCATCAGCTGAGATCCAGCAGAGCAGGAAGTGTCCTTGAGAGCAGCTCTGACAGAGGCCTCATCAGGATGGCACTCAGAGGCATCACCCACCCCCTGCTGCTCTGCACTGGAAAGGCAAGGAGGGCAGAAACAACCCCTTGGGTGACTGCAGTGCCTATTGCTATTTCACTCGCTTGCTTTTCTAGAGCCTTTTGCTCCTGAAGGAGGCAATTCATTTTCTCTTTGATAATTTTAATCTTTTCGTCTAGCCTCTTCTTCCTTACCTTGATCCTAGCCTCAGTTTCCTGCAGGTGTGCCTCCAGCTGTTCATCAATTTTCTGTAAACAACAACGGAAAGGACTCTCTTTCATGAGTGGAGTGGCTGCCATTCCTTCATTCACCTGTTTTTGTTGATTGCCCCTCTGCATAGGGAGATTCTTCTCCTCTTGGATGTCTTCATTCCTCCTCTTCGCTGCCATGATGGCACTCTGAGCTTCAGGCAGCTCTGCTTGTGGCTCTGCCTTGATGTTCTGTACACAAAAAAGCAGAGCCAGTGACTGAGAGCTGCCATCAAGCTCCGCTTTTCCTTCTTTTAGCCTCAAAATCACATTTATTCAGCCCCTTCTTTCTGCTTCCCTACCCAGCTCTGCTTCCACTGTAACCATCCTGTCCTGGTGCTGATCTCTGCAGATTGCAAGGCTCTGTGCTTCCAGTGCCTGTGGGACTCCTGGCCTCCTCAGTCCCAGGAGCTCTGGTTTACGCCCCTCTTCCTGCCCTTCCCTCTGTCCCCTGGCCAGTCAGGCTCACCTGGCCATTCTCCTGTGGCTCTTCCACCTGCTGCCTGTGCTGCTCTTCCTGCCCTCGGGCAGGGAACAGCTCTCCCTGAGTCTGGCATGGCATCTCAGATAAGGCAGTGTGCTCCTGCTCTTTCTCTAGAAACACCTGCACAGAAAGCAAGACAAGATGGGTTTCAACTTCCCATACGCCCTTTGTGGGCCAAGACTCACAGACTGCTGGGCTCACACGTTCCCAAAGCACTGTGCTGCTGCTCTCCTGGGTCGTTCTCTGCCCGAGGGGAGGCACAGATTCCAAAGTGACCCTGGCCCTACAATCAGGGGCCACTGGGACTGAAGCTCCAACAACCTCTCAGCCAGCTGACAGGGAAGGGGTGGCATTTCTCAAGGGTCTGGTGAGGGCCTCCCTCTGCTTCTGCCATGTCCTGTTTGTCTTTCAGTAGTGACTGACACCCCTCCCTGTCCCACAGCTCCATCCTGGCTCTGCAGGGGCTTCCTGGGTGAGCTCACTCCTTGTGAGAGACACTTCTGGGGTTCACCTTCTCTTCAGGCCTGCACCAGCTTTGTGACTTCCTGACATCCACATTCTTGTTAGAAAACCGGGTCATTCAGGAGTGGAGGATGCATGCAAAGATCTCTGATGGAAATCAGAGAACCTCTACGGCCATCTCAGTATATGGAGGAGGACCAAGGTGTTTCTTCTCCCTCTTTTGTCAACTGAGAATTCTGAGCAGCAGTAACAGAGTTTCTCATAAGGCCCCATTAACGAATGCACTTACACAACCCTGGGGATGCCAGTGAAGGAAACCATGTGTCATGTAATGCATGTATGAGCAAAGTCACCAGACCCCAGCTACAGCATGGGATAGTTCCACTCCCTTAGGACATGCAAGAATTTAAAGGACAAATGAAGGCTTCAGGTCAGAAAAGGCTGGAGCAGGAAAACATGAGGAGAAAAAACAACCATCTCTGGAGGGGGAAACATCTCTGCCTGCTCACGATCAGTCAGTGGAACTTGTCTCTACTCCCCTCCTGAAGGGATGCCTTTAGGTGAGTTTGGCATCTTCCACTGCTTTGGAGCAGAGCCAGGAAGATTCAAATAGACAGATAGACAGATCTCACTTTTATAATCTCTCTTTACTGTGCTGTGGTATTTACATTCTTTGAACAAAGAGAGATATAATTCTCTCTCCTAGGTTTTTTTTTAAGGGAAGGTAATGAAAAATTTAGAGGAGAAAACAATTATTATCTCTACTTGCTGTTCTTGTTGTTCAGTACATGTAGAATGTGTTATAGTGATTGTTTACTGAAAGTGATTTGTTAATTGGATGTTAGTGATAGTTGTTTAGCTTGATTAGCTAATTAGATAGCTAATCAGCTATCTATCAAGCTAAGTTGTTTAGCTTGATTAGCTAATTAGATAGAAGCTGGAGACAGTCACGAGTTTTTCTCTACTATCTTTTTAGTATAGTATCTCTATAATAAAGTTTTAATATAGTACTAGTGTAATATACCACAGCTTAAGAAAGCATTTGTTTAACCTTCTAAATCATAGAGCCAAAGCACATTATTCCCTATGGGGGGGTCACCCTGAATCAATTCTGTCCATTCTGTTGCTACACACATCAGCACTCGGTAGCAGTGCCCCGATCAGCAGCCGTCCTGAACTTGCTCTCCTGTTGCTTCAGTAAGCCACACTCTTGGGGAATCTGGAGCGTGTGGGTCCCTATGGAATGCAACCAGACCCACAGCATTGCACTGGGAACTGCTCTCTTTGTGCATCTCTGCTCGGGCAAGTTCTTCTCTTGGACTCAACCACACTGATGGGGCTAAAGTGGCTGGAGTCAGAAATGCAGCCCAGCCCCTCCCAGCTCCTCTAATCTCTGAGCACCAGCTGGAATGCAAGGGCATTGATTTCCTGCTCAATTCCCAAACACAACACACACTGATGCCCTGGGCTGCCAAAAGACACGGGAGCCGTTAACCTGAAAGTGATGTGTTTCTGCCAGTGCTGGAAAAGGGCAGGAAAGATTGAGAAAAAGCTCCCTTGCTCCCTGGAGAAGGGGAAATTACACAAGGCTTCTCCTTCTAGCAAACAAACAAACAAATAAACAAACAAAATATGAAAGTGTTACCCACTCCAGTGTCTAAAGCACTTAAATGCAGTGAAGGGATGTTTGGCAGGGAAACAGCCCTTGTGCTGAGCATTGGCTCTATGGATCTAAGGCAGGGATCTATGGAAGTCTGCCTGAAGGTCCCTCAGGAGCCCCCATTGTCCAGGTTAAAGCTCCCTCAGCCCCTCCTCACTGGCCCTGTGCTGCACCCCCTTGCCCAGCTCCCCTGTCCTTCTGTGCACTCGTTGCAGCCCCTCCATGACTTTCTGCTTCCCAGGGCCCACAGCTGCACACAGCACTCCAGCTGTGGCCGCAGCGCTGCCCAGCACAGGCCACGCTCCCTGCCCTGCTCCTGCTGCCCCACTGCTGCTGGCACAGCCACCGTGCCCTTGGCCTTCTTGGCCCCCTGGCCCCACGCTGCCTCATCTGCAGCTGCTCACGGCCGCCAGCCCTGCGTCCTTTTGGCCCACGCAGCTCCCCAGCCACAAAGGTGCCCATTGCACTTCAGATACTGCAGGCACCATTGCAAGGTGTACACCCTGGTTTTAGCATTACAGGACAGCAGTCAAGGACTTGCAGCTTTGCTCCCATTCTAGGCTCCAATGTAATTTTCAAAGCAAACTACACAATAGAAGGTATCAACAGACACATGCAGTGTCTGGTTTTTGCCTCAGAAGAAGGGTTCAGAACTACTCCCTTTGTTTCTTTTGCCACACTAGACAAGAATGGTCCCCCACAGCTTCATGGACAACACAGTCATCTCCTTGCAGCTTATCAAAGACCAAGAAACAGGCAGACTCAGAGCACCTATCTGCTCTGCTACCGGCTGCTCTGCCTGAAGGGGAAAAGAGCAACCTGGCAACAAAGGCACCAAAATCCCTGACTTCAAACAGAAACTCTACATCCCCAGTGTGTCTCTGAAATACTCCCAAGTAAGCACACCCAAGAAGTTTGTGAGGACAAAGCACCACCAAGAGCTTTTGTGGTCAGATCAACATTTTTTAGTGCCTGCAGCAACTTGGCCAGTCTGTGCAGGGGGACAGGTCTCTCCACGCCACAGTGTCCCCTGTGTATCCAACAAGGCTGAGCACAGTGTCTTTGACATGCTCCCTGCTCTGGGAACAGGGAGCCTTTGTGCTTCAGGCTGGCCCATATCAAAATGCCAAGAAGCTGGTGCCTAAACGTGACAGACCAAAGCCCATTGTCCAGCTGTCACAGGCTGGGGGCAATCACCAGGCCCTGGCAGGACTCCAGCACTCAGCATCCTCAGCCAGCAACAGCAAGTGCTGGCTGGTCAGAAACTTGCAGCCCTGCCCTGCACTAAAGACAGCAGCACACACAGCTGGCACTTACTGGCTCAGAATGTTCAGGCTGTGGTGTGAGCACAGCTGGAGGCCGGCGCTCATCCACCTCATTTGCCTCCTCTTCGGCCTCCTCTCCATGAGCAGAGGGAGCCAGAGGAGAGACTGCTGTTGGTTCTGGGATCTGTGGATAGACAGCAGTGTGAGGGACAGAAAGTTACCTATCATTGATAACCTTATTTCTATTCAGCACTTTATTCTATTCACCTCTATTTCTACAACCAGCTTTTCTAAGGACAAATCAGAAAATTTTATAACAATGGGATTCTAAGTCACTGCAACTAAATTTAAATGGGCTAATTCAACAGAATTGCTAATAGTTCTGAATTAGACATTATGCCCTGGCTACTATCAAGAAGCAACATTCTCTCTGCAACATGAGCTTTTCATTCCTTGAAAGTTCTGAAATGGAAAATGAGGAAATAGCCAGCGATGCCTTTGTTATTGCTGCTGCAGACATGGAAATGGATTTTCTTTCAGCCTACCCAGCTGGCCCTCTACACTCTAGTGCCACAGACCAAGCTCACAGCTTGCTCTTCAATTCCTAAGCACCAGGAACATGAAATGTTCCTTTCTCACTCACCTCAGGATCAGCACCTCTGAATACACGCTTCAGGTGACCTGGAGTGGGCAAGGGAAAATGGACAAGTGCTGTGAGAAAACTGCCTGGGCTGTGAATCCAACAGAAGAGGTCAACCCAAACAGAGAGTATTTTTCTTTATCAACATCCCTCCACATGACATAGTTCTTTCACACAGCCAGCAAGAGATCAGGACAATAATCTTGGTTGTGCCTACACTTTGGCCTGTCTAGTCAGTAAATGAATACAAACATGATCAAGAAAATGCAAATTGTTCTTCAACACACAATGCTTCTGTTCTGTCCAACAGATAAAGCAGCTTTTGTTCTCTTGTCTTTCAGGTACTTTTTTCAAAAAAGAAGTTGCATGCACTAATTCCCATTAAGTTGCTGAAAACAGTCACCCAGAAAAGCTTGCCCAAATCCCCCTGAGCTGTGGCAGTTCTATTGTGAAACAGCACAGCAGCAGCTCCAGGGCTCAGGAGCAGACACTCACTGCTTTGGCGGTTGCACTTCACTGCAAAGGGAATCGCTCTTTTAGCACTCAGTCAAGGGTCAAAATGGACAGTCAAATCCTTTCATTACAAAATTTAGAATAAAAGAAGCTTTCCCTGAGTTCTGGGGAGAATTACAAAGTCTTTAGAAGGCCTTCTGAGAGGGCCTCCCAGTCTGCATTTTGGAAGTTGTCCTGCCTGTCCCAGCAAACTGAGTAAATGACAGACTCTGCTGCCACAGACTCTCCTGTGGAGGGAAGGAAGCCCTGCAGGTTCCCCTGCAAATGCTGCCCCTGTGGCTACAGACACCCCCTTTTTAGCTGAACCTCTTGGCAGGAGCTTTACCAAACCAGAGGCATCCTAATGTTCTTTCTCTTTCAAAATCAACTCAGCCACTAAGAAAGAGCAAGAAGACATGCAAAAGCCAGGTTAGGTTACACCCTAGCCTAAATAGAGTTGAAACCTCTACTTACTTGCCAGGCTGGTAATGAAGTAGGCGGAATAAACAGTGCCATACATGGTGCAAACTGCAGCAGCAAGTTGCTCAATCATTGTAGCACTGTGCTTCTAGTTTACTCCAACCAAGACTCCTGTCAGTGTGCAGCTACACACGGACAAATGCCACAATCAGGAGGATGCTCCTGATCTGAGCAACCCCTAGGACTGCTCTGGCACTGAGGCCTTCCGTGCACCAAGGCAACCTTCTGATGTCACCACGACGATGTGGCAACCATGCCCTGATATCACAAAGAAAAGTATGACAAAGCAAAGCATCACAAAGCATATTAGTCTGTGAATTTATGCAAAGCAATAACCAGCCTTTCCTACAGCAAACACAAAATGGCCTCGGAAGTTCTCCTCTGACACAAAGCAGCACAAACTCCCTCCATGGGCCAAACCCTGTTGTTCAGGGATCCAAGAGGAACTCCAAGAGTGCCCCAAGCACCTACAGCCTGTACCCCAGCTGAGCACTCAGATGGGACACAAGCAAAGGAAACCAGACCAAGAAAATGGCCCAAAGCATTGTACAGAACCAGGAGAGAAAGCACCATTGGCATAGCAGGTGAAGTAATTCCTAACAAATCACCCCATATATCTGCATGTTTATAGGATGTTCCCACGGCTGCTGTGTATGTACATCTCTTCCTGTGCTCTTTCTTCCCCTTTGGCAGCAGTGGAACTGGCAGCATCTGCCCGCCAGCAGCAGCTGCTCCAAGCTGGGAACGCCACTGGCGGTGCTGATTTCCAGAGGCTTCTGTGTGCCAGGGGAAGCCAAGGCAGGAGCGGGTTGAACGGTGCTGGCGCTGCTGCTGCTCTGTGCCAGAGAGCCCCGGCTGGGCAGGGCACGGTGCCCACTGCGCTGCGGGCTCCTTCTCCTGCCACAGGTGGGCACACCTGGCAACAAGGCATGACAACTTGTGGGCAAGCCAAGGGGTTTCTGGGGCTGCACTGCTCTGCACACACCCAGCACACCTGCAGCACAGAATCTTAACCCTCAAACAGATAAATCAAAGGGAAACCGGTGGAAAAGATTTCATTTCAACCATTCTTTATGCTTCAATAGAAATGGCCAAAATGAAAGTTGCCGAGCAGGGCCGATCCATACTGCCAGCTCAGTGTGAGAAAAGAGGCATTACTTTATTTCAGTGCTGGGTGTGTGAGGAATCCCTGCCCTGAAACATGCACACCCACGTGTTAGTGTCCATAGAAATAAGACATTACTTTCATTACTTTTATTCATTACTTTGCTTAAACTCGCAGGCTAAACATTCTCACAAAGTATTTGACATGTTTAAATCACTTCCCCAAAATTACTGACATTTAGAGTAGGGGTCTCTTGCGGGTCTCTGCTGGTCATGTGGTGAACATCCCATTCCTCAAATTCTCCTCCCATGGTTAGGAGCCTTCTTCTCCTTGAATTCATTGCAGCTACCTCCTCAGTAGGCCCACTGTCTTTATTCTCAAGGCTAAGACATCCACTTGCACACATTACCCTGTGTGCTGTGAGGGAAGGTACGACTAATCACTGCCTGGTAAAGCTTAACAAATTCACAATTTGTTGCAGGTCAACTCTTCCCCAACGTCTCTCATTCCTTCTCTGGGAACCAAACACAAGCATTTTGTGGTCACTGAGCCCAGGGCCGCCTCCAACCCTGCTGTCACCCAGCAGCCCTTCTCTCCTCACAAACAGCAGGCCCAGCAGTGCCTTCCCTCACTGCCTCAGTCACCAGCTGTGTCAGGAGTTCTCTGTCACACACTCCAGGAACATCCTGGACTGTTTGCTCTCCGCTGCACTCTGTTGCCAGCAGACATCCCCACCCTGTTCCATGCCCCTTGCAGAACCCTGCACCTGCTGTCCATGGGCACCTGGCAAGGGGAGGCACTCACGGCAGAGATGCACCAGCTGCCCTGGGCAGGAACCAAAACCCTCTGGTGGCACAGCTGCTGGCCAGGGTCTGGCACAGCTCTGCACGCCCCACTCCTCACGGGCTCTGGGCTGGAAATGCAATTGCACTTTCTGCCTCATGGAGAAACACCGGGGCTGCACAAACAACGGCCAGTAGGCCGCATCCCAAAGGCACTGCAGCATGGAGTTGAGAAGGAAGAAGACCCTTCCCCAATTCCTAACCATACCAAAATCACCATCATTGGGACTTTTAATCTTCTGAATGTAGAGTTGATTCACAGTGTGACAAGGGAATCTTCCAATGGAGTTGAAGCTTGGTAGAGTTTTTATTCTGAGTCCTACTCAGACTCTTGATTTGAAAATTGATTTTAAAATATTTTTTTAAAGGCCGTGCAGTCATATGGTTTTGTTCTAATACCAAAATGGCCAGATGAAATGTACTGGCATTTTAATTGCATCCAAACTGATTCGTCTGTAAAAGCTTTCCTGCAGAATAGCCACTAAACAAGAAATGAAAATCTGTGGACTGTTGACTTTGCAAATTTATACTAAACTTATCAGACAATGAGGCATTTTTAGTCAGATCATAGAGCAAATTAATTCCTATGGATAACTTGATTTGGATAAACATGTTGATTTCAAATTAAAACTGCCAGCACGTACTAAGTGGAAATCTGAATACTCACTTCTATGAGCTCTGAATTATTAGATGGTCATTGTTCGCCATATTAACAAAAATTGACACTCTGGCTATTTTGTTTACTTACAGTCGGCTCTTCAACACTCTTTGTAACATCGGAAAGAGAGTTTGTAGCAATGTGAACCATGGGTTGGTGGAGCATTACAGAAGGCTCCTATGCCAGCACTAAATGTTCACATTTACCATAGCATCACTTCTTGCCTTTAATTCCAAGCTACAGCTTAGTTCCTGCAGTACAGATTCACACTTGTAGTCTGTATTTGCAGCTGGTTCTTACTTGCCTGTCCAGACAAACATCATGCTGAGATCTCAAATCAAAATAAAACAAGGAGAGAGTCAGGTTCTGGACAGGTATAGCAAGAACTAAGAGATTTTTTTGCAAATATGTTGAAAAGCAGTTTATAAATGCTGCAAAAACGGCAGATTAAAGACTTGCACTCTAACTTGCAAGCTGAGGTTTGCCTGTTCTTTCTGGACTGATTTCTTGGGGCCAGACACTGAACCTAATCAGTAAGAAAATCAAAACAACAGGAGTAGTTTGGAGAATATTGTAAATTATTCTGTCATGATGCTTTTTGCCTAAAAGTTCTGGCCATCATCCGATTGGAGTAATTAGAGGAGATCGAAGCCATCACACTGTGCCTGTGCACACAATTCCTTCCCAGGAGTAATCCATGAAGTAACGCTGACAAACCCACACCAGCAGCTGCTGCCACACAGCCATGAAGCAGAGAATTTGTATTTCTGCTACACTAGGACAGCTGAAGATGCCTCTGCTGAGCTAATTTTAGTGACTGCCCACCACAGATGAGACCTTGTGGTCAGTCTCCAGCAAGTCAGGGCAGGTAATATTCCGCCTAAATGAAGTAAGTCTAGCAATACATAGACCATGGGGCCTGAGGAAAGCCAGCAGCTGTGGGAGATTTAATTTGTTTCCATATCTTTCTTTTTACTAATTTATTGCAGTCTATTATTTAAAGAATGGAAACTTTTGGCATACCATTGGCTGGAAGGTTGGTCAGTCTTCCATTCATGACTCCTCTGAAAGCATCACCCCAGTGTGTTTATCAGTAGCTCTTCCATCATCATGGCTCACACAGCATTTCCTGCAGCTCTTGCTGGAGTCAGGGAAAGGCACCAGGAGAAGGGGGAGAAAGCTGTGTGCAGAGGCTGTGTCAGCTGAAGAGACATTTGTTTCCTCTGATTTGGCTGAATGGCTGCAGGAACCTTGCTGGCACTGCTGGCGGGGTGGCCTTTTGCAGGGCTGGGCAGAGTTTGGGGCCCAGGATCCCTCCTCTCGGTGGGACACCAGGGTGAGCAGCCCCTGTCCCAGGCAGGAGCAGAGGTTCTGTGGCTCTGCCCTGGGCACAGGGACCTGCCACTGCCATGAGCTCCTGCCGCGGCTCCTCTGGGGCAGCTCCTGCTCTGCAGTGATGATGGGCGCAGCTGGGGGTGGCTGCAATGGAGGGTGGCTTCCAGTGGGCTCTGTTGGTCTGCCACACTGGAGCCAGCAGAGCTTCTGGAAGGAGTCTCCTCTTGTGAGCTGCTGGAGCTGGAGCTGGCACTGGCCACAGAGCCGCTGTGTTCATCCCTGACAGGAGCAGAGCACAGCAGCCTCTGGGCCTCCGTGCTGCACAATGGCAGTGAGGAGGCCATGGACCACAGGTTCAGTATGTGTGACTCAGTTTCCTGATAAACTGTGCTGAGAAAACCCTGCATCCCTCCTGCCAGATCTAAGACACTCCAAGAAATCTGTTGGCACATTGGGAACTCAGAATTGTTTGCATTTTGAACAATTGTCTTATGAGTGCTTTTGATTGTTTTTGTCATTTTTTGTTGATTCAGTTGATCCTTCAGAGAAGCTTTCCTAATAATATAAAACATGGGGAAGACCCTGGGGGGGCATTGCCTGGTCCATGGAGACACAAGAAGCTTCCCTCAAAAAGCTGTTAGACCCCATTGGCTACTTCCCCTGTTCCTGTGTCTGTTCCTGTGTTCCTGAGCCACACCTTCCCTATTCCCTGATTGGCCCCCTTATCTTTGTACTGCCCCGAGATCAGGGTCAGCCCCCAGGCCCCGTGGAGACAAAGTGAGACCCTCTGTGTGTGGGTGCTGGGACCTGAACATCTCCCTGCACAGCTGAATAAAACATCTGTGGAGATTAAGCAAAGGTCCTTTTTGCTTCTTTACCCTGGGCTATGCTAGCAGCAATTCAGACTGCTCCAGAGGAGAAGCTGCAGTACTGGCATCAAGATTTTGGCAACTTGACCATAGGCACAGAGGGCGTGCAGGATGCTGCTCTATGAATTCCTTAACCAGCCATCTCTGGTGCTGGCATATTCCCTCCAGCTTCTGGTGCAGCCAGGGACACCTTTGGTCCAGCAGATGACATTGTTATTTGAAAAATTCGGCCCACACCTTGGGCAGGAGGCCATCCACAGGCTCTGGTCCTGCAGCCCCTGCTCAGCTGGGGACAGTGTTCCCTGTGGGGAAGATGGAGCAGCCATCACAGGGTCTGGAGGGCTGCTTTCAGAAAGGGGGCCAGGCTCTCTCCCTGCTGGACTCTAGCAATTGTTTAGGGGAGCTGATGGCACATTGTATGTAGTCCTGTTCATCCTACTCAGAAAACCTGACAGCTTCTATCATTCTTCTGCAGAGTGGGCATGCTGGATTTCTCTTTGCCCACTGCAGGATGCAGCCCAGGCAGAACTGGTGGTGACAGGGCAGAGAAAAACTCACATCCTTCTTAGTGCCCTGGCAGATGGGGCAGCTCCATTCTGTCCCCATGGCCATGTCTGTCTGTCGCAGCAGCAGGGAAGAGCTGAGGACCATGAGCTGCTCTCATTTGCAATCTTGCTTGGCCAGAGCCCAAGCTCGAGCCACAGTGGTCCAGGCTCTGTCAGTGCCCAAATAGAAGCAGGAAGGGATGTTGTATCACAATCCATTCCTTGGTGAAGGAGGTCCATAGCAGCCTCAAGAGACACCTCAGACACTCAACAGTCAAGGCAGTAACATATGGACAGGACACAGATGGCAGTTCATGGCTGGGAGAGCATTCGTAGACAGATCCAAGGACAAATTTCCCAGGAACTCTCCACAGCTCTGGGATCTGCCCATCAGCTCTGTCAGAAGCTTCAGCAGAACAACCAAAGTCCTAAAAAGCAGCTTCCAGACACTTTTCCTACCATCCTGCCTGAGCAGCTGGGTTGCTTGCTGCAAAACACTCTTTTTCTCCTCTTCCCCAATGCCCTGTGGACACTTGCAGCCAAAATAAAAAGCTCCTGGCCCTCTGTGTGATGTGATAATACAGTTTTTATATTTCCATGCTGGGATGAAAGAAAGCTGTGCTGTGCGTCAGGAGAGGCCAGGACCCACCTGGCCTTCCTGCAGGCTGAGGGGGTCCCAGCAGACATCCTGCTGCTTTTTTGGGGAATGTGTGAGGGGGAGTGGAGGGGGTGACAGAGAGGCCGAGATCATAGAGTGGAAACTCAGCTCCAGAGAGCCAGTGCAGACTCTCCCTGCTGAATGCCTGCTGGGGCTGGCAAAGAAGGAAAAGGCCCCAATAACAGCCTGGTGGCACTGTGTCTCAGGGACAGGTACAGGGAGGTGACAACAAACAGCAGCATGGCCCGGTCTCACAGCTCCTAGGAAGCAGTGACAGAGGGGCCTCATGTGCCAGAGATTTCAGAAAGGCTGTCGTCTCAAAAGGCCACTCTGAAACCCCTCTCTTTGCCTCTTGGGTTTGTGAATGCTTTTGACAGCCACAGCATCCTGGGGCAACGTGTTCCACGATTTCATTAAGCGCTCCTTGAAAAGCACCTCCCATTGTTCAACTGAGCTGCCAGCCTGGTCATTTCAGAGGGTGCTGCCTTGGTGGAGAGAAAAATCAATCTTCTGCCTTTCAGGGAGCTGAAGGAGAAGGGACTCTTCAGCATCCAACACCTGGCTGGGTCCCATTCAGAGCTCCTGCTTTGTAGACTTGGTGAGGTTTGCTTGGCAGTTACCAGCGAGGAGAGAACATTGTTCGGAATTGTGCCCCATACTTCATACACAGTGTGTAGAGTAGGTATGTGCTTGTTCATCTCCATGTGTGCTCAGGGTCAGCCTTCATTTCTGGTTTTAGACCTGAGATTTCTAATGTCTGTCAGCTATCTGTAGGATCTGTGGGCACATGCAGCTGTAACTACTGGCAGGTTGGGTATCTGACACTCATCTTTGAGTGTGGTGCCTTTATAATGCAATGTGCAAATGCAGAAACGGAGACACTAATGACGTTATTTGCCAGAGTCCCAGTCTCTGTCCAAGCTGTAATTCAACACTGCAAATTATTCTGTAGACCTGAGCCTGTGTTTTCTGTTTCCTGGCTGAGTGCTTCAGCTGCTGGTGTGGGTTTTTTGAACAGGAGCACCTGACTCTTTTATCTTTATCACCTGTGCATTTATGATTTGAAAGCAGCCCTTGATTTATTTTTTAGTAAAAGGGCCTAAAATCAAAGCTGTGGATATTTTAGAAGCGTTAAGTAGAACACTGAATGAAAATTTTTATTTTAGGCCTGCAGTGAGCAGGTCTGAGGCCAGAAATTGGTGCCAGAGTAAGTGCCTTTCTGTGCTTGTGCTCTCCTGCTCTTCCTGTAATTTTATGTCCCTCTGGACACAGTAGGACGTGTTGTCATTTTCTGGGACTTCTGTTGAAGGCAACTGGTTTTCTTTCCAAGGTGATTCTTATGTTTCCCCTCATGGCTTCCCCAGGTGACCAACCTCCGTTCCAAGGTGTCCTGCTCTGCCATTGTCACTCTGGGAGAGCTCTCTGTGACCTTGAAGAAGGACATGGACTCTGAGGTGGATGAGGTTGCTTGCTCTGGTCCTTCTCCAGATGGTGTCCAGCTCCCCAGAATTTGTTCAGAAAGCAGCCAGTCAGAGCCTGGGGATCATGGTGGAGAATGCGACTCCTGCACGAGCAGTGACTGCTCTCATGGACATGGGAGCCAAGTAGGTTCTTCTTCTTTTAGTGATATTCTTCACCTTCGTGTGTGTGGGAGGGAGAAGGGATGAGACAGAGAATGGGAATGGTGGGAGGGAAGGGTCCTGTATCCTGCATCTCCTGTGAACTCAGTGACTTGATTCTCCAACCAACCTCACTTCTTTCCTCTTGTCACCTATTTCTGCCCTACTGCAGCCTATTAGTTCTCAGAATCACAGAACTGGAGAATATGGGGAGTTGGATGGGCCCATCAGGACCATCGAGTCCAGCTCCTGGCCTTGCCCAGAACAGCCCAAGGGTCACACCAAGTGCCTGAGATTGTTGTCCAAATGCTCCTTAAACCCTGTCAGGCTTGGTTCTGTGACCACTGCCCTGGGGAGCCTGTTCCAGTGCCCAGCCACCCTCTGGGTGAAAACCCCTTTTTCCTGATGTCCAAACTAAAGCTCCTCTGACTCAGCTTCCTGCTGCTTCCTGGAGTTCTCCCAGTCTGTCAGATTTTCCTAGATGTGGTGATCAGTGGGGAAGGGAAAGTGCCTGCAAAGGCCAAGGATAGAGCCTTGTGCTTTTGTGGGCAGAGGGACAATTGCAATTGCAACTGTGACCAGTGTTTGGTATTTCACAGTGCTAACCAGAGAGGCCCTGGGAAAACCATGTCTCCTCATGATGCCATTAACTTGAGAAATGAAGAGGGTCCTTGCTGGGGCGTGGAGCACATGGGGGACAATCTGCTGGGTGTGGCACAGCCTGCACAGCAGGTGCAGCTCCTGCCAAAGGAGTCTTGTATGACTGTCCTGGCCTTAGAGCTCTACTTTCCATTCAAAGTGATGTTTCATGTTAGCCTTGAGATGATGAATCACTTTACAGGCACCTCCACAGGCTGACTGCCATGGGACAGTTGGAGCAAATGCTGCTTTAAATGTTGGTGCTGGGCCTGATAGTTCCCAAGAGACACTCTCTAGAACAGGACAGCCTGGCTAAACTGCCTGCCACCCTTTCCTCAGCTTTGCAATAGGGTAAAAGATTCAGATGGATCCATTGCCAAGCCTCACAGAAGAAACAGGCTGCATTGCTGGATATTCTGCAACTTCATGGCCCACAACGTGTTTTCCCTGCATTTGTTGTTTTCCAAAGTTCTGCAGATTTGGGGATAAATGGCTGGAAAGAGCCTCAATCCTGCTGCAGCTCTGTAAAGTGAGTGCTCTCTGATGGGTCAGCATCAATTGTTCTTAATTTCTAAATTATTCATATGTCATCTATTTCCTTAATCTTTCTCAGAGTAAATACTGTGAAAGAAATTGAGTATCAGACAGTGCAGGGGGACTGAATTCTCCCTCTTCCGTGCAGGCAGGCCTTGTGTACAATGCTACCTTTGTGTTTCCCTGAGGCCAGAACCTTGTGCAGGTGCCTGAAGGTGCAGGGACAGCCCAGGCTCCTTCCCCCAGCAAGGACAGGGAGCAGCTCTGGCCAAGGCCGGCGCTGCTGCTGCTCCTTGTCCCTGTGCCCAGGGTTTGCTCTCTCCTCCCCAGCAGCCGCCCCGCCCCGGTGCGCGAGTGTGCGGCCCAACTCCTCCTGTCCCTGATGGAGAGAATTGGAGTCACCCAGCTCGCAGGCACCCCCAGGGCTGAGAGGCTGCCACACGTGGCAGGGAAGCTTGCTCAGGACTGCCACAAGGACACAAGGTAATGATCTTCATTTCACCTCCCAAAACAGGAAAACCGTTTTGTGTCTGGCTATAAAGGTGAAACAATAGAAGAGTGGAAACTAAAGAGAATATGAAGTTACCTCACGGTGTGAATAAGGGTCATAGAATCATGGAATATGCTGAGTTGGAAGGGGCCCATCAGGGTCATCGAGTCCATCTCCTGGCCATGTGCAGTGACCCCAAGAGTCACTCCATGTGCTTGAGAGCATTGTCCAAACTCTTCTTGAGCTCTGTCAGCCTTGGCACTGTGACCACTGCTCTGGGTTGCCTGGGCAAATGGCTGTACTGGGAAACCTGAGGCTGGCCAGTAAAAAGGAGCATAGCCACCTTTTTGCTGTGGCTTGAAGGATTCTTTACTGAGATCAAAAGAGCTCAGATCAGCCAGTCCAACACTTTTGTTTGGCCTCAGGTGCACAACACAAAGCCAAAATGTTGGCTAATGTTCATCACTGAAGCATCCCAAACATCCATTTCTCATTAGCTTCAGACTATCCTAGAAATATTTCAGGCGTCTTTAGCCAACATATTCAGTCTTTCTAAATCTGTTCTGCAGATTTCTAGAATGCTGTTATCTGTGGCTCAGTGAGCTCCACGTTTCTTCTTGAAGAAAACTGTGATTTCCTTGTAGCAAAATCAACCCCAACCACCAAAATTCCCTTCCTTTGGTGATGAAATTCCCATGAATCGCTGCCAAGAGCAACTAGCAGAGCAACTAGCTGTCCCTGTGCATACCCATAGTATAGAATAATCAATAGGATGCATGAGGTGTTTCGTCCTGGCTTCCCTGCCAGTTAAAGAAAGGCAAATTACTGTGCAATGGCAGCAAGACACTGCTAATAGGCTCTGACAACAAAGCAGATGTGTTTTGCTTGTTCCCTGGGATCCTTTGATGCCACAGAAGCACACCCCCAGTTTCAGAGGGAAATGGTATTTTCTGTTGCCCCATATTCTCCTCTTGCCTCTTGTGTTCAGCTGACAGCACTGTGCAGTGTCAAGTGAGGTAAATCTCCCTCTTTGCTGAGTAGGTAATGCCTTCTCGTGCAGGGATTGCACCTGATGAGTTTAAGGGATCAGCCTCTTCTGTTAACACTCTTCCTTTGTTTGTTCACTTTTGTTTTGCTTCTTTCCTTCCTTCCTGCCTTCCTTCCTTAGGCATTATGGACAGGAGATGGTGAAGATGTTGCTCAATCATCAACAATTTAAAATGCTTTTGGAACAATCTCTTTTCCCCCATGACCTGGAAGATATTCTGACAAGAACTCAGAAGAAAGTAAGTGCTTGGCAGGAGAAATGTCTCCTTTGGGCAAGTATTGCCTCTGCTAATATGAAATCAAAGATACCCAATCTGTCTTTAGCTCTATCCTGTTCTGCTGAATCATTTTGCTCCTGGGAATGAGCTGTTAATCCTCAGCCTGTTCATCTGCAGACCACAAAGGAACTGATATTATTAGGGAAAAGTGGGGTTTTGAATATTTTCAATATCGGTCACAAAGAGGAAAGGGAAAGAGGAGAAAATGGGTTTACATTTAAGTGTAAGCCCCCACCATGCTCTCCCTACTCTGCCCCCTGTAAAGCAATTAAGTGAGAATTGTGCTTCTGAAGACAACAGAGTCTTTGCAAAGGACACTGGAAGTAGTAGTGCCAAGAAAATTCCCAAATTTACAAAAGATGTCCAGGTCAATCCTAGTTACTACAATTACTGTCTGTCTTTTGTGAATACTGCCCTGCTGTCCAGCCCTGTGGAGTTGGAAGAAGCTTGGTGAATTCAGCAGCATTGAGTGAAAAATCCTTTGTTTGTTTGGGGGAGGATTTTATATTTTTTTAAATCGACATTAAAGAAGGGAGCCTGCCTTTGTGCAGGCAGAGGGAGAGTGAGTGTTGAACCAAATCGACTTCCAACACAACGGGCCAACCCCCAAAAGAGTCCAATTTTTTCTGTTGATTCCTTTACAAACACTTGTTGCCTACCAGTTTGCATTATTCCCATTTATGCTCAAGACTAAGGAATTTGGGATTTTAGACTGCTGCTCAGTCTGGTAGCACCCATAACCTGCCTTGGGCTATTGAAAACAAAGAGTTGGCATCACTGAATCTCTGGTCTGTTTCCATCTGTAGGTTAGGAAATGTTTCCCTAAGCCTTGGTAGCAGTGATCCTGGTTCTAACTTGTGCTTTAAACAGGGAATTTCCTGTTTTATATTCTAAAGATTGATGGGGTTTCTCTGTGTCTTTGTAGGGGATGGAACACCAGAAGGCTGAAGGCCCATCTGTCAAGGAGCCGGTGAAGGAGAGGAACGATGGCTCAGAGGAGCCCCAGGCCCCATTCTCTGCTAGCAAACGGTACTGAGCACTTTTCTTAGATGTGACAAAGCACATGGCAAGCTTTACATGTCTCTTCCTCAGGAAAAACTTTCTGGCAGAGATGACCAGTGCCACAGATTGTTTCCTTTCCCCACTCTAGATATGATCTAGGATAAAAAATGTCTACTTCTGCATTGTGCTGAACACAACTTCTCTGGAGGGGTTTCCACAAAAATGGAGAGACAAAAAGACACCCATTGTGACCTGTGTGCCCTGGCAGCTATCTGAAGATAGATCAGATGCATCTCATCCTTGGTTTTCCTGAGTGAGCACTGGTGAGAATGTCACTTGCAGATTGTCTGCCATAACGATTAACATGAAGTCCACGTTGTTCTTCAGAGCCTCATGATTTTCCAGCTTGAAATCACATGATTAGGGAAGCTGCTCAAGATGTTTTGCTCACAATTAACTGAAGGTATTGTCTGTGGCTGCAGCTCTCTCCATAGAGAGCAGCAGGCACAACTTTGCCAGGCATTGTCCTGGGGAAGGATGTTAGAAGATCAGAGAAAAGAGTGAGAAACAATTCTTATCTTCACTTGCTGCACCTGTTATTGTGAACATGTGGAATGTGGTATGGAGATTTGTTTACAAAAGGGTAATTTCTTAATTGGCCACTGGTGATGGTGTTTTGGATTCAATTGACCAATCTGGTCTGTGTGTATCAGAGTGTCTGTAAGGGTGATGAGTTTCAGTATAGTATAGTATAGTATAGTATAGTATAGTATAGTATAGTATAATAAAGTGATTGATCAGCCTTCTGGAATCACGGAGTCAATGCTAATTATTTCCTCGACAGGGATGCCATGCTGCGATAATTAACACCACCAGGTCCTCATTTGTTTTTATTTTCCAGGGTGAAATCTCCCTCTGATGGACACCTCCTACACTGTGCAAAAGCCCAGGTCACGTCACCTCCAGCTGTGGAAGAAACGGAGCTGCTCCAGAAGCTTTACCATCTCCTGGAAGCCAAGGGGTTTCAGACAAGGATGGAAGGAGTGGAACTCCTCCTAGACCTGTGCAAAACCAGCTCCCAGCTCATCTCCACTAACATTGCCCAAGTATGTAGGGTATCTTCACTGCTCCTTTCCTTTAGCTCCTTTCCTGAGCCTGTAGCAGCAAAGTTAATTCAGTGTGTCTTGGCACTCTGTCCGGGCTGTTTGGGACACTCTGGTCCCTCTTACCCAGAAAAAATTTAATTCAGGTCCAGGCTTCAGGACAAGTTATTTCAGTCCAGCTGCATTTGTCTGGCGGGTGCCTATTGATGCTGTTCATCAGATGATGGCAGAATTTTCTGCTGGTGTAACTGCTGCTCTCTCCTACTCCCAGCTGGGTGAAGTGAAGGGAATCCAGCCCCTGAAAGCGTGGCAATTGTTCTCTAGTCCAAAAATGGGTTTGCATAGGGAAGAGAAGTATCAGGCTGGGTTGGTTTAAACCCAGTTGCTTTTTTTAAGAACACTTCTATATACTCCATCTTGTCTTTCACAGGCACAGCTCTGGCTACTCATTTCCCTCCTTGTTCCTATTCCTCTTGGTAAAGACAGTGCTCTCCCTTCTTGGGGGTCTGTTTTTCTCTTTGGAAAAGGAGGAAAACAGATAAGGACTCATCTCTGCCTTCTCCTCCCAGTAGCTGCTTTTTCCCTTTTTCCAGGAAAAGGTGCCTGATAATGAGGCTGTCAAGGGACTGAACCTGCTCTAATGAGAGCTGTACAGCACATGACATTTCAGAAGTCCACTTGTTACTTAGAGAAATGGTCCGGATCCTGGAAGAGTTGATCATAGCCCTGCACTGCTCCAGACACTGGCTCTGAGACAAACAAAAGAAAACTTAGATCTCCTCCAGCCATAGTTTTGGCAAAATCATAACTGCCCTCAGTACTTGAGGCAACTGTATAGAAAACCAGGCATTGTAAACATCTGCTTCCATTCAAAGCAAAGGTACTCTTTAGCATTAATAAATGGAATTAATTTAATGATTTATAGATGGAGAGAAATACCATAGGAACTATTCTGTCCCCAGCCAAACCTCTTAAAGACAGAAGAAAATCTTTCAACCAGCATGAGGTTGTGCCACCATTCCAGTGAGTTGCCCCCAGGAAAACAGAGAAATTGTGCAAGCGAGTGCTGACCTGACAGAAAATCACTTTCATCTTTGACATTGCTGACTGCTACAGCCACTCTTCAAACAAGGACATTTGAATCCAGCTTTCACGTTGCTTGTTCTCTTCACAGATTTTTGAATATTTTGTCCTGAGAATATCTGACAGCCACAAGAAAGTGAAGCAGAGGGCGCTGGACGTGCTGGCTGAAATCACAGGAGCCCTGAAAGATGCCTTGAACCCGGTGATCGTTGGTTTGGTGGAAGGAATAACAAAGAACCTGAACTCAAAAGATGCCAGGGTTCGTGGGGCAGCTGTGAAAGCACTGGAAGAATCCATTGCTCATTTGGGTAAGGCTGAGCCCTGGCAGGGACTCTCCTCAGCTTCGTCTCTGTCTCTCCTGCACAAGAGAGCGCTGAGTGCCTTGACAGCTGCTCTTGTCTGTGGAACACTGCAGCTGACACCCACCAGAGGCTGTGCAGGTGCAGTCCTTATGCACCATCCCCAACAGGCTGGAATGGGATCGGCATTTCCCAACAGTCCCAGGAGCCCTTGGCTCTGTGCTGCTTGTCTGAAGAGCAAGTCCTGGGCTACAGCTCTGCTACAGTTCAGAGGCAAAGGGGGTTTGGAGTTTGCTTGGGGCCCGTCTGACTTCCCAAATGAGCAGCTTTGCTGTTGGCATGAAGGGACACTGACCCATCAGAGCTTCTGCAGAGCAGCCACCTGGGAGGCTCTACATTAGAGGCATTAGCTGCCTATTTTCCACTTTTCTTCTTTTCTTCTATTTTCAAAGGGGAACTTGTGATTCACCAAGTTCATTTCTTTAGAACAAAGAGGTATACACCCAGCTGTCAAGGATGCCTTGTTCCACCTGTTGTTTTGCATGGGGCAAGGTGGCCACAGCAATTAACTGCATAGGCAAGGGCTGGTCCAAATTCCTTTGCCACACACATTTATGTCAGCTCTGAAAATTCCGTACTGGTGGAATATGCCTGAACAAAGGAGTGTTGAAGAGGCAGGTCTTCAAGAGGAGTTTCCACTTTCTCCTCCCCAGCTGCTTTGTGATCTCAGGAACTGCCTGACTCAGTGCCTTTCTGTGACCCAAGTATGGGGCTCTTCCTTTTTGCTCTGGGATGCAAAACCTTTCCACTGCTTCCATGTGACTGAACTCTTGAGGTCCCTGATGTGAAATGTTTTAACACAGCTCCTGCTACAGCAGACAAGTTTGGATTTACAAATGTGAAAGGAGAGCTTTTCTTTTGGAATTTAAAACCCTGCCAAGTATGCTGGAAGGAAAGAAGAATAGGATTCAAACATCTGCAGAAATGTGCTTGATTTTATTAAATGGGGTTGGCCCTGCCCTTTCTCCTATGACCTGAGGAAAGTGAGCAGAAACGTGTGTTTCCCTTGTAGATAAAAGTGTCACTGCTGAAAGAGTTCAGCCACCAATGGAATCACCTGAGTGGCCAAGCCCTGCTGGATGTCACCGAGCGTATCACAGGTACGGCCTCCCCTTCTGAGCCAAGAGCTCTTCCCAGGGAGCATTTACAGGGAATGCCTGTGAGCAGACAGCAGAGCAGCTCCTCCAAACCAGGAGGTGCTGAGCGTGTCCCTGCTGCCCCAGAGCCAAGGCAGGTGGGTTTGGCAGGTTTTCCCTGGCTGCTGCAGCAGCATCTGAGATGGGGGCAGCGCTTGGTCTGGGGCTGAGCTCTCACTGGGGCATCTCAGAACCACCTCCACCAAAGGGAGGGCTAAAAATGCCCCAGCTGGCTCCTCTCTGGGGAGCTCAGGGACATCTGTGATCTTTGAGGGGAAATGGTGGCAAATGCTGTTTCAGGGCATCAGTTTGTTTTGTCCTCACAGATTTCTTGTTTTTCTCTTGGAAAGTTTTGAGGCTGAACTGTGCAGGGCCTGGGGGTCACAGCTTAGGCCAGAACTCAACAGAGGTATCAGAGGCACGGGTTTAGTGCAAGGCACCTCTGGGGCACAGGGACAGAAGCAGAGTGCTGAGGCTCCCTGCCTGTGCTGTCAGAGTGGCCTTGGACTGAGCCTTTCAGGGTGTGCAAACAGTGTCTGCCTGTGTCAGCGCTGTGCAAAATGCTGCAAATGCAGCTGATAATTGATTCCTCAGAGGAGCTTGCTGTGTCAGCAATAGCCAAGGAATGGAAAAAGGATAATCTCAATATATAGCAGAGAAGATGATTGATAGCCTTGTTTTAACTGGGGCTAAATCCACTGCTAATTATGCCAACATCTTTGAATGCAAGGTTTAATACACTTTGTGTCTTCATTAGGAATCTGAAAAGGGCATGTTCAGCGATTGGGAATGTCAAAGGCCCTTTAAAGAGCATTTGAAAAATATAGATCTCCAGCAATAGGGCATTTAGTTTAGCACTTCTTTTGATCTCTTTTACAAATAAAGGAATTAACCATAAATTAGGACTACTTTAGAAAAAGCAGATGTTCTCTCTGAGATTTAGCAGGACCAGACAGCTGTTCCTCACATTCAGTAGTCACTGATGTCTTTAATTGCATTTAAATTCAAATGAATTCCCATTTTAAAATGGGTACCATAACCCTTTCCTGCTTAGCAGAATTGGTTTTGGGTACTTGCAGGAGCTCTTTCAATGTTGATGTCTGCTGGTGGATTAACAGCATAGAGAAAATGAAGTCTCTTCCGCCACAGAATATTAAATTGCTGCTAAATAACATTTTGTCCGATCAGAAAATAAGAATGGTCTGCAGAGCATTTCAGGTTTTCATCTCTTAGCCAAATGTGCCTGTTGCAAGGAGCCTGTTGCTACTAAACCTTTGTCCGTGTTTGATACAGTTCAGTTCAGAAAATGGGCAGAGAGATTTCAGAGACAATATGAGAAAACACTTGTGTTTTGGTTACATTTCAGTCCCATGTGTAGCATTTTTCTTTCTCTATGCCCCTATTTCAGTGGACATATAAGAAAAAATGCCATTAACATTGGGAGGGGAAATGGCAATAAAATGTAGAGATGCCCAAATGCCAAGGCAATGGGGTATGGGTAATTCTCTAGAGATGCCCTGAGGTTTGAAACAGCTCTTTGTTGGAAGCCCCAAAAGCATTCTGCCAAAGACACCAGCTGGTCACTGATGTTTCTCATCCAGCTGTCAGGCAGCAGCCATCTCTGGTGGGCTGGAGTTTTGAGGTGTGTTCTAATCCTGCCCTTTGCTGTGTGCCACTGAGCACAGGGAAGAGCCAGATTAGGCATCTGGCACTTGACATCAAAGTTACAAAAATGGAATCATCCCTTTTATTAGAAATCTCTCCATTTCCTCTCTATGGTACATTTCCAAATCTTCAGTGTGGGTTTAGACAACTTCTTAATGGAAATCAAAGGCAATTGGACATTTCATTCATTGTTCATGCAGAGATTGTGAAATAATTTAGTAAAGGTAGGAAGTCTGCCACGGGGCCAAGGCTCTGGTTGGAGCAATTAGTGCTGAGGGGTTGGTGGTTCTGTTTCCAGGATGATCAGCTGCTTTGCCCGTTTCTGGACCAAGGGGCTCTGGGTGCTATTTTGCTGCTCTTGGCCAGAGAGGCTGGCAAGAAGCAGAAGCAGAGGCAGATCCTTGTTTGCATGGAGGCTGGTGGGTAAGGAGCTGTGTCTCTGTCCCGGCAGTGCTTGTGCAGGGGGTTCGTGCCAGGAGCCCTGAAGTCGTCCAGTGCAACGCCCTGCCCGTGCTCTGGTCCTGCCTGGGGAACAAGGCGCTGCCTGTGCGGAGCGCCAACGTCCGCACCGTGGCCACCAAGCTGGCCTCTGCCCTCTGCAAGGTGATGGGCACCCAGCTGAAGAAATGTGCTGCCAGCAAGCCTCCACATGTGCAGGAAAACCTCTCCAAAATGCTGGGCTGGTGAAGGCAAGATGTTCTCCAGAAGGCTGAGGAAGCGCTGAGTTGGACACCTCTGGATTTGCCTTTTGTGCTGTGCCAAAAATGACAAAATCCTAAGGAAGGGTGTGCATCTGCCCCTGCTCTCTCCATTGCCCTTCCTAGTCATGGCATGGGGGACCTGGAGCAGCTCCAGATGGAGGACAAGGTGAAGGCAATCATGGCTCAGCCTCACACAGAGGTGAGGGGGGAGCTGGGCCAATCCCTGCTGGCAGGAAGGGTCTTGTGGCAGCCCAGAGAGGCTGTGCACATTGCCAGGGAACAGCTGTGCCCTGCATGTGCCCCTGCAATGAGCTGTGCTGCTGCCAGTGCCCCTGGAGCTGCAGGGCTGCTGAGCTGTGGGGCAGGCAGAGGAGCAGGAGGGTGCATGTGCAGCTGAGCCATTCCTGTAGAGCACAGGGCTCTGGGCTCCCTGCTGTCCCAGGGCAGCCCAGGGGCCAGGCTGTGCCTGTGCCAGCTCTGGGCAAGTGGCTCAGGGTTTGCCCCGGCCTGCCTCAGTGTCTGCCAGCAGGAGCATGTTTCCCTGTGCAGCTGTATAGACATTTCCAGGAAATGTGTCCCAGGAAATATGGAGCTTCAGATTGCTTTAGGTTTACATGGTGGCCTCTGTTAAACTTTGCCTCTCTGTTAAACTTTGTGTCTCAGTTTTGCAGATCTGGCTGGTTACAGTCCTACCGAGAAGTTTTCTCCGGACACTTCCCAAGTTCCCTCACCCACAAAGTCCTCGCCTCCCGTCCAGAAGAGCTCTCTTTCCTCCAAGCTCAGGAAGAAGCTGCCGCCTGTGTGAGGAGTGTTTGAAGAATAGGACTGATGCGTTAGGCTTGATAGTTACAGCTGTACATATGTTCTGATCTTTAGATGTAGTTTTGAATTATTGTGTTTTGATTGTATCTTTAAAATTTGGTGACATATTTTTAATTGGATATATTTTATTTTGATGATGAAAAAAATAAATTAAAAAAATAAAATTTAAATAAACCAAGAGGAGAATGTGAGACCAGGACCTGCTAGCCTAGAGATTATGGGAGTGCAGCTCATTCAGTTTGCCAGTGTCTCACCACATCCTTTCCTCATTGGGCCTCTCCTCTTCCTCTTTGGCCATGGTTTCTTTGTGTCATTTGTGCTGCTCTTTGTTACTTGGCATTACAACAGAGTCACCTGTTGACCTGTTTGGGGGACAATGGATCCAAAAGATCCTATCTAGTCAAAGGTTTTCTACCTAGGTGTGTTCTGTGCTCACCAAAGGCCTGAGCAAAGAAACCAAGAGAAGTGTGCCCAAATCCCAAAGCTTTGCTCCTTTGCAATCTCCCACGGCTCTGGCTCACAGGTGTCTTCAATCACAATTCCATAGGTAAGAAGAGGTCATGTATTTCACTGGGAAACGATGCACTGCTTTGGCAACATCACCTGTATGTATATTTGCCCGGGACAGCAGTGCAGCTGTGTTGTTTGCACCTTGTTTGCAGAAGGATGAGTGCACTGGGAGGCCAATAACAAGTGACAAGGGTTCCTCCAATCTGCACTGCAGCCTGAGCGCCATTCAGCCCAGAGCTAGGGGATCATTTGTTCCCATGGACCAGTGCTTGCCAGTGGAATGAATTCCTGCACAGCTGGAAGAAGCAATTCTGGATTCAGCTCCAGCTGTTGGTGGGCCGCATGATCATTGACAATGCTGCCCTTCCAGAAATTATTCTGCAGTTTCCTTTCATAGTCATTTGAAGCTTTGAAACTTCACATTTCAATTTGCTTTGCCTTAGGGAAAAACACTTCTGGGCCCAGTGCAAACTGTAACCTTCTGACAGCAAAGTGCTCATGATTGCCAGCTTCTGATTTTACAGAATGTCACCTGGCTGCCTGAGTTTGCTTAGCCCTGAGTCTAGTCCCGGCCTAGAGTTGGTAGCTCTATACCTTCCTTTCTCTTCCTCCCTCTTTTTCCTTATTTTTCCCTTTTCCCCCAGTTCCTCCTCAATGCATTTTGCTGTGGTTATTCAATAAAGGTACATTTGTTTTGGTTATAGCAGCAACTCTCTGTACCGTGTCGGTTTTTTTTGCACTCTGAGATCAACCCACAAACTACCACAAAATCCGTTCGTAAGGATGGATCGTGACACTTGTATACCTACTATAGAAACCTTCTATCAAACCTTAAAAATTCTTTACAAATTCATTTCCAACTTTGCTGGGTCTGGCACCGCCCAGTCTGGTGTTTGCTGCCACCACCAGTGCCCAGATCTGGAAATTCCCTTGTTCTGGCAGAGCCAAATCCAGCAATTTTCTGGTAAAGAAAGCCAAAATCTGGCAATTTCTGCTGCCGGCACGAGCAATGCCAAGATCTGGTGTTTGCTGCCACTGCCCGTACCCCAGTCTGGACATTTCTTATTCCAACACAGCCCAAGTGCAGCAATTCTTTGGAAAAAGAAGACAAAAGGCAGCAATTTCCTGGTGCCAAGACTGTCACCACCCAGACCTGGTGTTTGATGGCACCGCCCATGCCCAGATCTGGACATTTCCCTGTGCTGCCACAGCCCAAGTGCAGCAATTTGCTGGCAAAGAAAGCAAAACCAGGCAAATACCTGGTGCCCACACTACTCTGATCTCGTGTTTGCTGACTCCGTCAGTGCCCAGATCCGGAATTTTTCAGATGCCTGTACAGCATAATTCTAGCAATTTCCAGGCACAGAAAGTTAATATTTGGCAATTTCTCAGTGCCAGCACAACCCAAATGCAGCAATTTTCTGGCAAAGAAAGCCAGAACCCAGCAGCTTCCCAGTGCTGCCACCAGCACCACCCAGGTCTGGTGTTTGCTGCACAAGTGCCCAGATCTGGAAATTTCCCAGTGCTGGGAAATTGCCCAAGTGCAGCAATTTGCTGGCACAGAAAGCCAAAACCCGGCAACTTCCTGCTACTGGGTCTGGCACCGACCACATCTTGTGTTTGCTGCCCCAGTACCCAGATTTGGAAAATACCTGGTGCCAGCACAGCCCAAGTCCAGTAATTTGCTGGCACAGAAAGCCATAATTTTGAACTTTGCAGGTTCTGGCTCCAGCATCATCCAGCTCTGGTGTTTGCTGGGACCGCCAGCGCCCAGATTTGGAAATTTCCCGATGCCTTCACAGCCCAGGTCTAGCAATTTGGTTTTAGCTAGCTTAGGCAGAGAAGTTCCTTTGGACTGTGACTTTCCTTTTTCTTGGAATTGTTTAAACCTGCTCTGGACTGAAAACCCAGAAAAACACCGGCAGCAGCTCACACCTGTGGCCCTCTGTGCTCTTGGACGCTGCATTCCAGCACCAGAAGGACTCAGGAGAGACCGAGTGAGCCAACTGCAACCCACAAAAAGGACTTTCTGAATTTGCCATCTCTTCAGCACTGTCAGAGGTTTGAGTTAATATTGTTCATTTTTCATGCTTGTGAATACTTTACTTGTGAAATAAACTGGGGTTTTTTCACTTTTCTCAAGGCAAATCTTTTCCTGAACTAGTAGGGGGAGAGGCCGCTTGAACTTGCTTTCTAGACGGACCCCTTTTGGAGGTTTCCTCCCAAAATTTGCCCTAAACCAGCACAAACAGTCACAATGAAAATTTCACCAGTGGTGTAATTTCCTGGTGGAAAGTCTTGTGACTGAAGCTCGACCTTGCTCTCCATGAGAGATTCTTGGGAAGAGCAGACAGGAGAAGATTCCTGGAAAACTGAAACAGCTTTCCAGAAGGGAAATGAAAATGAAGGAAACAATCCAAGATGTTTTCCTCTGTTAATTTCTATGCTCTCCTTTTCCATGTTGCACTACTTCTCCATCCCAGTAATTCCAACTGCACCTCACCTCTCAGATCAGTGACTTATTGATTTTTAGGTGGTCTAAAATACCATGAGCCACACACAGTTTTCCTTCCCCTGTTTTTACTGGAAACCAACACTGGAGGTGTAAGTGCAGTGCTGGGCTCAGGTAGGAATCCTACCCCAAGGGAAGGTGGCCCGACAGTGTTTGACCCTCAGCAAGGACAATGCACAGCAGCAGGCAAGGGGATCGCTGTGCCAGTGCGCAGGAGTCAGGGCTCTGCATCCGGGCTCAAGGCTGCAAAGTTCCCGTGTTTGGGCAGACGGAGGGGCTGTCCCCGGGGCGCGCGGGGCTCGAACGTGGGGCTCGTGGGGCGAGCGGGGAACGGACACGGGGACGAACGGCCCCGGTGCTTCAGTTGCAGCGGCGGCAGCGGCAGCAGCGGCAGCAGCGGCGGCAGCGGCGGCAGCAGCAGCGGAAGAAGCAGCAAAAAACAGATTCGTTTTCTCTCTTTCTTTCTCTTATTCTCTTTCTTTCTCTCTCTTTCCCTTTCCCGCTATCGGGCACCCTTCTCTCGGGGTCCCTTGCCCGGCGTCCCTCTCCCCTCCCCGCCTCCCCCCTCCCCGTGATGGGCCGGGCCATGCCCCCGGCCCGCCCCCGGCCCCGGGCGGGGCTGCCCCGAGCCCGGCCCCGGCCGTCCCGCCGCGGTCTCGCCTCCGCCCGGCTCTGGCCGTGGTGGCGGTTGCGCTGCCGGGCGGGCATCGGTGCCGGGGGCCGGGGCGGCATCGCCGCCCTTCGGCTCCGCCTGGCCCGAGCCCGGCCCCGGCCCCGAGGAAGGCTCCAGTCCCGGCCCCGGTCCCGGCCCCGGCTCCTCCCGGGGCCCGCGGAGGACACACCCGGCGCAGCCGCTCCCGCCGCCTCCGCTGCGGCTTCCCCGGCCCGAGCTCCGCCGCTCGGCAGCGCGGCCGCCAGCCTCGAGCCTCCCGTGCCGCGTTCCCGGAAGCGAACGCCTGGGCATGGCCGGCCCGGGGCGGGTGAGGGGCGCTCGGGGGCCATTGCTGGCCCCGGGCCGAGCGCTGACCGCCGCGTCCCGCCCGCAGGTGAGGCGCAGGAGGCCCTGCAGGAGCGGCACCGGCTGGGCTCGCTGCTGGGGCGTGCTCCAACAACAGCCATGGAGCAGAGAGCCCCGAGAGTGCCCAAGCTGGTCGGCGTGGAGGACGAGGAAGAAGGCCCTGGTGCTGCCCCAGTACAGGAGACCGAAGAGGTGGTGCCATTCCAACCACCGCAGGAGGGTGAGTAGCAGAGCTGGGCTGCAGGGCTGGAGCCTGCAGCTAACTTGGCCCTATGCCATGCCATGCCATGCCATGCCATCCCATCCCCTGGGGAAATGCCCATGGGCAGGACGGAAGAGGGGCCGGGCAGACACCCCGTAGGAGCCGTGCTCCATCCCCCTGGAGCATCCCGGGGCTCTCCCTGCCTGGGGAGCGCAGGGCTGGGCTGTGTTCTCCGGCCTCTCCCGCAGCCCCTCAGCTCTGGCTGCGCTCACTCTTTGCCAGATGCAGCCCTGGAGCACACACAGCAGCAGGAGCGCAGACGTGGCCGCTTCCGAAGAACAGCGCAGGTACCTGCAGCCACCCCCACCTGGGCTGGGCCTGCTGTCCCTGCTCAGCCCAGCACCGTGTGTGGAGCACTCCATGCAACATCCCTGGCTTCTTGCCCATCTGCTACAGATGGTGTGCAAATTCATGAAGAGGATTCGGGAGGAAGAGACCAGCGTCATGGGCACTGTGGTCAGAGTGTACCCTCCCATCTTCAAAACCAACACCAGTGCTGCCCTGCTGGATATGCTTGTGGAGGAGGGTCCTTCCAGTCCAAAGCAAGTAAGCAGCCTGTGGCCTGGCATCCATCCTCACAGCAATTGCTTGGCCTCCCAAGCCACGCCTGCTGCTCACTGTAAGCCTTGAGGCCATGGCGGTGTGCTGGCAAGGGAAGCACTTCTCTGGGGCAGCTGGGCACATGACTCCCTCTGGCAGCTTTCCAAGTCTCCCCTGCCTCTCCAGGTGCCCGCCATGATCAGGTACATCCACCAGTGGTTCGTGGCAAATGAGTTTCCTGAGTACAACCTGTACAGGCCCCTTCTGGATCTGACAGAGGCACAGCCCGCTGATGTGGTGATGGCTCTCCTGCGTTTGGCCCCATCATGTGACAGGTACAGGGCCCACGGGCCCACAAGGCTCAGGGCTCAGCAGCTCATCACCCTGTAGAGCCTGTCCCAGTGGTCTGACACACAGAGAATTCCAGGGCCCTCTGGCTCCTCCCTTTGCCAGTCCCCAGTGTTCTGCCATGCTCCTTCCCTGCTCTTCAGGGGCCAGTCCCCATGGGGCTGGGCTGCCTGCGTGCTGAGGGCCAGTGGGCAGAGGCAGAGCTGGCAGCCAGCTCAGCTCCCCACTGCGGCCCAGGCCACAGTGCTGTGTCCCAAACCCCCTGAGACAGAGCTCTAACCCCACAGAGCTGCTTTGACCATGTGGAAGACCATCATGTGCTCGTGCAGGACTGCAGAGACGGCCATGCTTGTACTCCTTGACGTTCTGGCCTACTGGCCAGAGCACAGCACGTGCACCTCCGATGGGGACCACACGGCTGTCCTTGCCCTGGCTGTGAGTTTCTGCAACTGGCCTTTGCTCAGCCCAAGCTCACCTCTCCATCAGGTCTCCATCCTCCCTCCACCATGGTGTCTTGCTGCCTCTCCCTGCTGGGCTGAAACCTGGCCCAGGGGCAGCTTCAGAGCCACCAGGCCCCGTGCTTCCCCTGTGTCTCCACTGGCCTCTCCCTGCCACACGGACACCTCGGCACTGAGCTCGGGCTGCTCTGTCCTTTGCAGGCAACTGTGGTGATGTGGAAGATCCTCCAGATGCCCTGTGTCCCACATGTGGTGACCATTCATTTCCCTCGCCTCTTTGTGTATCTGCTCTTCCAAGTGCTCTTCAGCACCTTGGATATGCCAGAGGCAGCCAATACTTTCTGGAAGGGATGCCAGCAGCAACACGGCCTTGCCACCAGCCCCAACAGGTGCTCCATCCCAGTCCTCGTGTCCCTGTCACGTGCCCAGGGCAGGAGCCAGTGCTCCCAGCATGACCTGGGCTTTTCTCTGCACACAGCTTTGCAGAGCAGACCCTGAAGGCCCTGCTCTGCCGACTGCACTATGAGGATGTGGTGGTGGCAATGGAAGACAAGCATGGCTGGGACACACTGCTCTGTGCTGACACCCACCACTGTGCTGTGGGCATGCTGGCCAGGTGAGACGCCCTGCTCCCCAACTGCCCCTGGCATTTGTGCCCTGTTCCCGGGGTGCCCCACACAGTGGGGCCCCTTGGTCGTGGGCCACAAGGCCTTGTCACCAAGGGACAGCCAAGGAGACTGCAGAAGGCCGGGAGAGGGGCTCGGCTCCCCCTTGCTGGGTGCTGGAGAAAGGCCAGACCTCTGTGAGTCAGTCCTGGGAGAGCTTTAGCCCTGCTACCTCAGGGTTTTGCTTCCTGTTTCCTCCTACCAGAGAAATGCACCATGCATCTGAAGCCTTGTGTTCCACAATTGCATTCCACCTGCTTGGGCTGCTCTGCAAAGACACGCCATGCCGGGATTTGGCTGCCATGGCGTTCCTTGTGGAGGTGAGGCTGAAGGCCAGCACTGCCTGGCTGAGCTGCCTCCCGGCTCTGTGCCCTCTCGTGGCCGCAGCTGCCCGGGACGGTGCCCGCGCCCTGTGCTGCTGCCTGGGCCTGGCCCTGTGCGGCTCCCCCATCACCAGCCTTGTGCCTTTCAGACCCTGGACTGCCTGGACTTGAGTGAATGCCATGACAGCATCCTGGAGGTCATGTCCAAGAAGCTGCAGAGCGAGTGCAGGGAGATGCGTCGCTTGGCACTCAGAGGCCTCCTGGTGCTCGGCACCAGTGTCTCGGTGAGAAGAGGGCAGCGGCTGAAGCCATGCTGCCAGCGTGGGGCTGAGCAAGGCAGTCGCTTGCCCTTGCCTGGCCTTGGGGTGCTGAGGCAGCTGCTCCCAGCTCTCCTGCCTCCTGCTTCAGCTGCTCCAGTGCTTTGGCACAGGCCTTTGGCCTCTGGGCCCTGTGGCAGCAGGATGGCCTTTCACACACTCATGTTCCACGCAGGCCGCAATAAGAATGTGGAGTTTGCGTGAAAGGCTCGTGGAGCTGCTGCAGGAAAATGACAGCAACATGCTTAGGATGACCATGGTTCTCCTCAGCCATTTGTTCCTGTGCAATGGTGCCCCGCTAGCCAGCCCCCTCGCCCTGCAGCTGGCTGGGGCGCTCCTGCCGCTCTTTGACAACGTAAGGCTCTGCGCCTCCAGCCATGGCCACTGGCTGCTGCCTGCAAACTTTGTGCTCTGTGCATTTTCAGGCCTGTGCCCAGATGGGTGTGAAGCAGCCGATGCTGAGGTCTCTTCTTTCTTTCATACAGGATGATAGCCAGGTGCAGGTGTGCTCCATGTTCATTTTCAGAGAGATGCTGTATTTTTGGCCAGAAGAGGAAAAAAAGGCCCTGAAGTCACATGTGCGCCAGAGCCTGCTCCCACTGTTCTTCCACTGCCATGACAAGAACCAGCTTGTGGCAGAGGTGAGGACTCAGCGGCTGCTGCCGGCCCCCTGGCAGGGGGGCTTGGCTGCCTCCTGCTCTGTGGCCTCGTGGGCTGCAGCCTCCTCCTGGCATTGGTACAGGGACCTGTGCGGGTCCTGGGCCCTGGGCTCTGGTGCCATCTCCAGGTCTCTGCTGCTCTCCAGGACTCCCGGGAAACGCTGCATTGTTCAGCCACATTCCTGCACAGAAAGGATCTCCAACACATGCTGCAGCTGGGTCAGACCTGGAGGTTCGGCGAGGCCCTGGTAAGGACGGCCTGCAAGCCCCAGCCTCAGGCTGGAGAAGCCCCCTGACCGCACTGCTCAGTGAGTGCGGCCGGCAGCTGAGCCCCTGCCCAGTGCTGCAGCCAGGGCCGCCAGCCTGCGCCCCACACGCCGCTGCCTTCCCTGAGCCACGCGGGCTCTGCTCCCGGCTCCGGTGGGCCAGAGCCAGGTGCCCATGGAGCCCCGGCCTGGGGGGGCTGCGGGCCGGCACTGCGGCTCCCCGGGCAGCAGCCGGCCCGCTGCCCCCTCCCCTCGGGAGCCCTTGGCCAGCGGCTGCTGGCCGCGCCTCAGGGCTGTGCGGGCAGGGGAGGCCGGGGCTGGGCACAGGCAGCGCCCGGCCCAGGGGCTGAGCCCGCACCAACCCTTCCCTCCTGCCGCTCTCTGCAGCTGGCAGAGGACAGGAGGCGAGTGGCCGAGCACCTGCGCCGGGCCCTGTGCTACGTGGAGAGCCCACAGGAGTCCCTGCGAGAGGCGGCCGTCAGGTTCATGGGTGAGTCCCGAGCCCGGGCTGCCCTTCCCCTCCCCGGCCCGCCGCATCTCGGCCCCGGCCCCGCCTGCTGCCCCAGCAGTGCCAGCCGGGCCCGGCGCCGTGGAGCCCCGCCTGGCCCGGGCATTGCTGCTGCCGCCCTCTGGCAGCCGTGCCCTGGGGCGGCAGCATGCGGCAAGGGCCGGGCTGAGCCCTGCCGGGCCAGCAGCCCGTGTGGCCACAGCGCCGGCAGCACCGCTGGCAGGGAGCTGTGCCGCTGGGGCCGTGACAGGCTCTGTGTTCACAGGCATGGCCGGGCGGCGCCTGAGGGGGCAGCAGCAAGAGCTGCAGCTGATCTGCACTGGTGAGTGAGTGAGGGCAGCGGGCTGACAGCGGGGGCTGCTGGGGGGAGCTGCAAGCCCTGCTCCAGCTGCGGAGGGCTCAGCTCCCGTGGGCAGAGCACACGGAGCTTTCAGGGCGACGTGGGCCATTCGTGGCCAGCAGCTTCGGGCTGATTCCCTTGCTCCCTGCTCCCTCCTGGCCATGGCAAGAGCCGGCTGGGATGGCCCTTGCAGGGGCTCTTCTTGGCTCCCCGCAGATCCAGCTCTGACCTTGCCTCTGTTCCTCTCTCTTGCAGCCCTGGAATGCCTGATGGAGGACAGGAGCAGTGCCGTGTCACAGCTGGCACTTGAAACACTGCATGTCGTCCTGGCAATACAGCATGGGCGATATTCCACCATCCAGAGGCTGCAAGATCAGCTGCGCAGGACATGGAGGGCTCGGCCTCGCCTGTTGGGGCTCGACTGCCTGCTCTGCCGCATGACTTAGGAAGAGAGCTGATCCCGGAGGCTGTCTTTGCTGGGGCAACCTGTGCGAGGGGTAATTTTCCTTTTCTTTAAGATTTTTCTTTTCTTCATTTCCCAGCTAGGGTCTGGGCTTTGGCCTAGCTGTGTCCCCTGCTGATTGTGAAGTGTGCCATCAGCTGCAGGGCTTTCTGGGCTAAAAATATCATCAAGTCACTTGGACTTGCTCTTTTTGGCCTCTAAAATCTGGATCCAATTTCGGGGCAAATTTGGAGACCTCATCTATGGGTGGATGGAGCCCCTAGGACTTTCCCAGTTGCTGGGAATGGTTCTCCAGGTCCCTGGAATATCCATGGCCCTGGTAAGTTCCAGCTGCACACATGCCTTGGCAATCAGAAGCAAAGGAACCCAGCCCATTTTGTGTTGCCTATGTCACTGCACCAGGCTCATGGGATGGGAACACGCAGCCCTTGGGCTGGAGCTGAGCTGCTCTGCCCAGCACTGGTGGCCGCCATCCCAGCTGGTTTTGCTTGTCCTGGTTCCCTGACAGCTGGGGCCCTGGGCAGAGCCCTGAGAGCCTGGTCTGCCCCCAGTGAAGGAGAAGGAGCCCCTGGAGAAGCTGTACCGGGTGGGGATGCTGCTGCTGCTGCTGCTGCTGCTGCTGCTGCTGCTGGAGACAGCGAGGATGACATCAAGGATGACAAGCTCTTCCTCAGCCTGGCCACGGGAGGCTGAAGGTGATGGACTTTGATTCTGGCACCTTCTTCAAAGCCAAACTCCACAGGGAATTTGCGGGTGAGTCCCACCTAGGCAAATTCTGCCAGATTTGGGCATGGCCCAGCCTGGTGGGGAACCAAAGGCTCCCCCCTTGCTGTGGCAGATGCAGCTCATTCTTCAGTCACTGCCCAGCTGCTTTTGGCAGGGCTGGGGCATGGGCTGGGGTGGGTACGAAATGGGAGTGGGCTCCTGGCCCTGCCAACAGCCCCCAGCACCCACCGTGCCCCGGGCTGGGGCTGGGGCAGGGGCAGCCAGCCCGACGCAAACAAAGCCCCATGGTGGGAGCAGAGGTGGGACTCCAGAACCTGTGCACAGCTGCTTTGCTGTGCAGGCAAGGAAGGGCTTGGGCTGCTCCACTGCCCTTGTTTGCTTTGGGGTCACTGTGATTTTGGGGGGCAGTGCAGAGGGGAAGAGAGAAAGTGTGGGCTTCCCTCACCTATGGCTGGGTTTTTCCCTGGCACGTGAGGGTTGGGCCTTCCTCAAGGCCCTGACACAGATAAGAGTTTTTACCGTTTTTCTTGTTTTCCCTTTTTGCATCTAATCTCTTTTCAATAATGTGTTGTTTATTTTTCCAGAGGAAGCATTCAAGGTGGTCCAGTGTGGATGGGGAAGTGCTTGGGAGCAGCTGTGGTGTGGATGGGCCATGCCCTTGGAGAAGGCTGAGGCCGTGGTTTGGGAGCAGCTTTTCTTGCAGCTGTGGCTGGTGTGAGGTGGGTCCCTGTGTGCTTGGCAGGGTGGGATCAGAGCTTTTGGGAGCTGGCAGCGAGCACAGGAGCATCCTGCTCTGAGCAGCTGCTGAGGGCTGGATGTGCCGTGGCTGGCTGCAGGCTGGGCACATGTGCTGCCCTTCTGCTCTGCTGCCAAAGGCAGCAGGGATGGGCAGCTCTGGGCACAGCTCTGGGCGCAGCCAGCATGGCCTGGGCACCGCATGCCTTGGCACAAGGGCACAGGAGCCCTCAGCTGACGGGCGGTTTCTGCTTTCTCCCCTTGCAGCCGGGCTCTGCGGGTGCTGAGGCTGCTCTGGGCTCTGCCAGGGCTCTGCTGGGCTCAGCCCTGGGCCCAGCTGGGCTGGCTCTGCCCTCACATTGCTCTGACAGCTCTGCATCAGACGAGCCCGTTGCGAGCACAGCGCCTGAGCTTTCTGCTTTGGCAGGTGAGTGAGACTCTGCTGCAGGCCCAGAGATTGCAGCTGGGGACACACATCCAACTGGCAAGGACCCAAACTCTCCACAGTCCCAGCTGAACGCCTGGATCTGTACAGGGTGTTTTGTCTGTCCCATTCTTCCTTCTTGATTGGCTGGAATTGTGCAATTGCACTTTCTTCCTCCTCTAGAAGTGCCATGGGTGGGCCAAAGCTGGCGAGTGGGCCGTGCTCCTGAGGCAGTGCAGTCTGGAGCTGGTGGATGGAGAATTGCCCTTCTGCACTTCCAAACCTGAGCAAAAAGCCGTAAGTGAGACTTTATGTCTCTAAGAAATCCCTGACAGTTTCAAAAGGAATGTGCAGCTCATTCCCAGGCTGAGAAGGAAGGTGATCTTCTGAAGGATTTTGGCTTTGACAGAGTTTCCATTCCCAGTCCTGCTTGGAGCTGGAAGGGCACAAAGCAATTTCCTCTTGCTTCGACCACAATTTCAAATACCAATATTGAAAACAAAGCCCAAAATCTTTTAAGAGGCTTTTGAGGTCACAAAGATGGATCCCCGCCATCAGCACATTTACAATGTAAATAACTGAGTTGTCTTTTTAAAAAGATCATTTACCTCTTAATGCAAAGAATGTAATTTGGCATTTATGTTTTGTTTTTTTCATTAACTGTATGGGTTTTTTTTCACTAACACTTGGATTTTATTCTTATCTTTTACAATTTTTTTTTCTTTTTTCCTTTTTTTTCCTTTAAATAGAAAACATGTCCTATCAAAGGATGTCCTTTGCTCCTGATTCCCGTGTGGAGCAGCTCCCTTCCTGCTGGCTGAGCTGCTCAGGCAGAGCCCGGCAGCTCCTAGCCCTGCAGGGCTGAGGCTTTTCCCCGTTGCTGGGCACAGACTGATGGAGCAGCACTGCTGAACACGGGCACACAGAGGGAGCAGCAGCAGCTGCCTTTGGCCACCTGAGGCTCCAAGGCCCAAACTCTGATCAGCCAGGGCTGGAAGAGACTGGCAGGATCTGATCCCTGACTCTGGGCCAGGGCTGCACAAAAGACCCCACAGCAGCAGCAGCAGCAGCAGCAGCAGATGGAGCTGACTTTGAGCACAGCCCCTGCCCCTCTTCCCTCCCATGTGCAGCAGTGTCACAGCAGCCTGAGGCACCTGGGAGCCCCCACTGCCAGCAGGGACTGGAGATGGCAGCCCAGGGCTCCTGGAGGCTGTGCAGGGAACGGAGCTGGGCACTCCCTGTCCATGGGGAGCTTCCAGATGGAAAAGGCTGCTGTGCCCAGGCAGCTCCAAGGGCACAGAAAGGAGGCTCTGGAGCACTGGATCTGTGCCAGTGCCACAGTCCTGGGCAGCAGCCAGCGAGCCCTGGGGAAACAGAGGGCACAGCAAGAGGGACAGAACCAGGCAAGGGCAGAGACTGGAGAGAGCCCGGCCCGGGAGCAGGAGCAGCTGCTCCATTGCACTCTTGGAGAAAGCTCTTGGCTGGTTCAAAGTGCTGAAAGGCATAAAGGGCAGAGAGGAGGCCACAGCAAACAATGCTCCTGTTTGCACAGCCTCCCCTCTCCGTGTCCCAGAAGGAAGTGCATGGACTGTGTTCTTCTCTCTGATTCGTCTCGTTCAGCAGGAGCAGCTCAGCACCAGGAGCTGAAGGAGCTGAAGCCTCAGGCCACAGGAGCTGGGCAAGAGGGAACTTTTGGAGCAAAGTAATGCTGCTAAAATAGACCCAGCTGAATGCAGTGGATAGAATAATGGAATCACAGAATCCTTTCTGTTGGAAAAGCCCTCTGAGCTCAGCCAGTGCAGCCGCTCACCCAGCAGTGCCAAGCCCAGCACTAAACCACATCCCTGAAGTGCCAAGGCCTGGACACCAGCCCTGAGTGAGGCCTGGACAGCGTGCCCTGAGCCAAAGGTGGCCTCTGGATGAACCTTCCAAGCAAAGGTTGTCTTTGTATCTGCTCCCTAATGAAATGTGCATGGTCATTAGCACTGAGATAGATGTAGCCACTCATTAGTGAGACATGGATTGACCTTTGTGTATTTAGAAACCAGACAAGGCCATGAAATCTGACATCTGTCCTTGTTTGGGGCTGTATGGTCAAAGTCAGCTCCCTTGGTTCCTCCTTGATCCCTGGCCAGGCTTTGGGAGGGACCCAAGAGGAGCATGAAAGCAGATGTTGCCACACTAGCAGTGCTGTCAGTTTGTTCATTCAGCACTGTCAGAGCTGGGCCCTCTCCCAGCGGGGTTGGAGCCTCACCTGGGGCTGGAGGCACCTGCAGGAATTCCCAGTGCCCAGGAGTGGCTCTGCAGCCCTTGGCTGTGACAGCTTCCCCAGCTGCTGTGTGGGTCCGGGGGATGGTAAAGCCTGAGGGTAAATGCTGCTGGATCTTTGTTAATCTCTGCAGGCAATCTTTGGTGGGAATGGTTGGGTGCATTGCTGAGCTGCTCCTTTTGTGATTCTTTGCTGCTCTGAACTGCAGTGAATGATACTGATTCCTTCAGTTGGAGTCTGTGTCTCTGGTGCTGACTTTGGCCACTGGTAAAACAAAACTGGCACAGTCTGGCCAGATGCCAACAAAATGTCACTTGTTCAGTGTCAGTGTGAGGAATCAGTCCCATCAGAAATTCCCAGCTGGGAAGCCCTTCCCTGGAGTTCCCTTGCTCTGGAGTGGGCTGAGGTTGGAGCCCCGTGTGAGCAGTGAGACTGTTGGGTAAAAGAAGCTGCACCCCTGGATGGCTTCAAATGCATCCAGAAATTGCATATGGAAAATGGATTTGGGCAGACAAAGATGAATTTGTTGAGAGTACATAGGAAACAGCACCTTCAGAAGGAACAATCATTGTTGGAATGCTCCCACATGGAGCAACAAAAGAAGGTTTTCATCTTGAGCTCAGATGCCCTTGTGCAAGTGAAATATCAATATAACAAATAACTATATACATATTTATAGTATAATAAGACCTTCCTGTTTATATTTATAGATTTTTGTGTATATATGTCTATATCTACATGTCTATATCTGTATTTATATATAAATATGTACATATAATAATAATGTGAAATAGTGCTGACAATACTAATTTGGTATCTTTGGCTGCTCAGGGATGTAACACTAAATACCCTACAGAACAGGATTGGCCAGGACCCTAATGTCAGTGGTCAACTTTGTGAGATTGTATACAATGGAAAAAGGAGGAAGGGAGGAAATTGGTGATTTTTACAGGGTGTGCTGATACTGTGATGCAGAGTGCTTTGCCTGTTCCTGTGAAAAATACAGTGATTTTTCCTGCAGGGTTTTTCATGTACCAGACTATGCACAAGCTGCAGGATTGGTTGAAAGGGTGAAGGGGTTGTTAAAAGAGCAGTTGGAAAGATGAGGAGAAGGGAACCGTTGCCCATGGAGAACCCATCTCCCAGATGTGCTCCATGCCCTTCACAATGGCCCATGGGGGAAATGAAACCCCCTGGCTGTGCACGGCTGCCCCCAATTTGCAAATCCAGCCATGGGCAGTGAGACTTGGGCTGCCTGGGAAATTGTTCTGGCTGTGATGGCCCCTGGCAGGGCCAGCCCAGAGGCTGCAGGGCTGGGCCTTCATGCATTGGAATTCATTAGGATAAATTCAAAGCAAATGAGAGCTGTCAATACTGAAACAGGAATTCAGATTCCTCCAGGACACTTTGCTTTGGTAACTGCTGCCTTGGAGCTTGGCCTTGCAAAGTGTTCCTGTCATGGCAGGAGGAATTGATGCAGAATATCCAGGAGAAATTACAGTAATTCTGTTAAACAATAATGAACAAGACTGGATTATTCAACCCCATGACAGGGTAGCACAATTATTGATCTTGCAATTTTAAGAATGATTTTGAAAAAAAGAGATCCAGCTCCAATCACCACCGTTTGTGGAGATAAAGGGTTTGGATCCAGCAGCCCTAATAATGGAGCCAGTGTTGGTCCAGAGGCCAAATGGCCCTCCCGAGGCAGCTGAAGGAACAGCTCCTAGGAAAGACAACTCTGAGTCCTGAAACCTGGGCAGGAACAATGGGAATGTGTCCCTGCAGCCAAGGATTGTGTGTGAGAACAAGTAGATCTGACAGGATATTGTTTTACACATCCTGCCAATCCAGATCTTCTCCTTTTGCCCCAAGGACCCCTTTGGAAAATGCTCTGATCCACGGGGCTCCATGTGAAGGCTGCTGTGACACTGAGGGACTTGCACAGGAATTCCATCCAGGAGCCTGGGTGCCCCTCAGGCACTGGGACCCGGCCCCTTTCCAGCCAGAGGGGAAAGGAGCCCCCAAGCCTTGTTAGCCACAGACAGCATGGTAAAGCTGAACAGCAAAGAGCCTCAGGGCATTATTCTGGAATTAACATGGTGGCAGCTCCATGGACAACAGAATTCTTGTTCCTAATTGGAATGAGATTGAGAAAAAAGAATGAAGAACAGTGTCACTAAAGTACAGCTGATGTCTGTAAGGAGTACCTTGATAGTCAGCCAGAATCTTTGTCTGCCACAAACACCTCTGGTGTTTCACCAAGGGATTGGTCATCAAAATGTAATGATGGCTTATGATGGATTGCTGAGCTTCTTTTGTAATTCTTTGCTAATGATGATGTGCTTTGCTGAGCTTATCCTTTTGTAAATCTTGGCAGCTGTGCTCTATATAAATGACACAATTCCTTAAGTTGGTGTCTGTGTCTTTGGTAGTGACCCTGCCCACTGGTGAAACAGGGCGCCCTCTTGCCTAGGTGTTCCCTGGGAAGGCAAAAGCCCTCCCTCCCAAATTCCCCCCTTCCTCCCTGTTCCCCCACTTCACGCCCTGAGCATGATGTGCTCTGGTCTGGGGTATGCCCGGGGTCAGTTGGGGTCCCCTGTCCTGGCTGTGTCCCTGCCCAGCTCCTCCGCAGCCCCAGCCCCTCCCCAGCGTGGCTGGACGAGGGGCAGGACAGGCCTTGGCTGTGCTGCAGCTCAGCAAGAACAAAACCATCTCTGCGTGCTCAGCCCTGTGCTCAGCACCCGGCCCAGCAGTGTCTCAGTGCCAGGGGCTGTGCCCTCAGTCCCTGCCAGGGGTTTCCATGGCAACTGCCAGGCCAGGTGACCAGGTGTCCCCCCCAGTGCCGGTTGCCATGGAAACAGTGCCCAGCCCTGCCCCTTTCTGTCTGGCTGACCTGGCCTTTGGCCCTGGCAGTGCCGTTGGCTGCTGGTTCCTGGTGCCTGAGCGGCCAGTGCGGCACAGGGCAGGTGGCCATGGCACAGCCCCCAGCAAGGGATCCCCTCTGGCTCTTGGCACTGACACCAGCCCTGAGCAAGGGGCCAGGACAGCTTTCCATGGCCACCAACCATCACAAGGGGGCCAGGCATTGGTTGCCATGGCACCCAGCCAAGGAATGGTTCCTCATGGCCATTGCCATGGCACCTGGTGGCACCAACGAGTGTCACTGCAATTGTACCTGGAACAGCCCTGGCACCGCTTTGTCCCAGGGTTGCCATGGCAACCGAGGGCAGCAACAGCTCTGCAGGCAAGTGGCCATGGAACCTGGCTGCAGAAATGGCTCCTTGGGCTGGTTTCCAAGGAAACCTGAACTGATGGGGGTTGCCATGGCACCCAAACCCAGCAGTGGGGTCCTTGCAGTGTCCATGGCAATAGTCCCTTGCAATGGCACCACTGCATGTTGGGATGATGATCCACCCTCACAGCTGGCCCAGGACAGGTCTGGAGTGCTCTGGGTGGCACCTTGGGCTTGGCACACACTTGAGGAGGATGTCTGTTTGCAGAGGGGAAACTCAGGAGTTTTAGATTGCTTCAAAAAGAAATGAAGAAAAATCCCTCTTTGGCTGTGTGCAGCCAGCTCTTCAAGCAAAGCAGGTCCCAGGTGAGTGAGGAGGGACACAATGGGCTTGGGGAATGTGGAGCAAGTTTGTCTACACTGGCTCAGAGCTCAAGACACAGCTTCTGTGAGCAGGCCAGACCTCCTTAGGAGAGTCCCTGCATCAATATCAGTCACTGAATGCTGCAATCATCTCTTGTGTAATAGGAACAGCAATAAAAGACACCCTTTAAAACAGGACTACATATTTCCTGGAAGGTCTTGGAACTATTTCTCCATAACTGTCAAAGGAAAACCTCCTAATGAACTACACTGGAGCAGAGGGAAATCAAGGCAGAGCCAGGGTTTGTCAGGACTTGCTTGATCCTCATGAGCCTCACTGTGCATTTGGAGCTGAGCCCTTGAACATCAGGGCCTGGCAGGAGATTGCACAAACCTTGCCAGGAGTCAAAGGCAGAGGAAACACCCCAAGTTTCTCCAGGCATTCATGGCTCCCACTGAGGTCCCTCTCCAACACAGGCTCCTCATGCACTCCTTGGAGGAAAGAATTGGTGGCCAGGATGGCACAGAACCCTCTCAGACACTCAGTGTGGAAAGGAAAATCCAAAGTACCTTCAACACATTGAAGTGTCTCAAAGCATTAATTGAGGCCCCTGGGATGTGGGCTAGGGGAGGATGCTGAGGGCAGGACAAGGGGCTGACAGTGCCCAGCCTGGCTGGGGCTGTGCCAGGAGGCCCCAGGGCCTCAGGACAAGGTGTCTCCTCACAGCCCTTGGTGGCACAGACCCTGCTGTGCCCTGTCAGAGAATGACTTAAAGAAAAGGCCATGAGACATACAATTGAGAGAAAAGTATAGGGGAAAAGTAAAAGCAGTTTCTAACAGTTCTCAGCCTTCTGATTTGTATAAACAATTAGACTCTCTCAGGCATCATTCTATAAACAATGGAGTTCTCAGATTGTCTTCCCATAACAAGCAGAACACCATCTCTGGGAAGGCCTGCCATCCTGAGAACAGATGTAAAAGTTTTGGGAACACTGGTTTCTGTTTTAGTTTCTGGTTTCTGTTTTGGTTTCTGTTTTTAATAAACAATTGTAGGTATTCTAAAACAAAGGGAGTGGTTAGAAATTTCTCTGTTAGCCTATCATGACATTGGATTACAGAATATGCATGAAGTTCGTTAACTTTGTTATTTAAGGTGATTGATTGATCAATAAAGTTGGAGTTCGATGCATTACCAGGATGGTCGTTCTCCCCTTCACTTCAATAGTGCCCCAGGGCACCAAGACTTGGCTTCTCTTTGTCCCCACCTGTTGTCACTTCCTCCAGTTCTCTGCTGTGCCTGGGGCCTGGGGACACTTTCTCAGTCGTGTCCCTGACAGGGATGTCTTCAAAGTACAAGAAACTTCAGTGTTTCAATGGAATTGAGTTCTTGAGGGTTCTTGAGGGTTCTGTGACATCACAGAGCTGGTGGTGACATCACAGAGCTGGCTGTGACATCACAGACCAGAGTGTGAGGCCATAGAGCAGAGTGTGCCATCATAGAGGGTGGCTCTGAGGCATCAGAGAGTGGGTTGTGACATCACCTGGTGACTGTGTAACATCATAGAGGAGGCTATGACATCACAGAACAGATTGTGACATCACAGGGTGACTTTGTGACATCAGTCTTCTGTGATGTCACAGCATTGCTGTATGAAATCACAGGGTGACATAGAGTTGGCCCTGTGACATCACAGGGTCAGTGCGACATCACGGGGGCTGTGTGACATCACAGGGGCTGTGTGAGGTCACTGGGGAGGTCACTCTACCCCGGCCCCCCTCACAGTTCTCCCCAGAGCATTCCAACCCTGCTCGTGCACAGCGGGGTCCCCTGTCCCCCCAGGTCCCCCCGCCCCCGGCCCCGCAACCTCCCCCAGAGGATGTTCCACGAGATCGACCCCAGAACCTGACACGGGGATGGGGGGACAGGGCCCTGGGGGTGGCACAGGGGGACAGGGACCCCCTGGCAGCGTCCCCATGTCCCCCAGGGCCAGAGCCTGGGCCAGGGCTCCTTCACCCTATTACCAATGAGGCCTTGAGAGCGCTGAAAAAATCTATGGCAAGGGATCAGCAAAAACCAGATTTAATATTAAGGGACAGCAGCACAAAGTTCCTTGGCAAGAGTCACTCTGCTCCTGACTGGAAACTTGAGGCACACCAAGGAAACAAAGCAACAACACCAAACAAAATCCAGGCAATCAAACCAGAAATGAACTGAGAACTGTCCCTGTGTGTGTGTATGACACATGCACAGTGAGGGCAAGGATAAAAGGAATATAGCCTAAAGCTTAACAGGCCTCACGCTTAACAGGACTTAACTTACACCTTAAATGTACCGATACCTTAAACATCAAAGTTTAGCAAAACAACAGCACTAAACAGTATTTAACTTTACTTATAGCCTATGACTTAGCAATTTAACAGAGGAATAACACCTAACAATATTTAATTTAGCTAACAACTTAAATTAAACATAAAAATTTTGCAAAAGAACAACTCTTAATAGAATTGAAGTTAGCTTAGACCTCATGACTTTACATTACTTACAGCTATCTGGATATCTGACTGACTCAGCTATCCAAGGCACTCAAACCCCTCAGAGAGCAGCATTTCTGCCACATTTCCCCAGCACAGGCACTCCTGTGGAGCCAAAGGAGATCATTGTAGCACTGCAAACCTCCAGGGTCCAAAGGTCCATTGTGACATTGCAGGCCTCATGTAACAGAGGAGCTGCATGACATTGTGGGGCCTGGGGAACAACAGACCATTGTGACACTGCAAGGCCTCATGGAACCAAGGTGTCGTTGTGACACTATAGGGCACCATAAAACTAAGGGAACGTGGAACAGGTCTGGCTGGTTTGACCTCCTCTTCCCCCTCACTGGTCCAGCTGACCATGGCATGTTGAGGGTCTCTTCTCATCTGCTATTGAAACACGGCGGCTCTGTGATTTCCTTGCTATGGAAAAGAACTGTCTTCTTCTCCAGGTGCCCATGGCCAGAATTGGGATTTGACCTCCAACATTGCCTTTTGTGAGAGACTGGAGGAGACTGTTGGCTGAAAACATTTCATGTGTGGGGGATGAAAATGCAGGTCCAGCCTTGCCCTGCCCAGTAACCCCAATGCCCCCAGAGCCTCTATCCCAGCCCAGCAGTGTCTGCCAGTCCCTGGCACAGCACAGGCAATGCTCCACAGCCACCTCTGCAGCCCCCAGCCCAGCTCCTGAGGGACCAAATGAGCCCAAGTCCCACCTGGGGGAAGGGCCCAGGGAGACCAAGGGGTATTGAAGGCTGACCACAAGGCAAGCACACATCTTGACCCTACCTCCTGTTGGAATTTCTATCTGAACACTGCTGGAATCCAGGAGTTGGTAGCTGTGTGTTCTTCTCTGTATCTTTTATGTCTTTCTTGCTTTCTATGTCTTTTTCTTCAGTTTCTGTGCTCCTGCAAATTTTGATTAACTTAAAATTGAACAGACTTAGAGTTTGTGAGGTTGAATGGGCCAAGTCAACACTTTGAGAAGTGTTTTTTGTTGACTGAATATCTGTCATCGTTTGACATGAGAAGAATTTTAAAAAGTAATACAAAACTTTTTGTGTAACTGACAATCTGTTAAACCACTAAGAGACTGAACACATTTCTGTGAAACACAAATGTTAAAGATGAAAAAGCCCAGGAACCTCCTCTTTCTTTTCCAGTCAACAAAGAAGCAGTGGGCCCCTGCCCAAGGCCCCATCTCAACCAAACCAAACCAAACCAAACCAAACCAAACCAAACCAAACCAAGCAGCCCTGGCATGGGCTGAGCCCCTCCCCCTCCCCAGGCTGCCCCTCCCCATCAGATCCATTCTAACCAAACCAAACCCCAACAACTACCAAACAGGAAAACAAAAGTGGCTACAAAACCCCAAACAGAACAAAGCCAGCCACAGCTATTAAAATCTTATCATCAAGTCGTTGTCCCCCCCCCCCCCAACCTAACTCAAACCAAAAACCCCTACAACCTGTAACGCATAAAAAATAACCCTACAACTAAAATTAAACACAAAAAAAAAACCCAAAACCCCAACCATAAAACCAATCCTAACACAACCCAAAACCAACTCCCACCACAAGTTACTGGCAGGTCAGGTGTTAATCCTTTCAATACATCAATCCTCCATTGAGTAAAAGAAAAAACAAAACGCACACATATTAAAAAACACTCCTCAAAGTCAGTAAAAAAGAAATGCAATCCCAAATAAAAACAAAAAAGAAAAAATACCTTATTCTTAAATCCTAAATCCTCCTATAAAGTATGAAAAAACCCTCTTTTTTATAGCACATAAAATTATAAAAAAATATTCAAATAATTATCAAACAAAAACCTACATACTAAAATAAACAAATGTTAAAATTACTGTAATTTTATTAAAAGTTTAAAAAGTAAAAGAAAAAAAACCATAATCCAATACCTTCAAGAGAAGAACTCTATTCCGGAAGATAAAAATAATTTAAAAAGTAAATAATAAAACCTTTTACCTTTAAAAAACTCATCTTTAAAACAATACCTCATAAGTCAGCATGGCCCATCAACAAGCAGTAAAATGGCTTATAGCAATAAAAGGAACTTCACAATACCCAAGTTCCCCAGACAACTGTATTCATGACAAAATTAATAACCACAAAAAAACTATTTTTTCCTCCTGTAAAAAAACTCCATAAGTTTAACATGAAAAATTTCTCTCCCAAAGTGTTCTAAAAAAAAGGCTATTCTGGAAAGAGTAAACTAACTAGAAATTTTAAATTTAGTTACTTCACATTGTCAGAAAAATTTGGAAGAAAAAAAGTGTACTAAAGAGTTTATTTTAATTCCTTACTACTTTCTTCTTTTTTAATTTATTTTTAATAAAATTTTCTTTATACCCTTTTAAAATTTTAAGACTACTTTACCTTTCTCGTAATCCTGTCTCACAATAAAATAAATACAGAAATAATTAATTGACACTAAAACCCACAACACTCATCAATACATTAGTTAAGAAATCTCAAGATTAGAAAAATCTTAAATTAACAAACCAAAACCACTACAATATTGTAATAAATATTTTGCCAAAGTTTCTCTGAATTTCTAAAGTTGCCAGTAAAGGCTGTTTGGTTGTTTTGAGTGCCTGAGAATCTCTTGTTGTTATTTTCCAGGGAGTCCAACTCAGAGGACACAAACAATTGTAATTCCTTTTAAATCTCTCTTCGAGAGAGTTGTCTGGGAGATGGGAGTCAGGGCTTGTGTGTCCTGCTTGGCACAGCCCAGGCAGGGCTTTCCCAGCCACATTCCACACTCCATTGCCCAGCTGGAGCCTCTGGTGTCTCTGAGTTGTGCTGCCCTAGTCCCAGGGACGCTCTCCTTGTCTGCCCATTCCCCCACGGTCTCTGGGCAGGGATGGCCTCAGTGGGGGCTGCTGACATCCTCAGCACCTTGGAGGCTGCTGCTGAATTTTCCTGCTCCAGAGGCTTGTTCAGCCTTCAGCTCTTCAGTGCAGGAATTCAGTGTCCCAGGGCTCATTAACATTCAGAACAACTGAACAAGTCAAGCCTCTGGGAATAATTTGATTTTAATTTTCAAATCCTTTGCGTTTAATTAGATCTCAGTAGTGTATTCAAAGTGAATACATGATATTTAAAAAGACAGTCAGAAAACATTTTTTGGTCCTGTTTAGTTTTGTTTTCCTGTTAATTCATTGCTATGTGCAATCTCCAATTGACACTGAATCCAAGTACCTCCTCACACAGTCAGAATAGATATGAAAATCAAGACTCTTCATGGCTGACAATCAATCAGACTCTGTCCCTACCCCCACCCCACCATTCCCCCCATCCAAGCCCTGGCACTCAGAGCAGCCTTGTGCAAATCTGAGCTGCCTCCAGCCCAGGCTGCACCTGCAGCTTTCAGCTCCTTGGCTCCAACTCCCACCTGCCTTTCCTTGGAGAAGGAACTGCCCGAGACACAGAGGGATGTTCATTCATTGTCATCTAACAAACCCAAGGGAAGGCACAGCTCCATCAAATGCAAAAGTCATTCTTCTCCCTGGCTCTGCTCTGCCTCTGATCCCCACAGCCTGTCTTGTTTCCTTCATCCCTCCTTTGCCAGAGACTTTGTGGGACAAGAGAGCACTGCTCTGGCTATGGAGGGAAGTCCAAGTGCATCCACTGTAGTGGGAACCACAACTCATCTGGTTTGTGTCTTTTGAGGGACCAGGAACTGCTGAGACTCAGAGGCACAGAAAGGATTCTCTTCATGGCCAACATAAAAAATGTGAACATGATAAATTTTAATAAACATCAAAACACTTCTCTGAGCTGCTTGTAACATGTCAGCAACATCTGACATGTCCACCATCCACAAGTGATTGCCATACAGGAAGGATTTTGGCACAGACCAAAAAAGAGGTGATATAAAAATAAAACTACAACAAAGGTGCTGACTAAGGAGTTATTTAAACTTCTGAAAGATTGGGCAACTCCCTGATGCTCAAAGCATGAAGCCTGTTAAGGGAGATGCATTGGAATGATCAGAGAACAGCTGCAGAAGGAAATCTGGGAGCAGCAGCAAGGACATAGATCCAGCTGCTCTAAATGAAGAGACATCCTTAGACATGGCCATTTAAACAGGAGAGCTGGAAACACCCAAAGGAAGAAGATAATGAAATATTAGACTAAGTGTTGGTGGCAAAGGCAGAAAGGAAGATCATTATTTCTTCTGCCATCAGCATAAGAATGTAGTAGATCTTCAGGATATCCCCATTCTGAGTCAGAAAATTCTGTAATTTCTTAAAAGTACTCAAATGACCCATATAATAAAGATTTTCTTGTATATTATGTGAAACTAACAGGCACTAAAACCTGTGCCCCTGTCCAGGCAGACATCAGTTGTGTGCCCATGAACAGGCAGTGCCACTTGTGCCCTCAGGTGCCCAGCTGGGATTGGATCTCTCCAAGAGCACCTGAGTGAGGGCAGAGCACCTTGCGAGCTGCAGGTCCCAGCCAGCCATGCAGGGCTCCTGTCCCATCAACATCTGCTCTGCTCCAGTCTGAAACAGGGCCCAGCATGGTGCCAGGATCATCAGAGAGTTGAGGTGTGTGCTGGAATTCAATGCCCTCCCCATCCCACAGCAGCCCTGCATTTCCCTGCTGCAGCCTTAGTCTCCAGCACAGCCATGGAGGCTCTTGGGGCTCTGGAGTGTTGCTGCAGCCCCCAAGGGCAGCTGAGCTCTGCCTTTGGCACAGTCAGGCCTGGCCAGCGCAGGCCATGCTTAGCAATTGCTTGTGTGACCCTGGCCTTGCTGTCAGCCCCGGCAGCGGCTGCGTGGCCCCTTTGTGGCCCTGTGCTGGCCCAGCCATGGTGGCCCAGCCCCTGTGCAGGCCCAGCCCAGGCCAGGAGCACTGGGGCTGGGAACGGCCCTTGTGCCGTGGTGCCCATGGCAGCCTTGGGGCGCTGTGCCACATGGCCTCCCTGCTGGGAAGCCTCTGCCAGCTCCTGCAGAGCCCCTGGCACCTGCGGGGCTGCACAGACAGCTCTGCCCTGGGCTCTGCCGGCCTCTGCGGCAGCAGAGAGGCCGGCCAGGGCTGGCCATGGCCGGGAACAGGCCCTGAGCCCCACAGGAGGATGGAGCTGGGCCACAGCCAAACTCAGCCCAGGCCAATCTGGGCTCAGCAGCCAGGGCTGCCAAGGGCTGGGCACAGAGACTGGTGCTGACAAATGTCCTCGGCCCCTTCCCTGCTCTGTCCACGCCACCAAGGGCACAGAGCAGCCTCCTCTCTGGGCCACATGCCTGTTTGCAATGCCTTGCACAGGCGCTGGCCCTGCCCCACAAGGCCTGGCCTGAGTCCTGCCCCTGCACACTCAGCCAGGCTGAGATGGACACTGATGGTTTCTGGGCCAGGCTCTCTGAGCCCAGCTCCCTGCAAGCTCTGCCAGCTGCCTGAGCTCTGGGCAGTACCAAGGGCCTCTCCCCAGCCCAGCCGGCTCTGGCTCCACAGCTGTCCTGGTTTAGGACAAATTAGGGGAAATCTCCAAAAGGGAGTCCCCCCCCAAAAAAACAAACCTCCAACCACCCCTCCCCCCCCAATACCGGGTTCGGGAAGGAATTCCTTGGAGGAGCAAAGTGGAAAACAAAACCTATTTATTGGCAAATAACAAAAGAACACTCCCCAACACAAGAAAAGAAAAGAAAACCAGTCAGTGTTGTGGAGGGTGCCGAGCGTCTCTCGCAGGCTCCGGAGATCCCGCCGGACGTCCCAGGTCAGGTCCGGAGCCGGTCCAGTATCTTCAGGGGAGGGTAAGAAAGAGAGGACGAAAGAAAAGGGAAAAAAAAAACAGCGCAGAAAGCAGCAAAGGGAAAAAAGGCAGCTATCAGCTAGGGCTAAGGCAGTAGCAAGCAAGCGAAGTAGCAAGCAGAAGCAAGCAGGCCAGCCAACCAAGCAGCCAAAAGCCAAAAGCAAAAAGCCAAAGTACACCCAGTCCCCCTCCCTCCTCCCTCCCCGCCCCGCCGCGGCAAGACGGCCGGGGGGGGGGGGGGGGTTAAAAGAGAGAGAGAGAGAGAAAAAAACACAGCTGCCAGACATAATACACGATATTGGGATAAAAGCGGTCATCCCATGACACTAGTGGTTAGGATTCAGCGCTCTCACTGCCGCGGCCCAGGTTCGATTCCCAGTCAGGGAACCAAATAAATGTTGTGGTTTGGGCCTGGCAAAGCCAGGGCCCCCATAAATATACCTTTTACCTGATATCTGCTGTGAGATGTGGCCAGGGAATAAGCAAAGCAGGCTCCAACTTAAACATAAAGAGAAGTTTATTAACTAAACTACACACACAATTACTAAACTACACACACACAGGGAAAAAAACAAGGAGAATGAAAACTACACAGAAACACTTCCTTATCCTCCTCCCACCAAATTCCCAAACACATTTACATTTCCCAAAAATTATCCACACTCGGTCTGGCACCACCCTTTGGAAAAAAAAATCAAATCTTCAGCTCATAAGGGATAGACGGAGTCCTTCCTTGTGCCACGGACTTCTTGTCACAATCAGCAATCCGCCCGGTATCTTGCTATCTCGTGACATCTCCTTTCCATGCCGAGGTGCTCTCACCACCTGGCATGGGATGGGGCAGGGGCCTGCCTTCAGGGCCTTTTAAGAATGCCTCGTCTCGTTCCAAGTAGAGTACAGTCACATCCCTGGGACCTCTGTCCCCCCCCCATATCTTCTATACCCCCTGGGGCCGAGGGGTCTCAAAACCAAACTCTCTTGACGCCGAGCCTCCGCTTCCCCCTGCAATACAGCCTCTGCATCACCAGGAGAGTCCATGGATATACAACAAAAAAGAGTCCAGCAAAAACTGCCACTCCATCTTCCTCCATTCCTTCAACATCTCCCTTCTCCCTTTGCCAGACCCTCCTTACTGGCCTGATTCTCTTCCTTCATCTTCCACTCTTGTCCCTTTCCCAGGAAAGGCAATGTTCTGCGAAGCCTTCATTCCCCAAAGGGTTAACAGCTCTCCCAGGCGGCCGGACTGCCCGCTGCCCCCCCTCTTTCTCCTCCCAGCCGTGCTGCCTGCCGGCACATGATATCAAGTTTCAAGATATACAGTTCGAGCACGGGCTGCATTCTCTGGGGGGGGAATAAACAGGTCGCTCAAGGGCCCGCCACCCTTCCTCCGAACCCGGGCCTACCATAGATGGGCCACGTGGCTTTCCCCTCCCCCAGCCCAGCCAGCAACTGGGCCGGGGGAGAGACTTCTTCACGCCGGAAATCCCAAGAGGACTCCGAAGGCCAAGAGCCCTGCTTTTAACCCCTTGAGTTCGTAGTCTCAAGAGGCGGATCCAAATGTCCCACTGGTCAAACTAGGTGCCCATCTTAAATTCCAATTACCCATTGGTAACCACAGCAAAACAACATATCCCAGATGTCCCATTTCCGGTCAAACCACGACAACAGCTCTGCTCAGGCCAGGCTGCTCTGGGCACTGGCCCCATGGACTCAGCCCCTGGCAAGGGCACAGCAGCAGCTGCAGCTGCCACAGGACTCAGCCCGAGCCATGGGGGAAGGCGCTTGGCCAAGGCCAAAGGAGGCTCCCTGGCTGCCCTCGGGCTGAGGTGCTGAGAGCTCTGCAGCCCCTGGTGCCATCCCATCTGCCCAGGGCAGCACAGGAGCCGTGGCCTTGGGGCCCTCAAGAGCTGCTCCTGCTCCAGGCCCAGGGCCCATGCCGAAGCTGGACAGTCACAAAGCTGTGCCCATTTCTGTTCATTGCTGCTCTGATGGGGCTGAATCCTCAGCCTCTTGGAGGTTGCTGATGAATTTTACTATTCCAGAGGCCTATTCTTTCTGGAGCTATTCAGTTCAGGAATTCACTGAAAAAGGCTCATATATATGTGTTCAAAATACCTGAGCAAAAAAAAACCCCTGGGAATAATTTAAATTTTCAATTCTTCGCTGGTTAATTGAAGAGATTTCAGTAGTTTATTTAATGTGAATATATTGTATTGAAAACAATGCAGAGAGAACTGTTTTGTCCTGTTTTCTTTTCCTGTTATAGAAGGTTATCAGCAATGTCCAATTGATATTGACCCCCAATTCCTTCTAATGCAGTCTGAACAGATATGAAAATCAAGACCCTTCACAGCTGACAATCAATCACACTTTGTCCCCACTCCCTCCCCACCATTTCCCTCATCCAACCCCTGGCTCTCCTATGGATCAGGAATGGTGTCGCCAGCAGGACCAGGGCTGTGATTCTTCCCCTGTGCTGGGCACTGGTTGGGCAGCACCTCGAGTGCTGTGTCCACTTCTGGGCCCCCCAATTTCGGAAGGACATGGAGAGGCTGCAGCATCTTCAGAGAAGGGCAACAAGGCTGGGGCGGACTCTAGAGCACAAGTCCTGTGAGGAGTGGCTGAGGGAGCTGGGATTGTTTATCCTGGAGAAGAGGAGGCTCAGGGGAGACCTCATCACTCTCTACAACTCCCTGACAGGAGTGTGCAGCCATGTGGGGGTCTAGCTCTTTTCCCAGGGAACTGGGACAGGACAGCAGGACACAGCCTTCAGCTGCACCAGGGGATATTTAGGCTGGACATTAAGAAATATTCTTCACACTAAAGGGTGATTGGGCATTGGAAAGGGCTGCTCAGGGAGGTGGGTGAGTCACCATCCCTGGAAGTGTTTAAGGAAAGACTGGATGTGGCACTGAGTGCCATGGTCTGGGTGACAAGGTGGTGTTGGGTCCCAGGTTGGCCTTGATGCTCTCCAAGATCTTTTCCAGCCTGGTTGATTCTCTGATGATTGTGACACTGCAGGGCCCTGGGGAAGCAAGGGGCCGTTGTGACACTGTGGGGCCTGATGGCACTAAGAGGACCATGGTGACACTGTGTACGACATGGCAGCACAGAGCCAAGGGGCCATTGTGACACTGTGGGGCTGAATGGAAGCAAGGAGTCCATGGTGACAGTCTGGGTCCTGCTGCAAACACAGAGGCCACTGTGACTCTGCAGGGCCTTGTGGAACCAAGGGGCCATTGCGCTGCTGTGGAACCAAGGAGACCCTTGGGAGAGCCTGGGGACAGTGGAATCAAGGGGCCATTGCTCCATTGCAAGGACTTTGGGAACTGAGGGAACAATTGTGACACTGTGGTGCCCCATGGAACCAAGGGTCCCTGGTGACACGGTCAGATCTTGTGTCACCAGGGCTGCATTGTGACACTGCAGCACCAAGGAATTCATTGTGGTAATCTGAGGCCTCATGGAACCACAGAAGCCACTGTGACCCTGCAGGGCCTTGTGGGACCATGCAGAGCATTGTGATAGAGCAGGACCTGGTGTCATGATGGGGCCATTGTGACACTGCAGGGCCCCATGGAACCAAGGGGCCAGTGCTGCTCCTCAGGGACTCCTGGAATGAAGGAAACATGTTTGACACCATGGTGGCTGTTGGGACCAAGAGGCCATTGTGACACTGTGGAACCAAGGAGAGCATTGCTGCACTGCCAGACCTCACGGAATCAAGGATTCACTGTGACACTGCAGGGCCTTGGGGGACCAAGGGGCCATTGTGACACTGCAGGGCCCAAGGATCCCAGGGACTTTGTGACACCCAGGGGTCCCATGGAACCAAAGGGACATTGTGACACTGGGAGGCCTCATGCAATCATGGAGACAATTGGGACACTCTGAGGCCTCATGGAACCATGGTGACACCAAGTTGGCTGGGAGTGTTGATCTGCTGGAGGGTAGGAGGGCCCTGCACAGGGCCCTGGGCAGGCTGGATCCAGGGCCCAAATCCAACAAGGTTTAACAAGTCCAAGTACCGTGTCCTGCACTTTGGCCACAACAACCCCTGCAGCACTACAGGCTGGGGATGAGTGGCTGGACAGAAGCCATGCAGAAAGGGACCTGCAGGGACTGATGGACAGCAAGTGGACATGAGGCAGAAGTGTGCCCAGGTGGACAAGGAGGCCAATGGCTCCTGGCCTGGATCCGGAATGGTGTGGCCAGCAGGAGCAGAGCTTCTAGTGTGCCAGCACTGATCTGCCCCACAGCTCTGCACATGGACATTGCTGCTGCAGCTTCAGAGAAGGGAACACAAGGGGATCTCTGGAAAAAACTTTGCTGGGAGATCCCTTAGTTCTTTTAAAGCCACCAAAAGCACAGCCCCTCACAGACACATTCTGTGGCCAAAGGGAAGATTGAGAGAAACAAAATGAGAAAAGGCAAAACCGATGGCTTATTTTTGTGGACAATATTAAAAAACTGAAACACCGGGTAAAAAAGAACAAATCCACAACCAAACCCAAAAGAATTACCAAAGCTGATTTATATTACCTGGCCTGTCCCTGCTGCAGCCCCGGCACTGCCACCCCCAGGGCTGTGCCCAGCCCCGAGAGCACTCAGGCCCTGCAGCAACACCAGGGCCACCAGGGCACCGGGGCAGGGCCACGGCAGCAGCACTGGCAGCACAAAGTGCTGCTGCTGCTGCTGGGAATAGCTGCTGGGCCAGCACTGATCTGCCCCCAGCTCTGCACACAGACATTGGTGCTGCACCTCCAGAGAAGGCAACAAAAGGGTATCTCTGCAGAAAACTGCTGGGAGATGCTTTTGTTCCTTTAAAGCCACCAAGAGCACAGCTCCTCATTGACACAGTCTGTGGCCACAGGGAAGGTGGAGAGAAACACAATGAGAAATGGCACAAACAATGATATTTTTTTATGGACAATATGAAAAAAGTTAAACCAAAAACAAGACCTTCAAAGATGAAATAAAAAAGAAGTATGAAAGATGAGTCTTATTGCATGTGATTTGCAAACCCTGGCCAGCAGTTTAATGCTTCTGAAACCATCCAGTCATCACTCTCCACACGTCAGCCTTGAGCTCCTGGTTCCTCAGGCTGTAGATGAGGGGGTTCAGGGCTGGAGGCATCACTGAGTACAGAATTGACAGGACCAGATCTAGGGATGGGGAGGAGATGAAGGGGGGTTTCAGGTGTGCAAATGTGCCAGTGCTGATAAACAAGGAGACCACGGCCAGGTGAGGGAGGCAGGTGGAAAAGGCTTTGTGCCGTCCCTGCTCAGAGAGGATCCCCAGCACAGCCCTGAAGATGTGCACATAGGAGAAAATGACAAAAAGAAAACAAATAGCAAACAGGCACTAACAGCAATTAGCCCATGTTCCCTGAGGTAGGAATTTGAGCAGGAGAGCTTGAGGATCTGTGGGATTTCACAGAAGAACTGGCCCAAGACATTGCCATGGCACAGGAGCAGGGAAAATGTATTGGTTGTGTGCAGCAGTGAATAGAGAAAGCCACTGGCCCAGGCAGCTGCTGCCATGTAGGCACAAGCTCTGCTGCCCAGGAGGGTCCTGTAGTGCAGGGGTTTGCAGATGGACACGTAGCGGTCATAGCACATGATGGCCAGGAGGAAAAACTCTGTAGTCGCGCAGAAAACAAAAAAGACCTGTGCAGCACATCCTTTGTAGGAGATGTTCCTGGTTTCTCAGAGGGAATTGTGCATGGCTTTGGGGACAGTGGTGCAGATGGAGCTCAGGTCGCTGAGGGCCAGGTTGAGCAGGAAGAAGAACATGGGCGTGTGCAGGTGGTGGCCGCAGGCTACGGCTCTGATGATGAGGCCATTGCCCAGGAGGGCAGCCAGGGAGATGCCCAGCAAGAGGCAGAAATGCAGGAGCTGCAGCTGCTGCGTGTCTGCCAATGCCAGCAGCAGGAAGTGCCTGATGGAGCTGCTGTTGGACATTTGTGCTGCCTTAGCTAGGGGATCTGTAAAAAAAGTAATCATGGAATAGTTGTGTTTGGAGAGGACTTTAAACATCCCAGCACAGCTTGGGGGCACTTTTCCCCTGCCTGCCCAAAGCTCTGCTGCCTGGAGCTGTCCCTGCCAGCAGCTGCTTCCCTGTGCCCAGGGCTGGGCCCTGCCAGTGCTGACAGAGCCCAGCCCAGCCCTGGGGGCTCAGATCAGCACTGCAGACCCCTCCCAGCCCTGGCACTGCCCAGGGACAGCTCTAGCTCTTCAAGCTCTGATGGCAAAGTCAGAGCAACCCTGAGGAGGCTGGAAAAGTGACACTGATGCTGCCTCCAAGGGGTCCTGTGGTGATTACTGTCACAGCCTGGTTTATTTAGGTTTAAGAGAATTTTTTTTTTTTTTTTTTGCTCCAACTGAATTGAAAAATGAATATCTATGGGCAATTTCCCATTCAGGCAACCTAGAGCAGTAAACTAAAAAAGCATGATTTTCCCTTTTATGAAGCCCCTGGCCTTGTTGTGCTCCCTGTATAATGAACTCAGAAATACTGTGCGGTTAAATGCCATGCTGGGAGCAGTCCTGAACAATGCAGCATCCTCTCCACACAAGGAGAACAATTCCAAGCCTTACTAGCTGTCTCTCCCAACCCAGACCTTGTCCCCCAGTGCTGGGAGCAGCTGCCAGGGCTGGCTGAGAGTTGTCCCTGGCAGGCAGCAGAGTCCCTGCCCCAGCACAGCGACCTGGGCTGCAGGACCCTGCTCTGCAGGACAGCCCTGGGCACCCCTGGCTGCTCTGCACAAGAGATAATCAGAGAATGTACTCACAGGGTCTGTAGGGATGTTGGGATGTTCCAGCTTTAGGAGATCACTCCAGGAGCTGCAACTGCATTGTCCTGCAGCCAGAGGTTCCTGTGCCAAGGGCTGGCAGTGACTCCTCCCCAGGCACTTCTTAGCACCTTCCCAGCCCTGACTGATTGAAGCTCTCTGTGCCTCTGTGCTGTGCCCGGGGTGGCTCCAGGCAGTGCCTCAGCCCTGCTGGGCTGGCAGAAGAGCTGCTCATCAAGATAAATGTGCTTTTGAAGCTCTTCTTGGTTACCAGGAGCTGCCTCTGTGCCAGGAGCCCAGGCCAGTTCAGCAGCACAGACACGGCACAAGGACTTTAATGAGCCTCTGGGGCTTTGTGCTCAGGCCCTGAACATCAGTCCCTGAGAAGGAGCTGAAGAAACCTCTCCAGAACTCCAAGTCAGAATCCAACTCCAAAGTTTCTTGGACTTGTAATGGGTCCTACTGAGGGACACGACTGAGAAAGTGTCCCCAGGCCCCAGGCAGAGCAGAGAACTGGAGGCAGTGATGAAAGGTGGGGACAAAGAGAAGCCAAGTCTTGGTGCCCTGGGGCACAAGAGCAGGGTCTGTGCCACCAAGGGCTGTGAGGAGACACCTTGTCCTGAGGCCCTGGGGCCTCCTGGCACAGCCCCAGACAGGCTGGGCACTGTCAGCCCCTTGTCCTGCCCTCAGCATCCCCCCCTAGCCCACATCCCAGTGGCCTCAAGGATCTGCTGGAAGGAGTCCCTGGGGAGCCTTGCTCAGCAATGGGGACTCCTGAATGCTCCCTGCAGGGACTTCAGGTTTTTCAAAGGACTTTGAGTTTGGCTTTTGCCTTGGAGTCTCTGAGAGCTTTGTGCAATGATGGCCTCTAATTATCTGCTGTAATTAGTCCCTGGAGAGGCTTTGTCAGTAACAACACTCAGTGGGGCTCATTAATGCTTCAAGGTACTTCAGTTCTTTTAAGGTACTTGGTGTTTCCGTTTTGATACAGACTCTGTGAGAGGTTTGTGCAATCATGACCCCAATTATCTACTTTAACAAGTCCCTTGGGAGCTTTGTACTGACACTCAGTGGGGCTCATTAATACTTTGAGATACTCAAGGTTTTTAAGGTACTTTGGAATTTCCTTTCCACACTGAGTCTCTGTGAGGTTTTTGTGCCATTCTGGCCTTCAATTCTGTCCTCCAAGGAGTCCACGAGGAGCCTGTGTTGGGGATGGACCTCAGTGGGAGCCATGAATGCCTTGAGACACTTTGTGGTTTTCTTCTGACTTTGACTCCTGGAAAGGTTTGTGCAATCTCCTCTCAGGCCCTAAGGTTCAAAGGCTCAGCTCCAAATGCACAGTGAGGCGCATGAGGATCAAGCAAATCCTGACAAACCATGGCTCTGCCTTGATTTCCCTCTGCTCTCATGGAGCTCATCAGGAAGCTGTCTGTAGTGGTTTTTGTTCACTAATTTGAGATTTCTTGGAGAATGCAGCAATGTTTGTGATGGGTTCAGTGTTGGCTATATACCAGTACACTCACTAGATTATACGTACTTATTTCCTGCTGTGAGGTAGGATTAGGAGAAAGGCAAAGTAGCCTCAAAACTTCAAAAGGGTATAAAAAAAAGTTTATTACCAGTAACTAGAAGAAAGAGTAATATGAATGCGAAAAAAACTTTTGGAACACTTCTCCTCTCCCTGCAAGCTTTTCTTTCTTACTGACAATGAAAGAGACAAAACCTAAAATTTTCAGTCACTTTGCCACCTCTAGAATAGTTTTTCTTCAATTCACGTAGGGAAAGGAGTCTCTCTTTCATGTTATGGAAGCTTTACAAGAAAACATATTTCTCGTGGCTCTCAATTCCCATGAATATCAGCCTCCCAGAAAATCTGCAATCGTGAAGTCCCTCCCATTTTTTCACATCTTTTGCCACATCTGTGTTTATGGGCCATGTTAGTTTATGGGGTATTAGTTTAAAGATAAGCTGTTTAGGAACAAAGGTTCTCTTCATCTATTTCTGAAATCATCGTCATGTCTACAAACAGAGGTCTTCTCTTCATGAGGCACAGGGTCTCATCACTCGTCTCTCTTTCTCTGTTCAAATTTCTCATGGGATCATAGCTACTTCAAGGTTTGCTTACTTTAGCATGGAGGTTTTTGCTGAACAAGTCATCTTCCCATGCTTTTCAATGCCTTATAGGGAAAAAGAGAGTCTGATGTATCAATGACATCCTTCTCCATTGCTTTACAAGAGGATTTCAGCTCCAAGATCAAGACATCTCCTCATCCCTCCTATCTGGGACTCAGCTTCCACTTCACTGACCCCCATGTCTTTGTGCTGCTCATGTATGTATCTGCACTTTGTCCTTTTCTCTCCCTCGAGGGAGGATGGAAGCACTGAAAGAGTTCATATCTCACCCGGGGCCTGCAGATGGTTCTGTGACCCCAGCCGGGCTCGGTGCTTGTGGCCGGAGCTGTTTTATGATGGAGGTTTCTGCAGCAGCTGCACTGGGACTGTGTCAGGATGGGCCGTGCTGGGGCAGGGCCAGGATCTCAGCAGCCAGGCCAGAACTCAGCAGCAGCAGCATGGCCGGGGCCGATGGCTTCTCCTCCCCCTGCCTGGGGCTTGCGGCTGAACCCCAACAGTGGCAGAATCTTGGCCGAGCCGGCCCGGCCCAGGGCTGCTCCTGGGGCCCGGTGGATCATGGCTCAGCCTGGGCTGGCGGCGGGGCAGGGCTCAGCAGAGCCCAGATGGTCACAACTGCAGCCATGGCCCGGCCGGGCCTCGACCCCACGGCCTCCCCTGCCCTGCCCAGCAGCCGATGGGGCCTGGCGGGGTCCCTGGGAATGGGCCCGGCCCCACGGCAGGAGCCGCCCGGCCCGGCCTGGCTGAGATGGGGGCCGGGTCGGCCTTGTTAACTCTTTGCCAGCCAGAAGGTAAAGAGACCCTCTGTCCTGGTTTGAAAAGCAAGTGAGTTTTTTGGGATGCTGTAGTTAAACCAATAGGTGCCCAGATTTGAATATTGGCACGTGGTGTGGCCACTGAGGACATGGATACGCCTCTGAGAACACAGGGGGTTAAAAGCAGAGAACTGCCAAGAAAACTTTCTTTTGGTTCTGGTGGGTGAAAGAAACCTATGTTGTTAGCTTTTTCTGCTATTTGAAATATTCCTGATTGTTGGATCCAAATTATTCCTAATTGCTGTAAGTTTCTTGTTCACTGCATGTATTATTTTGCTATGATGTTTCATCATACTTATAAAAAAAGACATGCATCTCATTCTTAAAAAACAAAAAAGAAGAGGAATGAACGCCTTATGAACATTCAAGTAATGCAATATGTACATGAGAAATTTGGACAACTAATCATTTTGAATAATGCAATATTTACATGAGAAATTTGGAAAAAAGATCATCACATCTAAATCCCAATAGGCTCTATCACAGTGAAGCCTAATTAATTCATTAACTTCAGGAGAAGATGTGCCTGTGTTTTATCATCAGCAGCTCAAAGCAGTCACCTGTTCATTCCATCAGATACTGATCAGTTCTGAAAAAACGAGGCCCAGTGAAAGGAGAAATAACCCCATCACCTTGCAGCCTTTGTGGCCAGAGCAGGAGCAGAAGGAGCACTGCCAAGACATGGCTGTGGCTGGAAACTGACAGAGGCAATTTGCCAACAAAAGCCTCATGGCATCCTCATGGTACAGTGCTCCTACGAACCTTCTGCAGTTATTCCCTGTTCCAGTGCCCAGAAGGACATTCAGTGATGTCAAAGATCAGCATTTCCAGCTCACAGACTTTCTCATCCTTCTCAACTAATTGGAAACAATGGTCATTTCTTTTCATTTCCCTAAGAGACATTGGACATTTTTCTTTTGTTTTCTCATGCTGCAAAACCCTGTGTCAATGACTTGATAGAATTTGCTAAGTTTTGTTGATTGTAATTGGTCATTTATCTATCTTATCCCATATCTAATAGATAACCAGGGACAACTGTGATGAGATAATACCCTCACAAGAGTGAGCTGTTTCAACATCAGAACATAGGAGCCTTTTTTAAATGAACGAAAAGGGGGAGATGTCATAGACAGGTAGAATAATGATAAAAGAAAGGCCTTTTGAAATCAGGCCTTCTTCTGCCATATTAATAGCTGGCCTGTCATCTCTTCTGAGTGCAGCTAAGCAGTTACAAGTTCCCATGTGAAGCTATTTGGAGAATGAGACTTTGTGAACAATCTATTCTGAGGGTGAAAAACTGCAAAAATGCACCTGCAACAACAAGGGATTAGTCCCATGAGACTCGGTGAAGAGAACAGGTAAACAATACAATAGAGAGATTTGATGCACAAGTAAAATCTAATTTATTAACCAATAACAGAAGAACTGCTAGGAAATCTATGAACTAACTAATGTTGCACACGAGGTCTGTCAAACTGTGTAAAACGAATTTTGTGAATAAAGAGTAAAGAGTTCTCCAGCTCAGCTGGGTCTTCTGGGATTGCAGTTCCCCCCTTCTTTAGGGCTTTCCTTTCGCACTCCTTAGGGCTTTGGTTTCGCTCTTCTCTGGAGATTTGGGTTCCTTCTTCTTTAGGGCTTTGGTTTCCTTCTTTTCTGGCGCTCTGGTTTCCTTCTCTGGGATTTTGGTTTCCTTCCTCTCTGGGAATTTGGTTTCCTTCTTTTCTGGGATTTTGCTTTCCTTCTTCTCTGGGATTCTGCTTTCCTTCCTCTGTGATGCTTTTGCATGGGCTTCTTTCTTCTCCCGGGTCTTGGTTTTCCCCTTCGCTGGTCTTGGAGCTTGCTTCCCAACAGAGACACTCTTCTTTTCCTTCTTCTGCCTCTCTTCCTCCTTCCACCTCCCTTGCTCCTCTAAGGCTTTTGCCTCCTCCTCGACCTTTTGAGCTGGCTCCTTCAGCTCCCTTCTGCAGACAAAACAGAAAACATGGCTGCGAGTCCCACCAGAACCTTGGGCTCCCTAGTCCTGACTGGCCCTGCACTTCATTCCTTGACCCTGAGGCCATTTCCATGAATTCTCCTCAACCCACAGAGGTTGGGAACATCCCAAGTGAGGGCATGGGTGGAAGGGGACCTCCAGGACCAGCCAAACCTGAGCTTTGCCATCATAAGGTGTTGACTGTGCCAGCTCCCTCTGAAGGCACAGCCAGACCCCTCCAGCCCCTGCCAAAGGCTGATCCAGCAGCTCTCTGCACTGGGGCCTGGAAACGCCCTTTGTCTCTTGGCTTCCCAGTTTAAAGCAGAGCACAGATTGCTGACATCTGCTTAGCTCTCCTACAGTTCTTACTCAGCTCATTCAGCCCCCTTCTCCCTGGGCATAGCTGAAGCATGATTTTAAAGAGTTCAGATTTCAGCTGAGGGTTAGAAGCAATTCCCATTGATCAGGATGTAGGTTAGATAGGCAGACCATAGGTTAATGATTATGAGATGCTTAAGCTGGAGCTGATTGTGCTATTGTATACTATTAGGAGCTTCTTTCTAGAGGGAAGTGGAGGAAGTGAACTGTTATAAGAACATCTTGAAACCAGTAGAACAATGGTTAGCACCTGGCCTTGATGTCAATCAATCACTAAGTTGGGGACCTTGGATGGTGCCAGAGGGTCACAGAGATCTGATGAAGATATTCCTGACTTCATCCCTTAAGACCACTGACCCAATTCGAGACCACCAACCCAATTCAAGGGAAGAATTGCACAGGAGTGAAGGACCAATGACCTCATTTGAATACAGAGCAGGGATGGGAGGTGCTGGGGTTGTGCAGATGTATTGTATGTAAGATCTTGGGAAATAAGGAGAGGGCAAAGAACCTTGGACAGCGTGGTCATGCCTTTTATGGACAACTCTGGTGCTGCCCACCGGTGTTAATAAACATCCCACTGTCTAACTTTAATTAGTTAGAGAGTCTCTGTCCGTGATCTTCGGTTTTAACGACTCCTAGCCTGCTCCTTCATGAGAACAATCCTATCAGTCAGAAAGCAAAGGCTGCAGGAACTCCTCTCCTGCAAGACAGGCTCTTGTCAGGCAGATTTCCTGCTGGAACCCAGCTGGGACCAAGCAAACCAGTGCTGGCTGCCATGGAAACCATTGGAAGCAGCCTCATCCATCTCCTCCCCATGAAACCAACTTCAGCCTGGCCTGAAGAAGTCCTGATGCACAGGCTTGCTTTAAGCAGCCTCCACTCCCAGCTCCACACTTGTGCCTGTGTGTCCTGAGCTGGGCTGCCTTGCTGGAGCTGAGCTTCTCCTGTGCTTGCCTACGGCTGCAGCTGCAGGGGAGCCTAAAGGACAGGAGCTTTTCTGGCTGCTCTGCCACCATAAGGAGAACCCTGGCAGATCAGCAGTGCAAGGACTTCATCTGTGGCAGGAGCAGGACCCAAACCAAGGTTTGCTCTGTGCCCCACGCCTGCCCATACCACAATCCCACTGTTCTGGTGAAGAAGGCAGATGATGAAGAAGATGCCACTCAACACCATGGACTTCAAGACACCTCTAGAGGTGGTGCCAAGGCAAGCCCAGAGCCCAGCTCCCTGCAGGCAGCAGCTAAGCCAGGAGGGCTCAGAACTCAAATAGAGAAGAAGATGTTCTGTCTCAACAGAAGAAGGTCCTTCCTCTCTTGGCAGCCAGGGAGCTCAGAGTGGCCATCCCTGTGTTGCTGCTGGCCTTTGCTCTGCAGCTCCTCTGAGCTCAGAGGCCTTGGAGCAGGGAAGCCCTGCAGGGACAATAACCCATGGCAGAGCAGGAACCCACGGAAGGCTGACTCACCTGTCCCTGAGAGGGGCCTGTGAGCCACAGTTGATCTCCTGGGGGCTCAGGGAGGAGCTGACACGTGAGGCCGCCCTGGGCACCAGCACCTCGGAGGTGGAGCCTCCCTCCATGTGGCACAGCTCCGGGACATTGCAGGTGGTGTTGAGGTGGCCAGAGAAGGTGGAGGAGACCTGCTGGCTCTCTCCTGGCTGCAGCACACCTGGCAGTGGCAGGATACTGAAAGCCTGGATGGAAGACAGGAGAGATTGAGGTGTTGAGCATGGAAATGGAGGCAGAAGAGCATCTTGGAGCAAAGTGCAGCTGTAGCCAGAGGGGCTTATTCCCCAAACACTGCCAGAATCACCCTCACCTCATCCTGCATCCATGCCACTGACCAGTGCAGGGACCATGGGGAAAATCTTCTCCCATACTCACGGGTCAATGCATTAATTAGTACATGACATGAAAGTGAACTGGGATGGCTCCTGGCAGTAGAAATTCTCTCTGATGCCCAACTTGCCTTTAAAAAGTTTCAAAACTTCCTGCTTTTAGAAAAGGAGGAGACTCAGAGTGAGAGCTCTTGGAGCTGAGGGAAGGAGTCCAGCCCAGCTCATCTGACTCCTGAGGCTCTTCCCCTCTCTCTCTGATTTAAATGCTTCTTTCTCAAGGTGCTACAGCAAAAGCTCCTGCAAAAATTTCCTATGGAGCACCTGAGGAGTTCCAGGGGGAGCAGTGCCCTCCACAGGTGCCGCACAGCGTCCTTGGGCAGCCCTGCAACGTGTCCTGCACGGCCTCTCCAACAAGCAGCTGCTCCAGCAGCACTTTGTGATGGGCCTGCAGGGATGGGAGGCCCCTCTGTGGCCAATGCTGAGGGCCCCCAGTGGCACTGGCAGCTCCAGCCCTGCTTGCCACACTGACAATGGGCACGGGAGACAGATTCCCTCTTGCCTTCTCTGCTCCCAGGGGAGTGTGCGCCACGTCCAGGGAGCACCTGAATCCCTCCAAGCCTCGAGGGAGGTGAGGGTGCTCAGCAGTTGGTGCTGGCACCCAAAAAACAAGCCATTTTCTATGCTGGGAGGAAGAGACAGCCCCCCTGCAAAGTCTCCCTTTGTCAGACAGCTCCAGGGCCAGCAGTGCAATAGCAGCTCTGGGTGAAAGCAGAGCCCTGCAAACAGGGAGTCTGGCTGCTTTGGGAAGAGGCTCCATGGAGATCAGGATCAACCCAGCTTGCTCTGAGAGGGAAGCTGGAGGTGTTACCATTATAATGCAGAGAAAAGCCTCATCTTACATTGGGAAGGAAACAAGGCAAAAAATCCCACACTCAGCACAGGCCTGTAGGATCTGAGTCAGCTTCTCCAAGGAAAACTCTCCTATTTCTCTCTCCCCCTCAGCCCATGTCCAGCCACTGGCCCTGCTGCCCAGCCCACTGTCAGGGCACAGCACAGCAGGGCAGCAAAAAGGGAGCTCAGCACGAGCAGGACTTGGTGCTGGCAGGCTGGGGAGGCAAAGCAAGCAGTAGGTGTACAAGAAAATCTACCTCTGCTCCTGAAGATTGGCTAAAATCCTGCACTTCTTTCAGGGCTCTGGCTGCCTCCTCCTGTCCAGTCCTGAAGTGCCTCCATCCAGTTGCTGTACAATCCAGACTGGTTCTTCTCTCCTTCGGTGGCTGGGGTTTGAATTTAGGTGGGTGGAGCTCATCTCTGGAAAATAAATAACTATGAACAGGGACCTGCAGTGGGAGGGAGGGAGGGACACCTGCACGAGCAGCTCCTGGCCAGGATGCAGCCCCTGGCTGAGTGCTCGCACGTTGAACTGAGAAATGGTTTGATCCAGCCCTTCCCAATCCAGGCTGGGGCAGGTCTGTTCTAAAGGCAGCCCAGGGGTGACACTGAGGTGCTGCAGCAGCTGCAACTGCTTGCATTGAGCAACTACAGAGGACAGGCATTAACACCTGGTGGGGATGCAAAAAGCACAGTGGGAGAGGAAAAGACAGAGAAGGCAGCAAAAAGGTGAGATTTGAGACACCGAGGGGCAGACCCAGCCAGTGCCCAGCCAGCACAGACCACCCAGTGCCCAAGGCCAGAAACTCTGAAGCTCCACCTGGGATTTATCAGGAATGTTCCCCTGACACCGCTGGGGGATTGGTTGACATTTTCCAACACTCCCAGGTGACTCAGGTCGCATTCCCCATCCATCCATCCTTCCATCCATACATACACAGGCTGTGGTGCGGGGACCCTGCCAAGCTCTGCCAGCCTTGGGCTTGGGGAGATTTCTGCCAGCCGTCCTGAGCTCCATAATTGTGCCCTCTGTTCCAGGAAGCAAGCAAGAAAGATTTTAAAAAACCCAAAACAAACCACAACAGATAAACCTAAAAAAGCTTCAGCAGCTCAACCCTGCTCAAGTTTTTTCTTTAGGGACAGCTACCACTCTCCAGCTGAAATGCTGGGCTTTTGGGGAAAAAGAAAATTACATGTTCACCTCCAAATCAAAAAGGATTAAGGTAAGAGAACCTTTCCAACTAAAAATTATTGGCCCAAAGCTTTTATCTTTCCAAGAAATCTCTAATGAAGACCAGGCTGACAGTTAAACAACTGGTTCTTCTGGTGGGGAGAAACCCTCCTCTTTAAGGGAAGCAGCCTGATAGTTGAAAGCAACTGTTTGGTCAAACTTCAGGCTCCCTGGCACAGCCTGCATTGCCTTTCCTACCTGTTCACTGATTTACAGGCAGTGCCACGATGGCCCAGGTTCAGATGTTTGGTGCCATCCAAGGAATTTGGCATTGCCATTTCCATATGTTTTAATCGAAGTTTCAATCCTTTCAACCAGTCTTCAAATGCCAGCTTTCCTTTCTTTTACAGAAAGCTCAAGGTTCCTAGAAGACTTTTAACATCCTCTTTTGAGCTCAGAGAGATGACATTTTCAAACAGATGTTTCCAAAGTTAACAGCATTTGAAAGAATAATGAACTCAAATGCCCCTGGATTCCAGCTTCGCCCAACTCCATTCTGTGTCAGACACTGAGATTCCCACCTCTAAGGCAGGAGCTGTTTGTGCCCCCATCCCTCCTGTCCTTCTCCCCAGCAGCCTGTGCCTGTTTTCCCCAGCACAATCCCTGTCCCTGTGCACCCTGCCAGGAGCAGCTGCACACAGGCTCACATCTCCCCTTGCCCTCACCAGGGGGTTTCTCTCATCCCCGAACACGCCGATGAGAACGTTGGTGCGATGAGTGCCCAGGGCCTGCACTTCCACCACAACTGGGATCTCTGCTGTGCTCTGGGGCTGCACAATCCCACAGGGCTTGGGGCTGGAGTAGAGCACAGCAGAGTCCTCCTTGCGTTTCTGGAAGGGACACAATGAAATGCAGATTCAGAGGGACCTCTCAAGAAACTTTAGGCTCCTTAACATCCACCACAACAGACACTTACACACACCTTTAAAACTCCCCAGGACAAAGGTCAAAGGCACAAACAAGATGCAAGAATTGTAGGTTTACCGCTCCCAGGGCATCCTGCAAGGAGGCTGCCAGCACAGGCACTGGTGTCTGTGGGTGCAGCAGCTTTTCACAACCCTCTAAGATCTCCCACAGGAAAACGCCCTGAGGACTGGAACATCAACTGTTTCCTCAGGAGCTTAAACTGCCTCCTAAAGTTTACAGTAGGGTAGGATCCTGTTCTCAGCAGATCTTTAGGACTGATTAGAAACCAGCAAGGTCTTATCCAAACCCTTTTTTCCCTTAACAATCTCCTCAGGATTATTTGACAGGAGGAGGTGGATGTGATGCCAAACCTGGGGAATAAGCCCGTAGCAGCCAGGAAGGTGGCTGGGATTCCTAATGAAGATCTTCCTCTCATAGGGCACCTTCAGGTGGCACTCATCACACAGCAGCACTTGGGGGGACACTTGGAGCTCAGGAACGAGACATCTGGGCAAAGAGATGACCCCAGGACAATCAGAGATACTGAGAGAATGGAGAATGCCTACCCCCAAAGATTGTGAAATGGAGCAGAACACGTTGGTCACTGTCAAATGCACATTGAAGAGCCCTACAGGGATAAATTGCCTTCTACCTCTTCCCACTCCAACATGTCTTGTCAAGGAGGGGCAAACCCTGAGAGGCAGCACCCAGAGGCTGCCAAGTGCCCCAGGCAGAGCACTTTGCCCCACAGCTGCCTCAGCCCCTCCTTTACACAAGAAGGCTTGCAAGGACTCCTGGAAGAGTCCCAGTGACCCACGAGCTCTGGGGGAGCCTTGCCAACAAGGATCAGTGCTCCCTAAGGCTCAAGGAACACACAGCTCCAGGGTCTCAGTAAAAATGACTCCCTTCTCTGCCATGGTGCTGTTGCCCTGCCTGAGAACTCAGCTCTTTGCCCCAGCCCTGGAGGGCACGAGACAGCAGCTGCCCCACAGAGGGGCTGATCAGCCCCTGCCAGGCCCTGCAGCTCCCTGGCTCCTTCACTGCACAGCTCCAGGCACTGCCTGGCCCCAGCTCCACCTGCTGTACACAATGGCAGCCCAGGTACTGCCTGGATGGCTCTGCCTGGCACAGGGAACAGCACCAGGGAGCTGCATCCCTCTGGGCATCACACTGACACCCACAGCAGCACAGCAGCATGGAATTCTGCTGCAGCAACGACGACTTTTGCTCTCAACTCTGACAACATTAAAGCTCAAAATGGGAAGCAGAGGGAAGGACAAAAACTGGAGCTGACCTGCCACATCAAGGGCTGCTTTCCCCTTGTCAGACCTTGCCCTCCCCACTCTTGCTGGGAGCCACTTCCCCCCTGCCATGTGCCCTCACGGACAGAGCCAGAGCCTGACTCTCAGCAGCTGCTTGCTGTGGCCCAAACCAGTGCACGGTGCTCACAACCAGCACAACCCCACCTCTTGCAGCCAGAAGGAGAGGAGGCCCTCAGGAAATTTGTTCCACCTCAAGCACCAAAAACAAGGCCAATCAATGATATCATTCCTGGTGCCTTTAGAAGAGGGCCCAGGACCATGCTGAGCTGTGAGCAAACGTGCTTTTCACCATGGGCTGCGGCCCAAGCACTGCTGTTCTCGTGTCCAGCTGGCACAACATGAGGGCATTCAGCAGCACTTCTCCTTGGCAGCTGCAGCCAGCACAGCCTGGGCAAGGCAGTGCCTGCGGGAGGCCAGGCAAGGGCTGGTACCTGGCTGTGATGATCAGGGCTGCCACTCCCTTGCCAATACCCTCCAGGTCCACCAGCAATCTCCGGTAGAACTCCATCACCGTGTTGGAGCACAGGGTCACCTGGTGGAAGAGAAGAACAGTCAATTCTTCCTTCCAAAAGCTCATTACCCACGGGTGATATCCTCCAGTTCCTGAGGGAGGATTTGCCCTTCATTCTTCTGCTGCTCCATATGTAGAGCACAGTCTCAGAGTAACAAAAGCCTTCTGGCAATACCAGATTTGTTTAACACACCTTGCTATCAGGGAGCAGGTCAGCTACATTAAAACATTAGACTACAGCTCCATGCACCACTGCATTCAAATTAAGGGGCCAATTGCTCATCTGACTACAAAGACATCCATGCAGAGGAAATCTGACTTGACCACAATGAGTTCAGCTTTACAGCAGGAGGCTGAGGGCAAAGTGTGGCCCAGCAGGTGCTGGGCAGTTCATGGCTGCCCTGGGACCCCGAGCCCAGGCTGGCTCTGAGAACTCCAGCCCCAAGCCAGGAGTGGGGAACTGTGCTGGGGTGGGCATTGACCAGAGGCAGAACCCTCAGAACTGCCCCAGGCTGGGCATTGACCACAGGCAGAACCCTCAGAGCCTCTTGCTCAACACCGCAAGAGACAAGCCACCAACGGGACCAGGCAGAGAAGAAAGGAGAAGGATCTCTATCTTGAAGTTCCACAAGGAAGGGTTTATTCCAAGCAAATGGATCAGAGCCAAAAGAGCCCTGCACACTCCTGCACAAGGAATTTTGTAGAGATACAAATCAGGGGGTGGATACAAACAGCAAACCAAAAGAGAATCCTCAGCAGAGCACTGAGGGGATTACATCAAGTGTCTGGGGCCACTTTGGATAGGAGGGTGGGGAGGATGGCTCACATGGGCCAATGGGGCCTCCAGGAATAGGGGAATTCCAAAGGGGTGTTGCAGACAGGGATTGGCTCCAGGTTAAATTGGCAAAGAAGGTTGGGGAACAAAAGGGGCTGGGTTTGACAGGAAGGGAGAGAGCTGGAACAAGGGGCAGGGAATGGCATGAGGGACAGCTTTGTGGGAGGGTAAAACCCAGGGGTAAACCAACTCGGGGAGAACACGGGGTACAACAGAACAAACCACTTAACAAGGAATCAATACAATAAATTTGAACCGCTACACATGGCTGCAGATTTTTTTGTCTCCACTGGAGCTTCCTGCAGTGAACACAAATCATTCTGCTCCCCAGGAGGAGGGAAATGACACCACGAAGAAAAGCTAACTGCTTTATACAATGACATCTCTCTAACAGCCACCTTCTGCCCTCATCCTTGCTCTGCCCCGTTGCAATCAAATCAGTCGCTCTCAAAAACACAAGAATGGCTTCAGGCCTTGGCCATAAGGTCTGTGAGCTCAGCATATGATTTTGGAAAGCAAACAGTGCTCCCTGAGGAACATCCCGAGTAAGCCAGCTAGCAGAGGCCTCCCAGCAGTGCAGATCTCTCAGTGCCAGGATGCTCCAAGCTGGCACCAGAGCTAAAGCCCACCCACCCTGCAGTGCAGCTCCAGCCCTGGTGCTGCGGTGTCAGTGGCTGGGCTCTTGCCGTACCTCGATGTCCTGGTGTCCCTGGGGGAGGATGGTGCCTTGGCTGGGATTCATGGTGAACTCCCTGGGCTCCACATGGAAATGGATTCCCTTCCTCCAGGCCGGGTCGGTGTCCCTGCGGATCTGATCCACGCTGTCCACAGCCGGCTGCGTGCCATCGTCCGACATGCGGAGCTGGAACGCCAGGGGCACCGCGGAGCTGTTGGTGAGGCGGCAGCGCTGCGTGTAGGGAAAGCCTGGGCAAGGACACAAATATCCATTCAGGCACCCAGCAGGGCATGATCCTGGGGGCAAGATACTACAGCTCACCTAGAAGCTGCATAAGGAACTAATCGTCACTTAGTTCCCTTTGACACAGATTCCAGACTGCAGCCTTGAAAATGCCCACTCCTAGCCCTGCTGAACACTGCAAGCTTCTCTCTTTGGGATGGGAACCAGCTCCCTCACCTGCCCCAAACCAGCACCAGTTCTCTCTCAGTGATGAGTGTGCACCCAGACCCAGCATTTACTCTGAGAATTCAAGCTGTCCAATTCCCTGCTCAGCCTGCCAACACTCCCACCTTTTTCAAGACATATAAACAGTGAGTTGTCAGTGAGAAGAAGCTACAGCGAAAGAAAGTGAGGATGGAATCAGGAACTAGAACGTGATGCAAAGCACCCTAATGCAGCTTCTCTCTGCAGGACCCTTAAGGCATCTCTTGCTTTGGGCCAAACAGACTGAGCACATGACAGCTCAGAGCCCACTCAACTGGGGACACAGCCAAGCCTTGCTTTGAGATTAGCAATTAGGAACCAGGTCCCACCTCAGCCCACAAACAGGGACATCACAGCCATGCTGCTCACTGAGAGTGCTGCCTGCAAGGCTTCACCCCACTTTGGCTCTGAGATTTGCTTTCCATCCTGCAAAGCCAGAGATACAGCCACTCATAGTGGGGATGTCCTGCAGAGCGCGCAGAGCAGCCACAGCCTGCTCTGCACTGCACATCTGGCTGGGCTGACCAGCTCTGTGGGGAGGAGACTTCTCCCCAGGCCTGCTCACCAAGAGTCACTGGGACACAGATGGGGAGAAAAAACAACTGCAGCTGCAGCCCAGAGCTTCTCTGTGCCCATCCAAGTGACCACTGCCAGCTCCAGCAGGGACTCCAGCAGGGAGGCAAGAGAGGCACAAAAAGGACAAACCCAGATGTCAAAACCTCCAATGAGACTGAGGCCAGCACACGCAGACAACAGTCAACAGTTACAAAGAAGCAAAGATACAACAGCTGCCTTCAGCCAAAGAGCCCTTAGGAATGAAATTGGATTCAGCAGGATCTGAATCTCCTGCTTCAGACCCATATTTCCATCGCTTGCCTTTCGTGTTTCATTCCTTCCAAAGGCAACTTGACAAGCGCCTCCGTGGTGATGCAGGCTGGGGAAGAAGCAGCTCAAAAAAGGCAATGAGTTTCCTTCAGAAGTTCATGAACTTCATTGTTCTGGGTTTAGGCTTGGCAGTGAATGTTGCCCTTGGTCTGGGAAGGGGGATAGCAGTTCTGGGGGGTTCTGGGGGGGTTTGGCCCTGGGCTGGGCTTTTCCCTTGGGGTTTTTTGGGAGTTGTGGCGTGATGCCGTGGGCGGCTGTGCAGTGGGAGCTGAGGCTGGGCAGGGAGCGGAGCTTCCCTTCCTCCCGCTCGGGGGTCGCAGCTCGGCCGCTGCTGCTGCGGGAGGTTTGTGCTTGGCCCGGGGCTGCCCTGGCTGCAGCTCAGCGCTGGCACCGACCCTGCCTGCCTGCCCCGCTGCTGCTGCTGCTGCTGGGCACTGCCCACATCCCCCTGCCCTCTGGGGCTGTGCAAAAGGAGCATTTCCTCCTTCCCTTCCCTTTCTGCACCGGCTGGGGGGGGATCACTGCCCTGCCAGAGCCCACAGCTCCTCCTGCTGTGACCACAACTCCACCAAAGGGGAAAAACAGGACTTGGCATCTGGGAGATGTCTGTTCTTGTCTTGTCTGTGCTCTCCTGAGATAGTCTAGCAAAGAACTGTTATTCCTTTTCCCACAGTTTTGCCTGGGAGCCCTGTCATTTCAAAGGGATAATCATTTGGAGGGAGGGGCTCATCTTTCCATTGCAGCAAGATTCCCACCTTCCTTGGCAGACATCTGTCTTTTAAAGCAGCACAGAGACACCAGAAAATACTGCCTTTCTATTCCTTGCTTCCATTGGATCTCACAATGGCAAAATGCCCCCTGAGGCAGCAGCAGCAGCAGCAGCCCTGCAGTTCACAGCCTGAAGAGGCTGCTGGGGCAGAGCAGGAGTGAGGGATGCTTTTCTGTTGGAAGGCACAGAGCCCTGAGGCTGTGTCCCAGCCCAGGGAACACTCACCAAAGGAGATGTCCCCGAAGTCGAGCTCAGCCAGGTCGAAGTGTAAACTCGGTGCAGTGACGCTGCCCCTGGAGGCCGAGGACAGAGCAGGCAATGGCTCGGTTAAAGGCACAAGACTCTGTGCTTTGATGCTCAGGGACAGCTCATGGGAAATGTGCTTCTGCCCAGCAGCTGCTGGGCTTTGTGCCCTTCTACAGCCCCAGTGAGGAAACAAAAGTTCCTGGCCCTGGTGCTTTGTTGCTGGTCAATCTGTCACTTCAAATGTGTTCTGGGGACTTTGTTGATGAATGCATCACACACAGAAACAAAGAGAACATCTGCCAAGCTGAACTTTGTTCATGTCAGTAGTAACAGCTGATGAACTCGCTTCAGGTTCTGCTCATTAAGGACCTCTTGCTGTAATTATGGGCTGACCTGTTCCCATTGCCACTGGTGAGAACATCACTGCTGGCTGATGGAGAAGCCTTGGGCCAGCAATGTTCATGTGCTGGACGTGAGACTTTGGAGGGAGGGGAGGAAAGACAAGGCCCCAGCAGCCCCACAGCCAGATCAGTGCTCGTGCTCCTGCATCTGCCCCGGGGCTGATGCCAGCACTGCTGCAGCTCTGCTGGGGCTGGGGGGATCAGGGCCTGCTGGGGGCAAGGCACAGCATTCTGTTCTTAGTCTTTGGCCAGAAATTTCACCACAATAGAGAAGCTGCCAGTTAGGGGAATCCCTGGCCAAGCTTCAGCACTACCTTCCATTCCATTCCCTTCCCACTCCTGCCCCATGTTACATGCTCCTGCCTTCAGGTGGCAGGATGGGAATAACATTCCAGGGATGACTTCAGGGCTTGCCTGAGAAAGAGGGTGTCTTCTACTTTTCAAATTATCAGGAGAAGAGGATCCAGCCAAGTTCAGGACTCAGCCGTCAGCACTGAAAAACTGAGTGCAAATCAGCCCCCGCATCTCTTCAATCCCTGGGCGGTACCCACCAGACTCCTCCGTTCCTGCTGTAGCACTCATCTCTCACACACACCTGGCTCCCCAAGACCCAAAGACACAAGCTCTACAAGTCTACAGCTAAACGTAACTCCTCTGAATTTCAGCCAACACCACTAAACTGTTCCCTGAGCCCACAGCTAGAAGAGCTGTGAAGGAGACATCCCTGACACTGTAAGAACCAAAGGAAAATCACTGCCAAGAGATAGGCCTGGAAAGCTAAATTTTGGGCTTTTCTCTGTTAATTGTGAGCTGCTCCTTAAGACACTTCTCATCCTGTTAGATCCATCCTCTCAATGAATCACTGCTGCACCTGACAGGCAGAAAATATAAGGTATGGAGGGGTTTTAAAAAGGTTGTTTTCTTCTGCTTTTATAACTAGGTCCATTGACATGTTTGTTTTCTTGTATGGCATCTAAAGACAGGTCCATGTCTCCCAATGGCACCTTGCAACCCCCAGACACTGCTCTTGCTTTGAGCAGTGTGTTTGCTCAGATGATTTCCAGAGGTCCCCTCCAGGACCACTGCAAAGCCACGTGCCTGTGGCCTCCCAGAGAATGGCTCTGTTTGGCTGACAGTGCTGAGGAAGCATTTCCGAAGCTGCTTGTGCTCAGCAGGGTGCAAGCCAGCTCCCAACATGTTCCAGCAGCCTCCAGGGAATCTGGGACACAGAAAGCTCCAAGGCCACTGAAAGCAAGAGCAGATGCCTTCCATCCTGCTCACTTCCAGCCAGGCTGCAGGGCAGCAGATCCGATGCTTGGTTCCTTCTATAGCTCTTTCCCAACTCTGCTCTCACCCAAAGGTGTTTGCACAGTGACAGATGAGCTGCCTCACCTCTGGGTGCTCAGCTGGTACCGAGCTGCCCGGGCACCGACATTGCGTACCAGCCGAGTCTGCTGGGCGCTGACCTTGACTGGACACTTGGAGAAGTCCAGCTGGGCAGGGAAGTCCAGCACAGCTCGGGCACCAATGGCCCGAATTGGCACAACGATCCTTTCCCTTGCAGTGAGGCACACCAGCTCGTGGCAATAATCCTGCAGGAAAAGAAACTGGCTCAGCACAGGACATTTAGTGCCATCCCCATGGCAGAAGAAAAACCATTTCCTATACCCCTTCAAGGGCATCCATTTACCTATTGCACCCTCAAATGAACACGAAGTTCTACTACTATGTCACATTTTAAAGGCACCAGTGCACTTTGCAAAATCTGTCTCAGTGGCATTCAGCTCTTGTGTCACTTGGCTCATAGAGATAACAGCCCTAGGCCACCATCATTCCTACTCTAAACTTTAATGATGTTAAAGAATTCCTAAGCCCCTTCTAAGCAACATGGAGCTGGGGAACACAGGACATTGCTCTTTAGGCTTCTTTATTCCCACTGTCTGAGAATAGGACAAAGTGTTCAACTGACTCTAAGCAGCAAAAGGAAGAGGAGAAAACAGCTGCACCCAAAGACATCCTGCACCTCTGGCCTGGTGCAGAAACATCAGTTGGCTCACAACTCCCCTCTAACTTTGCCTGTCCAACCAAGTCAGGAGAAGAACAGTGCTAAGAGGTAGCAGGATGCTGTTGGAAAGGGCCTCTCTTTGTTTCCCTGCCAGGCTTCCTCCCTTCCATGCCATGCCCTCAACCCTTCTGTATGAACAAGCCTCCAGATCAGAACATGAACCCTCCAGATCCCAGCACTGAGATCAGACTTGCCAGGGCCTCAGCACTGCTGTTCAAACCTCCCCACAAAAAGCACCTTTGGCACGGAATGGGTGCCAGCTGACAGAGCAAGCACAGCGACAGGCATGAAGACAGAGCCCCAGCAGTGTCACTGCCACGGGCACTGGGCCCACAGCTCTGCCTGCAGCTTGTACCTGCCCTACACCAGCTCCTTCAGGCAGGTGTCCAAGTCCCCTGCAGCTCAGCAATCTCCTGCTGACCAAGGGCACCCAGAGCCCAGTGTGCCTGTGCCAGGCCAGGCTCACAGGCACAGCACATCCTCTGCCCTGGCCCTGCAGCTGTGCCATGCTCATTTGTGCTCTGGGACAGCACAGCTGCAAGGCTGCACAACAGAGGGAGTGAAAAAGCACCGGCTTTGCTCCAGCCCAGGGGCAGGCAGGGAAGCTGTTGGCAGTCCAGGAAGGAGGAAATCTCTCTGACCTCTTTGTTCCTCTGGTGTTTTCCATCAGAATGAAACCCCTTCCACTGCACCTAGAGATGGCCCAACATCTATCAGCAGCCCTCTGTCATTTTCATCCTGTTTCCTGTGCATCTTCCCTTGGCAATGCTCAGCAATGTGCAGGGAGGGGAAGCAGAGCCTCTCAGGCCTGGCTGCAGTGCCTGCCAGCAGTGCCAAGGTGTGACTGGCTGCAGGCTGCCTGCCCACGCCTGGAGCCCAGCTCACAGCATGCAATGGGCTGGAGCCAGAGTGCAGGGAAAACAATGGCTGTGGAGATCATTGTGTGCTGTGGCTCCTCCAGCCTCACCTCGTTCTTGCTGGGGGTGAAGCGGATGCGCACAGGGGCAGAGGCGCCCGGCGGCACGGCACGGTACACATCGCTGGAGCTCACCAGCTGGAAGTAAGGTGAGCTCTCCATGGAGAGCTTCACCACGTGAAGAAACTGCAGCAAAGACATGAAATTTGATTTTGCCACTTGTGGAAACAGGACGAGAGGAGACCTGTCCATGGCCTGCTACCATCCCTCCCTTGCCCCTTTTCCAAAGCACTTTCAGCTGAGCAGGCACAGGCACATCATTCACAAGGCTGAACTTGAATCCCTTCTCTCTGGCTCCCGCATTTTGGCCAGGGGCAGTAGGGCAGTGCCTGCTGGGAAGGAAGGGCTGAGCAGGTCAGCACCAGCAGGATGGAGACACAGCATCTGAACCAAGTCACCTGCGTATTCAACAAGGCCAAAAAAACCTGCTGGCTTCTGCCTGCACACAGCCATGAAGTTGTCATGTTCCAGAGGGGGAATGTGCTACCTAAAAGCAAACCAGCACATTACTGTGGGGCAAGGAAGAAATTCCCTTCCAGCAGATCAGGTTTGGGTAGGGACCTTCTGGGGATACAGTCAGGCAGGCAGAGCAGCAAGACAGGAGACCAAACACTGGGGTCTTACTGGGAATAAAAGCAAACCTGAAAAGCAAAAGAAGGAATGAACACAGCAAGACAATCCCTAAAACAAGGAGATGGCAAAGAGAACTTAAATGGGCAGTAAAGCAGCAAGGAAGAATCATAAAACCATGAGAGCAACCAGCTTGCCAAAAGTAACAGAAACACAGACAGGCGGTGTCTATTGACCATGGGGCTTCAGAGGCATTTTCTGCCTGGAGAAACAGGACCAGCGCTGACTGACAGTGTGGTTCCAGTATGAAAAGCCAATCTTGGCTCTCCAGGGCTTCCTGCTGCCTGTGAAGGCAAGCTGGGCTGCTGGGCATTCCTGCCTGCAGCCAGGAGGCCAGGTTCTGCCCTCTGGGGTACCCATGCACAGCACACATGCATTTTCTAACACACTGATATCATAACCCCTGAGCACCAAAATGCTCTCCAAAAGTCTAAACCAGATGATTTGGACTCCCTCCTGTCTCCTCCCACCAGCCCACCCTTGGCACAAGCCTCACTTGAGAAAATGTTTCCCTGACTGAAATTCAAATGGTCTCAAGTTTTCCTCTTTACAGTGGAACACAACTGACATTTTTCAACTTTTCCCCTCTCAGCTCTCTTGGGAAACTGCAAAACAATCCCAATTTCTTCAGGTGAAGGTGGAAACCTCCAGGAACACATGGCTTTGGATGTGCTGTGCTTCTGCAAAGGGAAAGCAGAGCACCGTGTTGCTTTTGGAAAAGCTGAGCAGAGCTGGATGAAGCTGAGCAGGAGCCTCAAGTGGCACCTAAAGGCCTCTCACTGCTTCTGCTCCATCACTCTGATTGCAGGGCTCTTGCAGAACACGGTTCCTGCAGGGCCAATGCCATTAATGAGAAGTGATTCCAGCATAAAGTGCAGAAGGCTCAGCCCCTGAGCTTTGCCTGTGAACTGCATAAAGGGAGCCAAACTGGTTGAGAGAGGCAGAGATTCCTACCAGGAGCCAAGATTAACCAAGGACACACAGGGTGTGCTATAGACCCAAGGCAAAGCATGAGAGCAGGTAAGAACTGTACAGCACTCAACATTCCTGTCAATCCAGAGCTTTCGAGAGAAGGAAACTCCTTTGGGATAGACACCATCAACGCCTGGCCAAAATCTGGGCACAATTCCCAGCACAGGAAGATTTCCACCATCTTGCAGAACAAGGTGCTGAGACATTTTCTTCTGCATGTGCTGCAGCAGATAACTTGCTTTGCTCTACACTGAGGGAATGACAGCACTCTCCTCTTCCAGCACAGCGTTAAAGCTTCACGTGCCAGCACTTACCTTGTCCTTATTCATGAGAGACAGCACCATTTCAGAGACCTCCCGAGCGACGAAGTTCTGAAATACCAGCTCTGGTGGGGAAACCCCAAACCAGCTCTGTTTCGGGGCAGCTGATGGCAGCTGGAGAGGAGAGAGAGCAGGGAGAGCTTCAGCTGCTGGGAGGAAGGTTCATGCAGGAGAATCTTCCACTGATCCCCAGTGAAGTACAGACTCTGGGGGAGCACTTCTGCCCAGCCCACACTGGGCAAACAGTGGCTCACCCACCTCTGCTCTGAGCTGATCCACAGCTGCTGGGCCACACAGAGCAGGCTCAAGCCAAGCTGCTCTTCTGGCATGGATTTCTCCAGGTTTCTTTCTCCAGAATGCCAGGCAGCACTTTGCTAAAACACAGCCCTGTGCCCACGTCGTCACAGAGCTCTGGGGCACTGACTGAGCACTCATGGAGTAAGTAAAACCCATGAATTTACAGGAGACTCCATAGGAAAGGATTTGGGATGTCTTTTACTCTGAGACAGGGAAACCGAGGCCCACACAACTGCAAATATCTTTTCTGCTCTACAACTTAGACATCAGTAAGAAGAGCACAGGACCAGAGAAGGTTTGAGAGATGAGGTGACACTTGGCTGAAGCCAAAAGGTTATTAAGCAAAAGAATGGAATTTGTTGGTTCTGTGTGTTATTTCTGGTTTGCATTTGTTCAGGTTGGTTTGTTGAGTGTCACAGCGAGAGGGACAGGGTTGAAGACCTGACCAAAAGGAAGGAGGACGAGAAGGGAGGGCACAGAAAAGTTGGTGCTCAGTAGAGAATGGAAGCTCCTGAGTAGCCATCCAATGGCAAAGGGCACAGGGACCGCCCCAGCCGGGTACAAAGGGGATACAAAGATTGCCATTTTCTCAGAGGGTGTGTGTGTGCGCTTGGCTCTCAGGGAGGGAGACATCCCCGGCTCAGCTGAATCCTTACTAAGAAACACTTTTCCTTTGCTTTGATGATTTTGTTCCTTTTCATTGTATTTAAAAGTTAGTGTGTTCCAAAGAGAGGAAAAGGCAAAAATAAAAAGACAAATGAGCTGAAAATAAAAAGACAAGTGAGGTGAATGCTGAATGAGGATAAGTTTCAGTTATTTTCTCAGCAACTTGGGTAAAAGTAGAGTTGGTATCTCCTTTTTCAGTGGCCTTTAAATGGGTGCTTTCTTGTCATTACTGCGATCTTATTTCATGCCATTGCAGAGGCACGTCTGGAATGACACAACAACAGCAAATGCTTCTGGAGCAGAGACATTGCTTGGAGAAAACTCTGCCCTGCTTTGTCTGCCTTCTCCAGCCACACTGCTGTCACTGCAGAGACACAAGCAGGTCTCCTCTGTGACTTCACAGCAGACACATTCTGCTGAAGGGAGTGGCTGCAGCACACTGTCCCTTAGCTGTGCCCTTCCCTGAGGTGTTCCCAAGGCCCCTCTCCAGGACAATCCTTTACCTGGATTGTGTTCCATGTCTCTTGCTTCCAATTTCCTACTCAACAGCCCACCTCAGTCACCTACCCGTTTGGACTGTGCTTTGTACCAAACTAGTCCTGCCAGAAAAGCAGCTTTAAACACACCTCTGAGAAGGCACTGATCCAGACAAAGCACATCCATTCCCCTCTGCCCAGAGCCAGTCCCCTGTACATCTGGCAGCCTGCAAAATCTAACACCCCGTCAGGGTCCAACACATTGTTCCAGCCCAAAGCAGAAATGCAATTTGTTGTGTTCAATCTGAAGTAATTCCTGCAGATCCTTGGCCTTCAAAGGCCAACGCTGCCACTCTGCAGCGAATCCTGTGACCCCGAGCATTTGATGGTGACCACACCAAAGCAAGAGGTGGCTCCTTCAGCAGGAGAATGGCAAAGGGCAATTTTGGGTCTCTGTGTCCCCAGCCTTCCTCCCATTGTTTTAGCAATGGCAGCTGCACTCCAGCACACCCCAGCAGCTTCAGCAGAGGGTATTTGTGTTGGCTTAGTGCAGATCAGGACTCCCAGTCCACCACTCCCAGCACTTTGCAATGACAGCAGGACCTGGACACTGAGGTATTTTGCTGGAGGCAAGCCTGTCACAAACACACACCCTCTTCAAACTTCATGTGAAACAGAAAGGAAAAGAGCAGGAAAAGGCTACCTTTGGGCGAGTCTCACTCCTGTCTAGAAATGGGCCAATTCTGGGCAGAATACTCCCCCCAGTGCTGGCCTCCTTCTTCCTGCTGAGAAACTTCTCCCTCTGGAACTTAGAGGGAAGCAGCTGAAAGGCAAAAGTAAACCAGCTAGAGCCTCAGAGTTGTGCTTGTTCAGAAAGGCTTTTCTTGAACAAGTGGCACTGGTGAATAACTTGTGATCACAGCCACTAGGACAGCCCTGGGAGCCCTGGGAATTTCCGGCTGAAATACTTAGCCTCAGTGAATTAATAATAAAGAGTGGAACACACATACTCCAGCCATATGGCTCTGTCCCATTGGCTTCTCCATGATTGCATGGGACATGGTTGGGGATTTCTGCTCTTTGGGCATTTGTTTCCTCTTATGTTTCGTTGGATTGAGGCAGTGACCTTTCCAGAGAATGGGGAGGAGCTCTCAGAACTGCCTGAACTCCATCCCTGCACAACGCTCAGAACTCACAGCAAGGAGATATCGCTGCTGGATGAGTCCAAGAGATGCAAGAAGGGAACACTGTACCAAGAGTGAGGTGCACAGGAATGTGTCCAGGTTTTAGTTCTCCCTGTTAATTGTTTTCTCTGTCTGGGCTGACAGAGCCCTCCACAGAAGAAAACAGAGGCATCTCCTTGACAGAGCCTCAGCAGTGGGGCATCTTCAGCCAAGTGAGCTTTGTGGCCCTGGCTCCAGCGCTGCCTGCAGGGCTGCATCTGTGCCCACACAGGAGCTGGGAGAGAACAGCTGCTTTGGAAGCTCTTCCAGCTGGGACCAGCCGTGGCTCTCAAGGCTTTGGGCAGAGTTTGAGCTTCCCCCCGCAACATGCCCAAGTGCCCAAGGGCAGGATGGTCAGAGCAGCACAGGTGAGTGCCCAGCCTGACAGAAGGAATTCCTGTGGCAAAGGGAAAGGGACAGAACACATGCTCAGGCCTTCAGCTGTGCATTGGTTTCACTTGGCTCTGCTGGCACAGCCAGGCAAGACACAGCTGAAGCATCCCACAGTGTTCCCTATTGCACCAGGACAGCCCCAGCAACAGCAGCACAGCACAAAGGGCTGGGCAGGGGCTCTGCAGCTTCACAGCACTGCTGGACAACAGGGGCAGGGAGAGCAGGGACACCAGGGCAGTGCCAGCCTTAACACAGCCACAGTGGGTACTCACAGTATGAGGCTTCAGCCCTTCCCTGGACAAAAGACGAGGTGTTGTTGGTGTCTTCTTTGGCAATCCAGACGCCATTTCCAAGGGACGATGTCGCAGGTTAGCGACAATGCCTCAACAAAACTGGAAGGAGCAACAATGGAACTCTGAAAATCCACAACCCAATTCATGGCAGCTTCAAGGCATATTCTGGTGCTAAAAATGGTACATTACTTGAAAGTAGCTAAGTGCTTGTTTGGTGTAAGTAGCTAGTATAGTTAGGCCACTAGTTGGACTTTATTTGAACTATATGGCTACCTTGTGCAATTCAAAGTTAGATCATACTGAAACCTGGAGCTAAAAATCTGAACATTAATAACAGTTCGAAGAGACAAAACTGTAGCCTAAATATTACTCAAAAATAGCTAGAGTGGGCCTCCTCTTCTTTAGGCTAAAGCACCCTTGCTCTATCAACTGCTCCTCACAGCTGAGAGACTAATGAGAGACTGGAATGTTATGGCTAATGGCTTAAATATCATTATAAAGGACTTTCTGCCCATTGTGACAAAACTGTATAAAGAAGCTGCGACCACCCAAGCCCACCCCTCCTGACTGGAACTTGGCACTGTGAGTTAAGCTGCCTAAGGGAACTTGAGACAAGATCAAGGTGACACTATTGTCCCATTAGCTCAGGTCTGGGGAGAAGTAAACAAGGCTGAGGAGAAAAACCTATCCACAACAAAGCCAAACCCAGCAGCTGTCCTGAAAATCAGCTCTGTCTGGGTTCAGGCTGGGGAAGTCATAGCCACAGACTCTTCTGCTGAGGCCAGGTTTGCACACAAACCTCCCAGCTAAGACCTCCACAGTGCCTCCAGACCCATTCCTGAGGCCTTGCACCAGACGACTGCAGGGCATGCAAAGCAACACAACAAATCTGAAAATCCAGAACCCAACTCATGGCAGACTCAAAGGATATATGGGTGCTAAAGATTTTATATTATTTGAAAGTAGCAAGAGACAGATTCCAACTTGCCCCACCCCTGGGAGGTACCTGGGCAAAGTATCACCTTGCCCAAATCTGCATTAACCCAGTGGAGTCTTACATTTTGCCAGACCTCACCACAGAGAAGACCACAAGAGGATTTAATGGTAGGCCAATGGGATCCATGGAATGGTGATATTTTCTACTAAATCTCTCTGTCACTCTCTTTCTCCTCCCCCCCTTCCCAACCTCCATTCCACTCCCACTTTTTCTTTTCTTTCTCTCTCTTTCTCCCTCACATTTACTGTTCCATAAAATCCAGACCATTGGCTTTGGCATATGGTCTCGTCTGCACCTCAACACAGAGGCATCTCCCTAAAAATTTTAAAACCCAGATGATAAAAACCCACTGAAACTTGAACAGAACTCATTCACCTTTAAGCAGTTTAAGCAGTTACTATAGGGAAAAAATGTATAGACTACTATCTTTAGAAAATGTTGCACTTCTTCAGTAAAAAAAGCACAATCAGTAGTCCATTTATTGTTCATCCTCTCAGGTGTACATGTCACTGAACTACTGCGCCAGAAGACTGGCATGATCACATTCTCTGTATCCCTTTGGCATTCTCTTTCAGAGCACAGATGAAACAAAACCAAAAAGTTCAACTTTAGTCGGTCTTTACCTTCAAATGAAATTCAGGACTCCCTAGCAGACACCAGTGTTCTGCACGCTGCGGAGCTTTTCGCAGAGGCCAATGCTCTGCACCTTTAGCAATTCTCTACGCCGACAGTTCCCCTGGCGAATGGCCCGGTGCAGCCGCCTGCAGGAGCCCAGGCTGCGCACACCCAGCCAGGGCCGCGCTCTCAGGCAACTGAGGCCGCGCCGCTGTCACAGACGCTGAGGGCCCGGGCGCGGTTACCGGGCAACCGCGGCACCGAGTGCGGGGCCGGGTGGGGCCGGGCCGGGCCGCAGGGATTTGCAAAGGAGATTGGCACTGCAGCGACGGACTGCAGTTTGGGGCTTCCCAAGAGTCTTTCTGTAACTAATGAAAGGTTAAAATGTGGTGACGAAGGCACCTATGCCAGGTCTGTACATTGCTCTTTGCAGCACTAGTATCCGACTCTGGCTGGAACAGCAGGAGGGGCTGAGGCAGCAGGGAAGGGGGCTCAGCCTGGAGGAAAGGAGGCTCAGGGGGGACCTTCTGGCTCTGCGCAACTCCCTGACAGGAGGGAACAAGAGGCTGCTGCAAGTTCAGGCAGCGCCGGAGCCGCCTGGCTCCCCCTCTCCTCCCCCGCTCCGCCTCTTCCTCCCTCCCTCCTCCTCCTCCTCCTCTCCCGCAGCCCTCGCAGCCCCCGGGAGGGGCGGGGATGGAGCCGGGACAGGTCGGAACGCAGAGAGGCCTGGGGGGATGCCAGGACTGGGAGTGACTGGGCTGTACTGGGATCATCCTGGGAGCAGCTCCTGGGTGACTGAGTTCTACTGGGATCATCCTGGGATCACACTGGCAGTGAGGAGGAGCAGCGCGATGGCTCCAGCACTGGGGCTGAGGGCGCTCCTGGGGGGAGTATTTTCTTGTTGGGAAAATTAATCCAGAAACACCAGAGGTTTATGTTCACAAAGGAGACAGAGGAGTCCTTTCTGGCTTTATTCCAATAAAGGGAGAGGCCATGGGGCATTCCCCTGGGATCTCTTGAAATTTTGGAGGATGCAACCTTCTTTTTATCCTAATTTCCTGGCCACATTTCCCTTCTCTCTTTCCCCTTGGCTGAGGTGCTTGAGAGGTACAGATGCCCTGCTACGCCTGACACCGAAGATTTCCCAAAGATTTCCCTCTAATGTATAACCCTCCCTTTTAGTTTTTAATTCTTACGGAGTTTAGGGGTTTTTCTTCCCCATTGTTTCTTTCATTTCTCAATGGCTTATTTTGTTTATCTGCAAACATAAAGTGTATTTGTAAAAGCAAATATCTTTTTCCAATCATCAATCAGTGGAATCCTTCCCATTGTTTCTTTTATCTTCCAGAGCTGGTTTTATCTACGAGCAGACCCACAAATTGTTAGTAAAAACAAATCCACTATTCCTCTCCTTTACAGCTTACAAGAAGATTTCAGCTCTAAAAACAAAGCATCTTCTCAGCCCTCTCATCTAAGACTTAACTTCTTCTTTATTGACTTTAGTGTCTTCATGTTGTTTTTTATATACTTGCATTTTGTTCTTTTCTCTCACTCAGAAGAAGACTGAAGTACTGAAAAACTTAACATCACGCATGAGGCCTACCTAACCCACCAATTACTACTAACAGAAAGCTGTGGCTCAGTTGTGTTCAGATCAGCTTTATAGTTAGTGTTTAGTTTTCTACACCAGCCACAGAAGTCTCTGGTCTCAGCCACGCTAAGAAGAAGAAGAAGCAGCCTGACAGCGAGATCTTCACAGCCACAGCCAGCCCTGCTCTGGCTAAAGCTCCGCAGCCTCCCCTGTCTCCTTGCCCAGCAGCTGCTGAGGCCCAGCGCGGCCAAACCAGAGCCCATGGAGAGAGAAGCCAGCAAGCAGCCCAGAAAATAGAAAAGAAGCCCAGCCTGCAGCAAGACTGCCCAGCCCAGCCCAGACACAGAGCAGAAGCCAAAACCCAGCAGCTCCCTGCTGACCAACAAAGAAAAAAAGTTTCTGAATTTTTTCATCTTTACCATGTGTGTTTCACAAAAGCGTGTCTAGCTTTCAGTAGCTCAACAGACTGTCAGATACACAAAAAACTTTGCATCACTTCCCTAAATTTCCTCCCACTCCAAAGCATAACACAGGGCCGCTGGGAGCAACTGGGATCGGACTGGGAGCAACTGGGAGCAACCAGGACCATACTAGGAGCAACTGGGATCATCATGGCATCAGAGAAGGATCATATTGAGAGGGACTGGGTCTGTGCTAGAGGCAACTGGGATCACACTGGGAGGAAATGGGGACATGCTGGGGACCAATGGGATCATACTGGGAGCAACTGGCACCACACTGAGGGTGACTGGGATCCTTCTGGAATCATACTGGAAGTGATTGGGAACAGGCTGAGGGCAACTGGGACCATGCTGGGGCAACTGGGATATACAGGAAGTGACAGGAATCATGTTGGAGGTTACTGGGAGTGGTTATGAGCAATTGGAATAATGCTAGAAACTACTGGGAGCAACTGGGAGTGAGTGGAAACACATTAAGGACAACTGGGATATACTGGGGGAGACCAGGAGTGACTGGGATCACAGAGGAAGCTTAAAGTTACTGGAATAATACTGGGAGTATCTGGGAGTGACTGGAATCATACTGGGGGCAAATGGCACTGTACTGAGAGTGACTGGGTTCATATTGGAATCATACTGGGAAGGACTGGAACCATACTGGGAGTGCCTGGAGCTATGGTAGGGGTGAATGGGAACAGCTGGGACTGTGCTGGGACCATGCTGGGATCATACTGGGATCATACTGGGAGTGACTGGGATGATACTGGGATCACACTGAGTGTAACTGGAAGTGACTGGGAGCCACAGGGCCCATGCTGGGAGTGACCTGGGGGGAACTGGGGGAACTGGCCCAGCTGGGGCTGAGGGTTGTTCTCCCCCTGGGCTGCCCTGCGTCCTGCTGCTGTCCCTGGCCTCACAGAGCCGAGGGACAGGGGACAGCTGAGGGACAGGAGACAGGGGCAGGGACGTGGAGAGGTAGAAGGGAATTCCAGGGGGTCCTTGAGCCCAGGAAATGGGAGTCCAGGGTTTCCCAAAAAGGGGGGACCAGGGTGGGAACACTCGGGATGGGATGTTCGGGAAGGGGGAGTTTAGAGGGTCTCTGTTTTTGCAGAAAGGTGGGGCTGGGGGCTGGGAAAGGCAGGAATGGGGATCCAAGGTGCTCCAGGGCATCCTAGGGTGACGCCCATGGCAAGTCTGGAGGTTGGGAGCCATGGGATGGCCAGGAAAAGGGGAGCAGGGGGTCCTGATGTCCAGAATGGGGGATTCAGGGGGTCCCTGTGCAGGATAAGAGGAGCAGGGGGGTCCCGGTGCCAGGGGTCCCACTCCCCCCTGGGGCCCAAGGAGCGCCCCCAGCCCCAGCGCTGGAGCCATCGCGCTGCTCCTCCTCACTCCCAGGATGATCCCAGTAGAACTCAGTCACCCAGGAGCTGCTCCTAGTATGATCCCAGTTGCTCCCAGTCATTCTTTATTATGATGCAATTTGCCCCTGGCACAGTTCCAGTTGGTCTCAGTTGCTCCCTCTTTGATCCAGTGTGTTCCCAGTTCTCCCAGTTGCCCCTAGTGTAGCCCCAAGTAACTCCCAGTATGATGCCAGTCTCTCCCAGCAGGGCCGCAGTCATTCACACTTGCCCCCAGTTGCCCCCAGCATGGTCCCAGTTCCCCGCAGCACGCTCCCAGTGGCTCCCAGTCGCTCCTAGTCCAGTCCCAGTCATTGCCTGCATGGTCTCAGGCACTCCCAGTATATCCCAGCTGCCCTGAACATTCTCGTAGTCATTGCCAGGCACTCCCAGTTACCTCAGCATGGTTCAGCTGCCCCCAGTTTTATCCCAGTCACTGCCAGGACATCCCAGTTGTCACTAGCATGCATCCTGTCATTCCCAGTTGCTCCCAGTTCCTCCCACTGTGTGCACAGAGAGCTCCCAGCATGGGCCTGGTAGCTCCCAGTAACCCCAGTGTCACAATCCATCCTTATGAACGGGTTTCGTGATTGTTCATGGATTGATCTCAGGGTGCAAAAAGCCGACACAGTACAGGGGGATTTGCAGTAATAATCAAAACAAATGCACCTTTATTGAATGACCACAGCAAAATGCGATAGAGGGATTAAGGAAGAGAAAAATACAGAGAAAGAGAGAGAAAAGAGAGAGAGAGAGGGGGGTATAGCTACCAAACGTAAAGATGAAGTCCTTTGGTCCAGTCCAGTTGAGGATCCGCCTGTTACGTCAGGGAGATCTCAGAGGCACAGTTCATCTGGACCCCAATTATACTCTTTTTCAATGGGGGAAGGGAGAATGAATTTTGCAACTGAATCAAAGGTAGTTTTGGGGAAAGAATGGTGTTTTGAAAGGGTACACACAGTCCATGTTCGGCAGTGGGCGTGAGCCATTGTTTTTGTGGTCCAATGCTCACACCTGCAACATCCATCTTGCTTTGGTCAGCTTGCCTCTCCCCACACACCTCCCCCGGGTTGGGGGTCTCAGTCCCAGTCCTTGGAAAGTATAAGAGGGGGCCTTCTCACATGGGGGTTTGATGTCTTGGTCTCTTGATGAAGAGGCTTCTTACATCTCAGTCTGTGTGTCACGGTGGTTGCAAATGAGTGAGAGGGGTCTTCTGCAGGGTTCCACCACTCAGGAGAAGTCCAGCCAGACCGAGAGGTGGGGCAGCTTCCAAGGCTGTTGTTGCAAAAAGGGCACGGTGCCCTCTTCTTCTCATTGGGCTCAGTGTAGCATACAGCAAACAACACCTGTGGAAACAGTAGCTTAGCAATGCTCTCAGGTCTCAGGGCCTTGTGGCATATGACTTTCTCCTACAGAGGAGACGGGGGGATCTTCTCTTCAGTGGTCCTCAAATGACGATCGTGAGGCAGGTGAGGGAAAATTCGGACAGACTCTTACACCTGCTCAAGGGGAGGTCTCTGTCCCTGTCACTCCCTTGCTCTCCCCCCCTTTTCTCTTTCTTTCCATCTCTCTCTCTACCTCACATTTACTGTTCAATAAAATCCACTTTGGATTTGGTCTTGTTAGCGCCTTAATTGGGGCTGAGGCATCTCTCTGACAATTTTCTTAACCAGATTGCGACATGATTTTGGCACAGTGAGTTCAGGGCACTGTTGTCTGTCCCCAAGTGCCTTTGACAACAGCACGGTTCCTGTCCTCTGAGGAGGTTGTGGTTCTCTCTGGAGGAACTCTTGGAAACTTGGATGCAGCTTCCTCTGAGCAACTTACGGGAGAACTGATGAGGAAAATGGCTGTTGTGGGTGGCCAGTGAAAAGAAAATATTTTGTTGTCCTTCCTTGAAAAGTGTGTTAAAATCATTGGAGGAAAGGGAGCAAATGTTACCAGCGAGACTGACAAGGTTCATTCACCCCACAGTGAGGAACATAAGGCTGCTGAAAGTCCTACAAGAAGCCCAGCTCAAGTACCTAAATTCCTGAATATCTCCTGAATTCCCAGGCTTGGGTTCTTTGCCAAATGTGAGAATCATTTTTCTCTTGATCCCTGTCACCTTTGTGACAGCTACACAGAGCTTCCCCTTCCTTTTAATAATCTGTATTGGGCCAAATTTTCTCTTTTCTTCTATCAGAACCTGCCAGAAGCTGAGCTAAAGCTGTGCAGGAACCAATGAAACTTGGAATTGCCACATCACTGCTTGGATTGTCGGTTTATTCATATTTGGGATTTGTTTGCATTTCCATCACAAGTTACTTGTGGGAAGAGCAAATATTCTTCAAAGTGATTTATGCAGAGTTCAGTTTGATTTCTGTCAAGTTTATTTTGTCCAGTGCCCAGGAGATGCTCAAGGGGTCTCTGTGCCTCTCGCCCTGGGGGATGCTTGGGAGGGGCTTGGGAGGGTTGTCCCTGTCCCTGTCACCCCAAGCCATTCCCCAGGGGACAATAAAACCTCACTGAAACTGTAGCAAATTTTGCAAAAGTGGCAGTTAATGGAACAGTCAGTGCTACCTTGAGAACTTGGTAACAAATCAAGGCGGCCCAAGGTAATTATGGGGCTCTGTGGACACCTAAAGTAGAACATCTAGTAAATGGCAGGTATCGAAGGGAAGAACTTGATTTGTCTTCCCCAACAGTCTTGGGGACATTGGCAGGAGCAATTATGTCATTGTCTTCTTTATGGACTGTCAAGCTGACATAAAACCTGACTTGGAGGAAAATGTCCAAAGGCTTCACCCACAGAGACTTTTTGCCCTGAACTCCTGAGAAGAAAGGATTCTGTGCCCCAACAACCCCATAGCTCAGCCAGGGGCTCATGCACAGCCCCCCTGGCAAAGGCTGATCCCAATGGATGCTCCAAACCAGGCTGAGGGTTTGCAGCAGTGGGGGAACTGTCTCAGATGTGATGCACATCTTAAACTGATCAAAAGAAAAACAATGAGGCTGTACTCTCCTGGGAGAACTTGGAGCACTTTATAGGAATTAAAAAGACTATAAAAGGGCTGGAGGTGGACTTTGTACAAGGGCTTGGCATGGAAATGGCGTCACAATGACAGAGGGGAAAGATAGGTGGGATATTGGGAAGAAATTCTTCCCTGTGAGCATGGTGATGCCTTAACAGAGCCTGCCCCATTCCTGGAAGCATCCAAGACCAGCTTAGATGGGATCTTGCTGCAACCAGGTCTAGTGGAAAATGTTCCTTTACCTGTCCCTGACAGGGGGTGAAACGAGATGATCTTTTAGGTCCCTTCCAGCCCATGCCATTCCAAGACTCCATTATCTATGACTTAATGGGACCCACTGGCTCCCAGGAGTGGAGTGGGATGCGTTGCCTGGCAACAGGAGTTGTGTTGAGGAGGGCCTCAGTCCTGCAAGGGATTCGGAAGGAGAAGGAGCCTGCTGGCTGCTCATCATTTTTATCATTGCTTTGCTCATTGCTTCTATCAACCCTTTTGTTCACCCTGTTTGTCGTCCATTTTGCTCGTCTCTAACAGACCCAACTGGGCAGAAGGCTTGTGACAAATCAAGGACAGAGTGTGTGCAGACAAGGGGGAGAGGAGTGTGCTCCTACATCCTGGGGTGTGCCCCAGCCTTGCTGTGGTGTCATGGGTTCCTTTCTGTGCTGAAAGATGCTGTCCCAGTCTCTGGAGAAGCTGCAGAAGGAGAAAGCAGATCCATGGGACATGATGGCTGCAATGGACATGGTACAGTCTAAGGGGCCTCTGTGCCAGCCCAGGGCTTCCCGGGCAGGGTGACAAATGCCCCTTGTCCCTTGGGGGCTGGGTGGCAGAAATTGTCCCCTTGGGAGGGGGAATTTCCTGAGCTCATGGGGTCCCTCACCCTTCACATGGTGGGACCAAGCTCACCAGGGTGATGGGGCAAATGGGGCCACAGCACCCTGAAAGGGGCGTGATGGCCTGGAGGAAGCACTCCTCCCTCTGCCCCTCACACGCTGGCCCTGCCTGGCATTCCTCATCCCTTTCCCTGCCGCTCTCCTGCCGTTCCCCTCTGCTAGAAGGCGGACAAAGCTGCCTTGGACAGCAAAGTCGATTGCAGCCAGTTTGAAGAGAACATAGAGGAGCTGGATGGGAGGATTCAGGAGTTGCAGAGCCAGATTTCAGGCCAGGAGCAGCACTGGAACAATATGCAGCAGCAGTTCAGCAATGCAATTGAAGACAAGGTGAGGGGTATTTCGTCCCCACCATGAGGAACTGGCACCTTTGGGACTTGACAGCCTGCGGCAGCATCCCTCTGAGGATCCCCCTCCAGGCTTTTCCCTGGAGAGCTCCATGTCACATCCTGGAGCAGCTGGCTGAGGCTGTGCACCTGTTCACAGCTGGATCGCCTGGAGCTGAAGACTTTCTGTAAACACCTGGAGGACTCCTGGAACAGGAACATGGAGGAACTCGAGGATAGGCTGTTGCGTGAAAACGCCGCTGGGATTAAGAAGTGAGTGCAATGGAGATTCTGATGGCTTTGGGAACAGAGATGGCAACTGCTCCTCCCAGGCAGGGCTGTCACACACCATGCCCCTGAGCTGGGCCGTGTCCTGCCCTCCTGGCCATGCACACGGGGGGACTTTGGTGCCAGAGAGGGGCTGAAAGCACTGCAGGGGCTGCTTGAGATGGTGGCATGGGTGCCTGTGCCCTTCACCTGGCATCAGCCAGCACCTTGGGGATGGGGAGAAACAGGCTCAACAGGCCACGGTTCACCCTGCAATGGCTGTGAGCCTGTGCAGTGACCTGCCCAGCAGCTGGCTGCTGCAGGGAGCTGCTGCCTGTGTGCTGCAGGCCTGTGGCCTCAGGAGCTCAGCCGGCCCTCTTCCCTCACCCTCCTTAGGCAGCTGCCAGTCCCTTTCATGTGTCTGTCGTGTGACCGCATGCTCAGCGTGCAGGTTCCTGGCCAGTGAGTAGCACCAGTGCATCAAGGGCAGCAGGGCTGGCATGGGGGAGATGGGTGCCAGCAGTGACCCGCTGCGCTGGGCACAGGGGTGACAGTGTCTGCTTGGGAGGGGCTGATGTGGGGAGCCCCCTCTGCAGCCCTGCCCTTCAGCAGGGCCTATGGGGGCTCATCCCAAGGGCTACAGGCAGCGAGATGCCATGGGCTACAATCCCATGGCCTTGGGGGTGCTGCCTCCAACAGGAACAGGTTCGTTGTCCCCTGCCACACACCTGTGACCCCTGCCCTCCCCAGGTACCCCAAAAAACTCCTGTATTTGCAGCCGATGCCCCCTAGCAAGGAGCCACCGCCCAGCCAAAGGTAAGGGCTCTGAGGACACATTCCCCGTGCCTGGGGTGCAGGGTAGCCCTGACACAGCAAGGAGGGCTCTGCACCTGGGCTGGGGCAGAGGAGCCTGGGGGGACGGGGCAGGGTAGGGGAGCAGAAGGCAGCTGTGGAGGGCCAGTGCTTGCCCCAGGGCTGGGGGCTTTTGCATTCCTTGCCTTGCACTGCTCTGTCTGGCCCACTTCTCTGTCCCAAGGTTGCTGAAAGCACATCTGATGAGCTGTGTCTGTTTTCAGTCTGAGCTCAGGCTTGGTGGGGAATTGTGTGCCTCCTGTGAAAGGAGTTCCCAAAACCAATCCCTGCCAGCTGGTGTCCTGTGCACAGGGACCTGCCATGGCCATGGCCAGCACACCTTGCTGTGGGGACAGAGCCAGCAGATCAAGCCTGGTGGGATAGGCTCGGGGCTCCTGCAGCAGGTGGACAGGAGCTGGCAGGGACATGCCCCTGCAAGCAGCACTGCTAGTGCCCTCCCTGGCACAGCAGGGTGAGGCCCTGCATGCCACAGGGCTGGGCACTGAGCCTCCTCTGTCCCATCCCACAGGAGGCCGCTGGTCTGTGCCAGTGTCCCCCGTATGCCTCAGATCTCTGGGGACCATCAAAGCAGCAGTTTCACGATGCAGAACATCAAGGCTTCCCCACATACAAGTGCACAGCTGCAGCGTCTCCTGGTACACCACAACAAGGTAGGTGTGATGAAGGTAGAGACACAGAATGGTGACTGAGGCTTTAAGCATTGCTGACTATCCAGGAGGAATCTGTGCCTTCAGTCCCCAGGGAGACCTGGGTTGGGAGGATTATTGGGGGGTGCTGGATTGGGCCCTGCATTGCAGCCAGCTGCCCTCTCCTCCTCAGCCTAGTGTGACCCTGCTGCACGGTGATGGACACATCTCGAGGGGCCGTAATGACCAGCATCGCACAGTGATCAGGACACAGGATGCGTCAGATATGGCCCTGTCAGGGCAAGGGGGTCAGTGACGACAGGGGCCTGATTATCTGCAGGGTGCTAGCTGGGGGATGAGTAGGGCTCTGTGTACAGAGCTGGGTAATGTGGCATGGGTATTTTGCGTCTGGGGTAAGAAGGAAGGGGCAGAATGGAGCAGGAGGACTGGCACATGGGGCAACTGAGCTTGGAGCTGGAGTAACGTGGGAGAATGGCCATGCCCAGTGTGGGACAAGACCTTGAGTCCTGGTGCGCTGGGGCCAGCACCTGTGGCGGCTCACCCTTGTCCTTCACCGCCCAGGCCCTGCCGCCTCAGGACAGCACCGGACGGGCACAGCTCCTCGACAGCTCTCATGGGCCCCAGGGCTCGAGCAGCCTCTCCAGCCCCGCCAGACATCAACAGCCCCCGGCCAGCTGGAAAGGACTCAGTGCCCAATGCTCAACCTGGGACATCTTGTCCGAAGCGAGAAACACCTGTGACAACTGTCATAAGGAACTTGACTTTTTACTTGTATATAATAACTAAGTTAGTTGTATATAGTTATTAGGTTAATAAAAACTGTTAAAATTATGGGCAGAGCCTTGTCTCACAGCCTGCCTCTCCCCAGGCTCCCTGGTGCTCCTTCAGCTCCTTCCCCCCTGCTGTGGTTCTGCCCCCGGGCTGAGCAGTTCGAGCCCCGGGCCAGGCCCTGAGGCCGCTGCTGCTCCCGCGCAGCCTGCGGGGCAGCCCTGAGGCTCCAGGCCGGCTGTGGGAGCAGGAGCCGCGCTGCAGAGCCCGCGGCCCTCACGGGCTGCGAAGGCACGGGCAGATGGCCATGGGGCCCGGCTGGCACTGCCGGCGCTGCTGCTCTCGGCTGCCGCCTGCAATCCTTACAGACAGCCCTCATGCCGGCTCAGGAGACGCTCAGAGCCGTGCCCGAGGGCTGGCCCCGACCCGCGGCCCCCAAGGGCACTTGTCCCTTCATCTCTGCACTGCCACATTCTGAGCTCCCTCCTCCCTTTCCTTTCTGCGGGGCAGAGTTAGGGGCCAGCCCAGCGGCTTTCCTCCCACACAGCCGGCAGCCCCTTGCCCACAGCTCCCTGGCAGGAGCCAGAGCTGCTTTCCAGCATGGCAGCCCCGCCGTGTCCCACAGCCCGGGCCGGCTCCTTCCCGCTGCCGGCGAGGCCCGGCGGCTGGGCCCGGCCATCCCGGGCCATAGCAGCTCCCTGGCCGGGGGAACACAGCCAGACATGGGGGGACACACGGCAACACAAAGGGGACACACGACGGGCACCGTTTCCCGTGTCCCCATTGCCGCAGAGCAGTGCTGTGTGCGGGGCTGGCACAGACCTGGGCATAAAGGAATGTCTGTGCTGTCACCAGAGAAAGGACACGGCAGGGGTGCTGCTCACGGATGAGGGTGCTTGGGGCTGGGGGGGCTCTCCGACCTTCTCACACCTGCGGAGGTCGGGGCAGTCTCTGTCCCTCTCAGCCCTGGTGTGACCCCAGCCAAACATCATCGGGGTCAGAGGGACAGAGACACCCGCAAACCCCCAGAACGGCAGAACTGGGGTTTGATTTGGGGTTGAGGATTTAGGAAGGGGCTGGAATTGGGGCTGAGTTGGAGTTGGGGCTGAGATTTGGATTAGAGCTGGGATTGGGGTTAAGGCTAGACATGGGATTGGCTTTGGGCTGGGGTTGGGTTGTGGTCTGGGGCTAGACAAGTTTGGAATTGGGATGTGATTAAATACAGAACTGTGAGTTTGTCTAAACGTGGAGTGAGATTGAGACCAGGATCAGGGTCCGGTTTGGGACTGAGCTCACCCAGAGCGGGACAGAGGGGATGTCACTGCAGGATGTCCCAGGCATCATCCCAGCCCTCCTCAGGCACCTCCAAACATGAGGGGCAGCTGGGTGCCCCAAGATCCAGGTGCTTGCACACTGCCCCTCCATACCAGGCAAGCATTCCCTGAGGGCAGCCCTGACTGTGATCCTTAGGGCTCTGGGATCAGCCCTCACATCCCTGTGGGAGAAGCTGCAGACAGGATGAGAGATTTTCCCCTCCTCTTCCCTGTGGAAAGATGAAGCCCAGCTGCCCTTTCCTTCTGGTGCCTCCTCTCCTCAGCTGAGGATGTCAAACTTCCCAGGAGCAGGAAAATCCCCATTCCCTGTTTCCTTGTGGCTGCAGATTGGAACACCCACTCAGAATTAAGGACTTTCTGACAGCCCTGCTGAATGACACTGGGAGGAGATTTGTGAGAAAGGGAGGAAATTGTATTTCAATAGTAAATAAAAGGCGCAAAATTATTGCTTTCTGTCACATTTGTTTCCAGTCAGTTGCACTTCTGGTCCCAGGCCAGAGAAAAGGGTGGGGCTGGGGGCTGGGAGAGGCAGGGGGGGGGGCCGGGAAAAGGTTGCGTTAGTGCTTGATGAAGAGATGCAGGGGGGTCTGGGTTCTCAGGAATGGGGGTGCCAGGGGGATCTCAGGGTCATGAAAATGAGGGGGGGAGGGCAGGGACGTGGAGAGGTAGAATGGAGTTCCAGGGGGTCCTTGAGCCCAGGAAAGGGGAGTCCAGGGTTTCCCAAAAAGGGGGGACCAGAGTGGGGACACACGGGATGTTCGGAAAGGGGGAGTTCAGGGGGTCTCTGGTTTTGCAGAAAGGTGTGCCTGGGAAAGGCAGGAATGGGAGACCAAGGCGTTCCACGTTGTCCCAGAGTCAAGCCCACGCCAAGTCTGGAGGCTGGGAGCCATGGGATGCCCGGGAAAAAGGGAGCAGAGGGTCCTGATGTCCACAACAGGGGAATTCAGGGGGCCCCTGTGCAGGCTAAGGGGAGCAGGGGGGTCCCGGTGCTGGCAGTGGCGGTTCAGGGTCCCAGTGCTGGGGGTCCCACTCGCCCCTGGCCCCCCAGGAGCGCCCTCAGCCCCAGCGCTGGAGCCATTGCCCTGCTCCTCCTCACTGCCAGTGTGATCCCAGGATGATCCCAGTAGAACTCAGTCACCCAGGAGCTGCTCCCAGGATGATCCCAGTACAGCCCAGTCACTCCCAGTCCTGGCATCCCCCCAGGCCTCTCTGCGTTCCGACCTGTCCCGGCTCCATCCCCGCCCCTCCCGGGGGCTGCGAGGGCTGCGGGAGCGGAGGAGGAGGAGGAGGAGGGAGGAAGAGGCGGAGCGGGGGAGGAGAGGGGGAGCCAGGCGGCTCCGGCGCTGCCTGAACTTGCAGCAGCCTCTTGTCCCCTCCTTTCAGGGAGTTGTGCAGAGCCAGAAGGTCCCCCCTGAGCCTCCTTTTCTCGATGCTGAGCCCCCTTCCCTGCTGCCTCAGCCCCTCCTGCTGTTCCAGCCAGAGTCGGATACTAGTGCTGCAAAGAGCACTGTACAGACCTGGCATAGGTGCCTTTATCCGCACATTTTAACCTTTCATTAGTTACAGAAAGACTCTTGGGAAGCCCCAAACTGCAGTCCGTCGCTGCAGTGCCAATCTCCTTTGCAAATCCCTGCGGCCCGGCCCGGCCCCGCACTCGGTGCCGCGGTTGCCCGGTAACCGCGCCCGGGCCCTCAGCGTCTGTGACAGCGGCGCGGCCTCAGTTGCCTGAGAGCGCGGCCCTGGCTGGGTGTGCGCAGCCTGGGCTCCTGCAGGCGGCTGCACCGGGCTATTCGCCAGGGGAACTATCGGCGTAGAGAATTGCTAAAGGTGCAGAGCATTGGCCTCTGTGCAGAACACTGGTGTCTGCTAGGGAGTCCTGAATTTCATTTGAAGGTAAAGACCGACTAAAGTTGAACTTTTTGGTTTTGTTTCATCTGTACTCTGAAAGAGAATGCCAAAGGGAAATAGAGGATGTGATCATGCCAGTCTTCTGGCGCAGTAGTTCAGTGACATGTACACCTGAGAGGATGAACAATAAATGGACTACTGATAGTGCTTTTTTTACTGAAGAAATGCAACATTTTCCAAAGATAGTAGTCTATACATTTTTGTCCTATAGTAACTGCTTAAACTGCTTAAAGGTGAATGAGTTCTCTTCAAGTTTCAGTGGGTTTTTATCATCTGGGTTTTAAAATTTTTAGGGAGATGCCTCTGTGTTGAGGTGCAAACGAGACCATATGCCAAAGTCAATGGTCTGGATTTTATGGAACAGTAAATGTGAGGGAGAAAGAGAGAGAAAGAAAAGTGGGAGGGGGGTGGAGGTTGGGAAGGGGGGGAGGAGAAAGAGAGTGACAGAGAGAGATTTAGCAGAAAATATCACCATTCCATGGATCCCATTGGTCTACCATTAAATCCTCTTGTGGTCTTCTCTGTGGTGAGGTCTGGCAAAATGTAAGACTCCAATGGATTAATGGAGATTTGGGCAAGATGATACCTTGCCCAGGTACCTCCCAGGGGGGGGCAAGTTGGACTCTGTCTCTTGCTACTTTCATAAAATACAAAATCTTTAGCACCCGTATATCCTTTGAGTCTGCCATGAGTTGGGTTCTGGATTTTCAGATTTGTTGTGTTGCTTTGCATGCCCTGCAGTCGTCTGGTGCAAGGCCTCCGGAATGGGTCTGGAGGCACTGTGGAGGTCTTAGCTGGGAGGTTTGTGTGCAAACCTGGCCTCAGCAGAAGAGTCTGTGGCTATGACTTCCCCAGCCTGAACCCAGAAAGAGGTGATTTTCACGACAGCTGCTGGGTTTGGCTTTGTTGTGGATAGGTTTTTCTCCTCAGCCTTGTTTACTTCTCCCCAGACCTGAGCTAATGGGACAATAGTGTCACCTTGATCTTGTCTCAAGTTCCCTTAGGCAGCTTAACTCACAGTGCCATGTTCCAGTCAGGAGGCATTTTCAGGGAAGGGTGGGCTTGGGTGGTCGCAGCTTCTTTATACAGTTTTGTCACAATGGGCAGAAAGTCCTTTATAATGATATTTAAGCCATTAGCCATAACATTCCAGTCTCTCATTAGTGTCTCAGGTGTGAGAAGCAGCTGATAGAGCAAGGGTGCTTTAGCCTAAAGAAGAGGAGGCCCACTCTAGCTATTTTTGAGTAATATTTAAGCTACAGCTTTGTCTGTTCAAACTGTTAAAAATGTTCAGATTTTTAGCACCAGGTTTCAGTATGATCTAACTTTGAATTGCACAAGGTAGCCATATAGTTCAAATAAAGTCCAACTAGTGGCCTAACTATACTAGCTACTTACACCAAACAAGCACTTAGCTACTTTCAAGTAATGTAACCCTTTTAGCAGCAGAATAAGCCTTGAATCTGCCATGAATTGGGTTGTGGATTTTCAGAGTTCCATTGTTGCTCCTTCCAGTTTTGTTGAGGCATTGTCGCTCACCTGCGACATCGTCCCTTGGAAATGGCGTCTGGATTGCCAAAGAAGACACCAACAACACCTCGTCTTTTGTCCAGGGAAGGGCTGAAGCCTAATACTGTGAGTACCCACTGGGGCTGTGTTAAGGCTGGCACTGCCCTGGTGTCCCTGCTCTCCCTGCCCCTGTTGTCCAGCAGTGCTGTGAAGCTGCAGAGCCCCTGCCCAGCCCTTTGTGCTGTGCTGCTGTTGCTGGGGCTGTCCTGGTGCAATAGGGAACACTGTGGGATGCTTCAGCTGTGTCTTGCCTGTCTGTGCCAGCAGAGCCGAGTGAAACCAATGTACAGCTGAAGGCCTGAGCATGTGTTCTGTCCCTTTCCCTTTGCCACAGGAATTCCTTCTGTCAGGCTGGGCACTCACCTGTGCTGCTCTGACCATCCTGCCCTTGGGCACCTGGGCATGGAGAGGGGGGAAGCTCAAACTCTGCCCAAAGTCTTGAGAGCCACGGCTGGTCCCAGCTGGAAGAGCTTCCAAAGCAGCTGTTCTCTCCCAGCTCCTGTGTGGGCACAGATGCAGCCCTGCAGGCAGCGCTGGAGCCAGGGCCACAAAGCTCACTTGGCTGAAGATGCCCCACTGCTGAGGCTCTGTCAAGGAGATGCCTCTGTTTTCTTGTGTGGAGGGCTCTGTCAGCCCAAACAGAGAAAACAATTAACAGGGAGAACTAAAACCTGGACACATTCCTGTGCACCTCACTCTTGGTACAGTGTTCCCTTCTTGCATCTCTTGGACTCATCCAGCAGCGATATCTCCTTGCTGTGAGTTCTGAGCGTTGTGCAGGGATGGAGTTCAGGCAGTTCTGAGAGCTCCTCCCCATTCTCTGGAAAGGTCACTGCCTCAATCCAACGAAACATAAGAGGAAACAAATGCCCAAAGAGCAGAAATCCCCAACCATGTCCCATGCAATCATGGAGAAGCCAATGGGACAGAGCCATATGGCTGGAGTATGTGTGTTCCACTCTTTATTATTAATTCACTGAGGCTAAGTATTTCAGCCGGAAATTCCCAGGGCTCCCAGGGCTGTCCTAGTGGCTGTGATCACAAGTTATTCACCAGTGCCACTTGTTCACGAAAAGCCTTTCTGAACAAGCACAACTCTGAGGCTCTAGCTGGTTTACTTTTGCCTTTCAGCTGCTTCCCTCTAAGTTCCAGAGGGAGAAGTTTCTCAGCAGGAAGAAGGAGGCCAGCACTGGGGGGAGTATTCTGCCCAGAATTGGCCCATTTCTAGACAGGAGTGAGACTCGCCCAAAGGTAGCCTTTTCCTGCTCTTTTCCTTTCTGTTTCACATGAAGTTTGAAGAGGGTGTGTGTTTGTGACAGGATTGCCTCCAGCAAAATACCTCAGTGTCCAGGTCCTGCTGTCATTGCAAGGTGCTGGGAGTGGTGGACTGGGAGTCCTGATCTGCACTAAGCCAACACAAATACCCTCTGCTGAAGCTGCTGGGGTGTGCTGGAGTGCAGCTGCCATTGCTAAAACAATGGGAGGAAGGCTGGGGACACAAAGGCACAAAATTGCCCTTTGCCATTCTCCTGCTGAAGGAGCCACCTCTTGTTTTGGTGTGGTCACCATCAAATGCTCGGGGTCACAGGATTCCCTGCAGAGTGGCAGCGTTGGCCTTTGAAGGCCAAGGATGTGCAGGAATTACTTCAGATTGAACACAACAAATTGCATTTCTGCTTTGGGCTGGAACAATGTGTTGGACCCTGACGGGGTGTTAGATTTTGCAGGCTGCCAGATGTACAGGGGACTGGCCCTGGGCAGAGGGGAATGGATGTGCTTTGTCTGGATCAGTGCCTACTCAGAGGTGTGTTTAAAGCTGCCTTTCTGGCAGGACTAGTTTGGTACAAAGCACAGTCCAAACGGGTAGGTGACTGAGGTGGGCTGTTGAGCAGGAAATTGGCAGCAAGAGACACAATCCAGGTAAAGGATTGTCCTGGAGAGGAGCCTTGGGAACACCTCAGGGAAGGGCACAGCTAAGGGACAGTGTGCTGCAGCCACTCCCTTCAGCGGAATGTGTCTGCTGTGAAGTCACAGAGGAGAGCTGCTTGCATCTCTGCAGTGACAGCAGTGTGGCTGGAGAAGGCAGAGAAAGCAGGGCAGAGTTTTCTCCAAGCAATGTCTCTGCTCCAGAAGCATTTGCTGTTGTTGTGTCATTCCAGACGTGCCTCTAGAGTGGCATGAAATTGGATCGCAGTAGTGACAAGAAAGCACCCATTTAAAGGCCATTGAAAAAGGAGATACCAACTCTACTTTTACCCAAGTTGCTGAGAAAATAACTGAACCTTATCCTCATTCAGCATTCACCTCACTTGTCTTTTTATTTTCAGCTCATTTGTCTTTTTATTTTTGCCTTTTCCTCTCTTTGGAACACACTAACTTTTAAATACAATGAAAAGGAAAAAAATCATCACAGCAAAAGAAAAGTGTTTTTTAGTAACGATTCAGCTGAGCTGGGGATGTCTCCCTCCCTGAGAGCCAAGCGCACACACACACCCTCTGAGAAAATGGCAATCTTTGTATCCCCTTTGTACCCGGCTGGGGCAGTCCCTGTGCCCTTTGCCATTGGATGGCTACTCAGGAGCTTCCATTCTCTACTGAGCACCAACTTTTCTGTGCCCTCCCTTCTCATCCTCCTTCCTTTTGGTCAGGTCTTCAACCCTGTCCCTCTCACTGTGACACTCAACAAACCAACCTGAACAAATGCAAACCACAAATAACACACAGAACCAACAAATTCCATTCTTTTGCCTAATAACCTTTTGGCTTCAGCCAAGTGTCACCTCATCTCTCACACCACCTCTGGTCCTGTGCTCTTCTTACTGATGTCTAAGTTGTAGAGCAAAAAAGATATTTGCAGTTGTGTGGGCCTCGGTTTCCCTGTCTCAGAGTAAAAGACATCCCAAATTCTTTCCTATGGAGTCTCCTGTAAATTCATGGGTTTTACTTACTCCTTGAGTGCTCAGTCAGTGCCCCAGAGCTCTGTGACCACATGGGCACAGGGCTGTGTTTTAGCAAAGTGCTGCCTGGCATTCTGGAGAAAGAGACCTGGAGAAATCCATGCCAGAAGAGCAGCTTGGCTTGAGCCTGCTCTGTGTGGCCCAGCAGCTGTGGATCAGCTCAGAGCAGAGGTGGGTGAGCCACTGTTTGCCCAGTGTGGGCTGGGCAGAAGTGCTCCCCCAGAGTCTGTACTTCACTGGGGATCAGTGGAAGATTCTCCTGCATGAACCTTCCTCCCAGCAGCTGAAGCTCTCCCTGCTCTCTCTCCTCTCCAGCTGCCGTCAGCTGCCCCGAAACAGAGCTGGTTTGGGGTTTCCCCACCAGAGCTGGTATTTCAGAACTTCGTCGCTCGGGAGGTCTCTGAAATGGTGCTGTCTCTCATGAATAAGGACAAGGTAAGTGCTGGCACGTGAAGCTTTAACGCTGTGCTGGAAGAGGAGAGTGCTGTCATTCCCTCAGTGTAGAGCAAAGCAAGTTATCTGCTGCAGCACATGCAGAAGAAAATGTCTCAGCACCTTCTTCTACAAGATGGTGGAAATCTTCCTGCTGGGAACTGTCCCCAGATTTTGGCCAGGCGTTGATGGTGTCTATCCCAAAGGAGTTTCCTTCTCTTGAAAGCTCTGGATTGACAGGAATGTTGAGGGCTGTACAGTTCTTACCTGCTCTCATGCTTGGCCTTGGGTCTATAGCACACCCTGTGTGTCCTTGGTTAATCTTGGCTCCTGGTAGGAATCTCTGCCTCTCTCAACCAGTTTGGCTCCCTTGATGCAGTTCACAGGCAAAGCTCAGGGGCTGAGCCTTCTGCACTTTATGCTGGAATCACTTGTCATTAATGGCATTGGCCCTGCAGGAACCGTGTTCTGCAAGAGCCCTGCAATCAGAGTGATGGAGCAGAAGCAGTGAGAGGCCTTTAGGTGCCACTTGAGGCTCCTGCTCAGCTTCATCCAGCTCTGCTCAGCTTTTCCAAAAGCAACACAGTGCTCTGCTTTCCCTTTGCAGAAGCACAGCACATCCAAAGCCATGTGCTCCTGGAGGTTTCCACCTTCACCTGAAGAAATTGGGATTGTTTTGCAGTTTCCCAAGAGAGCTGAGAGGGAAACAGTTGAAAACTGTCAGTTGTGTTCCACTGTAAAGAGGAAAACTTGAGACCATTTGAATTTCAGTCAGGGAAACATTTTCTCAAGTGAGGCTTGTGCCAAGAGTGGGCTGGTGGGAGGAGACAGGAGGGAGTCCAAATCATCTGGTTTAGACTTTTGGAGAGCATTTTGGTGCTAAGGGGTTGATGATATCAGTGTGCTAGAAAATGTATGTGTGCTGTGCATGGGTACCCCAGAGGGCAGAACCTGGCCTCCTGGCTGCAGGCAGGAATGCCCAGCAGCCCAGCTTGCCTTCACAGGCAGCAGGAAGCCCTGGAGAGCCAAGATTGGCTTTGCATACTGGAACCACACTGTCAGTCAGCGCTGGTCCTGTTTCTCCAGGCAGAAAATGCCTCTGAAGCCCCATGGTCAATAGACACCGCCTGTCTCTGTTTCTGTTACTTTTGGCAAGCTGGTTGCTCTCATGGTTTTATGATTCTTCCTTGCTGCTTTACTGCCCATTTAAATTCTCTTTGCCATCTCCTTGTTTTAGGGATTGTCTTGCTGTGTTCATTCCTTCTTTTGCTTTTCAGGTTTGCTTTTATTCCCAGTAAGACCCCAGTGTTTGGTCTCCTGTCTTGCTGCTCTGCCTGCCTGACTGTATCCCCAGAAGGTCCCTACCCAAACCTGATCTGCTGGAAGGGAATTTCTTCCTTGCCCCACAGTAATGTGCTGGTTTGCTTTTAGGTAGCACATTCCCCCTCTGGAACATGACAACTTCATGGCTGTGTGCAGGCAGAAGCCAGCAGGTTTTTTGGCCTTGTTGAATACGCAGGTGACTTGGTTCAGATGCTGTGTCTCCATCCTGCTGGTGCTGACCTGCTCAGCCCTTCCTTCCCAGCAGGCACTGCCCTACTGCCCCTGGCCAAAATGCGGGAGCCAGAGAGAAGGGATTCAAGTTCAGCCTTGTGAATGATGTGCCTGTGCCTGCTCAGCTGAAAGTGCTTTGGAAAAGGGGCAAGGGAGGGATGGTAGCAGGGCATGGACAGGTCTCCTCTCGTCTTGTTTCCACAAGTGGCAAAATGATAATTTCATGTCTTTGCTGCAGTTTCTTCACGTGGTGAAGCTCTCCATGGAGAGCTCACCTTACTTCCAGCTGGTGAGCTCCAGCGATGCGTACCGTGCCGTGCCGCCGGGCGCCTCTGCCCCTGTGCACATCCGCTTCACCCCCAGCAAGAACAAGGTGAGGCTGGAGGAGCCACAGCACACAATGATCTCCACAGCCATTGTTTTCCCTGCACTCTGGCTCCAGCCCATTGCATGCTGTGAGCTGGGCTCCAGGCGTGGGCAGGCAGCCTGCAGCCAGTCACACCTTGGCACTGCTGGCAGGCACTGCAGCCAGGCCTGAGAGGCTCTGCTTCCCCTCCGTGCACATTGCTGAGCATTGCCAAGGGAAGATGCACAGGAAACAGGATGAAAATGACAGATAGATGTTGGGCCATCTCTAGGTGCAGTGGAAGGGGTTTCATTCTGATGGAAAACACCAGAGGAACAAAGAGGTCAGAGAGCTTTCCTCCTTCCTGGACTGCCAACAGCTTCCCTGCCTGCCCCTGGGCTGGAGCAAAGCCGGTGCTTTTTCACTCCCTCTGTTGTGCAGCCTTGCAGCTGTGCTGTCCCAGAGCACAAGTGAGCATGGCACAGCTGCAGGGCCAGGGCAGAGGATGTGCTGTGCCTGTGAGCCCGGCCTGGCACAGGCACACTGGGCTCTGGGTGCCCTTGGTCAGCAGGAGATTGCTAAGCTGCAAGGGACTTGGACACCTGCCTGAAGGAGCTGGTGTAGGGCAGGTACAAGCTGCAGGCAGAGCTGTGAGCCCAGAGCCCGTGGCAGTGACACTGCTGGGGCTCTGTCTTCATGCCTGTCGCTGTGCTTGCTCTGTCAGCTGGCACCCATTCTGTGCCAAAGGTGCTTTTGTGGGGAGGTTTGAACGGCAGTGCTGAGGCCCTGGCAAGTCTGATCTCAGTGCTGGGATCTGGAGGGTTCATGTTCTGATCTGGAGGCTTGTTCATACAGAAGGGTTGAGGGCATGGCATGGAAGGGAGGAAGCCTGGCAGGGAAACAAAGAGAGGCCCTTTCCAACAGCATCCTGCTACCTCTTAGCACTGTTCTTCTCCTGACTTGGTTGGACAGGCAAAGTTAGAGGGGAGTTGTGAGCCAACTGATGTTTCTGCACCAGGCCAGAGGTGCAGGATGTCTTTGGGTGCAGCTGTTTTCTCCTCTTCCTTTTGCTGCTTAGAGTCAGTTGGACACTTTGTCCTATTCTCAGACAGTGGGAATATAGAAGCCTAAAGAGCAATGTCCTGTGTTCCCCAGCTCCATGTTGCTTAGAAGGGGCTTAGGAATTCTTTAACATCATTTAAGTTTAGAGTAGGAATGATGGTGGCCTAGGGCTGTTATCTCTATGAGCCAAGTGACACAAGAGCTGAATGCCACTGAGACAGATTTTGCAAAGTGCACTGGTGCCTTTAAAATGTGACATAGTAGTAGAACTTAGTGTTCATTTGAGGGTGCAATAGGTAAATTGATGGCCTTGAAGGGGTATAGGAAATGGTTTTTCTTCTGCCATGGGGATGGCACTAAATGTCCTGTGCTGAGCCAGTTTCTTTTCCTGCAGGATTATTGCCACGAGCTGGTCTGCCTCACTGCAAGGGAAAGGATCGTTGTGCCAATTCGGGCCATTGGTGCCCGAGCTGTGCTGGACTTCCCTGCCCAGCTGGACTTCTCCAAGTGTCCAGTCAAGGTCAGCGCCCAGCAGACTCGGCTGGTGCGCAGTGTCGGTGCCCGGGCAGCTCGGTACCAGCTGAGCACCCAGAGGTGAGGCAGCTCATCTGTCGCTGTGCAAACACCTTTGGGTGAGAGCGGAGTTGGGAAAGAGCTACAGACGGAACCAAGCATCGGATCTGCTGCCCTGCAGCCTGGCTGGAAGTGAGCAGGATGGAAGGCATCTGCTCTTGCTTTCAGTGGCCTTGGAGCTTTCTGTGTCCCAGATTCCCTGGAGGCTGCTGGAACATGTTGGGAGCTGGCTTGCACCCTGCTGAGCGCAAGCAGCTTCGGAAATGCTTCCTCAGCACTGTCAGCCAAACAGAGCCATTCTCTGGGAGGCCACAGGCACGTGGCTTTGCAGTGGTCCTGGAGGGGACCTCTGGAAATCATCTGAGCAAACACACTGCTCAAAGCAAGAGCAGTGTCTGGGGGTTGCAAGGTGCCATTGGGAGACATGGACCTGTCTTTAGATGCCATACAAGAAAACAAACATGTCAATGGACCTAGTTATAAAAGCAGAAGAAAACAACCTTTTTAAAACCCCTCCATACCTTATATTTTCTGCCTTTCAGGTGCAGCAGTGATTCATTGAGAGGATGGATCTAACAGGATGAGAAGTGTCTTAAGGAGCAGCTCACAATTAACAGAGAAAAGCCCAAAATTTAGCTTTCCAGGCCTATCTCTTGGCAGTGATTTTCCTTTGGTTCTTACAGTGTCAGGGATGTCTCCTTCACAGCTCTTCTAGCTGTGGGCTCAGGGAACAGTTTAGTGGTGTTGGCTGAAATTCAGAGGAGTTACGTTTAGCTGTAGACTTGTAGAGCTTGTGTCTTCGGGTCTTGGGGAGCCAGGTGTGTGTGAGAGATGAGTGCTACAGCAGGAACGGAGGAGTCTGGTGGGTACCGCCCAGGGATTGAAGAGATGCGGGGGCTGATTTGCACTCAGTTTTTCAGTGCTGACGGCTGAGTCCTGGACTTGGCTGGATCCTCTTCTCCTGATAATTTGAAAAGAAGAAGACACCTTCTTTCTCAGGCAAGCCCTGAAGTCGTCCCTGGAATGTTATTCCCATCCTGCCACCTGAAGGCAGGAGCATGTAACATGGGGCAGGAGTGGGAAGGGAATGGAATGGAAGGTAGTGCTGAAGCGTGGCCAGGGATTCCCCTAACTGGCAGCTTCTCTATTGTGGTGAAATTTCTGGCCAAAGACTAAGAACAGAATGCTGTGCCTTGCCCCCAGCAGGCCCTGATCCCCCCAGCCCCAGCAGAGCTGCAGCAGTGCTGGCATCAGCCCCGGGGCAGATGCAGGAGCACGAACACTGATCTGGCTGTGGGGCTGCTGGGGCCTTGTCTTTCCTCCCCTGCCTCCAAAGTCTCACGTCCAGCACATGAACATTGCTGGCCCAAGGCTTCTCCATCAGCCAGCAGTGATGTTCTCACCAGTGGCAATGGGAACAGGTCAGCCCATAATTACAGCAAGAGGTCCTTAATGAGCAGAACCTGAAGCGAGTTCATCAGCTGTTACTACTGACATGAACAAAGTTCAGCTTGGCAGATGTTCTCTTTGTTTTTGTGTGTGATGCATTCATCAGCAAAGTCCCCAGAACACATTTGAAGTGACAGATTGACCAGCAACAAAGCACCAGGGCCAGGAACTTTTGTTTCCTCACTGGGGCTGTAGAAGGGCACAAAGCCCAGCAGCTGCTGGGCAGAAGCACATTTCCCATGAGCTGTCCCTGAGCATCAAAGCACAGAGTCTTGTGCCTTTAACCGAGCCATTGCCTGCTCTGTCCTCGGCCTCCAGGGGCAGCGTCACTGCACCGAGTTTACACTTCGACCTGGCTGAGCTCGACTTCGGGGACATCTCCTTTGGTGAGTGTTCCCTGGGCTGGGACACAGCCTCATGGCTCTGTGCCTTCCAACAGAAAAGCATCCCTCACTCCTGCTCTGCCCCAGCAGCCTCTTCAGGCTGTGAACTGCAGGGCTGCTGCTGCTGCTGCTGCCTCAGGGGGCATTTTGCCATTGTGAGATCCAATGGAAGCAAGGAATAGAAAGGCAGTATTTTCTGGTGTCTCTGTGCTGCTTTAAAAGACAGATGTCTGCCAAGGAAGGTGGGAATCTTGCTGCAATGGAAAGATGAGCCCCTCCCTCCAAATGATTATCCCTTTGAAATGACAGGGCTCCCAGGCAAAACTGTGGGAAAAGGAATAACAGTTCTTTGCTAGACTATCTCAGGAGAGCACAGACAAGACAAGAACAGACATTTCCCAGATGCCAAGTCCTGTTTTTCCCCTTTGGTGGAGTTGTGGTCACAGCAGGAGGAGCTGTGGGCTCTGGCAGGGCAGTGATCCCCCCCCAGCCGGTAAGGGAAGGGAAGGGAAGGGAAGGAGGAAATGCTCCTTTTGCACAGCCCCAGAGGGCAGGGGGATGTGGGCAGTGCCCAGCAGCAGCAGTAGCTGCGGGGCAGGCAGGCAGGGTCGGTGCCAGCGCTGAGCTGCAGCCAGGGCAGCCCCGGGCCAAGCACAAACCTCCCGCAGCAGCAGCGGCCGAGCTGCGACCCCCGAGCGGGAGGAAGGGAAGCTCCGCTCCCTGCCCAGCCTCAGCTCCCACTGCACAGCCGCCCACGGCATCACGCCACAACTGCCAAAAAACCCCAAGGGAAAGCCCAGCCTAGGGCCAAAACCCCCCAGAACCGCTATCCCCCTTCCCAGACCAAGGACAACATTCACTGCCAAGCCTAAACCCAGAACAATGAAGTTCATGAACTTCTGAAGGAAACTCATTGCCTTTTTTGAGCTGCTTCTTCCCCAGCCTGCATCACCATGGAGGCGCTTGTCAAGTTGCCTTTGGAAGGAATGAAACACGAAAGGCAAGAGATGGAAATATGGGTCTGAAGCAGGAGATTCAGATCCTGCTGAATCCAATTTCATTCCTAAGGGCTCTTGGGCTGAAGGCAGCTGTTGTATCTTTGCTTCTTTGTAACTGTTGACTGTTGTCTGCATGTGCTGGCTTCAGTCTCATTGGAGGTTTTGACATCTGGGTTTGTCCCAGTATCCCCCCCACAGAGCTGGCCAGCCCAGCCAGATGTGCAGTGCAGAGCAGGGTGTGGCTGCTCTGCGCGCTCTGCAGGACATCCCCACCATGAGTGGCTGTATCTCTGGCTTTGCAGGATGGAAAGCAAATCTCAGAGCCAAGGTGGGGTAAACCCTTGCAGGCAGCACTCTCAGTGAGCAGCATGGCTGTGATGTCCCTGTTTGTGGGCTGAGGTGGGACCTGGTTCCTAATTGCTAATCTCAAAGCAAGGCTTGTCTGTGCCCCCAGTTGAGTGGGCTCTGAGCTGTCACGTGCTCAGTCTGTTTGGCCCAAAGCAAGAGATGCCTTAAGGGTCCTGCAGAGAGAAGCTGCATTAGGGTGCTTTGCATCACGTTCTAGTTCCTGATTCCATCCTCATTTTCTTTCGCTGTAGCTTCTTCTCACTGACAACTCACTGTTCATATGTCTTGAAAAAGGTGGGAGTGTTGGCAGGCTGAGCAGGGAATTGGACAGCTTGAATTCTCAGAGTAAATGCTGGGTCTGGGTGCACACTCATCACTGAGAGAGAACTGGTGCTGGTTTGGGGCAGGTGAGGGAGCTCGTCCCCATCCCAAAGAGAGAAGCTTGCAGTGTTCAGCAGGGCTAGGAGTGGGCATTTTCAAGGCTGCAGTCTGGAATCTGTGTCAAAGGGAACTAAGTGACAATTAATTCCTCATGCAGCTTCTAGGTGAGCTGTAGTTCAGATAATAAAGAGCTCAGCTCCAATCCCACTTTGATCCTGCCAGGATCTTGCCCCCAGGATCATGCCCTGCTGGGTGCCTGAATGGATATTTGTGTCCTTGCCCAGGCTTTCCCTACACGCAGCGCTGCCGCCTCACCAACAGTTCCGCGGTGCCCCTGGCGTTCCAGCTCCGCATGTCGGACGATGGCACGCAGCCGGCTGTGGACAGCGTGGATCAGATCCGCAGGGACACCGACCCGGCCTGGAGCAAGGGAATCCATTTCCATGTGGAGCCCAGGGAGTTCACCATGAATCCCAGCCAAGGCACCATCCTCCCCCAGGGACACCAGGACATCGAGGTACGGCAAGAGCCCAGCCACAGCCGCTGCAGCACCAGGGCTGGAGCTGCACTGCAGGGTGGGAGGGCTTTAGCTCTGGTGCCAGCTTGGAGCATCCTGGCACTGAGAGATCTGCACTGCTGGGGGCCTCTGCTAGCTGGCTTACTCGGGATGTTCCTCAGGGAGCACTGTTTGCTTTCCAAAATCATATGCCTGAGTTCACAGACCTTATGGTCAAGGCCTGAAGCCATTCTTGTGTTTTTGAGAGCGATTGATTTGATTGCAACGGGGCAGAGCAAGGATGAGGGCAGAAAGTGGCTGTTAGAGAGATGTCATTGTATCAAGCAGTGAGCTTTTCTTCGTGGTGTCATTTCCCCCCTCCTGGGGAGCAGAAAGATTTGTGTTCACTGCAGGAAGCTCCAGTGGAGACAAAAAAATCTGCAGCCATGTGTAGCGGTTCAAATTTATTGTATTGATTCCTTGTTAAGTGGTTTGTTCTGTTGTACCCCGTGTTCTCCCCGAGTTGGTTTGCCCCTGGGTTTTACCCTCCCTCAAAGCTGTCCCTCATGCCATTCCCTGCCCCTTGTTCCAGCTCTTTCCCTTCCTGTCAAACCCAGCCCCTTTTGTTCCCCAACCTTCTTTGCCAATTTAACCTGGAGCCAATCCCTGTCTGCAATGCCCCTTTGGAATTCCCCTATTCCTGGAGGCCCCATTGGCCCATGTGAGCCATCCTCCCCACCCTCCTATCCAAAGTGGCCCCAGACACTTGATGTAATCCCCTCAGTGCTCTGCTGAGGATTCTCTTTTGGCTTGCTGTTTGTATTCACCCCCTGATTTGTATCTGTACAAAATTCCTTGTGCAGGAGTGTGCAGGGCTCTTTTGGCTCTGATCCTTTTGCTTGGAATAAACCCTTCCTTGTGGAACTTCAAGACAGAGATCCTCCTCCTTTCTCCTCTGCCTGGTCCCGTTGGTGGCTTGTCTCTTGCGGTGTTGAGCAAGAGGCTCTGAGGGTTCTGCCTGTGGTCAATGCCCAGCCTGGGGCAGTTCTGAGGGTTCTGCCTCTGGTCAATGCCCAGCCTGGGGCAGTTCTGAGGATTCTGCCTCTGGTCAATGCCCAGCCTGGGGCAGTTCTGAGGGTTCTGCCTGTGGTCAATGCCCACCCTGGGCAGTTCTGAGGGTTCTGCCTGTGGTCAATGCTCACCCTGGGGAAGTTCTGGCTCTGAGGGTTCTGCCTCTGGTCAATGCCCACCCTGACGCAGTTCCCCACTCCTGGCTTGGGGCTGGAGTTCTCAGAGCCAGCCCGGGCTTGGGGTGCCAGGGCAGCCATGAACTGCCCAGCACCTGCTGGGCCACACTTTGCCCTCAGCCTCCTGCTGCAAAGCTGAACTCATTGTGGTCAAGTCAGATTTCCTCTACATGGATGTCTTTGTAGTCAGATGAGCAATTGGCCCCTTAATTTGAATGCAGTGGTGCATGGAGCTGTAGTCTAATGTTTTAATGTAGCTGTCCTGTGCCCTGATAGCACGGTGTGTTTAACAAATCTGGTATTGCCAGAAGGCTTTTGTTACTCTGAGACTGTGCTCTACACATGGAGCAGCAGAAGAATGAAGGGCAAATCCTCCCTCAGGAACTGGAGGATATCACCCGTGGGTAATGAGCTTTTGGAAGGAAGAATTGACTGTTCTTCTCTTCCACCAGGTGACCCTGTGCTCCAACACGGTGATGGAGTTCTACCGGAGATTGCTGGTGGACCTGGAGGGTATTGGCAAGGGAGTGGCAGCCCTGATCATCACAGCCAGGTACCAGCCCTTGCCTGGCCTCCCGCAGGCACTGCCTTGCCCAGGCTGTGCTGGCTGCAGCTGCCAAGGAGAAGTGCTGCTGAATGCCCTCATGTTGTGCCAGCTGGACACGAGAACAGCAGTGCTTGGGCAGCAGCCCGTGGTGAAAAGCACGTTTGCTCACAGCCCAGCATGGTCCTGGGCCCTCTTCTAAAGGCACCAGGAATGATATCATTGATTGGCCTTGTTTTTGGTGCTTGAGGTGAAACAAATTTCCCAAGGGCCTCCTCTCCTTCAGGCTGCAAGAGGTGGGGTTGTGCTGGTTGTGAGCACCGTGCACTGGTTTGGGCCACAGCAAGCAGCTGCTGAGAGTCAGGCTCTGGCTCTGTCCGTGAGGGCACATGGCAGGGGGGAAGTGGCTCCCAGCAAGAGTGGGGAGGGCAAGGTCTGACAAGGGGAAAGCAGCCCTTGATGTGGCAGGTCAGCTCCAGTTTTTGTCCTTCCCTCTGCTTCCCATTTTGAGCTTTAATGTTGTCAGAGTTGAGAGCAAAAGTCGTTGTTGCTGCAGCAGAATTCCATGCTGCTGTGCTGCTGTGGGTGTCAGTGTGATGCCCAGAGGGATGCAGCTCCCTGGCGCTGTTCGCTGTGCCAGGCAGAGCCATCCAGGCAGTACCTGGGCTGCCATTGTGTACAGCAGGTGGAGCTGGGGCCAGGCAGTGCCTGGAGCTGTGCAGTGAAGGAGCCAGGGAGCTGCAGGGCCTGGCAGGGGCTGATCAACCCCTCTGTGGGGCAGCTGCTGTCTTGTGCCCTCCAGGGCTGGGGCAAAGAGCTGAGTTCTCAGGCAGGGCAACAGCACCATGGCAGAGAAGGGAGTCATTTTTACTGAGACCCTGGAGCTGTGTGTTCCTTGAGCCTTAGGGAGCACTGATCCTTGTTGGCAAGGCTCCCCCAGAGCTCGTGGGTCACTGGGACTCTTCCAGGAGTCCTTGCAAGCCTTCTTGGGTAAAGGAGGGGCTGAGGCAGCTGTGGGGCAAAGTGCTCTGCCTGGGGCACTTGTCAGCCTCTGGGTGCTGCCTCTCAGGGTTTGCCCCTCCTTGACAAGACATGTTGGAGTGGGAAGAGGTAGAAGGCAATTTATCCCTGTAGGGCTCTTCAATGTGCATTTGACAGTGACCAATGTGTTCTGCTCCATTTCACAATCTTTGGGGGTAGGCATTCTCCATTCTCTCAGTATCTCTGATTGTCCTGGGGTCATCTCTTTGCCCAGATGTCTCATTCCTGAGCTCCAAGTGTCCCCCCAAGTGCTGCTGTGTGATGAGTGCCACCTGAAGGTGCCCTATGAGAGGAAGATCCTCATTAGGAATCCCAGCCACCTTCCTGGCTGCTACGGGCTTATTCCCCAGGTTTGGCATCACATTCACCTCCTCCTGTCAAATATTCCTGAGGAGATTATTAGGGGAAAAAAGGGTTTGGATAAGACCTTGCTGTTTCTAATCAGTCCTAAAGATCTGCTGAGAACAGGATCCTACCCTACTGTAAACTTGAGGAGGCAGTTTAAGCTCCTGAGAAAACAGTTGATGTTCTAGTCCTCAGGGTGTTTTCCTGTGGGAGATCTTAGAGGGTTGTGAAAAGCTGCTGCACCCACAGACACCAGTGCCTGTGCTGGCAGCCTCCTTGGAGGATCCCCTGGGAGTGCTAAACCTACAGTTCTTGCATCTTGTTTGTGCCTTTGACCTTTGTCCTGGGGAGTTTTAAAGGTGTGTGTAAGTTGCTGTTGTGGTGGATGTTAAGGAGCCTAAAGTTTCTTGAGAGGTCCCTCTGAATCTGCATTTCATTGTGTCCCTTCCAGAAACGCAAGGAGGACTCTGCTGTGCTCTACTCCAGCCCCAAGCCCTGTGGGATTGTGCAGCCCCAGAGCACAGCAGAGATCCCAGTTGTGGTGGAAGTGCAGGCCCTGGGCACTCATCGCACCAACGTTCTCATCGGCGTGTTCGGGGATGAGAGAAACCCCCTGGTGAGGGCAAGGGGAGATGTGAGCCTGTGTGCAGCTGCTCCTGGCAGGGTGCACAGGGACAGGGATTCTGCCGGGGAAAACAGGCACAGGCTGCTGGGGAGAAGGACAGGAGGGATGGGGGGCACAAACAGCTCCTGCCTTAGAGGTGGGAATCTCAGTGTCTGACACCAAATGGAGTTGGGCTAAGCTGGAATCCAGGGGCATTTGAGTTCATTATTCTTTCAAATGCTGTTAACTTTGGAAACATCTGTTTGAAAATGTCATCTCTCTGAGCACAAAAGAGGATGTCAAAAGTCTTCTAGGAACCTTGAGCTTTCTGTAAAAGAAAGGAAAGCTGGCATTTGACGACTGGTTGAAAGGATTGAAACTTCGATTAAAACATATGGAAATGGCAATGCCAAATTCCTTGGATGGCACCAAACATCTGAACCTGGGCCATCGTGGCACTGCCTGTAAATCACTGAACAGGAAGGAAAGGCAATGCAGGCTGTTGCCAGGGAGCCTGAAGTTTGACCAAACAGTTGCTTTCAACTATCAGGCTGCTTTCCTTAAAGAGGAGGGTTTCTCCCCACCAGAAGAACTAGTTGTTTAACTGTCAGCCTGGTCTTAATTAGAGATTTCTTGCAAAGATTAAAGCTTTGGGCCAATAATTTTTAGTTTGAAAGGTTCTCTTACCTTAATCCTTTTTGATTTGGAGGTGAACATGTAATTTTCTTTTTCCCCAAAAGCCCAGCATTTCAGCTGGAGAGTGGTAGCTGTCCCTGAAGAAATAAGTTGAGCAGGGTTGAGCTGTTGAAGGTTTTTTAGGTTTCTCTGTTGTGGTTTGTTTTGGGTTTTTTAAAATCTTTCTTGCTTGCTTCCTGGAACAGAGAGCACAATTACGGAGCTCAGGACGGCTGGCAGAAATCTCCCCAAGCCCAAGGCTGGCAGAGCTTGGCAGGATCCCAGCACCACAGCCTGTGTATGTATGGATGGAAGGATGGATGGATGGATGGGGAATGCGACCTGAGTCACCTGGGAGTGTTGGAAAATGTCAACCAATCCCCCAGCGGTGTCAGGGGAGCATTCCTGATAAATCCCAGGTGGAGCTTCAGAGTTTCTGGCCTTGGGCACTGGGGGGGCTGTGCTGGCTGGGCACTGGCTGGGTCTGCCCCTCGGTGTCTCAAATCTCACCTTTTTGCTGCCTTCTCTGTCGTTTCCTCTCCCACTGTGCTTTTTGCATCCCCACCAGGTATAAATGCCTGTCCTCTCTAGTTGCTCAATGCAAGCAGTTGCAGCTGCTGCAGCACCTCAGTGTCATCCCTGGGCTGCCTTTAGAAAAAACCTGCCCCAGCCTGGATTGGGAAGGGCTGGATCAAACCATTTCTCAGTTCAACGTGCGAGCACTCAGCCAGGGGCTGCATCCTGGCCAGGAGCTGCTCGTGCAGGTGTCCCTCCCTCCCTCCCAGGTCCCTGTTCATAGTTATTTATTTTCCAGAGATGAGCTCCACCCACCTAAATTCAAACCCCAGCCACCGAAGGAGAGGAGAACCAGTCTGGATTGTGCAGCAACTCGATGGAGGCACTTCAGGGCTGGACAGGAGGAGGCAGCCAGAGCCCTGAAAGAAGTGCAGGATTTTAGCCACTCTTCAGGAGCAGAGGTAGATTTTCTTGTGCACCTACTGCTTGCTTTGCCTCCCCAGCCTGCCAGCACCAAGTCCTGCTCATGCTGAGCTCCCTTTTTGCTGCCCTGCTGTGCTGTGCCCTGACAGTGGGCTGGGCAGCAGGGCCAGTGGCTGGACATGGGCTGAGGGGGAGGGAGAAAAAGGACAGTTTTCCTTGGAGAAGCTGACTCAGATCCTACAGGCCTGTGCTGAGTGTGGGATTTTTTGCCTTGTTTCCTTCCCAATGTAAGATGAGGCTTTTCTCTGCATTATAATGGTAACACCTCCAGCTTCCCTCCCAGAGCAAGCTGGGATGATCCTGATCTCCATGGAGCCTCTTCCCAAGGCAGCCAGACTCCCTGTTTGCAGGGCTCTGCTTTCACCCAGAGCTGCTATTGCACTGCTGGCCCTGGAGCTGTCTGACAAAGGGAGACTTTGCAGGGGGGCTGTCTCTTCCTCCCAGCATAGAAAATGGCTTGTTTTTTGGGTGCCAGCACCAACTGCTGAGCACCCTCACCTCCCTCGAGGCTTGGAGGGATTCAGGTGCTCCCTGGACGTGGCGCACACTGCCCTGGGAGTGGAGAAGGCAAGAGGGAATCTGTCTGTCGCCTTCTGATGCAAGGCGAGGCGACCTGGTTCTGAGGAAACGGCATGGCAACCCAAACTCTCCAGGGTCACTCGGGCCAAGAACACACGCTAGCACCAGTATGGTGGACGGTTCAAGACCTTTATTGTCCCGTCTCGTCGGGTTTTATACTCTGCAAGTTTTTTCTCTACGTCAGGGGGTCTTACCTTACTGTAATTGGTTAGCAAGGAGTAAAAGTTACTAATGTTAGGGGGAACTACATTCCTGGGTGATCCCTTATCACTAGAAGTTAGGGGGAGAGGAATCCTGCTGCTTTCCGTGACATCGCGAGATTTTCCGAGCGCCTCTCCCTGTCTACTATATCTCCCCCCCCTTTTTCACAAATGAACGAGGTAGTCATATACATAGGTACTGAGACGAGGTATGAGGTTGTTGACAAAGAAAGAGGTTTGGTAAACTCGGTAGAAATTCAACCAGTGTTCTCTGGTTGAATTCACAGGAGTTGTCGGCCTATGAACAGGATGTTGGCCCGTTCCAGGCGGGTCTGAATGAATGAGACTAGCTTGTTCAGCAGGCATGGTCCGAAGGTAACTGCTAGAAGCAGCAATGCCAATGGACCTATTAGGGTAGAAATCAGAGTGGTTAGCCATGGTGATCGGTTGAACCAGGATTCAAACCAACCCTGTTGGGCTTCCCTGTCTTTCTGTCTCTGAGCCAGTCTGTTTCGGAGTTCCGCCATGGAGTCTCTAACGACTCCCATGTGGTCTGCATAGAAGCAGCACTCCTCCTTCAAGGCAGCACAGAGGCCTCCTTGCTGCATGAACAGGAGGTCTAGACCTCGCCTGTTCTGCAAGACTACTTCTGAGAGTGAGGAGACTGACTTCTCTAGAAAGGAGATGGATTTCTCGATCCTCTGCAGGTCCTCGTCGATTGTTGCCTGCAGCTGTGACAGTCCTTGGTGTTGGGTCGCCAAGGCTGAGACTCCCGTGGCCGTTCCGGCTGCTCCTAGGCCCAGCAGCATTGCGATAGTTATACCTGTTATTATTTCTCTTTTGTGAAGCCGGCTGGGTTCCTCAAAAAGGGGGTATACTTCTTCATCTGCGCGGTACAGGATCCTAGGAACAATCAGAACTTGGACACAAAAGTCGTTAGAGTCATCGAATTTGGCAAGGAACACACAAGGACTCAGTCCTGATCGCTGGCAAACCCACATCCCAGATGCGGATGGGACTACCCACTTATTGTTTTTCCCATCGGGTTTGACAACTTCGGTGCAGACGTTGCCTTTCCGCTTAGCTAGGGTTGCATTGCCAAAGCATCTGCCCTGGCCTGTGACTTGACTCAGGGTGATTCCTTTGCGGGGGGTGTCCCATCTACATTGGTTGGGTGCATCTGCTGTGGAGTAACTGAAGGGAGTGTTTAGAGCAACTCCTTCGTAAAAGGGAGGTTCGACAGCGTAACAAAGCCAGCAGGATTCGGTTAGGTTAGGGTTAGATTCGTTCAGGGATAGGAAGATAGCTTCTAACATACGAAGGATTGGGTCTAAATCTGACTCGGCTAAACGGTCTACCTGAAAGGCTTATACATGGCCGGTCGGGATATCAGCGACCCTTGTGGGTAAGGGTTTGGGGCGGGTCGCGTTTCTCCCTTTCGGCACACTTTTAATCACTTTGTTGTGTCCAACCGCTTGGGGTGCCGACGGTTGGAGCCTAATAATCCGCACGTTCACCTTTTCTTTTGACCCTTGAAGGACTACTGTCCATGTTTTGCCTGTTGCCCAGCTAGGGTGATGAGGCTGTAAAACTGTCATGTTGTAATCTGTGCATTTCCGAAATCTGGGGATTTTATGGCGATATCGATGGAAGTTTCCAGGTATGAGGATGGGTGTTTTGCAACCGGTGGGTGCCCAGGTGAACTGTAAGAATTTGTCGGGCTCTTGTGGATCCCACCCAGGCCCCAACGGTCTGGCATCTGTGACAATGGTTTCGCAGCCCCAGTGCCCACAGTGTCCCCACCCTGGGTGGTTGCAGTAGCTTTTCCCAGGGTTAGAAGCTGGGCACCAGTAGGATAGGTACATGTGTGTGGCGTGTGGGGAATGAGGGTCTACCTTTGGTTGTCCTGGGAACAGGTCGGTGATGCGGAGCACGAAGGATGGAGTGTTCGGTGTGGTGATTTCTCTGAGCACCTTGTCACTACTAAGGTGTTGCATGACCCACCTGAATGGCCGATGGGGGTAGTGATCTGGGCTGGCTTGCCCTCTGGCAACAAGCCCCAACAGCAAAATCACACAAAAACACCATTGATGCTTGGGTCTCACCCGTGCGGGTCTCTCGGGCGCTGCCTGACGGCTTGGTGGTCTGTCACTTACCTCTGGAATGGGGATGTACGCGTCACGAGGACGTCCCACGAGCATGTCCTGTAAACAGAAACTCGCAACTCTCATCAGTCTCATTCTGCTCGCTATGGAGGTCCGGCTTAATTGACTTAAGTGGACACCACCTAGTTTTGCCGTCCTTTTTGACAGCTGCGTACCCTCGCCCCGTGAGCATCAACCTCCAGCCCCGTTCCCATTCACCTAGCTCGTTTCTGATTACAACCTGTGGGCCCTCCTCTAGCGTTTGAGTTACCCAGTGTTTTTGAACGGGACTGTTTGTTTCATCTCCCCTGGGGAATTGGTTCAATGCCAGCAGAGCGGTTGCCAGTATACGTGCCTGATCTCCTGGGGGAATGGCATTGGCAAAGCCCTCTGCTTCCACCAACACTTCTATCTTGGTTTTCAGGGTCTGATTTGCTCTCTCGACTATAGCCTGTCCGGTACTGTTATACGGGATACCTCGCACTAATGTGATGCCCCATTTCGAAGCGAACTCTTGTACTGGTTTAGAAATGAAACTGGAACCGTTGTCAGTTTTGATCTGTTTAGGGATACCAAGCCAGATCATGGCTGTCAGCCAGTGCTGAATTGTGGCCTTGGAGTTTGTTTTGGCGTGCTGTGTAGCTACGATCATTCCGCTATAAGTGTCTACTGTCACTGCAAGCCATGCTCGGGGCCTCAGCAGTTCGCACCATGTGAAGTCCTACTGCCAGATTTCTGAGGGCTTGAGGCCTCTCGGGTTGACCCCGTAGGTCCACAGGGGTGACTTCCGGCAATGAGGGCAGGTGGCTACCACATGTTTCGCGTCCGCTGTCGGGATTCCGCATCTCTTCGCCAGTGCTTTGGCTCCGATGTGGAGCGACTCGTGCAGTTGACGAGCTTCCTGCAACGTCCAGACGCCTTTCGCTGCGGCGTCCGCTTTGTCGTTGCCGATCTGGAAGTAACCTTTGATTGGGTCGTGGCTGTTGATGTGAATGACTGACACGGTGCCCTGTCGCGAGGAGAGTGCTTCTTCCAGCATTAGGGCTGCTGCAGATGTTGACACACGTGGTCCTGCCATGGCTAGGCAAAGCCTCGCCACGAATATAGAGTCTGTTACAATGTTGAGGTGTTCTTCTTGGAAGAGTCCGCATGCCAAGACCACTGCTGCTGCCTCCAGCTGTTGTACCGACAGTGTGGGGTCACACGCTTTGACGCAATGCCATTCCTCTCCTGTCTGCCACACTGCTGCTGCGGTTGAGGTCGTGGAGGAAGCGTCTGTGAAGACCGTTGGCCCTGGCTGCGGTCGACCCATGACCTTTGGCGGTGTGTCCATGTCGACTACGGTCAGTAGCTTAGTCCAGGGTGGCTTGGAGGAGTAGGAGATTTCCCCTCCGAAGCCGGTGAGAGCAAGGGCTAGGTGCTCCAATATTATGGCTGACTCCAAGGTCGGTTGCTTACGGAAAGGGAGGTGGATGCTTGTCGGCTCTGTTCCCAGGTGTCTCAAAGCGAGTTTCCTGCCCTTCATGATGAGGTTAGCAATGCATTCTATTCCTGGGGAAAACGCAAGGGCAAGTCTTCCGAGCACCACCCATTGGATGGGTCGGGCCTTTTCGGAAAGTCCTTGGGCCAGTGCTCCCACTCCCCCTTTCGGTGTAAAGTGGACGTATAGGTCCAGGGGCATGGCTGGGTTCCACCTGGCAAGTGTGCCAGTGGCCATCTGGCTTTCGATGAAGTCGAGGGAGCTCCTTGCCTGTGGTGTCAGCTTCTTGGGATCCCAAGGGTTCTTTCCTTTCAGGAGGTCATATAGAGGGTCCATGACCTCGGGGGGAACTAGGAGGATGTTGCGAACCCACTGCAGCGATCCCACCAGGCGTTGCACGTCGTGGAGTGTTTCGATGTCTCGACAGACTTTCGCTTTGGGGGGTGTCATGTAGGAGCTTGTGATCCCCACTCCCAGGAAGGTCACGCAGGGTCCTCTCTTGATCTTTGCGCTCGCGATCTCGAAGCCGTTGGCCTGAAGGGTTTCCGTGATTGTGGACACCAGGTGATCCACTTTGCTTGCTGATGGTGCTGCGACTAAGATGTCATCCATGTATTGGATGATGGTTGCATCGGGATAGGAGTGTCGGACTGGCATCAGTGCTTTGTCCACGGTGATTTGGCATATGACAGGGCTGTCAACAAGACCTTGTGGAAGTACTCTCCATTGGAAGCGAAGGTTGGGCCGCTCGCCGTTCCGAAACACCACGGAAAAGGCGAATCGCTCTCGGTCCTCAGGGTGCAGGGGTATGGAAAAGAAACAGTCCTTGATGTCCAGCACTGCGCACGGCTGCCCTTCGGGGATGGCTGAGTTCGCGGGGAGCAGTGTCTGGACTGGACCCGTGGGTCGGATCGTCTTGTTCACTTCTCTCAGGTCGTGGACGAGGCGATAACCTTCTCCGGACCTTTTGGGGATCACGAATACAGGGGTGTTCCACAGGCTGACGGAGGGTTCTATGTGACCCTTTTGCAGTTCGCGGTTGACCAGTTCCAGCAAGGCTGCCATTCGAGGCTCTGTCAGGGGCCACTGCTCGACCCATCGGAGTGTGATGATTTCCAAGTTAATTTGATTGGCAGCGGGGGGTGCACAGCAGTGGCCCTCAGGATAAATTTGTGATCCGGAATCCTAGCAAGGAAAGAACATCCCTTCCCAACAGGGGTGGAGAATTTTGCAAAATGTAGGGGTAAATTGCTACTGTCTGTTCTGGTCCCTCTTTTGTATGAAGTGTTAAAGCCACCAGCTGGGTGCTTTTCCATGCCCGGGACTGCCCTCCCACTCCGTTCACTGGAGGGACTTCTTTGAATTGCCAATGCCCGGGCCAATGCGCTTGGGGAATAATTGTGCAGTCTGATCCCGTGTCGGCCCAGAACTGAAACCCTATGACGTGGGGATCCCGACCGCCATAAAGGCGGCATGTCCCCCACACCATCAAGGGTTCCTTCCCTATTCTCATGGCCAGGGCCACCCAGGGATCCCGCGCTGAGGCGTCCCCTGCTGGTCCTGTGACACCGGCGTGGCTTGTGGTGGTGGGGAGTGTGAAAGCATTACCGGTGGTGTTGTGCAGTTCTGGCATTGTGTTGTAGGTGGGGATGTAAAATTGACTGCTCCCTGTGGGGGCATGGGGTATGAGGGTCCCCACTGGGGGTTGCTGTAGCCGGGCCGCTGCATATTCCAGGCGGGAGGGGGCTGAGCACGGCCCGGCCACCCCCTCCCTCTGCCGTTTCCCTGAAGCCTGGATCTGCATTCCTTAGCTAAATGCCCCTTCTTCCCACATGCCCAGCATGGTCCCCTAAGTTCTCCCTGGCGTGGTGGAGCAGCTGCTGATCAGCGCCTTGGCTGGGGGCAGTTTACTGCCACGTGGCCTGCCTGGCCACACTTAAGGCACGCCATCACACTGGTTATTGCAGTGTGGACTGCTGCTTGGATGGGAGCAAGGTGTTCCTCCTTTGCGACGTGTCTGATCATGTCTGCTATGTTGGCCCCAGGTGGCAGTGATCTTAGAATGTCCTTGGTGGCTGAGTTGCATTGCTGGCGTAGGCAGTCTGCCAGCACGGGACCCTTAGCCTCTGGGGGCAATGAGGAGGAATCTAACGCTGCCTGAAGTCTGTCCACAAAAGTGAAGCTCTCACTTTCACTCTGTCTTATGGTAGACCACTGTGAAGGTTTGGCTACTACTTTGGCAGTAGCACGGATGGCTTCCCGGGCAGCACGAGTGGTTGTCATAACTTCATGGGCCCTTAATCCCTCAGCCTGAGCCTGGGGGGTGATCATCGTGGGGTCTCTACCCATCAATCTCTGTATACTGGAGCCGTGCAGTGGATGGTCAGGCCCCGTTATCTGGGCCAGCTCCTTTGCGCATTGATCCTCCCACTCTTGTTTAAAAACAATCATCCCCGTGCCATCAAAAATCATCCTACATATCTGTTTGATGTCAAAGGGAAGCATGTCATCCCCCCCAAAAACACCATCAATGAGTGTGGTAACCATGGCAGAATTAATTCCCTTGTCTGCAATCGCTTTAATAATTGCCTGTACCTCTTTTGGATTCACTGGAGAATAGGTCCTTCTTTGGTTTTCGCCTGCCCCCCCCACACGGACAGGAAACACTAGCTTGGCTGAAGGGGTGTACTTGGCGCAGGCTATCTTTATTTTTCGCCAATCTGTAAGAGGGGTCTGGTCTTTCTCTGATAACCCCTTCACCCATGCGGGAGCGCTGTGACTAGAGATCTTGTATGCTGCTGCTCTCCCTCTGTTAAGGCTAGTATCCAAACCGGAGCTCCCCGACTCCCTCTCGGACTCGTCCCGGCTCGAGTCTGAGTCGGAGTCGGAAGTGGAATGGCCAAGCATTTCCGGGCTGCTCTGCCTTTTTCTCGGGCTCCGACCCTGCCCCCTCCTGCGGGGGGCGGACCGTTCCCTCCCCCTGGGGTCTCCCCGCCTCCTGCTGAGGGAGGTCCTTGCCTTATACGGGCTTAATTTGAATAGAGCGCTCTGATTGGTCTCACCCCTCACCGCGGGGACCGCCCCCCCTCCCCGCTCTCCCGCGCATGCGATGTTGAGCGGGCTGATCCCTTTTCCGCCCTTTGTCCCCTCTTCTCTTCCGCCCTGACCACGCGGCCGGCCGCCATCTTCGAGCCCATACGGCGGCGGAGAGATTGTATCGATCCGGGCGGTTTCTGACCGTCCCGCCGCTTCCCGCGCCTCCTCCGTCAGCCCCCCCCAAAAACACCGCGCACGTTGCTCTGCCTCTTCCGTCTGGTCGGCAGTCGGCGGGGGGGGGACGGGTAGAGGGGCCGCGGTTTTGTCGAGAGGCTCCGAGGAGGGGCTGGAATCTGGCGGGCTCCGCGGGGGGGCTGGGGGATCTCCCGGGGGTTTTGGGCTCGGGCGGGGGGGAGGTGGGACGCGCCTAGCCCCCGCACATCCCCATCTGCAATCTGATCGCTTTCCGGGGTGGTCTGTGTCGCTGCCCCCACCCCTAGCTGCGGAGTGACTATTAAACAACTTCTGGCAGCTTTCCAGGTTTCTTGCTCTTGTCGAGCTTTTTGGAGAGCCCGGATGACTCTGCCCCACGATTTTAGGGCTTTCTCCGAGCCTGAACACATGGTATCCTCGGCCAGGGTTTTCGTACAATTATCCCACACCTCCGGGTGTAAAATATCCATGGGGCTCTCTATAGCCCCCAGCTTAATCAATCTCGGCAATGCGAGAGTCATATCCTTGAGCTTACAATCGATTCCCCATTGTGCATGCATTTCACTGACTACCTTTGCGATCGCTTCCATGATTCGAGGGCGTACCCTCCGATGCACAAGGCCAGCTGTGCAGCCGCCGTCCTCTCTCCAGGCGATCCCCGTTCCCCGGGCACTGGTTCGGTCCCGGGTTTCCGGCACCATTTGTCGCCTTCTGATGCAAGGCGAGGCGACCTGGTTCTGAGGAAACGGCACGGCAACCCAAACTCTCCAGGGTCACTCGGGCCAAGAACACACGCTAGCACCAGTATGGTGGACGGTTCAAGACCTTTATTGTCCCGTCTCGTCAGGTTTTATACTCTGCAAGTTTTTTCTCTACGTCAGGGGGTCTTACCTTACTGTAATTGGTTAGCAAGGAGTAAAAGTTACTAATGTTAGGGGGAACTACATTCCTGGGTGATCCCTTATCACTAGAAGTTAGGGGGAGAGGAATCCTGCTGCTTTCCGTGACATCGCGAGATTTTCCGAGCGCCTCTCCCTGTCTACTACACTGTCTCCCTTGCCCATTGTCAGTGTGGCAAGCAGGGCTGGAGCTGCCAGTGCCACTGGGGGCCCTCAGCATTGGCCACAGAGGGGCCTCCCATCCCTGCAGGCCCATCACAAAGTGCTGCCGGAGCAGCTGCTTGTTGGAGAGGCCGTGCAGGACACGTTGCAGGGCTGCCCAAGGACGCTGTGCGGCACCTGTGGAGGGCACTGCTCCCCCTGGAACTCCTCAGGTGCTCCATAGGAAATTTTTGCAGGAGCTTTTGCTGTAGCACCTTGAGAAAGAAGCATTTAAATCAGAGAGAGAGGGGAAGAGCCTCAGGAGTCAGATGAGCTGGGCTGGACTCCTTCCCTCAGCTCCAAGAGCTCTCACTCTGAGTCTCCTCCTTTTCTAAAAGCAGGTAGTTTTAAAACTTTTTAAAGGAAAGCTGTGCATCAGAGAGAATTTCTACTGCCAGGAGCCATCCCAGTTCACTTTCATGTCATGTACTAATTAATGCATTGACCCTTGAGTATGGGAGAAGATTTTCCCCATGGTCCCTGCACTGGTCAATGGCATGGATGCAGGATGAGGTGAGGGTGATTCTGGCAGTGTTTGGGGAATAGGCCCCTCTGGCTACAGCGGCAGTTTGCTCCAAGATGCTCTTCTGCCTCCATTTCCATGCTCAACACCTCAATCTCTCCTGTCTTCCATCCAGGCTTTCAATATCCTGCCACTGCCAGGTGTGCTGCAGCCAGGAGAGAGCCAGCAGGTCTCCTCCACCTTCTCTGGCCACCTCACCACCACCTGCAATGTCCCGGAGCTGTGCCACATGGAGGGAGGCTCCACCTCCGAGGTGCTAGTGCCCAGGGCGGCCTCACGTGTCAGCTCCTCCCTGAGCCCCCAGGAGATCAACTGTGGCTCACAGGCCCCTCTCAGGGACAGGTGAGTCAGCCTTCCATGGGTTCCTGCTCTGCCATGGGTTATTGTCCCTGCAGGGCTTCCCTGCTCCAAGGCCTCTGAGCTCAGAGGAGCTGCAGAGCAAAGGCCAGCAGCAACACAGGGATGGCCACTCTGAGCTCCCTGGCTGCCAAGAGAGGAAGGACCTTCTTCTGTTGAGACAGTACCTCTTGTTCTCTATTTGAGTTCTGAGCCCTGCTGGCTTAGCTGCTGCCTGCAGGGAGCTGGGCTCTGGGCTTGCCTTGGCACCGCATCTAGAGGTGTCTTGAAGTCCATGGTGTTGAGTGGCATCTTCTTCATCATCTGCCTTCTTCACCAGAACAGTGGGATTGTAGTATGGGCAGGCGTGGGGCACAGAGCAAACCTTGCTTTGGGTCCTGCTCCTGCCACAGATGAAGTCCTTGCACTGCTGATCTGCCAGGGTTCTCCTTATGGTGGCAGAGCAGCCAGAAAAGCTCCTGTCCTTTAGGCTCCCCTGCAGCTGCAGCCGTAGGCAAGCACAGGAGAAGCTCAGCTCCAGCAAGGCAGCCCAGCTCAGGACACACAGGCCAAGTGTGGAGCTGGGAGTGGAGGCTGCTTAAAGCAAGCATGTGCATCAGGACTTCTTCAGGCCAGGCTGAAGTTGGTTTCATGGGGAGGAGATGGATGAGGCTGCTTCCAATGGTTTCCATGGCAGCCAGCACTGGTTTGCTTGGTCCCAGCCGGGTTCCAGCAGGAAATCTGCCTGACAAGAGCCTGTCTTGCAGGAGAGGAGTTCCTGCAGCCTTTGCTTTCTGACTGATAGGATTGTTCTCATGAAGGAGCAGGCTAGGAGTCGTTAAAACCGAAGATCACGGACAGAGACTCTCTAACTAATTAAAGTTAGACAGTGGGATGTTTATTAACACCGGTGGGCAGCACCAGAGTTGTCCATAAAAGGCATGACCACGCTGTCCAAGGTTCTTTGCCCTCTCTTTATTTCCCAAGATCTTACATACAATACATCTGCACAACCCCAGCACCTCCCATCCCTGCTCTGTATTCAAATGAGGTCATTGGTCCTTCACTCCTGTTCAATTCTTCCCTTGAATTGGGTTGGTGGTCTCGAATTGGGTCAGTGGTCTTAAGGGATGAAGTCAGGAATGTCTTCATCAGGTCTCTGTGACCCTCTGGCACCATCCAAGGTCCCCAACTTAGTGATTGATTGACATCAAGCCCAGGTGCTAACCATTGTTCTACTGGTTTCAAGATGTTCTTATAACAGTTCACTTCCTCCACTTCCTTCTAGAAAGAAGCTCCTAATGGTAAACAATAGAACAATCAACTCCAGCTTAAGCATCTCATAATCATTAACCTATGGTCTGCCTATCTAACCTACATCCTGATGAATGGGAATTGCTTCTAACCCTCAGCTGAAATCTGAACTCTTTAAAATCATGCTTCAGCTATGCCCAGGGAGAAGGGAGCTGAATGAGCTGAGTAAGAACTGTAGGAGAGCTAAGCAGATGTCAGCAATCTGTGCTCTGCTTTAAACTGGGAAGCCAAGAGACAAAGGGCGTTTCCAGGCACCAGCGCAGAGAGCTGCTGGATCAGCCTTTGGCAGGGGCTGGAGGGGTCTGGCTGTGCCTTCAGAGGGAGCTTGCACAGTCAACACCTTATGATGGCAAAGCTCAGGTTTGGCTGGTCCTGGAGGTCCCCTTCCACCCATGCCCTCACTTGGGATGTTCCCAACCTATGTGGGTTGAGGAGAATTCACGGAAATGGCCTCAGGGTCAAGGAATGAAGTGCAGGGCCAGCCAGGACTAGGGAGCCCAAGTTTCTGGTGGGACTCTCAGCCATGTTTTCTGTTTTGTCTGCAGAAGGGAGCTTAAGGAGCCAGCTCCAAAGGTCGAGGACGAGGCAAAAGCCTTAGAGAAAGAAGAGAGGCAGAAGAAGGAAAAGAAGAGTGTCTCTGTTGGGAAGCAACCTCCAAAACCAGCAAAGGGGGAAACCAAGACTCGAGAGAATAAGGAAACCAAAATCCCCAAAAAGGAAACCAAATCCCCAGAGAAGAAAGAAGCCAAAGCATCAGAGAGGAAGAAAACCAAAATCCCAGAGAAGAAAGAAACCAAAGCATCAGAGAAGAAGGACACCAAAGCATCAGAGAGGGAGGAAACCAAAATCCCAGAAAAGAAAACCACAATCCCAGAGAAGACGGAAACCAAAGCCCTAAAGAAGGCGGAACCTAAAGCCTCAAAGAAGGGGGGAACTGAAATCCCAGAGGAACCACCTGAGCTGGAGAACTCTTTAGTTTTTATTCACACAACTAATTTTACACAGTTTGACAGACCTTGTATGCAACTTGAGTTAGTTCATGGATTTCTTTCTAGTTATTCTATTATTGGTTAATAAAATAGATTTTACTTGTGCATCAAATCTCTCTATTGTATTGTTTACCTCTTCACTGATTCTCATGGGACAAATCCCTTGTTGTTGCAGGTGCATTTGTTTTTCAGCCTCAGAATAGATTGTTCACAAAGTCTCATTCTCAAAATAGCTTCACACGGGAACTTGTAACTGCTTAGCTGCACTCAGAATAGATGACAGGCCAGCTATTAATATGGCAGAAGAAGGCCTGATTTCAAAAGGACTTTCTTTTATCATTATTCTACCTGTCTATGACATCTCCCCCTTTTCGTTCATTTAAAAAAGGCTCCTATGTCCTGATGTTGAAACAGCTCACTCTTGTGAGGGTATTATCTCATCACAGTTGTCACTGGTTATCTGTTAAATATGGGATAAGATAGATAAAAGACCAATTACAATCAACAAAACTTAGCAAATTCTATCAAGTCATTGACACAGGGTTTTGCAGCATGAGAAAACAAAAGAAAAATGTCCAATGTCTCTTAGGGAAATGAAAAGAAATGACCATTGTTTCCAATTAGTTGAGAAGGATGAGAAAGTCTGTGAGCTGGAAATGCTGATCTTTGACATCACTGAATGTCCTCCTGGGCACTGGAACAGGGAATAACTGCAGAAGGTTCGTAGGAGCACTGTACCATGAGGATGCCATGAGGCTTTTGTTGGCAAATTGCCTCTGTCAGTTTCCAGCCACAGCCATGTCTTGGCAGTGCTCCTTCTGCTCCTGCTCTGGCCACAAAGGCTGCAAGGTGATGGGGTTATTTCTCCTTTCACTGGGCCTCGTTTTTTCAGAACTGATCAGTATCTGATGGAATGAACAGGTGACTGCTTTGAGCTGCTGATGATAAAACACAGGCACATCTTCTCCTGAAGTTAATGAATTAATTAGGCTTCACTGTGGTACAGCCAATTGGAATTTAGATATGATGATTTTTTTTCCAAATTTCTAATGTAAATATTGCATTATTCAAAATGATTCTTTATCCAAACTTCTCTTGTACATATTGCATTACTTGAACGTTCTTAAGGCGATCATTCCTCTTCTTTTTTGTTTTTTAAGAATGAGATGCATGTCTTTTGTTATGAGTATGATGAAACATCATAGCAAAATAATACATGCAGTGGACAAGAAACTTACAGCAATTAGGAATAATTTGGATACAACAATCAGGAATATTTCAAGTAGCAGACAAAGCTAACAACATAGGTGGAATTAGGTAAATAGCAATCTCTGAAAAAATGTCCCATCACCTCAGAGTCTGCAAACAGCTGACAAACCTCGATTCAGTGGGGACTTGGATAATTATTTCCAGATAATAATTCCCAAACTCCCTTTCAAAATAGTTCAACTGTCATGTCTAGAGGGTGAAATTGCCAAGTCAAAGCAACTCAAATCTAGCTTTGATGCAGAAAACATCTGGGTCTGTTGGCAAATTCCCATCCAGGTAGAGCTAAGGCCTGGCCACCACCCAAGCTCTAAGTGGGAGAGAATTCCTTAAACGTAATTTAAAACAAGGCTCTTGGGAATAGCACTTAGGAGTAAAGGTCTAGGGGTGACAGACTAATGAACCATCCAAGAGCTGTCTCCTCCAAAATTTCGTCAGCACAGAGATGCTTTAAACTCAGCAAACTGTTGGAGTGGGTCTGTAATAATAATTGGGGCTCCATCTGATTACTGAGAGTAGATGTCACAATACCATCAGTTTAGAGGAGGCTTCCAACAAAGCTGAGATCTCATTTCTTGGAACTCTGAAAAATACTTAAAAATGATGAGACAGCACTGGGTCAAAGCACAGAGCCACAGTGTGAAGCCCAGCTAGAGGGGTAGTCTGGTCTGAGAGATACATAAGCAGCTAGGGAACAAAAGGAGGATCCTGAAATGACACGTGTCTTGTAGATAACTACACCAAAAGATGGTAAGGCATATGGAAAGCTGGCTATAAAAACAGTGATACAAACATTTATATATTTATGACAGAATAAATGCATCAAAGGAAAACACTGAACAGCTCACTAGTAAAATTGATGATACCTCAGTTTAAATAACACTCAAACCTGATAGAATTTTATTTGGACAGCACTAGAGCTTAACAAGAGGAACTTAAACTCAACCCTAAAAGGATTTCAAATTCATTATCACCTTGGTAGTACAAAAAGCGCACTCAAGAGAACTCAAAGTTAATTCCTATTCAATACCAAACATAACTGGATGCATAAAAACTGGAATAGAACATTGTTCAAACTTAGTAATACTGAAACTTAACAGAAATAAAATCTACCAAAATTACCCAAATAAAACTTTGCCTTATTTAATTTAACAGAAGGTAACTGAGCATCAAAATATTGGGCTTTAATTTAACAGAATTAAAATGAACATCCTTAAAAGTTATAGATATGACATGATGTAATTTTGTCCAAGGTTATTAACACAAAAAGACTACTTGAAGGTGAATAAGCCAGAAGTGAAATAACTGCGTGATGGTGTACTGGAGGGATTCAAGTTGTAACAAGCATATTAGAATTATAAGTAAATCAGTTATGAGAAAAACCCATGGTAACTGCAAATTCCATGGAAAGAGAAATTCAGTAAGACTTTTTAAAGTGCAGGGTTACTGGAAAATAAACATAATAACGTGCAATTTAGCATATTGCTGAACAGCCCAACAGCTTTTTGTGACTGCATCTGGCATAATTTTATATGGCAAATTTGTGCGCATTCTTGTTAAAGAAATCAGACCATGTTAAAATTTGATAGGTAATAAGGCATTGCATTTACTGCTTTTCAGTATAGTTGATAGTTATCCATAGGGATAGTTACAGGCTTTGTTAATTGCTGATATGTCTTTTTGGTATGTGTTTTGTGTCCGGTCAATTTTTGGCCAATTGTTTTTCAGATGTCTAAAGTAAAATTTGACACAGGATGTGGCCTTGGAGGACCCCAACAGGTCCAATTCTTCGGATTCCTCTAGAGCATTGGGCAGCATTTTTGTCCACCTGTCCCAAGCATCTGCCAGGTTGGGTCTCTTACCTGTGGTGCAGAGGAGCTCTGAGTTATAGACGGGCCAGGCGTCTGCTGCAAAGGTGTCATAGTTTGACACTGGCGCAATGCCAGTGCCTCCATGAAAATACATTCTCCCTGGTGTCTGCTGTGAGATGTGACCAGGAATAAGGCAAAGCAGGCTCCAGCCTAGGAATAAAAGGGGAAAAAAAACCACTTTATTAACTTAGAATATATAAAAGAAACACACAGAACTCAGGATTAAAACCTTCCAAACATTCCTCCTCCCCTGACCAAATTCCCAATACATCACAGTAAGCAACAACTTGGACTCACAATTCAGTTACCACCCCTCAGATCACAAACTCTCAGTCCATCACCACCCTTTAGATAATCAATTCTCAGTTCATCAAGAGGAGAGGAGTCCCTCTTGTGCCATAGGCTTCCCCTGGAAACACAGTTGAGACCTCTTGTGTTTCCATGTCACATGTAGCACCACCCGGAGATCATTTGCCATGGTGACATCTTACTTCCATGCCCAGTGCTCTCACCACTGCACATGGACCAGAGCTGCTTCTAGGGCTCCTCTTTTAAGGATGCTTTGCCCAGTTCCAGAAAAAGTACAGTCTCTCACTTTGGGACACCCGTCCCCCCCAAATTCACCCCCTGGGGCCGAGGGGTCTTGAGAACAGAGATCTCTTCCCTGAAGACGGAGGGCACCACCACCCTCCTCGCCCGTTGCCTCTGTTCACACACTCCTTCACATAACACCACCATACTCTCTTGGTTCCAAGGCATTGCCTCCCCCTAAATGCAGTCTCTGTGTCACAAGAAAAATGGTTCTGTCCATGGCTATACAGGAGAAGTCCAGCCAAAGGCCATTCCATCATCTCCTCCCACCTAGGATTCTTCTCAGCTCTCCTGATATCTTTCACTTGCATGGACTTTCATCACACTTGTCCATTTCCTTCTATTTCATCTCAATCTCTCATCATTCAGATCCAGAAGGATCAGTATTTGTAAGGTTTCATCATCCAAGAAAAGAGTTCAAATCTCAGGCTCTGCCTGTCCAGGACTCCCACGCTGGCCCTGCCGGGCACCTGCTTGCCGCACCCTTGCTGCACGCCTGTAGAGGCGAAGGGAAACGACCCATCCTCTGATCAGCATCGAACTCCCATTTATTGATCCAACCATGCACATTTTATAACGGTGTTAATTAAGTTCATACATATTGCAAAACCCGAGCTCATCATAGGTTACAGATTAGACATCAACCCCTCCTTTTGTTTTCAATACCTGTGGTTTGTTACTTTTGTTTTCCCATATCAGCCAAGGACAGAATATTTACCTGTTATGAAAAAACAGCCTGAGAACTTTGTTGTTTACAGAAATGTGCCTGAGAACTTTGTTGTTTATAGAAATGTGCCTGAGAACTTTGTTGTTTATAGAAACAGGCTTGAGAATTGCTGCTTTCAGCTGCCTTTTACTTTTCCATCAGCTATATATTTTCATGGCCTCTTTCTATAAGCCATGTTTGAACAAAATTCTCCAACAATTCCCCGTTTTTTCTTTTATGCACAAGGAGGTTAGTCTGCTAGGGTTTTTCTATTATTCTACTGACCGTATCTTGAATACAATCAAAAATACAAGGCAAAATAAGCAAAAGCAATTTAAAGCACACTTAGTATCTCTGTAAGGTTCTCCAGCCACGGTCTGAGCAATGGCTTTTACCCCAAAGGGTTAAAACCACCCCCAGCTGAGCCATAATGTCCTGCCTTATCAGACATTGCACGGTAGGTGGTAATTGGACTAAGAAAAGAAAGCTGTTAGCTGTTTTCATTCATGCCAACCCGGAGAGGAGGCAAACTGCTAGGGCTAATAATGCTGGAATCAACCCCAGTGTCCAATAAGCTTGAAAATGATCCTTTCTGTCCTTGAAATTCCACGTCCACCCTTTTCTTGAGTTTCTCAGAAAAGTTCAAAGTCAGTAAGGTAAGTCCTCCGGTGGATTCAAAACCATTTCCCCCCTCTCTTGTCCTTTTACAGTCTGTAATCCCTTAGTCATTTGGCTCAAATGGCACCAGCTGAGCGATTCTCGGTCCTTTGTTGATTTGGAGTGGTGGGAAAGTAGTATGCACCATAACATATAGTCCCAACAAATGCAGATCATAAAATAAACACCTAGCATAAATCTATCTAACATCACTCAAACTTAAGAGCACTTAAACTTAAAGCACTTAAAATATTTAAACTTAACAGACTTATTTTCAAATCAACAGAACTTACATGTAAAATCACTTAAACTTAACTTTAACAGAACTTAACTGACTTTAAATTCTACATAATTTAAACCTGATATAATTTAAACTTAACAGAATCAAACTTCACTTAAACTTAATAACACTTAAACTTAACAGAAATTAAACTGAACAGCACTTAAACCTAACAGAAGATAAACTTAACAAAACTTAAACTTAACAGTATTTAACATTTAATGACACTTAATAGATAATCTAACTTAAACTACTTAGCAACGAATAAAACTTACTATAGAAATAGAATATAGCATTTACTATAACTAACTTACAGGCCTGATTCTAAAATACTAAGCTAAAACAACTTTTTTCACATGTTTGCTGCAGCATTTTTATACCAAAAAGCACACTCATAACATCTTACTTATACAATCACTTTACACATTTTTAACATTTTTAAATTTTTCAAAATGCAATTTCGGAGTCTGATGTTCTACCGACTGAGTTATCCGGGCCATGTTAATGCAGGTGATTCTGACCGCATAATGGATGCTAAGCCAAATTGGCCAAAATTTGGCCTATGCATTCAGTACGCTGATTTCTGTTTCACAGTCTGTGCTAGGAAGAACAAAAGGTCTTTTTAACTTAGGCAAGGAACGTCTGGATAGTAATGCTCCTTGGTGTCGCTTGTTTATTATCACTGGTTTCTTAATTGCAGTAGGGGTCTTTTCTGTTGTTGACAAAAGTCACATTTATTACGGCTGTTAGGTCTAAAACTGAAGCTTTTTGCGGCTGCGGGGCGGAGGGAGAAACGCTTGCGCTGGAAAAGCGCTCCGGTCCCGCGCCGCTTGTGTCAGAGCGGGCGAACCCCCCCCACGCTGGGCTCCTTGTTTCACGAGACTCGCCGGCAGCGTGTGCCGATTGTGTTGGAGCGGGCGACCCCCCCCGCACTGGGCTTCTATGGCGGCTCCCTTCCCCCGCGGCTGCCTCCGCTACTGCGGCTGCAGCGCAGCATTTCAGGCGGTCACTTGCCGCGGCTGCTCTCCATGGCGCAGCGCCCATGCTGAGTTCGGAGCAGCACAGCCCTGCAAACGCCCCGAGCCGCGGCTGCTGCCTTGCACTCAGAGACATGCTGAAGCAGTCTATTGTGCACTACCCGCCATAGCTTACTTAACTTCTTGGCAGTTTTATCACTCTCTAAAGTAGCCTCCCATAATAAATCACTGAATTTACGCCACTCCGTTAACTCGTAAACCGCATGGAGGTTAATAAAAACTCCTCTACCGTAGCCGTAAGTCCAAAGTCCTTGTAAATCCTTTTGCAAATCTACCTCCTTAACCTGCCTTTTTTGTAAATATGCTGCTTGCCTTTCCACACCTAAAATCGTCAGCGCTGATTGCAGCCTCTTCAAGGTCCGTGCAGCACGTATCAGTCAGGCTCACCTGTACGACACCCAAGGCACGATGCGTCTCAGCTTCTTTTTTATCCCTTTAGTTGCGTTTACTGCGCCCGGGCTGCTCGGACCTGACCCGTTTCTTCGCTCCTTCATGGTGCGTTGCCGTATCCCGATCGGGTGTCACAATTTGTAGAGGCGAAGGGAGACGACCCATCCTCTGATCAGCATCGAACTCCCATTTATTGATCCAACCATGCACATTTTATAACGGTGTTAATTAAGTTCATACATATTGCAAAACCCAAGCTCATCATAGGTTACAGATTAGACATCAACCCCTCCTTTTGTTTTCAATACCTGTGGTTTGTTACTTTTGTTTTCCCATATCAGCCAAGGACAGAATATTTACCTGTTATGAAAAAACAGCCTGAGAACTTTGTTGTTTACAGAAATGTGCCTGAGAACTTTGTTGTTTATAGAAATGTGCCTGAGAACTTTGTTGTTTATAGAAACAGGCTTGAGAATTGCTGCTTTCAGCTGCCTTTTACTTTTCCATCAGCTGTATATTTTCATGGCCTCTTTCTATGAGCCATGTTTAAACAAAATTCTCCAACACACGCCCCCCTTCTCCTTCAGCCTCGCTGCCGGCACATGATATCAAATTTCAAAGTGGCACAAGCACAGGCACAGGCTCACTCTTTCTCTGTCTCGGGGGCCAGGGGGCTGCCTGCTGCCTCTCAGTGCTCCTCCACCCTTCCATCCTGCAGGGGCCTTCACCTCCCCTCTCTGTACAAGGCCCCGGCCTACCTCACCCGGCTCCATGGCTTCCCCTTCCCCACCCAGCCTGCAGCTGGGCAGGGGAGCTCTGACCTCTTTCACCCACCGGAACCAAAAGAAAGTTTTCTTGGCAGTTCTCTGCTTTTAACCCCCTGTGTTCTCAGAGGCGTATCCATGCCTTCAGTGGCCACACCACGTGCCAATATTCAAATCTAAGCTCCTATTAGTTTGACCACAGCATCCCAAAATCTCACTTCCTTTTCAAACCAGGACACCAGGATAAACAACCCCAGTTCCCTCAGTTGCTACTCACAGGACTTGTGTTCCAGACCCCTCACCAGCCTTGTTGCCCTTCTCTGGACACGCTCCAGCCCCTCCATGTCCTTCCTAAATTGGGGGCCTAGAACTGGACACAGCACTCCAGGTGCTGCCCCAGCAGTGCTGAGCACAGGGAAAGAATCCCTGTCCTGCTCCTGCTGGCCACACCATTCCTGATCCATAGAAGTCCCAGAGCTTGGACGAGGGAAATGGTAGGGAGGAGTTAGGCATAAAGTGTGATTCATTGTCAGCCATGAAGGGTTTTGATTTTCATGTCTATTCAGACTGCTTTAGGAGGTTCTGGAGGTCAATATCAATTGGACATTGCTGGTATCAGTCTACAAAGTAGAAAAGAATACAGGACAAGACAATTCTCTCTGTACTGTTTTCCATAGTGTATTTTGCAGTGTCAAAATGGTCTCCTTGGTTCCACAAGGTCCTGCAGAGCCCCTTGGTTCAATGAGGCTTTGAAATGTCACAATGGGCTCCAGTATTCCATGAGGCCCTGCAATGTTACAATGAAGCTTTTGTTCCTTGAGCCCCACATTGTTCCATCAGTCCTTAGTTCCATGGAGCCCTGTAGTGTCACAATTTTCTCCTTGGTTCCAGAGTGCCATGCAGTGCCACAATTGCCCTTTGGCCCAACAGGGCTGCGTAGTGTCACAAGGGACTCCTTGGTTCCATGAGGCCTTGTAGTGTCCCAATGGACTCCTTGGTTCCTTGGGGATGCAAAGTGCCACAATGCCCCTTTGGTTTCACAAGGCCTCAAAGTGTAAAAATGGCCTCCATGGTTTCACGGGGCTGTGCTGTGTCAAAATGGACCCTTGACTCCATGATACCCCAGAGTGTCACAAGGGCCTCCTTGGTTCTGCACTTAAAGAATGCTCCTTTGGTCCCTTGGAGCCCCACAGTGTCACTGTTGTGCCCTTCGTTCCATGAGGCCCTGCAGTGCCACAATGGTCCCTTGGTTCCACATGGCCCCATGTGTCACAATGGTCCTTTGGTTCACACGGCCCCATGTGTCACAATGGTCTCCATGGTTCCATGAGGTCTTGCTGTGTCACAATGGCCTCCTTGGTTCCATGAGGCCCTGAAGCATAGCAATGGTCTCCTTGGTTCCACGGTGTCAGAATGGCCCCTTTGTTCCATGGAACCCCACAGTGTCACTGTGTTCCCCTTGGTTCCATGAGGCCCTGCCGTGCTACAATGGCCCCTTGGTTCCAATGGGTTCTGAAGGCTCATAGTGACCGCTGTGGTTCCATGAGGCCCTGCAATATCCCAACGGACCCTTGGTTTCAAAGGCCCTGCAGTGTCACAAGGCTGCCTTAGTTCAATGAGGCCCTGCAGTGTCGTAGTGGCCCCTTGATTCCATGAGGCAAAGCAGAATCAGAATGGCCCCTTGGTTCCATGAAGCCCCTTGATTCCAAGGAGCACCACGGTGTCACCATGGTCCCTTTGTTCCATGTAGCACCACAGTGTCATGATGGTCCCATTGGTTCCATAGGGCCCCATAGTGTAACAATGGACTATTGATTCCATGAGGTTCCTCAGTGTCTCAATGGCCCCTTGGTTCCATGAGGCCCCACAGTGTCAGAATGGTCTCCTTGGTTCTGTGAAACCCTACAGAGCCACAATGGACCCTTGGTTCCATGAGCTTCCGCACTGTCAACAATGGTCTGAGTTCCACAGTGTCACCTTGGATCCTTTGTTCCATGAGGTTCTATAGCATAACATGACCACTTTGATTCCAGAAGGTTCTGCAGTGTCACAATGGACCATTGGTTCCATGCACCCCCAAACTCTCACAATGACCCCATGGCTCCATGAGCTTCCATACTGTCAGTAATGGTCTCTTGGGTTCCAGGAGACCTTGCTCTGATACAATGGACTTTTGGTTCCATGGGGTTCCACTGCATCACAATGGACCCTTTGTTCCATGGGGTTCCAAGTGTTACAGCTGGATCCTTTGTTCTGTGTGCCTCTGCTGCCACCAAATGTCCAAAATATCAGAGTAAGACTCCTTAACACTAATTTGGTGTTTACGAGAGCATCATTTATTGAGGCTGGTGGTCCAGCAGGTGATAACTCCTCACAATGGACTTGAGATTCTACAAGTGTTATCGCTTATATACAGTCACTATGTGTATATTAAAATTTACCCATTTCCATAAAACCCACCCCAAGTTCCCAGATTCAGTCCTTGCTTTTTCTATCACTGCATTCTTGAGCCAGATGTCTTCATCTTCTCTTCCAACCATCCTCGCTGGGAAAGCAGCCCCTGAATGCCTTGTTCCTGTGCTAAAAGCTCACAGGCACAGTAAAAATTAATTAACCCTTTTGATAATAAGCCCAAGGCTTTGTGTGGGAAGGCAGAGGCAGGCAGGAGGCAGAGCTGTCAGCAAAGGAAGGGCCCAGCCAGCTGGGGCAGCCGGGGGATGCCGACAGCCTGCAGGGACAGAGGTGCAGGGCAGGGACACCGTGGGACAGCCTGGGCTGCACAGGGCACAGGAATGGGCAGCAGCTGCAAGACAGCCCTGCCAGAGTCAACTTGGGCAGCACTTTGGCCATGGCTGCTGGCCCTGGGCCTGAGGCCACGAGGGGACAAGTGACCCTTGCAGGGCTGAGGCCTCATTGCCTCCTTGTCCCTGCTCAGCAGCCTGGCAGGGGCCGCCCCATGCTCCTGCCCTTGCCATTGCACATCCCCACATGCCAGTGCCCATCCCGGGAAGAGCCCTGAGCAAGGAGGGAGGGACAGGATCTGCCTGGCCAGGGGCTGGGGCTCAGGCCTTGGCCCTGTGCATTCCTGAAACACATCAAGCTTTGCTCAGCACCAGACACCTTTGCCTTCTTTGTCCCCAGCTGTCATCACTGCCTGCAGGGTTCTGCTCTGGATGGAACCTGGGGACACTTTCTTACTTGTGTCCCTGACAGGGATCTCTTCAAAGTACAAGAAACTTCAGTGTTTCAATAGAACTGAGTTCTTGAGGGTTCTGTGACATCACAGAGCTGGCTGCGAGGTCACAGAGTAGGGTGTGAGTCCATAGAGCAGAGTCTGCCATCATAGAGGGTGGCTCTGTGGCATCAGAGAGTGGGTTGTGACATCACCTGGTGGCTGTGTTACATCAGGGAGCAGGCTGTGACATCACAGAACAGATTGTGCCACTACAGGGTGACTTTGTGAAATCAGTCTTCTGTGACATCACAGCACTGCTGTATTACATCAAAAGGTGACATAGAGATGGCTTTGTGACATCACAGGGGTTGTGTGACATCATGGGGATGTGTGGCATCACAAGGGCAGTGTGACATCACAGGGGCTGTGTAACATCACAGGTGGCAGTGTGACATCACAGGGGCTGTGTGAATTCACAGGGGCAGTGTGACATCACAGGGGCTGTGTGACATCACAGGGGCTGTGTGACATCACAGGGGCTGTGTGAGGTCACTGGGGAGGTCACTCTTCCCCGGCTCCCCTCACAGCTCCCCCCAGAGCAGTCCAACCCTGCTCGTGCACAGCAGGGTCCCCTGTCCCCCCGGGTCCCCTGCCCCCGGCCCTGCAGCCTCCCCCAGAGGATGTTCCACGAGATCGACCCCAGAGCCTGACACGGGGACGGGGGGCCGGGGGATGGGGGTGGCACAGGGGGACAGGGACCCCCCGGCAGTGTCCCTGTGTCGTCCAGGGCCAGAGCCTGGGCCAGGCTCCCTCACCCTGCTACCAACAAGGCCTTGAGAGTGCTGAAAAAATCCCCAGCAAGGGATCAGGAAAAACCAGATTTAATATTAAGGGACAGCAGCACAAAGTTCCTTGGCAAGAGTCACTCTGCTCCTGACTGGACACTTCAGGCACACCAGGGAAACAAAGCAACAACAAAACCAAACAGAATCCAGGCAATCAAACCAGAAATTAACCCAGAACTGTCCCTCTGTGTGTGTGTGACACAAGGACAGTGAGGGCAAGGATCAAAGGAATATGGCCTAAAACCTTAACAGAGCTCAAACTTAACAGGACTTAATTTATATCTTAACCTTAACTGATACTTTCAACTTCACAATTTAGCAAAAGAGCAGAGCGTAACAGCATTTAACCTAAATAAAACCTATGACTTTGCAATTTAACAAAGGAATAACACTTTACAATATTTTGCTTAGCTTATAACTTACACTAAAGGTAGCAACTTAGCAAAAGAACACCTTAGCAAAAGAACAACTCTTAGCAGCAATTAACTTCACTTAGGCCTTGTGATTTAACCTTTCCTACGGGCCTGACTGACTCAGCTATCCAAGGCACTCAAACTCCTCAGAGAGCAGCATTTCTGCCACATTTCCCCAGCACAGGCACTCCTGTGTGCACACAGACGCAAAGAGTCAGTGCAAGGCACCTGGGAGGAATTCCCCTGAGGGCACAGAATGCTCACTGAGGATGCTTTGGCATCTTCCCAGTGGGCAGAGGGCTGAGCCTGGAGGAGTGGGGGGATCGGCCCAGGCTCTGTCATTGTTCAGGATCCCCGAGTGCAGCAAACGGGAGAGCTCCCGGCTGGGAAAGGCCCCACCCAGAGGGAGTCGCTGGCCCAGGAGAGCTCCAAGGGCTCCTTTTGGAGCGCTGTGTGCAGGGCCCCAAGAGAGGGGCTTCAGTCCCAGCAATGGTTCATCCTGGACGCACTTGGCATCAGCAGCTTTCTTTGGCAGTGTGAGAACAGGGATGTTGTGCCACTGAGGGAACAAAAACAGCTCCCAGGGCTGGTCCTAAAGGAACCAGGAGCTGGTTGGGCAGCAGCAGTGCCTGGAGCTGACTGTGTTTGTACTGAGCTGCAGAGGAGCTGAGCCAAGGGGCTGTTGGCTAAGGCCCAGGCCCAAGGAGCATTTCTCAGCTGGCAAGGCGGCCTGAGAAGGGGAGGGGGGAATGCAGCAGTACAGGGCCCATGGAACCAAGGGACTGTGGGGCCTTGTGAGACCAAGGGACCACTGTGACACTGTGGGACCTCATGCAATCATGGAGACCACTGCGATATTGCTGAGCCTCATGGAACCAAGGGGACTGTCCTGACACTGTGTGGCTCCATGAAATGTAGGGATCATTGTGACACTGAGAGGCGCCATCAAACCAAGGGTGCATTGTGACACTCCCGGGAGTCCTCAAACTGTGGAGACCATTATGACACTTTGGGGTGTCATAGAACCAAGGGGCCATTGTGACACTGCAAGACTCCATGGAGCCAAGGGTCCAAACTGTGACATTGCAGGGCCTCATGGAACCGTGGAGAGACCATTAGGACACTTCACAGCCTCATGGAATGAAGGAGACCATTGTGACACTGAGGGGCACCATGGAATCATGGAGACCATTGTGACATTACGAAGACCCATGGAATAACCAAAGCATTGTGTCACTGTGAGGCCTCATGGAACCAGTGAGACCACTGGGACCCTGGAGGTCCCCACAGAAACCAAGAGGACCATTGTGATACTGTAAGGCCTCGTGAAACCAAGAGGCCTTTGTGACACTGCAGGGCTGCCTGGAACCAAAGGTCCAGTGTGACATTGCAGGCCCTCATGTCATCAATGGTCCATTGTGACACTGTGGAGCCAAAGGAGACCATTGTGGCACGGCAAACCCTCAGGGTCCTGAGGTCCATTGTGACATTGCAGACCTCATGGAACAGAGAGTCACGTGACATTGTGGGGCCTGGGGAACCATGGAGACCACTGTGACACTGCAAGGCCTCATGGAATCAGTGGGACCATTGTGAGACTTCAGGGCCTTGTGGAGCCGAGGGGACATTGTGACACTGCTGGACCCCATGGAAACAAGACACCAATATGTCACTGATATTTTTTCATAAAAATCGTTTCTTTGGGATTTTTCCTCTTCTGGGAAGCTGAGGCCCCAGAAGAAGAATGTAAACTATTGTTATCTGCTGCTGTGGAATGTAGCAGGTGCACCTATGATTGGCCCATGTTCCATGTTTACAATTAAGGGCCAATCAGGACCAAGCTCTCTGGGACAAGTTCACAGAGAGCTCTCTTATTTATTGCTATTCCTATTCTTTTCTTAGCTTAGCAGCTTCTGAACTTTTCTCTCTATTCCTTTTAGTATAGTCATAATGTATTATATATAATGAATTAATAAATCCAGCCTTCTGATCATGAAGCCAAGATTCTCGTCTATCTCTTCACCCCTGAGGAACCCTTGCAAAGCCATGTAACACCATTATGGCACTGTGGGGCCTTATGGATCCAAGGCACCATTGTGACACTATGGGGCCCCACAAAACCAAGGGAAGATGGAACAGGTCTTGCTGGTTTGGCCTCCCAGGGGCCACCTGACTGGTCCAGCTGACCTTGGAACATTAAGACTCTCTTGTCATCTGCTTCTGAAACACTGGTCCTCTGTGCTTTTCTTCCCAATGGAAAAGAACTGTTCTTTTCCGCCAGGCACCCATGGCCAGAATTGGGATTTCACCTCCAAATTTCCCTATATCCAGAGATTGTTTCAGTAGGAATATTGCCAGGACAAGTCTAGTTGCCAGTGGTTTTATGAGGGTCACTTCCCATCTGTCCCCAAAATACTGGGGAAGACTCCATGCTTTCCTTCCTGTGGAAAGAACTGTCCTGCTTTTCCAGGTGCCCATGGCCAAGACTGGCCTTCCACCTCCAAAATTCCTTCAGTTCAAAAATGCCTCCAGACAAAATCTGCCCTTATTGACAAGTCTGCCAGGCCTTGGCCTTGTGAGGCTCTCAGCTGCCTTCCAAACACTGGAGCCCTGTGTTTTCCTTCCTGTGGAATAGAACTGTCCTTCTCCTCCAGGCACCCATGGACAGAATTGGGATTTCACCTCCAACATTCCCTGTTGTGACAAACTGGAGGAGATTGTTGGCTCAAAACATTTTTGCACAGGGGAGGAAGGGGCAGGTCCAGCCTTGCCCTGCCCTGGAACTCCAATGCTGCTGTGCCCTGGAACCCCAATTGCCCCAGAGCCTCTATCCCAGCCCAGCAGGGTCTGACAGTCCCTGGCACAGCACAGGCAATGCTCCACAGCCACCTCTGCAGCCCCCAACCCAGCTCCTGAGGGACCAAATGAGCCCAAGTCCCACCTGGGGGAAGGGCCCAGGGAAACCAAGCTGACCACAAGGCAAGCACACATCTTGACCCTACCTCCACTTGGAATTTCCATCTGAACACTCCTGGAATCCAGGACTTGGTAGCTGTGTGGGTGCTTCTGTACATGTTTTTTGTTTTTCTCTTTCTGTGTATATTTCTTCCATTTCTCTTCTCTTGCAAATCTTGAGTAACTTAAAACTACACAGGCTTAGAGTTTGTGAAGGTGAATGGTCCAATTTAAAGCTTTGATAAGTGGGTTTTTTTTTCATTGAATGTCATATTAAACCATTTGCCAAGTTTCCATAATTTTCTAATATAACTAGTAAAAGCTGTCTTGTTCATTTGAGCTCCTGATGATCTCTTGTCAGATTTTCTGCACTGCGTCCAACTCAGAGGAAACAAACAATTGCAATTTCTTTTAAATCTCTCATTGAGAAAGTTTTTTAGTGGATGGGAGTCAGGGCTTGTCTGTCCTTCTGGGCACAGCCCAGGCAGGGCTTTCCCAGCCACATTCCACACTCCATTGCCCAGCTGGAGCCCCTGGTGCCTCTGAGTTGTGCTGTCCCAGCCCCAGGGACGCTCTCCTTGTCTGCCCATTCCCCCATGGTCTCTGGGCAGGGATGGCCTCAGTGGGGGATGCTGATATCCTCAGCAACTTGGAGGCTGCTGCTGAATTTTCCGGCTCCAGAGGCTTATTCAGCCTTCAGCTCTTCAGCGCAGGAATTCAGTGTCCCAGGGCTCATTGACATTGAGAACACCTTAACAAGCCAAGCCTCAGGGAATAATTTGATTTAATTTTCCAAATCACTTGTTCAGCTTTCAGCTCTTCAGTTCAGGAATTCAGTGGCCCAGGGCTCATTAACATTCAGAACACCTTAACAAGCCAAGCCTCTGGGAATAATTTGATTTCAGTTTTCATATCATCTGTGGTTAACTTGACCGATTTCAGTAGTGTGTTCAAACGGAATATATTCTATTTACAAAGATAATGAGAAAACTTTTTTTAGGTCCTTCTTCAGTTTTTTTCCTGTTCATAAATCAGTATGTGTAGTCTCCAATTGACATTGAATCCAAGTACCTCCTCATGCAATTTGAATAAAGATGAAAATCAAGACCCTTCATGGCTGACAATCAATCAGACTCTGTCACTACCCCCACGCCACCATTTCCCCCATCCGAGCCCTGGCACTCAGAGCAGCCTTGTGCAAATCTGAGCTCCCTCCAGCCCAGGCTGCACCTGCAGCTTTCAGCTCCTTGGCTCCAACTCCCACCTGCTTTCCTTGGAGAAGGAGCTTCCCAAGAAAAAGAGGGATGTTCATTTCTTGTCAGCCAACAAAGCCAAGGGAAGGCACAGCTCCATCAAATGCAAAAGTCATTCCTCTGCTGGATATTGAATCCACTTTCCACAGCAGACAGTCTCAGAGCAATGGAAAACACCTTCTGTGCCCAGCACAGATCCCAAGGTCCCCCAAAACCCTCCCTGCCCCAATTCTGCCCAGATTTGCTCTTTGCACACACGAGTCACATGCTGAAGTCAGGAGCTCCCTCCATGCCCAGAGCGAGGAAAAGAGAGAAAGTGGATGAAGAGCTCTCCTGTGCAGAGCCAAGGTCCAAGTGCAGCCCCTGCAGTGGGAACCACAACTCATCAGGGTTGTGTCCTTTGTGGTCAGGGACTGGTGGCATCCAGAGGCACAGAAAGGTTTCTTGCCAACAAACACAAGTTGAACATTTGAACAGTTTAAGAACCACCACAGCTCTTCCCTCAGCTCTCTGGGATGTCCCAGAAGCATCTGACATACCCCCGATCCCCAAGGGATTTCTGTACAGGAAGAGTTCTAAAAAAAGGACATAAGAAAACACAATACTGTGATAAATATAAACAGAAATGAGATGATGTTTAATTATATATTTATTTGAACTTCAGAAATATTGGGCAAATTCTTGCAGCTCAAAGCATGAAATCAGTCAGTTGAGAGGTACTTCAATGACCAGAGAGGACCTAGAGGAGTAAATCTGGGGGCAACAGGAAGTACATAGAGCCACCTGCTTTAAAAGAAGAGATGTCCTTAGACATGGCCATTTACCCAGGAGGGCTGGAAACACCTGATGGAAAAGAAAGATTAAATCATAGAATGAATATTGTGGACACAAGCAGAGGGGAAGATCAGTATTTTTTCTCCTTCTGCCATCAGTATGCTTCCAGGAAATCCCTGTTTTTGATGGGAAAACTTTGCTATAACTTCAAAGTACTCAGATTACCCAGATAATAAAGATTTGTTTGTATATTAGAAACTAACAAGTATTTAAACCTGTGCCCCTTTCCAGGCAGACATCAGCTGTGTGCCCATGAACAGGCAGTGCCACTTGTGCCCTGAGGTGCTGTCCTGGTTTAGGACAAATTAGGGGAAATCTCCAAAAGGGAGCCCCCCCCAAAAAACAAACCTCTAACCACCCCTCCCCTCAATACCGGGTTCGGGAAGGAATTTCTCGGAGGAGCAAAGTGGAAAACCAAACCTATTTATTGACAAATAACAAAAGAACACTCCCCAACACAAGAAAAGAAAAGAAGAGAAACCAGGCAGTGTTATGGAGGGCACCGAGCTTCTCTCGCAGACTCCGGGGATCCCGGAAATCTCAGGTCAGGTCCGGAGCCGGTCCAGTATCTTCAGGGGAGGGTAAGAAAGAGAGGACGAAAGAAAAGGGGAAAAAAAAACAGTGCAGAAAGCAGAAAGCAGCAAAGGGAAAAAAGGCAGCTATCAGCTAGGGCTAAGGCAGTAGCAAGCAAGCAAGCGGCAAGCAAAGCAAGCAGGCCAGCCAGCCAGCAAGCAAGCGGCAAGCAAAGCCAAAACAGCCAAAAACGAAAGTGCCCCAGTCCCCCACACTCCTCCCTCCCTGCCCCACCGCGGCAAGACGGCCGGTGGGGGGGGGAGAGAGAGAGAAAGAGAGAAAAAACACAGCTGCCAGACACAACACACGATACTGGGATAAAGGCTGTCACCCCGCGACACTCCACCCCTTATCCCATATTGTGAACATACAATAAAAAACTCTCATTTCACTTACTCACACCTTTGACACTTACGCATTCCTCTCATCTTACTTGCTCAGACCTTTGACACTTACAGTTTCCTTCTGTCTCACATTCAACAAACAATGACATTCATATATGAGTCTCATCCCACAATCAGGTCTCCCTGAGGTACACATCGCGTTGTTCCATCTTTCTGCATTATCCACCATGTATAACCTGGTCCTTGAGGAAAAACAATCCCACGGATGGGTTTGTCTGTACTCGAGGCAGGGTTGATCCATACTGTCTTTCCCAACAAACCTCTGACATGGGCCACTGGGGCTTTATCCCCATCTACTATATTAAGGAGCTCAGACTGAGCAGGACCCGCTCGGTTGGTGGAACCTCAAGTGTTAACTAATCAGGTAGCCTTTGCCAAATGCTGCTCCCAGTTTTTTAAAGACCCCCACCCAATGCTTTTAAAGTGGTTTTTAACAATCCATTATACCTTTCCACTTTCCCTGCAGCTGGTGCATGGTAGGGGATATGGTATACCCACTCGATGCCATGTTCCCTAGCCCAAGTATTAATAAGATTGTTTTTAAAATGAGTTCCATTATCCGACTCAATTCTCTCGGGAGTACCGTGCCTCCAAAGGACCTGCTTTTCAAGGCCCAAGATAGTGTAACGGGCTGTGGCATGGGACACAGGGTAGGTTTCCAACCATCCCGTGGTGGCTTCTACCATGGTTAGTACATAGCGCTTGCCTTGGCGGGTTTGAGGCAGTGTGATGTAATCAATCCGCCAGGCCTCCCCGTATTTGTACTTAGACCACCGCCCACCGTACCAGAGGGGCTTCACCCATTTGGCCTGCTTAATGGCAGCGCACGTCTCACAGTCACGAATAACCTGAGAGATACTGTCCATGGTTAGATCCACCCCTCGGTCTCGTGCCCACTTATAGGTAGCATCTCTACCCTGGTGGCCTGAGGCATCATGGGCCCATCGTGCTAAGAATAACTCTCCCTTATGCTCCCAGTCGAGATCTATCTTCAACTCCCCTATCTTTGCAGCCTGATGTACTTGCTGGTGGTTTTGCTGCTCTTCATGAGCTCTACTTCTGGGGACATGGGCATCTACATGCCGAACCTTCACAGGTAACTTCTCTAACCGAGTAGCGATATCTTTCCACTCTTCCGCAGCCCAAATTGGTTTTCCTCTGCGCTGCCAGTTCGCCTCTTTCCATCTCTTCAGCCATCCCCATAGAGCGTTGGCTACCATCCAAGAATCGGTATACAAATAGAGCCTTGGCCACTTCTCTCTCTCTGCAATACCTAGGGCCAGTTGATTAGCTTTGATTTCAGCAAATTGACTGGATTCACCTTCTTCTTCAGTAGCCTCTGCAACCCGTCGAGTGGGACTCCATACAGCTGCTTTCCACCTCTGTTTCATCCCTATGACGCGACAAGAACCATCGGTGAATAGAGCGTAACGTGTTTCTTCTGCTGGCAACTGATTGTATGGCAGAGCTTCCTCAACCCAGGTCACTGGCTCTTGTTCCTCATCTGCGACACTAAAGCTTTCACCTTCGGGCCAATTTGTAATTATTTCCATGATCCCAGGGCAATTTAACTTCCCAATTCCAGCGTGCTGCGTAATGAGGACAATCCACTTACTCCAAGTAGCATTGGTGGCATGGTGGGTAGAGGGAACCTTTCCTCTGAACATCCATCCCAGCACCGGTAGTCGGGGTGCCAGAAGAAGTTGTGCCTCTGTACCAATCACCTCCGAGGCGGCTTGGACTCCTTCATAGGCGGCCAAGATTTCTTTTTCTGTTGGGGTATAGTTATCTTCAGACCCCCTGTAGCACCGACTCCAAAATCCCAATGGTCGGCCTCGGGTCTCGCCAGGCAGCTTTTGCCAAAGGCTCCAGGACAGACCATGGCTCCCGGCTGCAGAGTAGAGCACGTTCTTCACATCTGGTCCCGTCCTGACTGGACCAAGGGCTACAGCATGAGCGATCTCCTGCTTGATTTGGACGAAAGCTTGCTGCTGCTCAGGGCCCCAGTGGAAGTCGTTCTTCTTGCGGGTAACCAGATAAAGGGGTCTCACAATCTGACTATACTCAGGGATGTGCATCCTCCAGAAACCTATAGCGCCTAAGAAGGCTTGTGTTTCCTTCTTATCGGTTGGTGGGGACATAGCAGTGATTTTGTTAATAACATCTGCAGGAATCTGACGCCGTCCGTCTTGCCACTTCACCCCCAAGAACTGAATTTCTCGGGCAGGTCCCTTGACTTTGCTCTTCTTAATGGCAAATCTGGCTTTCAGGAGAATATGAATGATCTTCTCTCCTTTCTCGAGAACTTCTATTGCCGTGTTCCCCCAAACAATGGTCTCATAAATATATTGTAAATGTTCTGGAGCCTCACCCTCTTCTAGTGCAGACTGGATCAGTCCATGACAGATGGTAGGACTGTGTTTCCACCCCTGGGGCAGTCGGTTCCAGGTATACTGCACTCCCCTCCATGTAAAAGCAAACTGAGGCCTGCATTCTGCTGCCAGAGGGATGGAGAAAAATGCGTTAGCTATATCAATGGTCGCGTACCACTTTGCTGCCTTGGACTCCAGCTCGTACTGCAGTTCCAGTATGTCCGGCACAGCCGCACTCAGTGGTGGAGTCACTTCATTCAAGGCACGATAATCCACAGTCAATCTCCATTCTCCGTCAGATTTTCGCACAGGCCAGATAGGGCTGTTAAAGGGTGAGTGGGTTTTACTGACCACCCCTTGGCTCTCGGATCATCTTGTGGATGGGGATCACGGCATCTCGATTCATCCGGTACTGCCTGCGGTGCACTGTTGAGATGGCAATTGGTACTCGTTGCTCCTCTACCTTCAAGAGTCCTACTGTAGATGGGTTCTCTGATAGTCCAGACAAGGTATTCAATTGTTTAATAGCCTCTATCTCCACTGCAGCTATTCCAAAAGCCCACCTGAATCCCTTAGGATCTTTGTAATAGCCATTCCGGAGGAAGTCTATGCCCAAAATACACGGAGCCTCTGGACCAGTCACAATCGGATGTTCCTGCCACTCCTTCCCAGTCAAGCTCACCTCAGCTTCCAATAAAGTCAACTGTTGTGATCCCCCCGTCACTCCAGCAATGGAAACAGGTTCTGTCCCCACGTGTTCCGATGGCATTAAGGTACACTGTGATCCAGTGTCAACCAATGCTTCATAGTCTTGTGGCTCTGATGTGCCAGGCCATCTGATCCACACCTTCCAAAAAACCCAGTTTTCCCGTGCCTCTTCCTGGCTAGAGGCAGGGCCCCTCTAAGCCAGATTGTCCTTCTTTCCTTGGGCGTATGCCTTAGAAGTTCCTTCAAGGGGATCGGACATGTCATCGTCATACTCAACATCTCAGCTACGAGCAACCGGAGCTGCTCTCTTTTTGGTGATACTTCCTCTTTTCTTCAAATCACGCACCCGTTGTGCCAAAGCAGTGGTGGGTTTTCCATCCCATCTCCTCATGTCTTCTCCAGACTCACGCAGAAAGACCCATAACTCAGCCCGTGGGGTGTACCTTCTCTCCCCATCAAAGGAGCGCCAGCGTTGGATACCAGGGCCTCTAATTTGCACAGCCGAGATTTGAATAAGGTCCTCCTTAATCTCTTCCTGGAGTTTCTTATGATTCTCCTCTATTTTGTCCTCTAGTTTCCGCAGTTGGGTTTCCACTGCTGCAATTCTGGCATGAGTTGGTCCATGCACAGCATCTGCATACGCTCGAAGCTTCTTCGCCATATCGAGCACAGTCTCATATGTATCATCCCGCTTCATTATTGCTAGGGCAGAAGTGTATTCAGGTGGCCCAAGTCGCACAAGTTTCCTCCACATTACGGGTGTGCATGGTACCAGGTCCAGATTCCTAGTTGTTATATCATCTGAGAAAATGAGCTCTGCCACCGCCATCTCTCTCAGGCGTTGGATCCCCTGTTCTATGGTTTTCCACCGTGTCTGTTCTATATAGAGATCATCTGCACATAAGTATCTTTGTGCTACACTATCCAGGACCCGTTCCCAGAGGCTGTGAGGGCTAGCCCTGCTCATCATACCTTGATCGATGACAGTATCATGTGACAGGGATCCCAAATGCCTCGCTTCAGTACCATCCAAAATCGTAACCTCCCCTGCAGCATCCCAAAGGCGGACTAACAAACTAATTATAGATTCATCAGGTTTTCATCTGTAATCCTTTCTTAGGCCTCTGAGGTCCTTCAGAGAAAAGGAGTCAGTATTAGCACCAGAATCTGTGCCCCTTGATGTGGCCTCTGATTTTGGTGAGGGTCCTACTCCTGCATCATCATCATCATCTTCCACCTTTCGATCGGTCTTGCCTTAACACTTTCCACCTCTTGTATTAGCTGTGACAGCCATGGGTTGAGGCCTATTGTCTGATTCAGCTGCTAGCCTGGAGCTTGGGATGTTAGCTGCAGCCTGGGTCACTGGGATAGTAACTAACTTATCTCCCTGTTCCCTTTCTGCTATCTGCTGCTCCACAGTATCTAGCAGAGTACAGTAAACAAACGCCAAGACCCAGCTCGCTGCAGTAATCCTTTCCTCCTTAGTCTTACCATGGCACTTCTCCCTCAAATACTTTGCCACCTCGACTGGGTTCTGAATTTGATCAGATGGAAAGTCCCAGACTATAGGATCAGAAAATTCCTTTAAAGTCTGGCCCATATCCTCCCATTTCCCACTCCAGTCAAGATTTTTCTTTCTTTGTTTTACTCCTGAATCAGGAGTCTCTCTAACCCCTCTAGAAATCTCGGCTTTCATTTTATATACATTCCAGACAGTATAGAAAAGGCTTAATAAATTAAATGCCAGAAAGATGGTTTATTTTAAACTCAGGGGAAATTCAACATTTCCTAATAGAGATGTCAACAATTTGGAGGAGAAGAAGGAAGACAAAAGCTGAGAAGCCCCTTCCCCTTCTTCTCCCCAAACAAACTGAGTACACAGCCATGACAGCAATCCATACATTCCTGAAACAAGGTCTTTCATAAACCTCCGACAAATCAGCACACATAAGACCAGCCCAATGACTATTCTGGTTAGTGCCCCCTGCTTACAAAAGCTACTTATTAGGGACAACACCAGAGCTATTTTTGGGTGAGGAAATAACCCTAGGGACCACATAGGTATTAAAGCTTCAAAAACCCCAAGGGACCAGAAATACTGGCAAGCTTTCACCCCAAATGACATTTTGAATACCAATATGCCCAAAAAACAACCAAAACCAAAATATTATTGTTATAGGGGTTTTTTTCCACTGTCTTTGGCCTCCTCTTTCCCGGCCAACGCACCAAAAGGATGTCCTGGTTTAGGACAAATTAGGGGAAATCTCCAAAAGGGAGCCCCCCCCAAAAAAAAACCTCCAACCACCCCTCCCCCCAATACCGGGTTCGGGAAGGAATTTCTCGGAGGAGCAAAGTGGAAAACAAAACCTATTTATTGACAAGTAACAAAAGAACACTCCCCAACACAAGAAAAGAAAAGAAACCAGTCAGTGTTGTGGAGGGCGCCGAGCTTCTCTCACAGACTCCGGGGATCCCGGACGTCTCAGGTCAGGTCCAGAGCCGGTCCAGTATCTTCAGGGGAGGGTAAGAAAGAGAGGACGAAGGAAAAGGGAAAAAAAAAACAGCGCAGAAAGCAGAAAGCAGCAAAGGGAAAAAAGGCAGCTATCAGCTAGGGCTAAGGCAGTAGCAAGCAAGCAAGCGGCAAGCAAAGCAAGCAGGCCAGCCAGCCAGCAAGCAAGCGGCAAGCAAAGCCAAACAGCCGAAAGCGAATGTGCCCCAGTCCCCCTCACTCCTCCCTCCCCGCCTCACCGCGGTAAGACGGCCGGGGGGTGGGGGGGAGAGAGAGAGAGAGAGAGAGAGAGAGAGAGAGAGAGAGAGAGAGAGAGAGAGAGAGAGAACACAGCTGCCAGACACAACACACAATACTGGGATAAAGGCTGTCACCCCACGAAAGGTGCCCAGCTGGAATTGGATCTCTCCGAGAGCACCTGAGAGACAGTAGAGCACCTTGCAAGCTGCAGGTCCCTGACAGCCCCACAGGGCTCCTGGCCCATCAACATCTGCTCTGCTCCAGTCTGAAACAGGGCCCAGCATGGTGCCGGGATCATCAGAGACCTGAGGTGCTGGAATTCAATGCCCTCCCCATCCCGCAGCAGCCCTGCATTTCCCTCCTGCAGCCTTGGTCTCCAGCACAGCCATGGAGGCTCTTTGGGCTCTGGACTGTTCCTGCAGCCCCAAGGGCAGCTGAGCTCTGCCTTTGGCACAGTCAGGCCTGACCAGCGCAGGCCATGCTCAGCAATTGCTTGTGTGTGCCTGGTCTTGCTGTCAGCCCCGGCAGCGGCTGCATGGCCCCTTTGTGGCCCTGTGCCAGCCCAGCCATGGTGGCCCAGCCCCTGTGCAGGCCCAGCCCAGGCCAGGAGCATTGCGGCTGGGAACGGCCCCTGTGCCGTGGTGCCCACAGCAGCCTTGGGGCTCTGTGCCCCATGGCCTCCCTGCTGGGCAGCCTCTGCCAGCTCCTGCAGAGCCCCTGGCACCTGCGGGGCTGCACAGACAGCCCTGCCCTGGGCTCTTCTGGCCTCTGGGCCAGCAGAGAGGCAGCCAGGGGTAGCCATGGCTGGAAACAGGCCCTGAGCCCCACAGGAGGATGGAGCTGGGCCACAGCAAAACTCAGCCCAGGCCAAAGCTGGGCTCAGCAGCCAGGGCTGCCAATGCATGGGCACAGAGGCTGGTGCTGACAAATGTCCTGGGCCCCCTCCCTGCTCTGTCTGTGCCATGCAGGGCACAGAGCAGCCTCCTCTCTGGGCCACTTGCCTGTTTGCAATGCCTTGCACAGGTGCTGGCCCTGCCCCACAAGGCCTGGCCTGAGTCCTGCCCCTGCATGCTCAGCCAGGCTGAGATGGACACTAATGGTTTCTGGGCCAGGCTCTCTGAGCCCAGCCCAGCTCCCTGCAAGCTCTGCCAGCTGCCCTGAGCTCTGGGCAGCACCAAGGGCCTCTCCCCAGCCCAGCCCAGCTGGCTCTGGCCCCACAGCTCTGCTCAAGCCAGGCTGCTCTGGGCACTGCCCCACGGCCTCAGCCCCTGGCAAGGGCACAGCAGCAGCTGCAACTGCCACAGGACTCAGCCCCAGCCATGGGGGAAGGTGCTTGGCCAAAGCCAAAGGAGGCTCTCTGGCTGCCCTGCTTCCCTCGGGCTGAGGTGCTGAGAGCTCTGCAGCCCCTGCTGCCATCCCATCTGCCCAGGGCAGCACAAGAGCCCTGGCCTTGGGGCCCTCAAGAGCTGCTCCTGCTCCAGGCCCAGGGCCCATGCCAAAGCTGGGGCAGCCACAAAGCTGTGCCCATTTCTGTTCATTGCTGCTCTGATGGATTCTCAGCTGCTTGGAGGCTGCTGATGAATTTTCCTACTCCAGGGCCTCTTCTTCCTTGAGCTCTTCACTTCAGGAATTGAGAAAAGATCATAAATATTTGTTCAAAAGACCCAAAACAAGAAAAGTCCATGGGAATAATCTAAGTTTTCAATTCTTCTGTGGTTATTTAGACAGATTTCACTAGTCTATTCAGAGTGAATATACCATATTGAAAACAATGCAGAGAGAACTCTTTTGTCCTGTTTTATTTTCTTCTTTATAGATTGATATCAGCAATCCCCAGTGGATATTGATACCCAGCACCTCCTAATGCAGTTTGAACAGATATGAAAATCAAGACCCTTTGTGGCTGACAATCAATCACACTTTGTCACAATCCCCTCCCCACCATTTTCCTCACCCAACCCCTGGCACTCAGAGCAGCTGAGGAATGGAGTCACATCCAGGGCTGTCCCCAGGGCTCAGGATTGGGGCCAGGTCAGTGAAATCTCTTTATTGCTGATCTGGATGAGGCCATTGAGGGTACCCTCAGTCAGTTCCCAGGTGAGCCCAAGCTGGGTGGGAGTGTGGCTGTGCTGGGGGGCAGGAAGCTCTGCAGAGGGATCTGGACAGGCTGGAGCCATGGGCCCAGGACAGCTGGATGAGGTTCACCAAGGCCAAGGGCCAGGTCCTGCCCTGGGCTCACAACGTGGTTCTGTGATAGATAGAAACATAATTAAGTTCTTGTATCAGGATGCTTAACCTGGAGTGGGGGCAAAAAAGCTCAAACAATTCCTGATTTGGAAAGCTGCCAGTGGTGGATGGAGAAGGGAGGTCAGGCTGCTTTTTGTGTTGAGGAAATGCTAAAACCAGCCTGACTCATTTCATCTCCTCCTGTCCTGGCTGATCTCCCCTCTTTCCCCTTCCACCCATTGGCTTTTGTCTCCCCCCAGCCCCCCGGTGAAGAGCCTGGCTCTGTGTTCTCCATCCCCTCCTCACTGGCACTGCCAAGCTGGGATGAGGAGCCCCTCAGCCTTCCCTGCTCCAGGCTGGACAAGCCCAGCTCACTCAGCCTCTGCTCACAGCCCAAGGGCTCCAGCCCCACCCTGGAGGCCCTTCCCAGACCCTGCTCCAGCTGCCAGACATCTTTCCTGCCCTGGGCAACCCAACCCAGGCCACGGTGACCTGGATAATCCCTGTACTTGATGTCCTGGTCACACAGCCCTGGCCCCTTGTCCCCTGTCAGGCTCTGGGGTGGATCCTGTGGAACATCCTTTGGTGGAGGCTGTGGCTCCAGATGGGCCGGGGGAATCCCGGGGGACAGGGACCCTGCTGGGCATGAACAGCATTGGAGTTGTTGGGAGAAACTGTGAGGGGGAGCTGGGGCAGAGTGACCAACCCAGTGACCTGACACAGCCTGCTGGGATGTCACACAGCCCCTCTGGGATGTCACAGCCTGCTCTGTGATGTCACAGCCCAGTCTCTAATGTCACACAACTGGTCTCTGATATCACAGCCAACTCTGTGACGTCATATTCTGCTCTGTAATGTCAGATCTCTGCCCTGTGGTGTCACAGTCTGCTCTGTGATGATGTCTATAATGTCATACCTGCTCAATAACCTTACATACTGCACTCTCTGATGTCATAGCCCACTCTGTGACCTCATGCTACCAGATGATAAATAGTCTACACCAGGTGAGCTGACACCTGGAGCTTGTTCTCCAAAATTCTAGGCCTATGGAAGCCACACAATGCCCATTGTGTGAGAAGGGGAACTGGAAGTTCAGCAGCCTCAGTGTCCTGCCAGGTCTGCCAGGCCTACGGGAACACTGGGGTCCATGACCACCAGGGACCACCAGAGAGACCCCCAGGACAGAAGAATGCATGCAAAAGGGGAGGGGAAATATGTTAATGATTTCAGGGAAATTATATCATATGTTTAGTCCAGGACAATCAATGAATATGTGTGCAAAATACAGAATATAAACAGAAACTTTCCTGTACTCAGTCTGCATAGCTTTGGGAAGAGCTCTCCCCCATCCATCCAGCTGAATAAAGAATGCTGCTTCTTAATGCTACATTGGGGTTAAGGAGTTTTCTTTTTTACCAAATTTTTGGTAACACTCCCACTGCCAAGGAAAGCTCTGTCTGCTGCTCTTCACAAACAGAGAAGGGCTGGTGGCAGATGTGGGGCTCAGAGGTTGCCTGGAGCACAGTGACCATGAAATAATCAAGTTTTCAATGTTCTGGGAAAGAAGGAGGGGCAGCAACAAAACTTCTACACTGGAATTAGGAAGGGCAGACTTTGGCTTATTTAGGATGCAGATTTGGGGAGTACTGAAGCAGGCACTGAATTTTTTTTAAGGAAAACATCCCTTAAAAACAAAGGGGTCCAGGAAGGATGGACACATTTCAAGAAAGTAATCTTAAGGGGGAAGGAGCAGCCTGTCCCAGTGTGGCAAAAGATGAGCTAGTGAGGAAAATGACTGGCCTGGCTGGCCGTGGAGATTTTGTGGGAACTCAAGGGTAACAAGAGGTGCATCAACTTTGGACAGAAGGTCAAGCAGCTTAGGAAATGTTTAAGGATGTTGTAAAGTCATGCAGAAAAAAAGTTAAGAGGTGAAAGCTCAATTAGAGTTTAACCTGACCACTTCTGTGAAAAAAAAATAGACAATGTTTCCACAATTAAATTAATAGCAAAACATGGGATAAGGAGAACCTCTACTCTTTATTGGATGCAGTGGGGAATATAGTAACTAAAGATAAGGAGAAGGCAGAGCTACTTAACATCTTGTTTCTCTCAATTTTTGATATTAGGACAGGCTGTCCTCAGGACAAGTGCTCTGCTGAGCTGGTAGATGGGCACAGGGAGCAGAACACTCCCTGTAATCCAGGAGGAAGGAGTTGGTGACCTGCTGAGCCACTCAGATGCTCACAGGTGTATGGGATTGGATGGGATCCATCCCAGGGGGATGAGGGAGCTGTGGATGAGCTCCCCAAGCTGCTCTCCATCATTTACCATCAGTGCTGGCTCAGCAGGGAGGTCCCAGGGGACTGGAGGTGCCAATGTGAGCCCATCCCCAAGAAGGGCTGGAAGGAGGAGCTGGGGAACTCCAGGCCTGTCAGCCTGACCTGGGTGCCTGGCAAGGTTCTGGAACAGATCACCTTGAGTACCATCAACAGGGCGCCCACAGGATGGCCGAGAGGTCAGAGCCAGCCAGCGTGGATTTCAATGTCTGCATGGAATGGTCTGGATGAGGGGATTGTGTCCAACATCAGCAAATCTGCAGATGACACCAAACTGGGTGTGAGTGTGGATCTGATGGAGGATGGAGGTAGGAAGGCTCTGCACAGGGCCCTGGACAGGCTGGATCCAGGACCCAAATCCAACAAGGTGAGGTTTAACAAGTCCAAGTGCCGGGTCCTGCACTCTGGCCACAACAACCCCTGCAGCAATACAGCCTGGGGACAGAGCGGCTGGAGAGCAGCCAGGCAGAAAGGGACCTGCAGGGACTGATGGACAGCAGGCTGGGCATGAGGCAGCAGTGTGCCCAGGTGGCCAAGAAGGCCAATGGCTCCTGGCCTGGCTCAGGAATGGTGTGGCCAGCAGGAGCAGGGCAGGGATTCTTCCCCTGTGCTCAGCACTGCTTGGGCAGCACCTCGAGTGCTGTGTCCAGTTCTGGGTCCCCTGAGGAGGGCAATTAGAAGAAATTTGTATCAGGAAGAGTAAAGAAAGCAAAGGTGAAGCAGAGGAAATGCTGAGGGCAGTTTGGGGGTGGCTGCCAGGCAGCCCTGGCTCTGAGCAACAGCGTCTACAGTGGGACAGGAAACTCCCAGCTGATGGGAACAAGCTTTCTGGCTGACTGCAGAGGCCAGGACAAAGCTGAGTGGTTTCCCTGGTGTTCCCCAGCCCTTGCTGGCCCCAGGGGCTGATGGCATTTGTTCTCCCTCAGGTTCATGTCCCCACAGCAACAGCATGGGGGTGCTCTCCCTGCTGTGTGCAATGCAAACAGGGGCTGCTGAGCCAGTGCTGCCGTGTCTGTGCCTGCAAGGATGGGGCACCTGTGTGAGCTGGAGGAGAGGCCAGGGCTGCAGAGGGGGGATGTTGTTGGCAGCTCCATGAGGATGCTCTGGGACGCTGCCCTGGGCTGTCCAGCGCACTGGGGATGGATCAGCCCCCGCTCTGCTGCTCCTTCCCATCTCCCACAGGGCCCTTGCAGAGCCCCAGCTGTTGCTGCCCTCAGCTGCCATGGCAGCCCTCAGGACAAAGCGGTGCCAGGGCTGTTCCATGTACAATTGCAGTCACACTCATTGGTGCCACCAGGTGCCATGGCAATGGCCATGGGGCCCGGTCCTTGGTTTGGTGCCATGGCAACCAATGCCCAGCCCCGTCATGATGGTTAGTGGCCATAGAAAGCTGCCCTGGCCCCTTGCTCAGGGCTGGTGTCAGTGCCCAGAGCCAGAGGGGATCCCTTGCTGGGGGCTGTGCCATGGCCACCTGCCCTGTGCCGTGCTGGCCACTCAGGCACCAGGAACCAGCAGCCAACGGCACTGCCAGGGCCAAAGGCCAGGTCAGCCAGACAGAAAGGGGCAGGGCTGGGCACTGTTTCCATGGCAATGGGCACTGGTGGGACACCTGGGTCACCTGGCCTGGCAGTTGCCATGGAAACCCCTGGCAGGCACTGAGGGCACAGCCCCTGGCACTGAGACACTGCTGGGCCGGGTGCTGAGCACAGGGCTGAGCACGCAGAGATGGTTTTGTTCTTGCTGAGCTGCAGCACAGCCAAGGCCTGTCCTGCCCCTCGTCCAGCCATGCTGGGGAAGGGCTGGGGCTGCGGGGGAGCTGGACAGGGACACAGCCAGGACAGGGGACCCCAACTGACCCCGGGGTACCCAGACCAGAGCACATCATGCTCAGTGTATGAAGGGGGAAACAGGGAGGAAGGGGGGAATTTTGGAGGGAGGGCTTTTGCCTTCCCAGGGAACACTTAGGCAAGAGGGGGCCCTGTTTCACCAGTGGGCAAGGTCACTACCAAAGACACAGACACCAACTGAAGGAATTGTGTCATTTATATCATGCACAGCTGCAAAGATTTACAAAAGGATAAGCTCAACAAAGCACATCATCATTAGCAAAGAATTACAAAAGAAGCTCAGCAATCCATCATAAGCCATCATTACATTTTGATGACCAATCCCTTGGTGAAACACTAGAGGTGTTTGTGGCAGACAAAGATTCTGGCTGACTATCAAGGTACACCTTACAGACATCAGCAGTACTTTTGTGACACCGTTCTTCATTTTTTCTCAATCTCTTTCCAATTAGGAACAAGAATTCTGTTGCGCATGGAGCTGGCCCTTTGCTGTTCAGCTTTACCATGCTGTCTGTGGCTAACAAGGCTTGGGGGGCCCTTTCCCCTCTGGCTGGAAGGGACCGGGTCCCAGTGCCTGAGGGGCACCCAGGCTCCTGGATGGAATTCCTGTGCAAGTCCCTCAGTGTCTGAGCAGCCTTCACATGGAGCCCAATGGATCAGAGCATTTCCCAAAGGGTCCCTTGGGGCAAACAGGGAGATCTGGTCTGGCAGGATGTGTAAAACAATATCCTGTCAGATTTACTTCTTCTCACACAGAATCCTTGGCTGCAGGGACACATTCCCATTGTTCCTGCCCAGGGTTCAGGACTCAGAGTTGTCTTTCCTAGGAGCTGCTCCTTCAGCTGCCTCGGGAGGGCCATTTGGCCTCCGACCCACACTCTGGCTCCATTATTAGGGCTGCTGGATCCAAACCCTTTATCTCCACAAATGGTGGTGACTGGAGCTGGATCTCCTTTTTTATCAATTGCTCTTAGAGTTGCAATATCAATAATTGTGCTACCCTGTCACACGGTTGAATAATCCAATCTTGTTCATTATTGTTTAACAGAATTACTGTAATTTCTCCTGGATATTCTGCATCAATTCCTCCTGCCATGACAGGAACACTTTGCAAGGCCAAGCTCCAAGGGAGCAGTTACCAAAGCAAAGTGTCCTGGAGGAATCTGAATTCCTGTTTCAGTATTGACAGCTCTCATTTGCTTTGAATTTATCCTAATGAATTCCAATGCATGAAGGCCCAGCCCTGCAGCCTCTGGGCTGGCCCTGCCAGGGGCCATCACAGCCAGAACAATTTCCCAGGCAGTCCAAGTCTCACTGCCCATGGCTGGATTTGAAAATTGGGGGCAGCCATGCACAGCCAGGGGGTTTCATTTCCCCCGTGGGCCATTGTTAAGGGCATGGAGCACATCTGGGAGATGGGTTCTCCATGGGCAAAGGTTCCCTTCTCCTCATCTTTCCAACTGCTCTTTTAAGAACCCCTTCACCCTTTCAACCAATCCTGCAGCTTGTGCATAGTCTGGTACATGAAAAACCCTGCAGACAAAATCGCTATATTTTTCACATGAACAGACAAAACACTCTGCATCACAGTATCAGCACACCCTGTAAAAATAGCCAATTTCCTCCCTTCCTCCTTTTTCCATTGTATACAATCTCACAAAGTTGACCACTGACATTAGGGTCCTGGCCAATCCTGTTCTGTAGGGTATTTCGTGTTACATCCCTGAGCAGCCAAAGATACCAAATTAGTATTGTCAGCACTATTTCACATTATTATTATATGTACATATTTATATATAAATACAGATATAGACATGTAGATATAGACATATATACATTAAAAGCTATAAATATAAACATGAAGGTCTTATTATACTATAAATATGCATATAGTTATTTGTTATATTGATATTTCACTTGCACAAGGGCATCTGAGCTCAAGGTGAAAACCTTCTTCTGTTGCTCCATGTGGGAGCATTCCAACAATCATTGTTCCTTCTGAAGGTGCTGTTTCCTATGTACTCTCAACAAAATCATCTTTGTCGGCCCAAATCCACAAGGTCTTTTCCTTTTCCATATACAATTTTTGGATGCATTTGAAGACATCCAGGGGTGCAGCTTCTTTTATCCGACTGCCCCACTGCCCACACAGGGATCCAACCTCAGCCCACTCCAGAGCCAGGGAACTCCAGGGAAGGGCTTCCCAGCTGGGAATTTCTGATGGGACTGATTCCTCACACTGACACTGAACAAGTGACATTTTGTTGGGATCTGGCCAGACTGTGCCAGTTTTGTTTTACCAGTGGCCAAAGTCAGCACCAGAGACACAGACTCCAACTGAAGGAATCAGTGTCATTTCCTGCAGTTCAGAGCAGCAAAGAATCACAAAAGGAGCAGCTCAGCAATGCACCCAACCATCCCCACCAAAGATTGCCTGCAGAGATTAACAAAGATCCAGCAGCATTTACCCTCAGGCTTTACCATCCCCCAGACCCACACAGCAGCTGGGGAAGCTGTCACAGCCAAGGGCTGCAGAGCCACTCCTGGGCACTGGGCATTCCTGCAGGTGCCTCCAGCCCCAGGTGAGGCTCCAACCCCGCTGGGAGAGGGCCCAGCTCTGACAGTGCTGAATGAACAAACTGACAGCACTGCTAGTGTGGCAACATCTGCTTTCATGCTCCTCTTGGGTCCCTCCCAAAGCCTGGCCAGGGATCAAGGAGGAACCAAGGGAGCTGACTTTGACCATACAGCCCCAAACAAGGCCAGATGTCAGATTTCATGGCCTTGTCTGGCTTCTAAATACACAAAGGTCAATCCATGTCTCACTAATGAGTGGCTACATCTATCTCAGTGCTAATGACCATGCACATTTCATTAGGGAGCAGATACAAAGATAACGTTTGCTTGGAAGGTTCATCCAGAGGCCACCTTTGGCTCAGGGCCTGCTGTCCAGGCCTCACTCAGGGCTGGTGTCCAGGCCTTGGCACTTCAGGGACGTGGTTTAGTGCTGGGCTTGGCACTGCTGGGTGAGCGGCTGCACTGGCTGAGCTCAGAGGGCTTTTCCAACAGAAAGGATTCTGTGATTCCATGATTCTATCCACTGCATTGAGCTGGGGCTATTTTAGCAGCATTACTTTGCTCCAAAAGTTCCCTCTTGCCCAGCTCCTGTGGCCTGAGGCTTCAGCTCCTTCAGCTCCTGGTGCTGACCTGCTCATGCTCAATGTGACGACTCGGAGAGAAGAACACAGTCCATGCAATTCCTTCTGGGACACGGAGAGGGGAGGCTGTGCAAACAGGAGCATTGTTTGCTGTGGCCTCCTCTCTGCCCTTCACGCCTTTCAGCGCTTTGAACCAGCCAAGAGCTTTCTCCAAGAGTGCAATGGAGCAGCTGCTCCTGCTCCCGGGCCTGGCTCTCTCCAGTCTCTGCCCTTGCCTGGTTCTGTCCCTTGTGCTGTGCCCTCTGTTTCCCCAGGGCTCGCTGGCTTCTGCCCAGGACTGTGGCACTGGCACAGATCCAGTGCTCCAGAGCCTCCTTTCTGTGCCCTTGGAGCTGCCTGGGCACAGCAGCCTTTTCCATCTGGAAGCTCCCCATGGACAGGGAGTGCCCAGCTCCGTTCCCTGCACAGCCTCCAGGAGCCCAGGGCTGCCATCTCCAGTCCCTGCTGGCAGTGGGGGCTCCCAGGTGCCTCAGGCTGCTGTGACACCGCTGCACACGGGAGGGAAGAGGGGCAGGGGCTGTGCTCAAAGTCAGCTCCATGTGCTGCTGCTGCTGCTGCTGCTGCTGCTGCTGCTGTGGGGTCATTTGTGCAGCCCTGGCCCGGAGTCAGGGATCAGATCCTGCCAGTCTCTTCCAGCCCTGGCTGCTCAGAGTTTGGGCCTTGGAGCCTCAGGTGGCCAAAGGCAGCTGCTGCTGGTCCCTCTGTGTGCCCGTGTTCAGCAGTGCTGCTCCATCAGTCTGTGCCCAGCAACGGGGAAAAGCCTCAGCCCTGCAGGGCCAGGAGCTGCTGGGCTCTGCCTGAGCAGCTCAGCCAGCAGGAAGGGAGCTGCTCCACACGGGAACCAGGAGCAAAGGACATTCCTTTTATAGGACATGTTTTCTATTTAAAGGAAAAAAAAAAAGGAAAAAGGAAAAAAATTGATAAATTGTAAAAGATAAGAATAAAATCCTAGTGTTAGTGAAAAAACATAACATACAGGTAATGAGAAAAAAACCAAAACATAAATGCAAAGTTACATTATTTGCATTAAGAGGAAAATTATCTTTTTAAAGAAAACAACTCAGTTATTTACATTTTCAATGTGCTGATGGCATGGATCCATCTTTGTCACCTCAGTAGACTCTTAAAAGATTTTGGGCTTTGTTTCCAATATTGGTATTTGAAATTGTGGTCGAAGCAAGAGGAAATTGCTTTGTACCCTTCCAGATCCAAGCAGGACTGGGAATGGAAACTCTGTCAAACCCCAAATCCTTTAGAAAATGACCTTCCTTCTCAGCCTGGGAATGAGCTGCACATTCCCTTTGAAACTGGCAGGGATTTCTTAGAGACACAAAGTCCCACTTATGGCTTTTTGCTCTGGTTTGGCAGTGCAGAAGGGCAATTCTCCATCCACCAGCTCCAGACTGCACTGCCTCAGGAGCACGGCCCACTCGCCAGCTTTGGCCCACTCGTGGCACTTCTAGAGGAGGAACAAAGTGCAATTGCACAATTCCAGCCAATCAAGAAGGAAGAACGGGACAGACAAAACACCCTGTGCAGATCCAGGCGTTCAGCTGGGACTGTGGAGAGTTTGGGTCCTTGCCAGTTGGATGTGTGTCCCCAGCTGCAATCTCTGGGCCTGCAGCAGAGTCTCACTCACCTGCCAAAGCAGAAAGCTCAGGCACTGTGCTCGCAATGGGCTCGTCTGATGCAGAGCTGTCAGAGCAATGTGAGGGCAGAGCCAGCCCAGCTGGGCCCAGGGCTGAGCCCAGCAGAGCCCTGGCAGAGCCCAGAGCAGCCTCAGCACCTGCAGAGCCTGGCTGCAAGGAGAGAAAGCAGAAACCGCCCGTCAGCTGAGGGCTCCTGTGCCCTTGTGCCAAGGCCTGCGGTGCCCCGGCCATGCTGGCTGCGCCCAGAGCTGTGCCCAGAGCTGCCCATCCCTGCTGCCTTTGGCAGCAGAGCAGGAGGGCAGGACATGTGCCCAGCCTGCAGCCAGCCACGGCACATCCAGCCCTCAGCAGCTGCCCAGAGCAGGATGCTCCTGTGCTCACTGCCAGCTCCCAAAAGCTCTGATCCCACCCTGCCAAGCACACAGGGACCCACCTCACGCCAGCCACGGCTGCAAGAAAAGCTGCTCCCAAACCATGTCCTCAGCCTTCTCCAAGGGCATGGCCCATCCATGCCACAACTGCTCCCCAGCACTTCCCCATCCACACTGGACCACCTTGAATGCTTCCTCTGGAAAAATAAACAACACATTCTTGAAAAGAGATGAGATGCAAAAAGGGAAAACAAGAAAAACAGTAAAAACTCTTATCTCTGTCAGGGCCTTGAGGAAGGCCCAACCCCTGCATGCCAGTGAAAAACCCAGCCACGGGTGAGGGAAGCCCACACTTTCTCTCTTCCACCCTGCACTGCCCCCCAAAATCACGGTGATCCCAAACCAAACAAGGGCAGTGGAGCAGCCCAAGCCCTTCCTTGCCTGCACAGAAAGCAGCCCCAGCACAGGTTCTGGAGTCCCACCTCTGCTCCCACCATGGGGCTTTGTTTGTGTCGGGCTGGCTGCCTCAGCCCCAGCCCCAGCCCGGGGCACGGTGGGTGCTGGGGGCTGTTGGCAGGGCCAGGAGCCCACTCCCATTTCGTACCCACCCCAGCCCATGCCCCAGCCCTGCCAAAAGCAGCTGGGCAGCAACTGAAGAATGAGCTGCATCTGCCCCAGCAAAGGGGGAGCCTTTGGTTCCCAGCCAGGCTGAGCCATGCCCAAATCTGGCAGAATTTCCCCAGCTGGGGAATCATCTGCAAATTCCCTGTGGGCTTTGGCTTTGAAGAAGGTGCCAGAATCAAAGTCCATCACCTTCAGCCTCCAGTGGCCAGGCTGAGGAAGAGCTTGTCATCCTTGATGTCACCCTCGCTGTCTCCAGCAGCAGCAGCAGCAGCAGCAGCATCCCCACCCGGTACAGCTTCTCCAGGGGCTCCTTCTCCTTCCCTGGGGGCAGACCAGGCTCTCAGGGCTCTGCCCAGGGCCCCAGCTGTCAGGGAACCAGGACAAACAAAACCAGATGGGATGGATACTCCAGGGACCTGGAGAGCCATTCCCAGCAATTGGGAAAATCCTAGGTGCTCCATCCACCCATAGATGCGGTCTCCAAATTTGCCCCAAAATTGGGTCCAGCTTTTAGAGGCCATAACGAGCAAGTCCAAGTGACTTGATGACATTTTTAGCCCAGAAAGCCCTGCAGCTGATGGCACACTTCACAATCAGCAGGGGACAGGGGACACAGCTAGGCCAAAGCCCAGACCTCTGCTGGGAGCCTTTCTCCTCAAATACCCTTCAAACAAACCTCCATGCAAGTCACTTGGGAAAGTTTCTTCAAATGATCCATTTCTGGCACATGACTACACAGGCTTATGTGAAAGATTCTAAAGCAACTGCTCTGGAGTCAAAGAGGCAGCACTAAGGGTCCCTGTCATCTCTTTGTAGCTAAATCCCACTCTGCAGGAGTTGAAGGAGTTTGGAACGAGCTAGAGAGCAGACCTCTGAGTATTTTACATGATGCCATTGCATTTTCTTCACTTCTACATAGACAGGAAGGGTGAGTTTGGCTCACATCTCCACCGCATGGCTCACAGGGCCGCAAGACTTGTAGTTACAAGAGCTTTGAAGGATTTCTTGGCCAAGAAGACACGGCCAACAAAGATATTTGTGGTTTGAAGCCAACCCTTCAATATTTCGTCTTAGGGACTCATGCTACAGTGTAAGCTTCCTTAGCCAATCATGTTATGACACACAAACCTACAGCACTGCATCCTAAGCTTCTTGTTTTCCATTGTAACTACTTTTATTTTTTCTAGATCTTGGACTCTAAAACTCTAAACTTTCCTCCACTTCAACATTCCTCCCCGTGTCTCTGCTATAAACTAGAAATCTGCATTCTCGCTTCTAGCACCTAAGTTTGGAAGCCCTTTCCAAGGTCTCAGATCAAATCCTGTGCTTAATTCTAAGCTTTGCTGACAAGACCAAAGGTCTGAGATTTCCCTGCATTTGGGTTTCCCATAGCACCAATGATGTTAGTTACACAGTGCCCGGGATCCCTCTTGCAAGTCAACTCTGTCAGGATCAAGGCAGCTGCTGGGGGGCTGCTTATGGCCTCTTACAGCCCATTGCCCAGGGCTTGCCAGCGCCCCAGCCCCTCAGGGTCTCCCCCAGCCTGGCCAAGCTGCCCGGCAGCAGCGCCGCAGCCCCACAGCAGCTCCAGAGCAGCCCCATCCAGAGGCGCCTGGGAGCCCTCAGCAAGGCAGCCAGCAGCACGTGGCCAGGAGGACACGGATGGCGCTTCCTGCCTGGCACAGGGCTTGTGGCCATCTCCAGGCACCACTCTGGCAGGGATCCCCACAGCCCCGGCCCCTGCCCAGCTGCTCTGTGGGCAGCACAAAGGCTTCAGCAGAGCCACCAAAGGCCAAGGGGCTTCTGGCCATTTTCCCTGCAACACTGCACACCTGGGCAGCTGGCTGAGCACAAGCACCCTTTTCCCCCTGCAGGGCCTCAGGACCCCTCAGCCTGCTGTGCTGCTGAGCACAAGCTCCCTTTTCACCCTTTCCTGCCTCTTGTCCTGCAGACCCTGGGCAGCAAAGAAAAGCTCCTGGCAGTCTGTGTATCATAATACATTCTATAATTATTTACAGTAATCTATAATCTATAATAATATATATAATTATATATACCCTATAATTTAGTTATTTTCAATATAGATAAAACAATGAAAAGAAGAACAGAAAAATATTAAAGAAAAGGAAAATTACCCCTGGCTCAGGTTGCCCCAGCCTCCAGGATCAGCTCTTCTCCTAAGTCTTCTGGCAGCACAGCGAGCCAAGCCCCGACAGACGAGGCCGAGCCCTCCATGCCCTGCGCAGCTGATCTTGCAGCCTCTGGATGGTGGAATATCGCCCACGCTGTATTTCCCCATGGACATGCAGTGTTTCAAGTGCCAGCTGCGACACGGCACTGCTCGTGTCCTCCGTCAGGCGTTCCAGGGCTGCAAGAGAGAGGAACAGAGGCACGGTCAGAGCCGGATCTGTGGGGAGCCGAGGAGAGCCCCCTGCAAGGGCCATCCCAGCCGGCTCTTGCCGTGGTCAGGAGGGAGCAGGGAGCAAGGGGATCAGCCCGAAGCTGCTGGCCACAAATGGCCCACGGGGCCCTGAAAGCTCCTTGTGCTCTGCCCACGGGAGCAGAGCCCTCCGCAGCTGGGGCAGGGCTTGCAGCTCCCCCCAGCAGCCCCCGCTGTCAGCCCGCTGCCCTCACTCACTCACCAGTGCAGATCAGCTGCAGCTCTTGCTGCTGCCCCCTCAGGCGCCGCCCGGCCATGCCTGTGAACACAGAGCCTGTCACAGCCCCAGCGGCACAGCTCCCTGCCAGCGGCGCTGCCGGCGCTGTGGCCACACGGGCTGCTGGCCCAGCAGGGCTCAGCCCGGCCCTTGCCGCATGCTGCCGCCCCAGGGCACGGCTGCCAGAGGGCGGCAGCAGTAATGCCCGGGCCAGGCGGGGCTCCACGGCGCCCCAGGGCACGGCTGGCGCTGCCGGGACAGCAGGCGGGGCCGGGGCCAAGCTGCGGCGGGCCGGGGAGGGGAGGGGCAGCCCAGGCTCGGGACTCACCCATGAACCCGACGGCCGCCTCTCGCAGGGGCTCCTGTGGGCTCTCCACGTAGCGCAGAGCCCGGCGCAGGTGCTCGGCCGCTCGGCTCCTGTCCTCTGCCAGCTGCAGAGAGCAGCAGGAAGGAAGGGTTGGCGCGGGCTCAGCCCCTGGGCCGGGCGCTGCCTGCGCCCAGCGCCGGCCTCCCCTGCCCGCACAGCCCTGAGGCGCAGCCAGCAGCCGCTGGCCAAGGGCTCCCGAGGGGAGGGGGCGGAGGGCCGGCTGCTGCCCGGGGAGCCCTGGTGCCGGCCCGCAGCCCCGCCGGGCCGGGGCTCCATGGGCACCCGGCTCGGGCCCACGGGAGCCTGGAGAAGAGCCCGCGGGGCCTCTGGCTGCAGCAGCGGGCAGGGGCACAGCTGCCAGCCCAGCACACTGAGCACCACCCTCAGGGGCCTTCTCCAGCCTGAGGCTGGGGCATGCAGGCCCTCCTTACCAGGAGTTCAGTGAACTTCAAGAGTTTCTGTTTCTTCACAGTTTTTTCAAGATCTTTCCTTTTCAGGAACTTGACTGCACAAAGCAGCGTTTCCCGAGAAGTCTGGAGAGCAGCAGAGATGCGGACATGGCCCCACAGCCCAGGGCACAGGAGCCGCAGCCTGGAGGAGGCTGCGGTCCAGCAGGTGCAGGGCAGGAAGCAGCCGAGCCCCCTGCCAGGGGGACAGCAGCAGCCCACGAGTCCTCACCTGTGCCACACGCAGATTCTCATCATGGCAGTGGAAGAGCAGTGGGAGCAGGCTCTGCCACACTTGTGTCATCAGGGGCTTTTTTCCTTCTTCTTCTACAGCAGAAATCAAGGTGTGAAAGACAATCATGGAGAGCTGCTGCACCTGGCTATCACCCTGTAGAACAGGAAGGCAGCAAGAGCTCAGCATCAGCTGGTTCTGGCCCACATTGGCACAGGCCTGCATCTGCACAGGGCCCCAAGTGTCCGGGCAGCAGCCAGTGGCCGTGGCTGGGGGCACAGAGCCTTACGTGGTCAATGAGTGGCAGGAACACCTTAGCCAAATGCAGGGCAATGGGACTGGGTATGCGGGCACCATTATCCAGGAACAGATAGCCCAGTAGCATGGTGGTCATCCTGACCCGCAGGAGCTCCACGAGCCTTTCGGTCAGGCTCCACATTCTTTCGGCCTGTGTGGAACACGACTTTGTGAAAGGCCACCCTGCTGCCGCAGGGCCCAGAGGCCAAAGGCCTGTCCTGAAGCACTGGGGCAGCTGAAGCGGGAGGCAGGAGAGCTGGGAGCAGCTGCCACAGCGCCCGAAGGCCAGGCAAGGCCAAGCGACTGCGTTGCCCAGCCCCACGCTGCCTGCACGGCTTCAGCCACTGCCCCCTTCTCACCAGCGGGGAATGGTCCCTGAGCGGGAGGAGGGCCCTGAGCAGCTGGCTGCCAATGTCTGCGCGGTCCCTCTGCAGGTGCCATGACAAGACAAGATCCATGATGCTGTCCCTGCATTCCCTCAAGTCCAGGCACTCGAGGACCTGCAAGGCACAGGGCAGTGACGGGGGAGCCGGCCGGCAGGAACCCGGAGCCGCACGGGGCTGGGCCCAGGCAGCAGCGCAGGGCACGGGCACCGTCCCAGGCGGCTGCGGCGACGAGAGGGCAGAGAGCTGGGAGGCAGCTCAGCCAGGCAGCGCTGGCCATCAGGCTCACCTCCACAAGGAATGCCAGGGCAGGGAAATCCCAGTATGGCATCTCTATGCTGAGCATCTCAAGGAGGCAGCATAAGATCCTTTTACACAAGGGCCTGGATGCATGGCACATCTCCCTGGAAGGTGGAAAGTGTCACTAAGACCTTGAGCCAGGGGGGGAAGCCTCTCCCAGCACTGACTCACATGGTTCTTGTCCTTCCCCACCACCCACTGCCAGGGGACCTGGGCCCTTTGAGATGTGGCCGCTCCTGGGCCACATCTGGCTCCCCCTTTTCCAGCCTTTTCCAGTCTGCTTGGCTGTCGCTCGTCCCTTTGACCCACAGCCATGAGGACTGTGTGGGACAGCCCGGGCACAGGGCACAAATGCCAGGAGCAATGGGGAGAAGGGGGTGTCTCACCTGGCTAGCAGAGCCACGGCAGAGTGATGGGTATCAACGCAGAGCAGCGTGTCCCAGCCACGCTTGCGCTCCATTGACACCACCACCTGCTGACACTGGAGAAGGCAGAGCAGGGACTTCAGGGTCTGCACTGCAAACCTGTGTGCACAGCAAAGCCCAGGTCACACTGGCAGCACTGGCTCCTTCGCAGGCCACGTGGCAGGGACAGGAGGAGTGGGATGGAGCACCTGTTGGGGCTGGTGGCAAGGCCGTGCTCTTCCTGGCATTGCTTCCAGAAGGTATCAACCTCCTCTGGCATCTCTTCTGTGCTGAAGAACACTTGGAAGAGCAGATGCACAAACAGGTGGGGGAAATGCGGCGCCACTATACGTGGGACAGGGGCCTCCTGAAGGATCTTCCACATCACCACGGTTGCCTGCAAGGGACAAAGCCCCCCGAGACAGCACTCAGTGCCGAGGGGTCCGTGTGGCAGGGCCCAAGCTTAGCAGGGAGAGGCCCCGAGAGACCTTGGCAGGGGGAGCACGGAGCCTGGTGGGCCTGAAGCTGCCCCTGGGCCAGGTTTCAGATCAGCGCCTGAGGCAGGGAGATGCAGTGGGGGAAGGAGGAAGGAGAGCTACTGGAGAGGGAGCCTTGGGGCCAGCAAAGGCCAGTGTCAGAAACTCACAGCCAGGCCAAAGACACCTGTTTTGTCCCTGTCAGAGGTGCACATGCTGTGCTCTGGCCAGCTCCCCAGCACATCCAGGAGTATCAGCTGCACTGGCTCTGCAGTCCTGAGCGAGCACATGATGGTCTTCCAGATGGTCAAAGCAGCTCTGTAGGGTTAGAGCTCTGTCTCAGGGGGGGTCTCAGACACGGCACCATGGCCTGGGCATCCCTAGGGGCCCGGCTGACCACGGGCTCTGCCTCTGCCCACTGACCCTGGCCAGCAGCAGCCAGGCAGCCCAGCCCTGTGGAGACAGGGCCCTTAGGGGCAGCAAGGCAGCACAGCAGCAGGCTCGGGGGCTGACGTGCCAGGGCTGGGAAAAGGAGCAGCCAGAGGGCCCTGGAACTCTCTGTTGCTCAGACACCTGGGACAGGTGGTACAGGCTGATGGGCTGGGAAGGCCTGAGCCTTCTGGGCAGGTGGGCCCCATACCTGTCACAGGACGGGGCCACACGCAGGAGTGTCACGACTGCGTCACCCGGGTGTGCTGCGGTGAGATTCAGCAGGGCCTTGTCCAGCCTGTGCTCGGCAGAATCATTGGCCATGAGCCAGCGGTGAATGTACCTCACCATGGCGGGCACCTGGAGAAGGCACGGGGAGACTTGGAAAGCTGCCAGAGGGAACAATGTCCCCAGGGTCCCCAGAGAAGTCCTTCCCTTCCCAGCGCACTGCCATGGCCTCAAAGGCTCCCAGGGACCACCAGGCGTGGCTTGGGAAGGCACGGGACTCATGGCGGAATTGAAGCCTGGCCCCAGGCTGCTTACTTGTTCTGGCCTGGCAACACCCTTCTCCAGGAGAAAATCCAGCAGGGCGGCACTGGTCTCATGACTGAGGAGCTCTGAGTGTGCTCTGAGCCCAGTGCCCATGGTGCTGGTCTCTTCCTGCCAAATGCTCCTGATGAAGTCGCAAACAAGCTGTAGCAGAAGGGCAAGAAGCCGGGGATGTTGCACAGAATGCTGCACACAGGGGGCTGGGCTGAGCAGGGACAGCAGGCCCAGCCCAGGTGGGGGTGGCTGCAGGTACCTGTGCTGTGCTGCGGAAGCGGCCACGTCTGCGCTCCTGCTGCTGTGTGCGCTCCAGGGCTGCATCTGGCAAAGAGCGAGCGCAGCCAGAGCTGAGGGGCTGCGGGAGAGGCCGGAGAACACAGCCCAGCCCTGCGCTCCCCAGGCAGAGAGAGCCCCGGGATGGCCCAGGGGATGGAGCACGGCCCCTGCGGGATGTCTGCCCGGCCCCTCTTCCGTCCTGTCCTCGGGCATTTCCCCAGGGGATGGGATGGAGCCAAGTTGGCTGCAGGCACCAGTCCTGCAGCCCAGCTCTGCCACTCACCCTCCTGCGGTGGATGGAATGGCACCGCCTCTTCATTCTCCTGTGCTGGAGCAGCTCCAGGGCCTTCTTCCTCCTCCTCCTCCTCCTCCACAGTGGCCAGCTTGGGCACTCTCGAGGCTCTCTGGCGCCCCAGCACCGAACGCAGCCGGTGCCGCTCCTGCAGGGCCTCCTGCGCCTCACCTGCGAGCGGGACGCGGCAATCAGCGCTCGGCCCGGGGCCAGCAACGGCCCCCGAGCGCCCCTCACCCGCCCCGGGCCGGCCATGCCCAGGCGTTCGCTTCCGGGAACGCGGCACGGGAGGCTCGGGGCCGGCGGCCGCGCTGCCGAGCGGTGGAGCTCGGGCCGGGGAAGCCGCAGCGGAGGCGGCGGGAGCGGCCGCGCCGCCTGTGTCCTCCGCGGGCCCCGGGAGGAGCCGGAGCCGGGGCCGGGGCCGGGGCCGGGGCCGGGGCCGGGACTGGACCCTGGGTCGGGGCCGGGGCCGGGCTCGGGCCAGGCGGAGCCGAAGGGCGGCGATGCCGCCCCCGCACCAGCCACTGATTCCCGCCCAGCAGCGCCACCGCCAGTACGGCCAGAGCCAAGCGGAGGCGAGACCGCGGCGGGACGGCCGGGGCCGGGCACGGGGCAGCCCCGCCCGGGGCCGGGGGCGGGCCGGGAGCATGGCCCGGCCCGGCAGGGGAGAGGGAGGCGGGGAGAGGAGAGGGATGCCGGGCAAGGGACCCCGAGAGAAGGGTGCCCGGCAGCGGGAAAGGGAGAGAAAGAGAAATAAAGGGACAAAGAGAAAGAGGAAGAAAAATAGGAGAAAGCGAGTTTTAAATTATCGGTTTCGCTGCTCTCGCCGCTGCGGCTGCCGCTGCTGCCGCTGCTGCCGCTGCTGCTGCTGCCGCTGCTGCCGCTGCTGCAACTGAAGCGCCGGGGCCGTTCGTCCCCGTGTCCGTTCCCCGCTCGCCCCACGAGCCCCACGTTCGAGCCCCGCGCGCCCCGGGGACAGCCCCTCCGTCTGCCCAAACACGGGAACTTTGCAGCCTTGAGCCCAGATGCAGAGCCCTGACTCCTGCGCACTGGCACAGCGATCCCCTCGCCTGCTGATGTGCATTGTCCCTGCTGAGGGTCAAACACTGTCGGGGCACCTTCCCTTGGGGTAGGATTCCTACCTGACCCAAGCACTGCACTTACATCTCCAGTGTTGCTTTCCAGTAAAAACAGGGGAAGGAAAACTGTGTGTGGCTCATGGGATTTTAGAGTGTCTAAAAATCACTAAGTCATCGATCTTAGAGATGAGGTGCATCTGGAATTACTGGGATGCAACATAAAAAAGGGGAGCATAGAAATAGATAGGGGAAAACATCTTGGATTGTTTCTTTCATTTTCATTTCACTTCTGGAAAGCTGTTTCAGTTTTCCAGGAATCTTCTCCTGTCTGCTCTTCCCAAGAATCTCTCATGGAGAGCAAGGTCAAGCTTCTGTCGCAAGATTTTCCACCAGGAATTTATGCCACTGGTGAAGTTTTCATTGTGACTGTTTGTGCTACTTTAGGGCAAATTTTGGGAGGAAATCTCCAAAAGGGGTCCATCTAGAAAGCAAGTTCAAGCGTCCCCTCCCCCTACTAGTTCAGGGAAAGACTTCCCTTGAGAAAAGTGAAAAAACCCCAGTTTATTTAACAAGTAAAGTATTCACAAGCATGAAAAATGAATAATATTAAATAAAACCTCTGACAGTGCTGAAGAGATGTCACATTCAGAAAGTCCTTTTTGTGGGTTGTAGTTGGCTCACTCGGTCTCTCCTGAGTCCCTCTGGTTCTGGAATGCAGCGTCCCAGAACTCGGTGGGCCACAGGTGTGAGCTGCCGGTGTTTGTCTGGGTTTTCAGTCCAGAGCAGGTTTAAACAGTTCCAAGAAAAAGGAAAGTCACAGCCCGAGGAACTTCTCTGCCCCAGCTAGCTAAAAAACAATTGCTAGACCTGGGCTGTGAAGGCATCAGGAATTTTCCAAATCTGGGCACTGGCGGTCCCAGCAAACACCAGAGCTGGATGGTGCTGGAGCCAGAACCTGCAAATTTCCAAACTTTGTCTTTCTGTGCCAGCAAATCACTGGACTTGGGCTGTGCCAGCACCAGGAAGTTTTCAGATCTGGGGCTGGCGCTGCCAGCAAACACCAGATCTGGGTGGTGTCATTGCCAGCAACAGAAATCTGCTGGATTTGGGCTCTGCTGGCACCAGGAAATTTCCAAATCTGGGTTCTGGTGCAGCAAACACAAGATGTGGGCAGTGCCAGACCCAGTAGCAGGAAGCTGCCACGGGCTTTGGATTTCTGTGCCAGCAAATTGCTGCCCTTGGGCTGTGCCAGAATAGGGAAATTTCCAGATCTGGGCACTGGCAGTGCCAGCAAACAGCCCATTTCAGGCTCCAGGCTCCAGGAAGGACTGGATCTGGATGCCTTCCTCTTTTCTTTTCTTCTTTCCTTCCTTCTTTCTTGGGATCCTGCTGCCAGCAAACTCCAGATTGGGCAGTGCTGGCAAGGGGAAATTGCCAGGTTTTAGCTTTCTTTGCCAGCAAATTCTAGGCATGGGTGGTGCTGGAACAGGGAAATTGCCAGATGTGGGCACTGGCAGTGCCAGCGCACACCAGATCTGGGTGGGGAATGTGCCAGCACCAGGAAATTGCCAAATGTGAACTTTCAGTGCCAGCATATTGCTGGAATTATGCTGTGCAGGCATCTGAAAAATTCTGGATCTGGACACTGTGGTGTCAGCAAACACAAGATTGGGTTGCTGTAGGTACCAGGTATTTGCAAGGTTTTGGCTTTCTTTGCCAGAAAATTACTAGACTTGGGCTGTGCTGGCACTGGGAAATTCCCGCATCTGGGCACTGGGGGTGCCAGCAAACACCGGATCTTGGCATTGCCAATGACGGTAGCAGGGAATTGCCAGATTGTGGCTTTCTTTATCAGAAAATTGCTGGACTTGGCTCTGCCAGAACAGGGAAATATCCAGATGTGAGCACTGGCAGTGGCAGCAAACACCAGGTCTGGGCACCTGTATTGGCATCAGGAAATTGCCAGATTTTGGCTTTCTGTGCCAGCAAATTGCTGGACTTGGCTGTGCCAGCGCTGGGAAATTTCCAGATCTGGGCACTTGCGCAGCAAACACCAGACATGGGTGGTGCTGGCGGCAGCACCGGGAAGCTGCTGGGTTCTGGCTTTCTTTGCCAGAAAATTGCTGCATTTAGGTTTTGCTGGCACTGAGAAATTTCCAGATGCTAATTTTCCAGTGCCAGCAAACTGCTGGAATTAGGCTGTGCAGGCATCTGAAACATTCCCAGTCTGGGTAGTGGTGGTGTCAGCAAACCCGAGATCGGTTTGCTGTAGGTACCAGGTCTTTGCTTGGTTTTGACTTTCTTTGCCAGCAAATTGCTGCACTTGGGCTGTGCCAGAATAGGGAAATATCAAGATCTGGGAACTGGCAGTGCCAGCAAACACCACATTTCAGGAAGGACTGGATCTGGACCCATTCCCTCCCTGCCTCCCACCCTCAGCAAGGTGCCAGAGGGGCTGGACAGCAGCCAAGCACAAAGGGACCTGCAGAGACTGATGGACAGCAGGCTGGACAGGAGCCAGCAGTGTGCCCGGGTGGCCAAGAAGGCCAATGGCTCCTGGCCTGGATCAGGAATGGTGTGGCCAGCAGGAGCAGGGCAGGGATTCTTCCCCTGTGCTCAGCACTGCTTGGGCAGCACCTCAAGTGCTGTGTCCAGTTCTGGGCCCCCAATTTAGGAAGGACATGGAGGGGCTGGAGCGTGTCCAGAGATGGGCAGCAAGGCTGGGGAGGGGTCTGGAGCACAAGAGCTTTGAGGAGCAGCTGAGAGAGCTGGGCTTGTTTATCCTGGAGAAGAGGAGGCCCAGGGGAGACAGGGCAGTGTCAGGGCACAGGTTGGACTTGATGATCTCCATGGCCTGTTCCACCCTTGCTGATTCTGGGATTCCATGAAACCAGCCTTGGAGCAGTTGCAGGATGAGCCCTGGGCCTCCTCTTCAGAAGCTTCAGCAGCCCAGGTCCCTCAGCTTCTCCTGCCAGCCCCAAAGCCCATCCTGTCAGTCCTGCAGAGCCTCTGCAGCTCCTCCTCACTGCCCAGAACAGGGAGCGCCAGAGGCAGACACAGCAGCCCAGATGTGCTCCCCTGGCCTGGGGTGCCTCTGGCAAGGGAGCAGCACCAGGCACTGCAGGAGCCTGCAGACAATTGATCTGAAGGCCAAACCTCCTTAGCTCCTTCTGAAAGAGCAGGAACAGTTCCTCATTCGAGTGTGGTGGAATGCTGGGCACCACAGCTCCAGGTGAGGACTGCACACAAGTTTGCTCCCACTGAGTGCTGTGATGGGTTCTGCAGGAGCTCTGGCCTCCTCCTGTGCTTGCCAGGCACAATGAGGAGAGAAGGAGCCAAGTGCACTGATGTGGGAAATGGATTTGTAGAAAGCTTTTAGGGCCTAATAGAAGGCCCACAAAGTATGCATCTGTATATAACCCTTGAGACAGGAAACGCTAACTTAAAAATGCCATGGAATAGGACAGATATTGTTGAGAGAGAAATGGAGCTGGAAAAAAGTTTCAAAAGATGGCCTTGCAAATAAGACTTTGGAAAAACAGAGCTATGAAAGATGCATTGTAGTGGGACACACAAGAGGTAGTTTTAAATAATTGGCTTTAAGGCATCTACAACATGGCATGGCAAAAAGCTGATAGACCAAGAAATACTGTAATTAGGAAATAGTTGGCTTCTTAACTGTGATGGCGTGAATTATAACATCTGTATTGTCTCACCCTTCTAATGAGACTGAAAATGGAATAAAAGTTATTAAAACACCTCTCAGTTTCCCCATCTCTAGGTCAAGAAAAGAGTATTATCCAACACACTGACACACCTTTGCCCTGAGCATAACCCAGCCTGGACCAAACACATTGAAAGGTTTCCCCTGTGGCCCATGTCTCGAAACATCAGGTCTGCTGTTTGACAACTCAGGTTGGTTTGGTGTCAAGGAGTTCCCTCAGAAATACTGGGTTTGTCTTCCTCTGTGCCTTCCCCTCAGCAGCCTTGGGGATGCTCCTGTGTGAAGCCATCTGTCTCACACAGTTTGAGACAACTTCAAACAGGATATTGTGCAATAAGTCGTCTCCTCTAAAGTGTTCCAACAATCCCTTTCCAGCAACAGGAAATTATTACTAATAGATGAAAGTGGAAAACTCCCAACAGTTTATTAACAAACAGAATCCCCCCATGGCATGTGTTACAAGAAGGCGCCAGGGTCTCTCTCGGAAGAACAGGAGCTGTCACGGAGCAGTTCCAGCAGCTGATGGAAGCTCGGGGGCTCGTCCGGCGTCGGCTTTCTCCCATGGCAGAGCTCCATGGAGCGGGCAGGGCAGTGAAGCAGCTGGGCTGGAGCCCCTCGCTGCCTTTTCTCCCCGGCGTGGCTCAGCTCACAGACTCTCGGGCTGGGAGCGGGGCCGCTCCCCTCCTGCCGGCACCGCGTCCCTGGGCTTGGACAAACAGTTTCCTGCCAGGAGAGCCCTGCACACTGCTCCACAGATCTTTCATAAAGGCCCAAACCAACTCCAAACACTCTGTCTGCAGCAGCTTTTCACAAAGGGCTGCAGAAATCCAGGACAGCTGCACGTGAGTGTTGGAAGGCTCATGTCTTGTTCCTGACAGCAGAATTCTTGATGATCTTGTGCAATTTTATTCAGATGTAACATGACAGCTAAGGTTTTTTTGTTATAATACTTTATGATGAATAACAAGCCTTGGGAGCATGAGGTACAGGACTGACATGCGAAAGCATGAGCATATCCTCCAAAGTGGCCAGTTTAATTGTCCATTTTATTACTCTTATATTTACTCCACACTAATAAGGAAAACCCAGCTTTGCTTGGAGGCAAAACAGGCATGGGATACACTACAGTCCCTCACAGGCTCAGCAGGGCTGGCAGTGACACAGCAGGCAGTCTGCTTCATTGTGAACCACTACAGAGATACATCCCAATCTAGTTTAAGTAGCGTGGTATTATTAAGAGCTCCTTTTCTGCATGAGATACAAAAAGGAGATCCCAAATGATTTTCATGCAAGCATGCAGTAAACAACTGCTCCTGCTGTCCTAACAAAGCGTTTCCTTTGGCAATTACACTCTTCCCATTCATCTTTTTATGCAGGCACTTCAGGTTTTCCCCCACACCCCTGCAAGGCTGGCAGTCGCTGTTTCCCATTTCCTGTTCTTCCCTAGAGATGGTGCAGTGGCTGCTTTGAAACAAAAAAGTCCTGGGATCTGGACAGCTTGAAGGAGCATGAAATTCTAATTAGGTGCTCATATTGGTAACACCCAGGTCTGCACTGCCCAGTCCTCAGAAGCAGCAGCAGCAGCAGGACCATGCATCATTCTTGTTGGTGGATGTTCATGCTTCTGGTGTGCAAGAGCAATGACTTTGAGGAGGGACAAAAATGCCCCTCTTCAAACAGTGGCTGTGCAAGGAGGTGTGAAGTTTCACAGCCTTTTCTAGGATATTTTAGAAACATCTAAGAGAATATTGTGGCATGGAGTAGGTCACTAAATTTGCCTCCAGAGAAATCCCCAAAGGGCACATTCACTCTGCTGCTGATGGCAACCCCATAAGCTCATGGACCAATTTTCCCTGCAACGTGCCACCCTGCCTGGGCTTTACTAGGCTGGGACTAGACCCAGAGCTAAGCAAGCACATGCAGCCAGGTGACATTGTGTGACAACAGAAGCTGGCAACCATGAGCACTTTGCTGTCAGAAGGTTACAGTTTGCACTGGGCCCAGAAGTGTTTTTCCCTAAGGCAAAGCAAATTGAAATGTGAAGTTTCAAAGCTTCAAATGACTATGAAAGGAAACTGCAGAATAATTTCTGGAAGGGCAGCATTGTCAATGATCATGCGACCCACCAAGAGCTGGAGCTGAATCCAGAATTGCTTCTTCCAACTGTGCAGGAATTCATTCCCCTGGCAAGCACTGGTCCATGGGAACAAATGATCCCCTAGCTCTGGGCTGAATGGCGCTCAGGCTGCAGTGCAGATTTGAGGAACCCTTGTCACTTGTTATTGGCCTCCCAGTGCACTCATCCTTCTGCAAACAAGGTGCAAACAACACAGCTGCACTGCTGTCCCCAGTAATATACATACAGGTGGCTTTTCCAAAGCAGTGCATCATTTCCCAGTGAAATACATTACCTCTTCTTACCTGTGGAATTGTGATTGAAGACACCTGTGAGCCAGATCTGTGGGGATTGCAAAGGAGCAAAGCTTTGGGATTTGGGCACACTTCTCTTGGTTTCTTTGCTCAGGCCTTTGGTGAGCACAGAACACACCTAGGTAGAAAACCTTTGACTAGACAGGATCTTTTGGATCCATTGTCCCCCAAATGTGTGGCCCTCTTACAATGACAAGTTTAAAATAGCAGCAGAAATGACACAAAGAAAACATGGCCAAAGAGGAAGAGGAGAAGCCCAATGAGGAAAGGATGTGGTGAGGCACTGGCACATTGAGTGAGCTGCACTCCCATAATCTCTAGGCTAGCAGGTCCTGGTCTCACATTCTCCTTTTGGTTTTTTCAATTTTGTTTATTTATTTACTTTTTTTCATCATCAAACTAAAATATATAGAATTAAAAATATGTCATCAAAACTTAAAGACAGAATCAAAACACATTAATTCATAACTACATCTAAAGATCAGAACATATGTACAGCTGTAAGTATGAAGCCTAAAACATCAATCCTATTCTTCAAACACTCTCCATACAGGCAGGAGCTTCTTCCTGAGCTTGGAGGAAAGAGAGCTCCTCTGGATGGGAGGCGAGGACTTTGTGGGTAAGGGAACATGGGAAGTGTCCGAGAAAACTTCTCGGTAAGACTGTAACCAGTCAGCTCTGCAAAATGGAGACCCAAAGTTTAACAGAGGCCACCATGCAAACCTAAAGCAGCTGAAGCTCCATATTTCATGGGACACATTTCCTGGAAATGTCTATACAGCTGCACAGGGAAACATGCTCCTGCTGGCAGACACTGAGGAAGGCCGGGGCAAACCCTGAGCCACTTGCCCAGAGCTGGCACAGGCACAGCCTGGCCCCTGGGCTGCCCTGGGACAGCAGGGAGCCCAGAGCCCTGTGCTCCCCAGGAATGGCTCAGCTGCACATGCACCCTCCTGCTCCTCTGCCTGCCCCAACGCTCAGCAGCCCTACAGCTCCAGGGGCACTGGCACAGCACAGCTCATTGCAGGGGCACATGCAGGGCACAGCTGTTCCCTGGCAATGTGCACAGCCTCTCTGGGCTGCCACAAGACCCTTCCTCCCAGCAGAGACTGGCCCAGCTCCCCCTCACCTCTGTGTGAGGCTGAGCCATGATTGCCTTCACCTTGTCCTCCATCTGGAGCTGCTCCAGGTCCCCCATGCCATGACTAGGAAGGGCAATGGAGAGAGCAGGGGCAGATGCACACCCTTCCTTAGGATTTTGTCATTTTTGGCACAGCTCAAAAGGCAAATCCAGAGGTGTCCAACTCAGCGCTTCCTCAGCCTTCTGGAGAACATCTTGCCTTCACCAGCCCAACATTTTGGAGAGGTTTTCCCGCACATGTGGAGGCTTGCTGGCAGCACATTTCTTCAGCTGGGTGCCCATCACCTTGCAGAGGGCAGAGGCCAGCTTGGTGGCCACAGTGCAGACGTTGGCGCTCCGCACAGGCAGCGCCTTGTTCCCCAGGCAGGACCAGAGCACGGGCAGGGCGTCGCGCTGGACGACTTCAGGGCTCCTGGCACGAACCCCCTGCACAAGCACTGCCGGGACAGAGACACAGCTCCTTACCCACCAGCCTCACTGCAAACAAGGATCCACCTCTGCTGCTTCTGCTTCTTGCCAGCCTCTCTGGCCAAGAGCAGCAAAATAGCACCCAGAGCCCCTTGATCCAGAACGGGCAAAGCAGCTGAGCATCCTGGAAACAGAACCACCAACCCCTCAGCACTAATTGCTCCAACCAGAGCCTTGGCCCTGTGGCAGACTTCTTACCTTTACTAAATTATTTCACAATCTCTTTCTGCATGAACAATGAATGAAATGTCCAATTGCCTTTGATTTCCATTAAGAAATTGTCTAAACCCACACTGAAGATTTGGAAATGCACCATAGAGAGGAAATGGAGAGACTTCTAATAAAAGTGATGATTCCATTTTTGTAACTTTGATGCCAAGTGCCAAATGTCTAATCTGGCTCTTCCCTGTGCTCAGTGGCACACAGCAAAGGGCAGGATTAGAACACACCTCAAAACTCCAGCCCACCAGAGATGGCTGCTGCCTGACAGCTGGATGAGAAACATCAGTGACCAGCTGGTGTCTTTGGCAGAATGCTTTTGGGGCTTCCAGCAAAGAGCTGTTTCAAACCTCAGGGTGTCTTAGATAATTACCCAGACCCCATTGCCTTGGCATTTGGGCATCTCTACATTTTAATGCCACTTCCCCTCCCAATGGTAATGGCATTTTCTCTTATAATATTCACTGAAATAGGGGCATAGAGAAAGAAAAATGCTACACAGGGGACTGAAATGTAACCAAAATATGAGTGTCTTCTCACATTGTCCCTGAAATATCTCTGCTCATTTTCTGAACTAAACTGTATCAAACACAGACAAATATTTACTACCAAAAGGCTTCTTGCTTGGCAGATTTGGCTGAGAGAAAAAAAACTGAATTGCTCTGGAGACCATTCTTATTTTCTGATCAGACAAAATGTTATCGAGTAGGCATTTAATATTCTGTGGTGGAAGAGACTTCATTTTCTCTATGCTGTTAATCCATCAGCATTGAAGGAGCTCCTGCAAGTAACCAAAACCAATTCTGCTAAGCAGGAAAGGGTTAAGGTACCCATTTTAAGATGGCAATTCATTTGAGTTTAAATATAATTAAAGATATCGGTGACTACTGAACGTGAGGAACAGCTGTCTGTTCCTACTAAATCTCAGAGAGAACATGTGCTTTTTCTAAAGTAGTCCTAATTTATGGTTAATTCCTTTTTTTGAAAAAGAGATCAAAAGAACTGCTAAACTAAATTCCCTATTGCTGGAGATCTGCTTTATTCAAATGCTCTTTAAAGGGCCTTTGACATTCCCAATTGCTGAACATGCCCTTTTGAGATTCCTAATGAAGACACAAAGTGTATTAAACCTTGCATTCAAAGATGTTGGCATATTTAGCAGTGGATTTAGCCCCAGTTCAATCATGGCTATCAATCACCTTCACTACTGTATATTGAGATTATCCTTTTTCCATTCCTTGGCTCTTGCTGACACAGCAAGCTCCTCTGAGGAATCAATTATCAGCTGCATTTGTAGCATTTTGGACAGCGCTGACACAGGCAGACACTGTTTGCACACCCTGAAAGGCTCAGTCCAAGGCCACTGTGGCAGCACAGGCAGGGAGCCTCAGCACTCTGCTTCTGTCCCTGTGCCCCAGAGGTGCCTTGCACTAAACCCGTGCCTCTGATACCTCTGTTGAGTTCTGGCCTAAGCTGTGACCCCCAGGCCCTGCACAGTTCAGCCTCAAAACTTTCCAAGAGAAAAACAAGAGTTCTGTGAGGACAAAACAAACTGATGCCCTGAAACAGCATTGGCCACCATTTCCCCTCAAAGATCACAGATGTCCCTGAGCTCCCCAGAGAGGAGCCAGCTGGGGCATTTTTAGCCCTCCCTTTGCTGGAGGTGGTTCTGAGATGCCCCAGTGAGAGCTCAGCCCCAGACCAAGCGCTGCCCCCATCTCAGATGCTGCCCAGCTCTGCAGCAGCCAGGGAAAACCTGCCAAACCCACCTGCCTTGGCTATGGGGCAGCAGGGACACGCTCAGCAGCTCCTGGTTTGGAGGAGCTGCTCTGCTGTCTGCTCACAGGCATTCCCTGTAAATGCTCCCTGGGAAGAGCTCTTGGCTCAGAAGGGGAGGCCGTACCTGTGATACGCTCGGTGACATCCAGCAGGGCTTGGCCACTCAGGTGATTCCATTGGTAGCTGAACTCTTTCAGCAGTGACACTTTATCTACAAGGGAAACACACGTTTCTGCTCACTTTCCTCAGGTCATAGGAGAAAGGGCAGGGCCAACCCCATTTTATAAAATCAAGCACATTTCTGCAGATGTTTGAATCCTATTCTTCTTTCCTTCCAGCATACTTGGCACGGTTTTAAATTCCAAAAGAAAAGCTCTCCTTTCACATTTGTAAATCCAAACTTGTCTGCTGCAGCAGGAGCTGTGTTAAAACATTTCACATCAGGGACCTCGAGAGTTCAGACACATGGAAGCAGTGAAAAGGTTTTGCACCCCAGAGCAAAAAGGAAGAGCCCCATACTTGGGACACAGAAAGGCACTGAGTCAGGCAGTTCCTGAGATCACAAAGCAGCTGGGGAGGAGAAAGTGGAAACTCCTCTTGAAGACCTGCCTCTTCAACACTCCTTTGTTCAGGCATATTCCCCCAGTGCAGCATTCTCAGAGCTGACATAAATCTGTGTGGCACAGGAATTTAGAGCAGCCCTTGCCTATGCAGTTAATTGCTGTGGCCACCTTGCCCCATGCAAAACAACAGGTGGAACAAGGCATCCTTGACAGCTGGGTTTATACCTCTTTGTTCTAAAGAAATGAACTTGGTGAATCACAAGTTCCCCTTTGAAAATAGAAGAAAAGAAGAAAAGTGGAAAATAGGCAGCTAATGCCTCTAATGTAGAGTCTTCCAGGTGGCTGCTCTGCAGAAGCTCTGATGGGTCAGTGTCCCTTCATGCACACAGCAAAGCTGTTCATTTGGGAAGTCAGACGGGGCCCAAGCAAACTCCAAACCCCCTTTGCCTCTGAACTGTAGCAGAGCTGTAGCCCAGGACTTGCTCTTCAGACAAGCAGCACAGAGCCAAGGGCTCCTGGGACTGTTGGGAAATGCTGATCCCATTCCAGCCTGTTGGGGATGGTGCATAAGGACTGCACCTGCACAGCCTCTGGTGGGTGTCAGCTGCAGTGTTCCACAGACAAGAGCAGCTGTCAAGGCACTCAGCGCTCTCTTGTGCAGGAGAGACAGAGACGAAGCTGAGGAGAGTCCCTGCCAGGGCTCAGCCTTACCCAAATGAGCAATGGATTCTTCCAGTGCTTTCACAGCTGCCCCACGAACCCTGGGATCCTTTGAGTTCAGGTTCTTTGTTATTCCTTCCACCAAACCAACGATCACCGGGTTCAAGGCATCTTTCAGGGCTCCTGTGATTTCAGCCAGCACGTCCAGCGCCCTCTGCTTCACTTTCTTTGGCTGTCAGATATTCTCAGGACAGACATAAATAATCAAAAATCTGTGAAGAGAACAAGCAACGTGAAAGCTGGATTCAAATGTCCTTGTTTGAAGAGTGGATGTAGCAGTCAGCAATGTAAAGGATGAAAGTGATCCTTTCTGTCAGGGCAGCACTCGATTGCACAATTTCACTGTTTTCCTGTGGGCCACTCACTGGAATGGTGGCACAGCCTCATGCTGGTTGAAAGATTTTCTTCTGTTTTTAGGAGGTTTGGCTGGGGACCGAATAGTTCCTATGGTATTTCTCTCCATCTATAAATCATTAAATCAATTCCATTTATTAATGCTAAGAATACCTTTGCTTTGAATGCAAGCAGATGTTTACAATGTCCGGTTTTCTATACAGCTGTCTCAAGTACTGAGGGCAGTTATGATTTTACCATGGCTGGAGGAGATCTAAGTTTTCTTTTGTTTGTCTCAGAGGCAGTGTCTGGAGAAGTGCAGGGCTCTGATCAACTCTTCCAGGATCCAGACCATTTCTCTAAGTAACAGGTGGACTTCTGAAATGTAATGTGTTGAACAGTTCTAGGAACATGGATGGAAATGAGTAGCCAGAGCTGTGCCTGTGTAAGAAACGATGGAGTATATAGAAGTATTCTTAAAAAAAACAACTGGGTTTAAACCAACCCAGCCTGATACTTCTCTTCCCTATGCAAACCCATTTTTGGTCTAGGGAACAATTGCCATGCTTTCAGGGGCTGGATTCCCTTCACCCAGCTGGGAGTAGGAGAGAGCAGCAGTTACACCAGCAGAAAATTCTGCCATCATCTGATGAACAGCATCAATAGGCACCTGCCAGACAAATACAGCTGGACTGAAATAACTTGCCCTGAAGCCTGGACCTGAATTAAATTTTTTCTGGGTAAGAGGGACCAGAGTGTCCCAGACAGCCAGGACGGAGTGCCAAGACACACTGAATTAACTTTGCTGCTACAGGCTCAGGAAAGGAGCTAAATGAAAGGAGCAGTGAAGATACCCTACATACTTGGGCAATGTTAGTGGAGATGAGCTGGGGGCTGGTTTTGCACAGGTCTAGGAGGAGTTCCACTCCTTCCATCCTTGTCTGAAACCCCTTGGCTTCCAGGAGATGATAAAGCTTCTGGAGCAGCTCCGTTTCTTCCACAGCTGGAGGTGACGTGACCTGGGCTTGTGCACAGTGTAGGAGGTGTCCATCAGAGGGAGATTCCACCCTGGAAAATAAAACCAAATGAGGACCTGGTGGTGATAATTATCGTAGCATGGCATCCCCATAGTGGAAATAATTAGCATTGACTCCATGATTCCAGAAGGCTGATCAATCACTTTATTATACTGTACTGTACTGTACTGTACTATACCTATACTATACTGAAACTCATCACCCTTACAGACAGTCTGATACAGACAGACCAGATTGGTCAATTGAATCCAAAACACCATCACCAGTGGCCAATTAAGAAATTACTCTTTGGTAAATAAATCTCCATAACACATCCCACGTGTTCACAACAACAGGTGCAGCAAGTGCAGGTAAGAATTGTTTCTGATTCTTTTCTCTGATCTTCTCACAGCCTTCCCCAGGACAATGCCTGGGAAAGTTGTGCCTGCTTTTCTCTGTGGAGAGAGCTGCAGCCACAGACAATACCTTCAGTTAAGTGTGAGAAAAACATCTTGAGCAGCTTTCCTAATTATGTCATTTCAAGCTGGAAAGTCATGAGGCTCTGAAGAACAACGTGGACCTCATGACAATCACTACAGGAGACAATCTGCCAGTGACATTCTCACCACTGCTCACTCAGGAAAACCAAGGATGAGATGCATCTGATCTATCTTCAGATGGCTGCTGGGGCACATAGGTCACATTGCTTTGTGGAGAAAGAGAGACACTACTGCCAAGTTTAAATGCCTCCTCAGAAGGGATGTGTGTGTCTTAGAATAAGGAAACTCATCACTCTGGAGAAGTGTCTCTACAACCAGGCATGACAATCTGCAAAAGCAGCTCAGATGCATCTGAACAAATGAACAGGGCCATATTTAAAGGATTCAGAAAATCAGTAAGAGAGATAAAAACAGAAACCAGAAATCCCAGAACTACACTCACATTTCATTTGCTTCCCTAGAGATCAGATGCACAGCTTTATAAACCCACTGGGAACAATTCTCCTGGATCAACCTGTCTCTTCCATGAGCACAGGAAGATGCTAGCTGTGCTACTGAGGCATGTGGTCACTTTCCTGCCACTGCTGAGCAAGACAGAGCTAAATAAATCCCCTCTGCTGTCAGAGGAGAACAGGCACAAGCAGCTCTGCAACTGCCATGAAGAGACAGCAAGGAGCAAATTCCTGTCTTAAATGCTGATTGCAGCACAGGGGGAAATAAACCAAACATGCTGTCCATCAAGCAAATTACATGGACGGCAGGAATATCAAGACAAAAAGTACACATTCAGACACCCGTTGACTGAAGTTGTTCAGGAATTGCCTTGCTCCTTGCTACTCAAACTTGGTACTGTTTGAGTGTAAGAAAACCATGATTCAGCCTGGACAAAGCACACGGATGAGAACTGCATCTTTGTGGAATGGCATCTTGCTTCCAGACTGAGATTTCTCATCAAAACATCCATCTGAAAACGATTCCACTCAGGTGAAAGAAAAGCCCTGTTTGAATTTACTTGTCCCAAGTCAGGCAGCAGAAACTTGGCCCTCTCCCAGCCTCCGCAACACTGCCCTTGCCACTGCACTGGATCATCTGAGCTGACACCAATGGGTGTCTGTTTGTCTCTCCATTTTTGTGGAAACCCCTCCAGAGAAGTTGTGTTCAGCACAATGCACAAGTAGACATTTTTTATCCTAGAGCATTTGTAGGGAAAGGAAACAATCTGTGGCATTGGTCATCTCTGCCAGAAAGTTCTTCCTGAGGAAGAGACATGTAAAGCTTGCCATGTGCTTTCTCACATCTGACAAAAGTGCTCAGTACCGTTTGCTAGCAGACAATGTGGCCTGGGGCTCCTCTGAGCCATCGTTCCTCTCCTCCACCGGCTCCTTGACAGATGGGCCTTCAGCCTTCTGGTTTTTCATCCCCTACAAAGACACAGAGAAACCCCATCAATCCTTAGAATATAAAACAGGAAATTCCCTGTTGAAAACAGAAGTTAGAACCAGGATCACTGCTACCAAGGCTTAGGGAAACATTTCCTAACTTACAGATGGAAACAGACCAGAGATTCAGTGATGCCAACTCTTTGTTTTCAACAGCCCAAGGCAGGTTATGGGTGCTGCCAGACTGAGCAGCAGTCTAAAATCCCAAATTCCTTAGTCTTGAGCAGAAATGGGAATAATGCAAACTGGCAGGCAATGAGTGTTTGTGAAGGAAGCAGCAGAACAAACTGGACTCTTTGGGGGTTGGCGCATTGTGTTGGAAGTCAATTTGGTTCAACACTCACTCTCCCTGTGCCTGCACAAAGGCAAGCTCTCTTCTGTAATGTTAATAATAAATATAAAATCCCCCCCCCATCAAACAAACAGAGGATTTTCCACTGGATGCTGCTGAATTCACCAAGCTTCTTCCAACTCCACAGGGCTGGACAGCAGGGCAGTATTCCCAGAAGACAGACCGTAATTGTAGTAACTAGGATTGACCTGGACGTCTTTTGTAAATTTGGGAATTTTCTTGGCACTACTACTTCCAGTGTCCTTTGCAAAGACTCTGTTGTCTTCAGAAGCACAATTCTCACTTAATTGCTTTAGAGGGGGCAGAGTAGGGAGAACATGGTGGGGGCTTACGCTTAAATGTAAACCCATTTTCTCCCCTTTCCCTTTCCTCTTTGTGACCAATATTGAAAATATGCAAAACCCCACTTTTCCCCTAATAATATCAGTTCCTTTGTGGTCTGCAGATGAACAGGCTGAGGATTAACAGCTCATTCCCAGGAGCAAAATGATTCAGCAGAAGAGGAATGAGCTAAAGACAGATTGGGTATGTTTGATCTCATATTAGCAGTGGCAATACTTGCACAAAGGAGACATTTCTCCTGCCAAGCACTTACTCTCTTCTTAATTCTTGTCAGAATATCTTCATGGTCACAAGGGGAAAGAGATTGTTCCAAAAGCATTTTAAATTGTTGATGATTGAGCAACATCTTCACCATCTCCTGTCCAAAATGCCTAAGGAAGGAAGGCAGGAAGGAAAAAAAACAAAAGTGAACAAACAAAGGAAGAGTGTTAACAGAAGAGGCTGATAACTTAAACTCATCAGGTGCAATCCTTGCATGAGAAGGCATTACCTACTCAGCAAAGAGGGAGATTTACCTCACTTGACACTGCACAGTGCTGTCAGCTGAACACAAGAGGAAAGAGGAGAATGTGGGGCAACAGAAAAATAGCATTTCACTCTGAAACTGGGGGTGTGCTTCTGTGGCATCAAAGCATCCCAGGGAACAAGCAAAACACATCTGCTTTGTTGTCAGAGCCTGTTAGCAGTGTCTTGCTGCCATTGCACAATAATTTGCCTTTCTTTACCTGGCAGGGAAGCCAGGACACAACACCTCATGCATCTTCTTGATTATTCTATACTATGTGTATGCAGAGGGGCAGCTAGTTGCTCGGGTGTTCTTGGCAGCTATTCATGGGAATTTAATCATCAAAGGGAGGGGATTTTGGTGTTTAGGGTTGATTTTGCCACTAGGAAACCACAGTTTTTTTCAAGAAGAAATGTGGAGCTCACTAAGCCACAGATAACAGCATTCTAAAAATCTGCAGAACAGGTTTAGAAAGACTGAATATGTTGGCTAAAGACCCCTGAAATATTTCTAGGATAGTCTGAAGTTAATGAGAAATTTATGTTTGGGATCCTTCAGTGATGAACATTAGCCAACATTTTGGCTTTGTGTTGTGCACCTAAGGCCAATCAGAACTGTTGGACTGGCTGATCTGAGCTCCTTTGATCTCAGTAAAAAATCCTTCAAGCCACAGGAAAAAGTTGGCAATGCTTCTTTTTTCTGGCCAACCTCAGGTTTCCCAGTACAGCCATTTGCCCAGGCAGCCCAGAGCAGTGGTCACAGTGCCAAGGCTGACAGAGCTCAAGAAGAGTTTGGACAATGCTCTCAAGCACATGGAGTGACTCTTGGGGTGTCCTGCACATGGCCAGGGGATGGACTCGATGATCCTGATGGGCCCTTCCAACTCAGCATATTCCATGATTCTATGACCCTTATTCACACCGTTAGGTAACTTCATTTTCCCTTTAGTTTCCACTCTTGTGTGGTTTCACTTTTATAGCCAGACACAAAACGGTTTTCCTGTTTTGGGAGGTGAAATGAAGATCATTACCTTGTGTCCTTGTGACAGTCCCAAGCAAGCTTCCCTGCCACGTGTGGCAGCCTCTCAGCCCTGGCTGTGCCTGCGAGCTGGGTGACTCCAATTCTCTCCATCAGGGACAGGAGGAGTTGGGCCGCACACTCGCGCACCGGGGCGGGGCGGCTGCTGGGGAGGAGAGAGCAAACCCTGGGCACATACCTGATTCCCACTCTTTCCCATGAGTGTTAGAATCCTACCCATTGGCCCAGGCCCTGCTCTAGGAAAACACATCAAGCCCTTTGTGATTCTGCAGCACAACCCAATGAATCTGCTTCTTGCCCGTAACAGCTGCCAGTGCTGTGCTCTCAGATAAGACCTGGTGGGGCTGAGACCAGAGCCCAGTGGATGCTGTGTCTGCCATCACCTGTTGGGACAAAAAGGGCACTGATCCACCCCTCGGTGTGGCTGATCTCAAAGCCCATCCTGGTGTGTCCTGAATGGGGGCAACAGCTTGTCCGGGGCCCAGGCTCACTCTGGCTTCTTCCCATCAGTGCCTGTCAGTGCTCATGCTGGGGCTTTGCCAGCCTTGTTGTGCTAGCTGCCCTGTCCCTGAGGGCTGGAGGGGCTGCAGAGGCTGGAGCCTTCCTTAGCTGGGAGAGGGGCATCTTGGAGCTCAGCCTGCTCATAAACAGGTCAGGGTCCTGATGCTGAAAGCCCCGTCAGGATCAGTTACAGCTTGAGCTGCTCTGGTTTACAAATGGGAAGGCATTCCTTTTGCAAATTGCTGAAAGGTGGGGAAGATGTCCTCCTCTCCTGGGATTGCAGGTCCCTGTGCTTTGTTTCCTGTCAAGAGAACTCTTCAAAAGACTGTACAAATCAGTCTCTGTGCTGGCCACTTGTGCTGCAGAGCTGTCTGCCTGGTTGTGGTCGTTGTTACCCCGCCGACCACAAAGGGCTCAGAGCCCCAGGCACTGGGGCTGCCTTTTGTATCTCCTGGAAGCTGGGATCTCTGCTTTAAAGTCAGCATCTTGCATTTTGTTTCCCTCAGGGATAATAGTGAACCCTACTGAAAATCCCCATATGAAATACACACATCTGAATTATATTTGCAGCGGGTGAGTCCAACAGCAGTTACTCCTGTACAACCATGGGCCAGGTGTTTTTCTGGTGGAATGTCTATCCAGCGTGAAGTCAGGCCAGCTGCAAAGATGTTCACACACTGGGGATAGATTGTCCCATCTCTCAATGCTGCTCAGAATTTGTGAGTGGGCTCAGAAGGCATTGTCAGAGATGCCTTGCTCCGAGGTCTTGCCTGCATCAAGGAACAGGACCTGGAAGGTCTCCTTGTCTCTCAAGTGTGGGACAGCTCTGTGTCAATTTCTTTAGCATTTTTTGTATGTCTCAAAATCATACTGGCACACTAATGAAAAGAGAAGAAACTTGCTTGCCTGAAAGAGCAACCTATGCCCTATCAAAGCTGTGAGATAACAGTTCCCAGGAACAACTCTTTCCCCTGGTTTGAGGAAGAAAACACTCTGTGGTTAGGATAGGAACCACACCGTTTAGACAGTGAAACCCAAGAGGAAAGACTAAACTCCCTTTAGAAGTTGAACCCCAGTGCTTCAGGAACAGGCCCAGTGCCCATGCACTTGAGAGGAAAATGCATCATCTGCCTTCTGGCAGAGCCCTCCTGCATCCTGCAGGTTTTGACACTTCCAGCAGAGATTTCCTGTGTGGGCTGGCTTTCACTGCAAGGTCTAAACAGCTTCTCCTTTCTCTGCTTCTGTTTTGTTTCTAGGGGGTATGGAGCTGTTTACAGAGCACTCGACACTGCCACAGGAGGAGAGGTAAATGTCAACAGCCCCTGCAGGCTCTGCTGCACTCGAGGGCTTTCCCCTCTGGTGTGAGCTGTGGCTGGAGCTTTGGGCAGAGCTGTGCTGAAAAGGCACAAGAAGCACAGACTGGTGCCAGCCCACAGAACACATTTGGGACTTTGTCCTCCTCAGCTGCCAGAAGGAAGGCACGGAGGGCAGCGGTTCCTTTCAGAGAAGGACGCGCTCACTCGCTCTCCATTGCTAAAACAAAGGTGGTGCCTTTGAGCACCTCACTGCTCTCTGGGGCTACAGCTTCAGAGTCCTGAATTCTCATTTCTGGCTGCCGGCAAATCCATCTGAAAGTTACTGGTAGTTCCTTGGCCACCTGCAGTGCTGCACTTGGAAACTGCACGTAGGGAGAGATCTGCAAGGCATCCCTGAAAGCCCTAAGCCCTGCCCATATCCCAAGATGTATCCACAGAGTATTAAGGCATGGATTACTTCTTCTGAGTGCCAAACAAAGCAGCAGAGAGTGCGGTCAGAGGTTTGTGGGTGATAACTGAGACACTGCTGTTACCAAGTGGTCAAGGCAAAATGTCAGTGGCCCCACGTGTCCTGTAACTGGCTCCCTAGGGAGCAGAGAAATGGGCTGTTGGAATGTCAGTTCCTAATTACTGCAGTGCCTAATCACAAGGCAGTTTGGCACAGCTCAGCTGTGTCGTTGCAAAATCACTCGCTCCACATGCCTTGTGGTCTCGTGCCACCAACCTCCCAAGTTACTGATTTTCAATGTCATTTTAGGTGGCAATAAAAAAAATAAATCTTCAAGGAGTGAGGAGGAAGGAGCTAACCTTTAATGAAATATTGATCATGAAGAGGTATAGGAGTCCCAATGTTGTGAATTATTTAGACAGGTGAGAGGTCATGGTCTTATCCCATGGATGTGTGTTTACATAAAGCAAACATGAGAGGTTAAAAACCCACTTTGGTTCGTGGCAGCAAGTAAAGCTGTTAATTTTTATTTATTCATATTTCTCTACTCATCTCCAATGGATGAGAAGAGAGTGCATCTTGTCTGCATCAGTCTTCCCTGGCACACCTAGTTTGATAATTACTCCAAAATTATTCAAAACCTGGATCAGCTGTATCTTCCTAACTCAATACCCTCAAAGTTCACTGCCTCCACATTTATTTGGGATTGATTTTTTAAAGTTTCTTAAGTGCAGATGAAGCATCCTAAAGTGGATTACCCTTGGATTGTTGCCCCTCCCTGCCGTTGCTATGCATGCCAGGAAGACTAGGTGCTTATTTCCAGAAACACCATGCCTGACAGGTTTTTTATCTGGGCTGTTTCTAAACTGCACTTTTCATTTGCTGCCCATCTAAGACATCTCCTTTTTCACAGGTGTGTCTTTCTCTTTGAGATTGCACAGATTGCAAACAATGCACAGCCAAGAGGGAATATCTATTCCTTTGATTCTGTCCTGGTGACAAAGGCATCTGGAAATAAGAAACCTGGAAGCAAAAAATCAGTGTAGCCATGCATGTTCATCTCTACCCCCTTGTTTCCTTCTTTCAGCTACCTTCTGGGCGAGGAACTCTTGCTGGTTATAGAGTACATGGATGGAGGTGTCCTGAGCGATATCGTCAGCCAGACCTGCCTGTCTGAAGATGAGACAGCAGCCATCAGTCGGGAGGTTAGCAATCCCAGCTGTGTTTCCAAGGGCTTGGGCAGGATTGTCTGGGAAACAGGGGCTCAGAACAGGAGAGGTTTCCTGTGCCAAGCTTTGTTTCTGTGTTGCTGGTATGCTATGGGCAAGTAAAAGCATCTCAAGTGAAAGGCCTGCCAGTGCCCCTGCACTCCCTGTACTCAGTGCCAGTACTCTTATCTCCTGCTGTTGTATTCTCGCTCTGTCTCTTGTATTTGTATTTGCTGCTCTCCACCTTGCCTCTCTAAATGTTTGCCTGGAGTCTGTCTTCACTGCATTCCTTGCCTGTAAAAGCAAAGGTGCTGGTGGCAGGATTTGAAACAAACAGCAAAGAAAAAAGAGAGAGACTTGTTTCTCTCAGTCCTCAGCTAAAAAGGATAGGAGTGCAGCCAGAATGCTCTTTGCTTCTGAGCACATGCACTGCAGCAGGAGTCATCCTGGCTGGTTGGCAGGGGACAGCCTACAACAGCAGGTGCTGTTGCCCTTTCAAAAGCTGACGTGCCTTTCCTCAGAAAGGTCCTGCTCTGCAAGTTTTGGAGCAGCAAGCTCTTCCTCTCAGTGGCCATTACTGCTCTGCCATTACTCCCCATTCCCCTGGAGAGGGAATCTTTCAGATTCTTTGTTTCCTTTCTTGTGTGATGAAATCACATAACTCATTTTTGCCCTTCTGTTTCTGTTTTCTCGCTCAGTGCCTGCAAGGACTGGATTTTCTTCATTCAAACAATGTGATCCATCGAGACGTGAAGAGTGACAACATCCTTCTCAAAACCAACGGTTCTGTCAAACTGGGTCAGTATATTCTTGGTCAGGTGCAGCGTTCCAGGGATGTGGGTGTGGGGCTGCTTGGAGTGACTGCCAGCTCCCCAAAAATGGTGCTGGTGGCAGTGCAGGGACCCCTGCTGCGAGCTGAGGGCACAGTTGCAACATGCACAGAGGTATAAGGAGCCACAAGCAGTCAAGAGTGGCCTTGCTCTGTGTGTGTCCCTTCCAGAGGGAGGGAGTTAAAAGTCCAAAGTTTCCAAAGAACAAAAGCCACTGCTAGAGGCAGTGTAAAAAATGGGGGGATTTTTAAATTCACCAATGCCAGGAGATTCAACAGCACATTTTCAAACTTCCACTGGGGAATTCTTTTGCTTGCTTTCCTAATTGCACAGAATTCAGATAAAACCAGTATTTTGTTTTCTCCTCAGCTGATTTTGGCCTCGCTACTCAGCTCACCCCTGAGCAGAGCAGACGGTGCTCGCTAACTGGGACTCCTTGGTGGATGGCGCCTGAAGTAGTGACAGGTCAACCATATGGCCCCAAAGTGGACATATGGTCTTTTGGAATTGTGGGAATTGAAATGATAGAACAAGAACCTCCTTACTTGAGTGAAAGTTCTGGCACGGTAAGGAGCAAATACTCACTGATCCCACTGTCTTTCTCACCTGTCCCATGTCCTGTGTGCCACTGGACAAAATCCCATTGCCATCTGCTGGAACTACTTCCACCAAGGTCCCCTCCTACAAATGTCCCTGCAATACATCAGCATCTACTGTACTTTTGGTTGCATCAATGGGGGAATTCAAGCCTTACCACATGCAAACAAACTCCAAACAAACAAAGTGTTCTCAGGCAACACTTTCCTTTGGGTTAGTGGTTCCAGTTCTTTTGTCTGTGTAGATGGCCTTAATAACAGGAAAAGAGCATCTTAAGAGTGTTGTTATCTTTCCAGAAATGAAGGAAGGAAACCCAAACCCAAACCCAACAAAGTTTCTAAAACTGTGGTCTTTAGAGAGGAACCTAACCCTGTGTGCAGTTTCTTCTCATTGGGAAACATGGGCATGCGGGTGTAAAGGCCACAGAGTCTCTTCTGCTTCTTGTGCAGTGCTGCTGAAACACTCAGTGACCGTGTTTCCCTCCTAGCCCAAGCAACATTCTGCACGTCACCAAGCCAGAGCCTGGTGATGTAGAGAGCCTGCCAAAACCTCCCAGTGATTCCTGTCACTTTCTGGGATGGGCCTACCATTCATGCATTGACTTGAGTAGCCAAATGACTAGAGGGTGGCCATAGGGATGGAGCCTCTCCTTCTTCTGACCTAGACAATTTTTCTTTTGCTGCAAAAATGGGAAGCTGAAATTTTCAGACTGCTGAGAGACAGAACTGCAGGTGGCTCCTGTGTGCCCAAGCAGGCATTTTCATCCCAATACATTTGTGCAGGCACCTTAATGTGTCTGTGTTGAAGAGGAGATTGTAAATGTTTGCTTCCCTACCTGGGTATTAACTGATGGATTTCCTTTCTTTTCTTCCAATTACCATTGTTTTCAAGAACAGCACAAAAAGCCTGATGAGTTTTGTTCTAGGGCACTTGCGCTTAAAGGACCAAAAAGCACTGCAGAGATGCCTTTCATGTACTAACCCATGAAATTAGTTAGTATAGCAAAGTCCCTCTTCCAAAAAGCCTCTCAAGCTGGCATGAATCCTCAGAGATGCAAATGTCCTTTTGCTGATGTAGTTCCCACTAACTAGGTCAGGCAATGAAATCAGCTGCCAAGGCAAGATCTGAGGGATGGTGGAAAAGCTGTGGCTGCATCGGGGTTTGGGTTTTTGGTTGGTAAAGGAAAGTTATCTCTGGGTCTCTGCCAGGGCAGAAACTGCCACTGCAGAACAGAGGTTAAACAAAGGGATCTGGGAGAGTCTCAGAGATGTGAAAGCAGGAGGTGGAGCCTGGTGTCTCCTTTTTCTCCAGGCTACACACCTGATAGCCACAGTAGGGACTCCACAGCTGCGGCAGCCCAAGCTCCTCTCGGCTTTGCTGCGTGACTTCCTGAGCTGCTGCCTGCAGACAGACGAGGAGCAGCGCTGGTCTGCCAGGGAGCTCCTGCAGGTAAAATGTGAAGGGGCTGCAGGTGAAACAGGCTCTGAGGGATGGGCTCCTCTTCCACTCAAGTCCAAGGCAGCAGATGAGCCCCCTTCCTCCTCACCTCCACTCTTGGTGCTCTTCAAATGAAAATGGTGAGGAATCCTAGACTGGGCTGAGCTGGCAGGCCCTATAAAGGTCCTGTGGTGCAAGTGTCCTGCAATGAGCAGGGACATCTTTAAAGAGATCAGGTTGCTCAGAGCCCTTTGCCACCAGAGCCAGAATGGTTGCAGGGATGGGGCACCTACAAGCTCTTGGGGCAAGCTGTGCCAGGGTTGCACCATACTCCGAGAAACAAGTTATTCCTTAGACCTACTCTGATTAGATGCCCTTTGTGTTTAAAAATATTTGTCCATATCCTATTGTAACTGGCCCTGTTAAAAAAGATGTCCCCCACTTTCTTCAAAGCCACTCTGAAGTCTTGGAAAGTGGCAATAAAGTCTCCCCGGGGCCTGTTCTTCACAAAACTGAATAACTCCAGCTCCCTCTGCATTTCTTGAGAGGAGAGATGCTCTGTCCTCTGACTGTTTCTGTTGCCCTCTTTTGTGATTTGGTGGGGTGTTCAGTTTTATCTAATGGCAAAAGAATTGAAGTAGAGCAATGCGGGGTACAGAGACATGAAATGGTGGTGGAGGAACCCAAGGAAGCCAGTCCCAGCCTAGGGGTCAGAGATTTGGCTGTGGGCAGGAGGGGCTGTGGGGGGCTCACTGTGAGCCTCTGAGGGGCCCTGGTTTGTGCCCCCCAGCCCACCCTCAGAGGTTTCTGCCACGCAAACAGGGACAGCTTGGAGGGAGTTGTCCCAGCCCCATCTGCTGCCTGGCACGCTCAAGCAGACGGGAACTGCGCCAGGGTTACTGCCAGGTTGTGTGGCAGAGAGGGAACTGCAGGGCCCAGTGCCACTGGGCTGGCCCTGCTGGGAAGGAAGGTGCCATCCAGCACACGAGGGCCAGGGCATGGAAAGGTAGACACTGCTTTCTGTCCCTGTGGGAATCAGCACAGTGCCTGTCTTTCAAAGGCAGGGGCCTGTGTGAGTCATTGGAGTTTCCTGAAAGGAAGAAAACCCAGGGACAGAAAGCGCCATTTCTAGAGCACTGGCAGGGCAAAAATCCCAGCATGATGAATACATCACAATAAACAGATGAGTGGGATTCTGGGCCAGGTTTGCCTGTGATGGCAAGGTCTTGCACACTGGAGATGACTGGGGAGCAGATGGTCCCATTGCTCCTCTTTCTGGGTCTTTCCAGGAACTTGATGTATCCTGATTGAGTCCCTGAAGCAATGAGCTTGGAAAGTAATGGTTCACTGTTCTTTGTTGTATTTTTTTTTCCGGTGGACAGCATCCATTTGTAACTTCAGCCAAGCCACCATTCATCCTGGCACAACTCATCAACTCAGTGAAGAAGACGAATAACCCTAACTCTAAACCCTAACCCTAAACCCTAACCCTAACCTTAAATGCTAACCCAAACCCAAACCCTAACCCTGTCCCTATCTGTAACCCTTACCCTAACCCCAACCCTAAGTCTAAGCCTAGGCCTAAACCTAAACCTAAGCCTAAGCCTAAGCCTAAGCCTAAGCCTAACCCTAACCCTAGGAGACGAGAACATAGCAATCATGTCAAGATGTAATCTCTGTTACCAATTTAGAGTAGGATTGTAGAGTAGGGCTGCTGAACAGATTTGTAGCATAGAATTACAGATTAGAGTTGAAATTAATAAAGTTTCTGAAACATCAACTCATTTGGAAGATTCTCCTCCTTCTGACCCCTTCAGAAAATTCAACATTTCCTTCTGAATTACCAATTGTTTTTTATGGGTGCTAAGTCACACATATGGCTTCTTTTGTATGGTTTCATAAGTGAGGAGGGCTCCTCTTCATTCATCCTCTCCAGACCACACTGCCTTTGGAATATGACCCACTGGCTGGTTATGGCACAGCTGTGATATTTCTAGTTGAGGCAGTAAGGGCAATGGCATTTGAAGGCAAAACCAAAGGAAGAACGGAGCAGCCCAAACATCTTGCGCAGATGCAGGCCTTCAGCTGTGACTGCAGAGCATTGGGGTTGCTGCCACTTGGATTTGTATCCCTAGGTGCAATGTCTTTGGCTGGAGGAGAGCCTTGCTCATGAGAAAGCAGAAAGATCAGAGAGGGTGCTCGGGAAGGTCTCCTGTGGTGCGGAGCTGTCAGCGCCTGTGAGGTGAGAGCGGGCCCGGCCTTGCCCGGGCTGGAGCCCCAGCAGAGCCCCGGCAGAGGCCGGAGCAGCCTGAGCCCCAGCAGAGGCAGGCTGGAAGGAGGCCCTTGGAGCTGCAAGAGGCAGCAGCCGGGCCCTGGGTGCCTCTTGCTGGGAGCGGGTGAATCCTCCGCTCTCAGAGCCCAGGTGGCAGCTGGCTGCTGCCGAGGGGAAGTGCATCCGTGCTGGGCACAGCCCGGCCTGGAGGCATTGGCTGTCTGGAGTGTGCCCAGGAGCAGGGAAAGGCCAAGGGCAGCCGCGGGCCGCTGAGTTGGCTGAGGATTCCTTCTCTTCTGCCGGCTCCCCTGCAACCCCTGGCAAAGGCCAGCAGTGTGTGCAGCACTCTGGGCACCGGGGCAGGGAGCCGGGCTGCTCGGCAGGCTGGAGCACAGGGCATCTCCTTCAGGCCGGCACTTGTGCCAGGGAAGTGAGGCCAGCGTGAGGCAGGGACAGCTTGGCAGGGCACATCTGCAGGAGCCAGCGCCTCACGCAGCTCTGGGAGGAAGCACCTGCAATCCTGCAGTTCTGCACTGAGCCAGAGCAAAGGTGTGAGATGCAGAGTGATTGGTAGAAATATTCAGGCCCACCAGGCCAGCCTGCTTTGTGCTCTGTGGTGCACAGCATGCGCTGTGCAATGCAGCTCTGAGTTGCTGGGAGAGAGGCAGTCGGGGATGTGCCTGAGGTTTGTGCTTGAGGAGTGAACTGATTTGGAAGGGGGCAGAAGGGTTTGAGCAGGCAATTTGTGTTTTCTTCATTAATTTCTGAAACAAAGTCATAATGTGTTGCACACAGGTAGGGTTATTAAAAAAGAAAGGCCTTATAAAATCAGGCCTTGCTATAGTAAATTCCCAGATAGCCTGTTACATCTTCTACGTGCAGCCAGCAAACTTCCCATGGGAACAGTCATGAGTGCAGTTAGCACAACAAGCTATTGTGCTAAGAAAACTTTTTGCATCTGTAATAAACAAGAAATCTCTCCCATGAGCATCCACAAAAAAAAATGTAATCACCTGAGTAAGAGTGAGTCTTAAAAAGAGTGAGTCTTTGCATGTACACACTAATACACCTTCTAAGCAATAAATTGTGTGGCAAGGAAACTACCAGCCAGCTGGACTGAACATGAGATCTGTGAAAACCGTGTAAAAATGAGTTATGTGAATGAAGAATTGGCTTTCCCTGCATGAAGAAACTGAGTCCCAGCTGCTTTATTGACACAGCAATGTGGCTTCACTCAGCAAGAGCACTTGCAGGGTGTATTGATGAAACGCTTGTGTTTGATTCCCAGAATAGGAAGAAGAGGCGTGTAACAAACAGGGCTTAGTCTTTTGAATTCTTTTAGCTTTAACAGGAGTGCTGAAGCCTGTATTCCCCCACTGCAGTGCTTACTGTGTGCAACTGGCAATCTTGGCCTTGAGAATAAGGAGAGTGCCCCTGCTAAGAACATAGCTGGAATGCATTCAAAGGGAAGAAAGTGTTTTTAGGAGGCTCTTGACCACCAAAGGAGAATTTGAGGAATGGGAATATTTCCCAAACAACTGTGTCAGGAACCAGAGACGGGCCCGAAGCCCTGCCATATTTGATCCATGTTTGAGCAGGTTGACAAGACAGTGAAGGAAAGTGTCTTGTTTAACATGGGGGACCTTGACCCTTGAAAGAGAAACAATGTATTGGTCAATCGGTGGGCAGTCAAGCTGTGAAAGGGGAACAATGGAGCCGTCGGTGGCAGGGAGTCATGGAGTCATCCTGAGCCATCATCTCACACGCCAGCCATGTGTGAGCTGGTGCTGTAACTGGGAAAATTCCACATCCTTAGCAGGAGATACAAGGCCTGGTTCTGAGCTGGAAGGGTGAGAAGGATGAGATGCACAGCGTTTTGATCCAGAGGATGTCCTGGAAGTGCACTGCCTAACTGCCCCTGCTGCCGAGCACCACGCTCCATCTCCTTCTCCTGCTCAGCGGATTTTTGGGAATCCAGGGGTTGGTATGTATTATTTGCTACTGCAACTAATGGAATAAAGTTGCTTTGCAAGCTCAGTTGTGTCTTAGGTTCTTTTGTGCATGGATCGCCTCCTGAACCTGTGGCAACGACCAGCAGGGACCTACAGGACACTCCTATTCTCATGTCAGTAAATTCTGAGAAGTGATTGAAATATGTCAATAAATTTGAGGTAATGTTTAGCCTATGAGTTTCAGCAAATTATTGAATATGTCTTAGATCCATGGATACAAAACGGGTAGGTGAGATTGCTGGGTGTGCAGGACTTAGGGAAGTGATTCCCTATGCACCCACCACTGAAACAAAGTAATGCCTCCTTACTAGCCCAGAGCTGGCAACAGGGATCAGGCCCTGCTTGGAAACTTTCGTTTTGGCAACTTCTGTTAGCAGGTAAGAAAGGTCAAAATGAAACATTTTCCAGCTGGTTTATCCTTTTAGGCACCAAAGCTCTGTGCCACGGGTGGCCTGGGTGTGTGCAGAGCAATGCAGCCCCCACAAAGCCCTTGGTTTCCCCTCAAGTTGCCAGTTTGACTGCTTCCAAAGGGAAAGAAAGGCAGAGATGTACATCCACAGGAGCCCTGGGCTGTGGACCATTTTCTTGGTCTGGTTTCCTTTGCTTGTATCCCATCTGAGTGCTCAGCTGGGGTACAGGCTGTAGGTGCTTGGGGCACTCTTGGAGCTCCTCTTGGATCCCCTGAACAACAGGGTTTGGCCCATGAGGGGAATTTGTGCTGCTTTGTGACAGAGGAAAACTTCCCAGGCTCTTCTGTGTTTGCTGTAGGGAAGGTTGGTTATTGCTTGGCATAAATTCACAGACCAACATGGAGCGTTTGCTTTGTGATGTCAGGGCATGGTTGCCACATCGTCATAGTGGCATCAGAAGGTTGCCTTGGTGCACAGAAGGCCTGAGTGTCAGAGCAGCCCTAGTGCTGGCTCAGATTCAGGAGAACTTTCCTGATTGGCACCTTTGTCAGTGGGTAGCTGCCCACTGACAAGAGCATTGTTTCATCTATTTACCTAACTTTCAAAAATAACAATGTTTCACTATCTGGCCAGGGCAGCTTTTGCTGCTTATGGCATTTCTTTTTCCGCGTGTTATGTTACCCACTTTGCACGTAAGTAGAGTTTTCCATTCTACTTAGGTTAGGGTGTATCCTAACCTGGCTTTTCTATGTCTTCCTGCTCTTTCTTGGTGGCTGAGTTTCTGATTTTGAAAGAGAAAGAGCATTAGGATGCCAGTGGTTTGGTAAAGCTCCTGCCAAGAGGTTCAGCTAAAAAGGGGGTGTCTGTAGCCACAGGGGCAGCATTTGCAGGGGAACCTGCAGGGCTTCCGTTCCCTCCACGGGAGAGTCTGTGGCAGCAGAGTCTGTCATTTCCTGAGGTTGCTGGGACAAGCAAGACAGCTTTGAAAATGCAGACTGGCAGACCTTCTTGGAATGCCTTTTAAAATCTCTGCAGTTATTCCCAGAACTCAGGGAAAGCTTATTTCTTTTTAAATTTTGTCATGAAAGGATTTACCTCTCTAACTTGACCCTTTACCAAGTGCTTAACTAGTGATTCTCTTTGCAAGGAAATGTAAACTCTAAAGCAGTGAGTGTCCGCCACAGCTCAGAGGGGATTTTGAGGAAGCATTTCTGGGCAAGCATTTCCAGCAAATTAAAGAGAATTAGTGCATGCAACTGATTAAAAAAAAATAAAAAACCAAACAAAAAAAACCCAAAAAAAAGACCTGAAGGAGTGGATTTAAAAAGCCATTTATGTGTTTTCTAGAACAGGAGCATTGAGTGTTAAAGAACAATTTGGATTTTCTTGGTCATGTTTGTATTCATTTACTGGCTAAACAGGTTGAAGTGTAGGCACAAGCAAGAATATTGTCCTGACCCCTTGCTGGCTGTGTGAATGAAAGGTGTCTCCTGGAGGGATGTTACAAAATGGGAAATCTTCTCTGTTTCGGTTGACTTTTCTGTTGGATTCAGCAGCCCAAGCAGTTTTCTGACAGCATCTGGTTCATTTTCCCTTCCCACTACAGGTCACCTGAAGTGTGCATTCAGCAGTGCTGACCCTGAGGTGAGTGAGAAAGGAACATTTCATGTTCCTGGTGCTTAAGAGTTGTAGAGGAAGCTGAGAGCTTGGTCAGTAGCAATAGAGTGTAGAGGGCCAGCAAGGAAGGCTGAAAGAAAATCAGTTTTCACACCTGCAATGAAAATAACAAAGGCATAAGTGGATATTTTAAAATTTCCATCTCAGAGCTTTAAAGAACTACAAATCCAGTTTTGCAGAGAGAACCTTGCTTGCTGACGGCAGATAGGGTGGAATATTTACTTAAGAGCAATTTCCTGTACAGTTGAATTAGACCATTTTGATTTAGTCAGAGTGCCTTACAATTCTATTCTTATCACACTTTATGATATCTACTTAGAAGATGTCGTTGTAGAACAGGAAGACCGTCTTGCAATGGTGCCTGCTGTACCTGAAGTGAAATGGGCACCTTTGTGGCTGGGGAGCTGCGTGGGCCCAAAGGACGCAGGACTGGCGGCCGTGAGCAGCTGAAGATGAGGCAGCGTGGGGCCAGGCGGCCAAGAAGGCCAAGGGCACGGTGGCTGTGCCAGCAGCAGTGGGGCAGCAGGAGCAGGGCAGGGAGCGTGGCCTGTGCTGGGCAGCGCTGCGGCCACAGCTGGAGTGCTGTGTGCAGCTGTGGGCCCTGGGAAGCAGAAAGTCATGGAGGGGCTGCAGCGAGTGCACAGAAGGACAGGGGAGCTGGGCAAGGGGGGGCAGCACAAGGCCAGGGAGGAGGGGCTGAGGGAGCTTTAGCCTGGACAATGGGGGCTCATGAGGAACCTTCAGGCAGACTTCCATAGATCCCTGCCTTAGATCCATAGAGCCAATGTTCAGCACAAGGGCTGCTTCCCTGCCAAACATCTCTTCAGTGCATCCAAGTGCTTTAGACACTGGAGTAGGTAACACTTTCATATTTTGTTAATTTGTTTGTTTGCTCGAAGGAGAAGCCTTGTGTAATTTCTCTTTCTCCAGGGAGCTTTTTCTCAGTTTTTGCTGCCCTTTTCCAGCACTGGCAGAAACACATCACTTTCAAGGTTAACGGCTCCTGTGTCTTTTGGCAGCCCAGAGAATCAGTGTGTGTTGTGTTTGGGAATTGAGCAGGAAATCAATGCCCTTGCATTCCAGCTGGTGCTCAGGGATCAGAGGAGCTGGGGTGGACTGGGCTGCATTTCTGATTCCAGCCACTTCAGCACCATCAGTGTGGTCGAGTCCAAGAGAAGAACTTGCCTGAGCACAGATGCACAAAGAGTCCAGTTCCCAGTGCAATGCTCTGAGTGTCTGGTTGCATTCCATAAGGACCTACATGCTCCAGATTCCCCAAGAGTGTGCTTTTTTGAAGCAACAGGAGAGCAATCTCAGGATTGTAGTTGAGTGGGGCACTGGCTACCAAGTTCTGATGTGTGTAGCAATAGAGAGGACAGTAAAGAGAGATTTCAGTAATGAGATCTGTCTGTCCATCTATGTATCTATGCATGTATGTATGTATGTATGTATGTATCTATCTATCTATCTATCTATCTATCTATCTATGTAACATTTACATAATTGAATCTTCCTGGCTCTGGTCCAAGGCAGTTGGAGGTGCAGAGCTCACCTAAAGCATCCCTTTCAGGAGAGGATTAGAGGCATGCTCCCTCGACCAATTCTGAGCAGGCAGAGATGTTTCCCCCTTCAGATATGGTGGGTTTTTTTCCATCAGAGTTGTTTTCCTCCTCTGGCCTCTTCTGCCTTCAAGTCCCCAGTTAATTCTTTAAATTTCTGCCTGTCCTAGAGAGGTGCAACAATTCCATGTTTAGGTGGTGTTTGGTGACTCTGGTCACACATGCTTTATGTGACACATGGTTTCCTTCACTGGCATCCCCAGGGCTGCGTAAGTGCATTCGTTCATGGGGCCTTAGGAGAGTCTTCTCTTTCCCTCAGCAGCAGCAGCAGCAGCAGCAGCAGCAGCAGCAGCAGCAGCAGGGAGCGGTGGCAGGGTCAGGACAAGGAGGAGGTGGCTGCCCTGGCCCTTTGCTCCCGGGCCCCAGGCCAGGAGGGCTCTGGCTGCAGCAGGGCGCTCTTCGGGCAGCCCCTGGCAGCCTCTGCACGGAGCACAGCACGCTGCTCTGTCCTGCTTGTGCCACTTTTCTTCAGCAATACCCCAGCTCCTCCTCACAAGGAAAAAACTCCAGCAATCTAAAAAGAGACCATTCAAGTACAGTTCTACCTGCCTTTGCATTGTAGTTCAGGGGATGTATTTTTTGGTCTATCATTTCATGATTTTTATGAAAACATGCATTCATATCTGCACATTTTTGTGGTTTTAATTATTCATATACCTAAACACTGCATTTTAAACTCTTGATTTATTGCAGTTGGTAATTTTCAGGTAGTATATTTTAAAATGTCACAAAACAACACCTTTTGGGTAGTTTTTCTCACTCTTAAAAAAAAAACCCATAACCCATTTTAGTCTCTGTCTCTCCAAATTGGTTCATATCGGCCTATTTTAAATCAGGGCTACAATACTTTTATAGGATTGAGAGAGCTCCAATGAAATGCACACCGGTGATTCCTCTTGTGGAATATCATGGCCCCACCGTAAAGCCTCTATTTACTTTTTTTTTCTCTCATTAGCTCAACTGCAAACACGTTTAGTTGCAAACTTACACAAGATGAGCAAAATCAAAATGATGTGATGGACCTTTGGGAGCTCCTTGCTGATCTTTCTGCTTCTTCAGCTGAGCAAGGCTCTGATCCAGGCAAAGAGATTGCACTTAGTGCTACACAACCATTTGGCTGGAACTCTGCTGATTTCTAGGAACAGCTGGAGGCCTCTCTCTCCCCAGGATGTTTTGGCTGAGCCAAGCTTTGCTGGGTTTTGGCTGCAAATACCATTGCCCTTGCTTTCTTCTATCCACAAGTACCATGGCTGGGCAAAAACTGCCACGTGGGCCATCTTCCAAAGGCACTTTGGTCTGGAGTTTGTGAATGAACGAGAGCCTCATCCACTTCCAAACCACATGAAAAAAATCAGGAAAGAAAACTTCCCATCCTTAACAAACAACTGACAATTCACAAGTGGATCTAGAGCTTCTTTACGCAATGAAAAGGAAGGCAATCTTCCAATGGAGTTGTGCTTTTGGGAGTTTTTCTTCTGACTCCCACTCCCAGCTGGCACTGGAAAAGCCACGTCTCTGCAAGTGTCAGTGTCTTCTGTCTGCCATCAGTTGTTTTGCTGCAACAATCAGAACAGGCATCAGGCTGGAGAGAGGCTCAGCTGATGCTAGGAACAGGAGCTGCCCCAGGGAGAAAAAAGACATGAACTTTTACCTCCCAAACCCATCTCCCCAGAGGCTCAAGCAGGATTCCTCTGGTTCCCAGAAATACAAAGAAATAGGGCTGAGAAGACCCTTTGCAGCTATGTGTTCATGCCCAAGACTTGACTGATGCCATTTGGGTTTTGCCTTTTTTCTTTTCTGTCTTTTCTGTATTCCTTGCACATCAATTTAGAGCTCTGTAGGCTACTCGATTAGTGACTACTTTTCCCAGTCCTTTTCCATGGCCTTTGCCTAAGCAGAAAGACAAACTTCCAGAGCTTCCAGAGCTCCAAGCGCCGGGGGTAGAAGGCCCCAGTGTTATCTTGGTTCTTCCTGGGACAGGGAGGACTCACCATCCCTGCAAGCCTTTGAAAGAAGACTGGAGTGGCACTCGGTGCTGTGCTTTAGTTGAGGTATTTTTTAGGTTGGACTCGATCATCTTGAAAGTCTCTTCCAAGCCAGGGATTCTGTGATTCTGTGACTGAGGCAGCTTTTCCTGCAGCCCTGCAGAGGGCGGCGGGGGCCCTTGGCCAACGATGGGGATCAGGGCTCATGGAAAAGAAGCAAAGGGCTCAAAGGCGAAGACTGACAAGGCAGAGCTGCCCCAGCGCGGCCCAGAGTGAGCCTCATGTCCTCCTCCTCACCCTGCGCCCTCTGCACTGCCCTTTGCGGCGCCGGCGGCTCCTCTGGCTGCGGCGCTCCAGGGCGTGCTGGGGGCCGGGCCCCTCGTCTTCGGGAAGCGCCGGAGCCTCGGAGGCGAGCGGCTGCTGCTGTGGCCGGCACGGGAGAGCTGCGGCTGCGGCCCCGGGCGCGGCGAGCTGCCGCTATGGCCGGCTCCTGCCGCGGCTCCTGCCTCGTCTGCGGGCTCTGCTCCTGCCCTGTGCGCACAGACACGGCCGAGGGCTGCCCGGCAGCTCCATCCCGCTCCGCAGCGGGCCCGCCCGGGCTGCTGCTCTCTGCGGCCTCTGCCCGCCGCTGCCAGCCCCGCTGCGCTCCCGCCTGCCTCTGCCGCAGCCGGGCCCACACGGGAGGCAGCACATTGCGGCCGGCTCGGAAAAGCCCTGCCAGCAAACCGCCCGCCACGGCCTCGGCCTCAGGGCACAGGCTGCCGGCGTCCTCGCAGCTGCGAGCGGGCCCGGGCCGCCTGCCGGCCTCGGCCACAGCTCCTGCCTGTGTCTCCATGGCCGCGGCTGCTTGGCACAGAGGGCTGAGCACAGCCAGCGCCAGCAACAGCTCCTCACGGGCCCAGGCCCTGGGCGCTCCGAGCCCGCCCTCCCCCGAATCCCAGCCATGAGGGGCTTGGCGTCCCAATGCATCCCCTGGGGACAGCAGAGTCGGCTGCTGAGCTCAGCCCATGGTGACACCACCAAGTGACCAATGGAAAATTCACCAAATCCTCATCAGAGACAAGAGAAAACTCCCATGGTGCCTGACAGCCTGAAGCAACTGCCAATTCCAGATCATTCCATCCATGTATGAAAAGAGGCTTTTGCATTAAAGCAGAAAAGACTTATCGAAAAAGAGGGCAGGAACAAACAACAAAGTTATTTGGACTCATGCTTCTTGTGTCTGTTAGAAAGGCCAAGAAAATGCACTCCTTGCTCTTCTGACACAGCTCTCTCTGTTCATGATGTGGGACAGTGAGTGCTAATGTGCAGGAGCTGATGCAAGGGACAGGGACGAGGATGCAGCAGGCACAGTGCCAAGCTGACAGAGGGATGATCTCTGGCAGTGGCACTGAAGGAGAAGAGTTTGCAGGCAGGACAGAAAATGGCTCTTTGTTTCACCTCTTCTTTCAGTGCTGCTAAGAATGTAGCCTGGAGCAAGCTGGGAACACCAGAGCCTGGAGCCCTTTCCAGGCAGGGCTGCATCAGACACAAACCAGCAGGGGACTGAGGAGCCCCTGGGGTGGCAGTGAGCAACCTCGGGCTCTGCTCACTGCTGCTGGCATTTTCTATTGAACCATCTCCAAGGACTTCTGTTGTGCTCTGTATTTCTAAGGGTTTTCCCCCTTGTTTTTTTTTTTTGTTGTCTCCTGCACCTTTTTTTCTCCACGTTTTTCTATCCTGTCAGCACAGCCTTTGTCCAGAACTGGCTCTAAAATATCAGCAAAGTAGCTAGGAACAACAATGGGTGGAATCCTGCAGCTCAGGAATTCGTATGCCAGAGCCCTGCCTCTGCCTCATGCTTTGTCAGGACCTCCTTCTCTGTGCAAAACTAGGGATTACTGGAGTTGTTTTGCCGAAGAGCTCCTGAGAAGCAAAGGTTGTGCTAGGTTTCTCAGGAGTGTATCCGTTAAGTTCATTGCCGGCAAACAGAAAGTAAGGCCAAGGTAGCAGAGCAGCTGGGAGCTGGTCACTCTCTGCAAAGGGCTGGTGCAGGATGTGGGAACACCAGGTTCCAGGATGGGCGAGCAGGGTCAATGTGCTCAAGGTGCTGCCAATGAGGTTTGGGTTCACTTAGAGAGCAGTCAGGGCTGATGAGCACTGCAAGATCCAGCTGCAGTCCCCATCCATGTCCCTGTCAGTACTGGCTTTAAGGCGTCTGCAGCCTGGATCCAGAGCGCCCTGGGGTGCTCCTGAGGCTGCCTTTGCACTCAGGGTGAGGATGCCCAGGAGCCCCTGAGGCCGGCAGTGGGGACCAGGGCTGGGCTTGTGGCCTGGCAGGTGTGGCTCTGGGGGCTGTGAAATGCCAGGGCATGGGTCACTGTCACTGCCCTCCACAGCCCTGGCTAGCTCTGTGATGCTCCAGAGACAACGGCAAGAGGGGGGAATTGGCTAGGATAGGGTTTTGCCTGAGCCAGAACCTCTAGGCCAAATGCCAGCAGTTGAGACCCCTGGAGGACCGAGTGAAGGAAGCAAAGGAGGCTCTTCTGCGGTGTAAAGTGCAGCAAATTCATCAGGAGAGGCGGGGGAAGGTCGTGCAGGCAAGAATTCCCAAAGGGAACAGATGTTGAAAAAACCCCCAACATCCCTGTGACCGGATTTTTAAAATCTTTCAAAGCAGGGGGTGGACACCATATAGTAACCAATAAGTGACTCTTGGGGTGCGGTTTTGAGGGCTACAACAAATCAGAACAAGGGGAGGAGAGAGCGTTGGCATAGGGATTGGATCTTAGGGTGAGGGACAGGGAATGTTCTGGAGCAAAGGGTAGGGTTTTGACTGATTGATGGGGCAAAGGGGCCGGGTTGTCTTGACAGGGAAAAATGTGCTGAGGAGGGAGGGGATTCCTCGAGGGACACTTGGGTCGGAGGGCATAACATAGGGGAGAAGCTAACTGTAATAACTCGGGGAACACTTGAACATACCACTATATAACAGAACATTTGACTCAATAAACTAACACAGTGCAACACAGAAATTCAGGCTTTCGGCAGCTGAGAGGTGGCACTGTTAGAACCCGCAGCAGCTGGTGAAAGCCATCTCTCCCCTTCAGGTTCTTGCTATGTGGGAAGGTGCTGCGAGTTGTGGTGGCTGCACTCCCCCTTTGCTGGGAGGATGATCTGTACCAGGGCAGAGCAGAAAGCTGCCATGGTGAGCAGAACATGCTCAGAGCATTACAGTTCAAAGAATGGCACTGCCCCTGAAGGGCAAAAAGCTTGAAAGCATAGAATTCTGTGCGGAACCATTGCACGAATTTTCTCTTCTAGAACATGCCCATTTTTGTATGCTGTAGATGAATGCTCTGGGTTTTATAGAGTACATGGGGTTTTTTCTTAAGGTTTTTGGGAGAACTCTCAATTTTATTTCTGTTTGTATTTTTTATCTAGCATGTATACAGTTTTTTATTACTAGTTTTCTTTAATAAATACTTAGGGAAAAAATACCTAAGCATTTTTTAATCCTTTGGGATATTGTGATTAATATTCTTAGAAAGAAAACCTTGTTGACCACATGTGAAAACACAGAGAGAGGGAAAATAGCATAAAAGTCTTTTAGAACAGGGTGTGTAATAAAGACTGCAGACCTGAGTAATTCCTCCAAGTGCAGAATTAGCAAGATATATTACTGTGATAAATAGGTATGATTTGTGCTGATAAAGATTGAAACAGTAATCAATAATGATACAGTAATTAATATTTGAGAATAATAAAATAGTTAAAAGTTGTGATGCCAAGGAGGAGAGGGAGAGGAGGGGCTCCACCTCCCCCAAAATGAGCCTTGCTTGGTCTTATCCTAGGCAAGCTATTACAGCTCCAGAGCTCAGTCTCCAAGGGGACTGGGCGCCAGAAGCCAGCTCGCTCTCAGACCAAGGCCGCGGGACAGCCCTAGCAAGCAGGGAATATTCAGCTCTTAGTGATTAGGCAGCTCTTGTGATTTCAGCATTGCTTGCTAGGTAGCTTTTCCCTTGGCCTAAGGCTCCAGCAGACGGTAGAGAGAGAAGAAGACGCCGGCTGTTCCACAAGTATGGCTTTATTGGAGGCGTTCGTGAAGGGTCTCAGCTCTTCTTCCGAGTTAGTAGGGGTACAGTATGCTACTTTTATACCCTTGGCCCAGATCCAATCCTGAACAATGGCAAAGGTGTTAGAGTGACCATAAGTGACCAATAGTAGGGTTAACAACATATTGCCTTCCATGGCTATAGGCATAAGGTACAAGGCGGATGTCCCTGGAGACAGGAAACTTCTTTGCCGCTGTGTCAGCTTTCTGTTCTCCAAGGGGCCCTGGCTAAAGCTGAGGGGTTTACTACACCCCCCCTTCCCAGCAGATGTTCTCAAGGACCACAGGAAACAAGCTGAAGATACAGTTGCTAAAAATGACCAAGAACCTGGTTGGGTACCAGAAAATGCTAATTATAAGGGATTTATTGCCTTGATATGTAGATGCAGTGATACGTTAGTCTTGGCTTACATTGTGCTGGCTTGATGCGCATGTGTAACCCAAAGGTGAATTAAAAGACAAAGAGGAAGAAGAGAGGTCTTCATCCAAAACGACCCCCAAAGACTTGTGTGAACACCAAACCGAGTGGTGGCGCATGCGTGATAAGGGTGGTAATGAGGGCGGAGATAGAGATATGATGAACCGAAAATGAGAAGAGATGGTATTGACACAGGACATATAAGGGGTGATTTTCATTTGGCAAGCTTGTACGTGAGGTGGCAAGAGTCCCAGAACTCTGCCCTCCGTACCCCGCGGTTATCGTTTGTTTATGCGCTATTATTGGAACCAAATTATCTCTTATTTTTATCAAATTATATTGTATCAAATTTTAATTTTTTTTTATTTTAACTATTCAATTAAAATTGTTACTACTTTTAATATTGTTTGGCTTTTTTATGATGGGATAATTGAGCAAACGTAACAATTTTGGTGCCGATACCCGGGACTCTTTTAAATCCGGGGAGGCGGATAGCTTCTGGGAAGGAGCTCCCCACCAGACTTTTAAGTGGTCCCAAGGCTAGACCACTCTCCCTTGGGAAAAGAGAGTCTTTTTTACAATAATGCATAAGCAAATTAGTTTTTAAGAGCGCGCAAGAGAGGGTCCCATCAGAGTGCCGGCTTGTAGGAGAGAGAGTACCCATAGAAAACTGCCTTGTGCACGAAGACCCTTGTGAGAAAAGGAGGCTGTGAGTATCATGGGGTTTTGCGTCGGGGGGCGGCGGTATGCATGTGTGAGTGTGTGTGGAGTGTCTGAGATGGGGGCTGGGCAGTCCCGGACCCCCGAAGCGAGTGGGACCTCCCAGTACCGCGTTTTCGTGCTGTCCGAGAGGAGGCCGGCCGGGAAAGGAGGGAAATGAAAGAAAAGTGAATGAGTGGGGACCCCGGGAGGGTTTGACCCAGGGGGAAGGAGGGGATCCCTGGTCCAGGCACCTGTGGGAAGGTCCTTGGGCAGGAGGGATTGACTCAGTGGGGAGACTGAGAGAGTGAATGAAGAGGTTCAATTTCTTTGGATGGGTTGGTAGCAGGCAATTTAGTATGTGATTAGATGGTGAGAGGATGGGGCTAATAGACTGAGAAAGAGGAAAAGATAGGAGTGGAACAAGTAGATTGCAGAGGGAGAGATAGGAGTGGAACAGGTAGATTAAAAAGGCAGTGTGGCAGAGTAGTAAGTGAGGAAGTTGAGCCACGAGGTGAGTGTGGGAAACTAAGACTCTCCTGGTACCGGGAATTTCTTAGTTTGTTGCCGCCAGAAATGGGTCAGGGAACAAGTTCCTTGACCCAGGGGCTGCGAATTGTAGGAAAAATTTGCAGTGGTTTGAGGTATCTGGGAACCGTGAGGGGGGTTCTCGGGGGGGAGCATTCCTCAGGACAGCCCACTGGGGATGATGATACGGTTTTGGGATGAATGAGAATCCCAAAGGAGAAAAAGTAAACAGAAAATAGTTAAGTATTACATGTTTAAATGGACAAAAGAAATGATCCGGAAAGATAATTTATATTGGCCCAAGTTCAGATCATTTGAGGATTGGATTTGCCAGGCTCTAAATATGTATGTGAGTTCAAAAGACCCTGTTAATCAGGAAGAGAGTAAGTATGCTGCCTTTTAGAGTCCTGAGGGGCGACATCAGGCAGAAGCTGGAAAAATTAGAAGACTGGCAGGACAGGTGACTTCAGGAGTTACTGAGAGAAGCACAAAGCGTGTGTGTGAACAGAGATGAGAAAAAGCAGAAAGCAGATGCCAGAATTTTGGTGGTGGCAGTTAGAGAAATGCAGGCAGCTTTGAATACAGAAAAAAAGAAAAAAAAGAAAAAAAATCCGCAGGGAAAAACAAACTGCAGATGTCAGGATCTATTTTTAAGAACACAGGACCTGTGTGTTTTTTCCCGCCACAAGAAAGGGCACTTACGAAATCCTTGCCCTGCCTTGAAGGGTGCAGGACCCACCTGTTTTTACTATTATAAAAAGGAGCACCTACAAAAAAAGTTGCGGGAAGAAACAGCACGATGAGGAAACTTTTCAGGGAGGTCAGGGGCTCTGTTTAATGAAGGGGACAGAAACGCCACCAGAAGAGCCCTTGATAAGTTATATTTTTAGTAAATATAGGAGTTTCTCAGTCGACAGTGACAAAATTACCCCAGGGATGTGAGATAAGTCGTGAGCGAGTTTCAGTAATCGGAATTACGAGAGAAGCTTTCCCTGTTCCTGTAATAAAAGGAGTGCAAATTAAAACAGATGACAAATTTGGAGTAAATGATTTATTGTTGTTATCAGAGGCCAAGAATAATTTGTTAGGCAGAGATCTAATAATAGCCTTAAATTTACAGATAAAACCCTGTGAAGGAAAACTTAAAATTTATTCTTTAACTGAAGAAGATAATCTAGAAATTAATGACACGGGTTGGCATTCAGGTGAAGTGGGAAAAAGTTGAGGGTAAAGGAGTCTGGTCCCCTTAGTCCCTCCTGGTCAGCACAAGCCGTGAATTGTATGCATTACTCTGTGCACTATTAATACTAAAAGGGCAAGAAGGGACTATTTATACAGACTCCAAATATGCTTTTAGTGTAGTACATACTTTTAGAAAAATTTGGAAAGAAAGGGGACTTATAAACACTCAAGGGAAAGGGTTAGTACACAGGGAATTGATAATTCAGATACTTGAAGCTTTAAAAGGCTCAAAGAAAATAGCAGTAGTTCATGTAAAGGAACACCAGAGAGGGAGGGATATTAGGGTCAGAGAAATAATTTGGCCGATGAAGAAGCAAAAAGAGTGACCTTAAGAAAAAGAGATACTGAAATAATGATCTTACAAAAAATAGAAATTCAGCAGGAGACACTTTCCCTTCCGCTAGCAGAACTGGCAACTATAAAGAAATTAGGAGCAACATTTAAGGAGGGAAAGTGAGTTTTTCCTGATGGCAGGATTATGATGCCAAAACCAGTGGCACATTAGATCTTAGATAACTTGCATAGACAGACACACTGGGGAACAAGAGCCTTTTGTGATCACTTTTTAAAATTTTATGGGTGTATAAGGATATTTGAAATTGGAAAGCAAATTACCCAGGGGTGTCTCACCTGTCAAAAAGTAAAAAAGAAAGTGTTAAAAACCCCTCCCTCTGGAGGATGCAAAAGAGCCTACAAGCTATTTGAAAAGATCTAGGTTGATTTTATAGAATTGCCTAAAGTGGGTCGGTGGAAATATTTGTTAGTTATAATAGATGAATTACCTCAGTGGGTTAAAGCATTTCCAGCAGCTCGGGCTACAGTTCAAACTGTAGCTAAAATATTGTTGGAACATGAAATTCCAAGAATGTGATAATATGGTGGGATTTAAGTAGATTTATATTAACCCTGATTTATTAAGAATGAACTAGGCATCCTGGATGGCTGCTAACCGCAATTCCCTTGAGCTCGGAGGCAGAAGAACGCCGGTGGAAAAAGAACAAAAGACTTTCTGAATCAGTGGGAACGGCCTAAAAAGATTGAAGATCTCCTCCAGGGTCATGCACCAGCAACATTATTAGAATTGATTACAAAACTGCAATTCCAGAAACTGCGATTGATAACAGCTGTTGTTGAAAGAGAGCAGAGACAAGTAAAACATTGGGAGTGCAGTAAACATGGTTTAAAGTGTCATCCCTGAATATGTATTGTTTGCACACTTTGCTTTAACTCATGGTGGAAAGTAAGAGAGAAGAAAAGAAGAGACAATTTATTTGCTTGCTTTGCTATGGTTATGTATTTAGCCAGCTAACTATAGAACGTATTGTTGATAATTTTTTTTGGGATACCTTTGAGACTGGGAGATGAGACCCTTCCAGCAGCAATTAGATTAATACAAAACTTAGATCAATTGGTTCTTGCTATATTTGCTATAGCACAAATAAGAGAACGAGCAACTCATAATATTATAGACCAGTGTCTCAAAATTGATAGTTGTGGTGGAGAAGAAGTCTATACACCACATCATAGGTGCATTCCAGGGGCACATTGGCGCCGCGAGTGTGCCTATTGGAGATGGTGACTTAATGCACTCCCCGCCCCTGAAGCACAAAATAATTAGAAAAATCTTCTTGTAGTTGGCACATCCCTGAAATTTTGGAAAATACAGGTTTATGGTATTCCGGCCTAATCTTTTCCCTGTTCTTTTTGTTTTAATTATTGCTTCTTAACCAGCTAGAACTGGGAAACGGCATTTAAAAAGAGACAAGCAAACTCTGTGGGGCTATGGGTACCAAAAATACTAAAAGCACCGGTGACTAGATGCCGGGATATTACCTTTGCTACCAAGACGACTGGCATCTCGGCCCTTGGCTGCAACCCAAGGGGCCTTGAGAAAGGAAAAATGGTAGATTTCCTGAGGATTATTTTCACTGTGATCATTCTGGTACCCTGGGCAGTTGGCCAAAGCCAGAAAGCCACACTGGACAGAGTTTCAGCAATGAAAAAGCAAACAAGGCAAAAACCAAGTCCCAGCAATTTCAACATTTGTGACTATTGTAATCAACCTGTGTGGATTAAGGACAAGGTGGAATCTGTGTTTGTAACACACCCATATGCTAGTTCTGCCTGCTAAAATCGCAGCAGTGTTATAGATGTTTGTATTAAGGAAGGAAAGATGTATTGGGTAGGGAAAAATTTGGGATATAACGGACAAGCTCCTTATCCCCATAGTAATCAGATTGGCCCTCAATATGGAAGGTTTTTTTTGTTTTGAAAGAAATCATAATAAAGATGATCCCAGTATAAGAATAGGGGGCCGGGCACTAAAAGAAAAATTGAAAAAGAAAAAAAAAGAAAAAAAAGAAACAAAGGGGAATAGAAGAAAGAACAAGAGAAAAGAGTCAAGAGAATTAGCTGAATTGTATAAACAGGTAAAACAGTGCTACAAAGATTGGAATTTGCCAGCCTTGAATAAGAACCAGTTTGTAGGATTGATGCAAAGGATTGCTACAGAATTGGAATTATCCAAATGTGAGATTTGTAGAGGTCTAAAAAATGGCTAAAAGATGGCCATGGAAAGGTGAGAGCTTAGCTCCAGAGCAATTTTTAAAGTAGAACCACACCCAAATTTCTGGAACATTGAAGAGACCTGAAGGATGGATTTTAAGCCATCAAGTAATTGGAATCATTTGTATAACTCGAGAAGGAAGGAAATTTAATAAAATAGTAGGGCATACTCCTTGTAAATCCACGTTGGTGGTTAATATGGATAATTGTTCAAAAATTTGGCGACCTGAAAACCCCATTGGATATTGGGGACCAATAAAAGAAATAAATTGTGAATAAGATGAACAGATTAATGTATGCTGGTACAGAAGTCCTGGAACTAACCCCTACCAATCCATCGACAGCCTGAGGTCTGATTGGGAACAACCGGAGAAAACTGATAAGAAATGGAAAGCCCCAGATGGGATATATTAAATTTGTGGGCAACGAGCATACAGTGAGTTATCTCAAAAATGGGGAGGAACTTATACTTTGGGAGTAATACAACCCTCCTTCTTTGTTTTACTGAGATCTAGGAGCAATGTGCTAGGAACTCCACTGTATGAAACCCTGCAGTGGAATAAAGGAGATTTGAATTTAAATTTTCCAACAGCAGGAGGGAATCAAAACTGGGGGGAGGACAAATAGCCTGCAGAACGAATTATAGCATATTATGACCCAGCAACATGAGCTCAGGATGGGTCATGGAGATATAGGACCCCAGTTTATCTGTTGAATCGATTAATAAGGCTCCAAGCAGTAGTAGAGGTGGTGTCAAATCGCACCTCCAATGCTTTAAAAATGTTGGCCAGGCAATATACACGAATGTGGGTGTTTGTGTACCAAAACAGGATCACCCCAGACTATCTGTTAGCAAAAGAAGGAGGAGTTTGTAGGAGATTTAATGAATCTGAGTGCTATGTAGAAATTGATAATTATGGAGAAGCTATCACAGAACTTGCAAAAAAGATTAAAAGAGTAGCTCATGTGCCGGTACAAAAGTGGAATTCAATCTTGAAAACAGATTGGTGGGGTAACCTCTTTAGAAGTGTTTGGAGGAAAATGTTAGAGTTCATGTTGTTATGCTCAATTCTAGGACTTATGTTTCTGCCTTGTATGATTTTGTATTTTATTAGGCTAATTCACTCAGTGATTCAAAAGATGCAAATTTCAACAATGTCTCTAGATTCAGAATCAGCAGAAAAAGTAAAACCAAGATCTATAATGGTATTAAAAGCTAAATCAACCCCTGTTAAAGACAAAAAGGACTTTAAAGGATTGAAATAGACCAGGACATGCTAACTAAACTTGAAAGTGTGAAAGACTAGAAGCAGTAATAGAAATGCTAGAAAAGTTTGAAGCTGAAAAGAGACAACAAGAAAACCAAAATTCTGAAAAATATAAAAGACATCAGGGCACAGCTTTTTAAATGCAGCACGAATCATAATGATCAAAAAGAGAAATGGGAGATTTGTGATAAATAGGTATGATTCGTGCTGATAAAGATTGAAACAGTAATCAATAATGATACAGTAATTAATATTTGAGAATAATAAAATAGTTAAATGCCAAAGAAGAGAGGGAGAGGAGGGGCTCCACCCCCCCCCCCCCCCCCCAGCAGATGTTCTCAAGGACCACAGGAAACAAGCTGAAGATACAGTTGCTAAAAATGACCAAGAACCTGGTTGGGTACCAGAAAATGCTAATTATAAGGGATTTATTGCCTTGATATGTAGATGCAGTGATACGTTAGTCTTGGCTTACATTGTACTGGCTTGATGCGCATGTGTAACCCAAAGGTGAATTAAAAGACAAAGAGGAAGAGGAGAGGTCTTCATCCAAAACGACCCCCAAAGACTTGTGTGAACACCAAACCAAGTGATGGTGCATGCGTGATAAGGGTGGTAATGAGGGCGGAGATAGAGACATGATGAACCGAAAATGAGAAGAGATGGTATTGACACAGGACATATAAGGGATGATTTTCACTTGGCAAGCTTGTAGGTGAGGTGGCAAGGATCCCAGAACTCTGCCCTCCGTACCCCGTGGTTATCGTTTGCTTATGCGCTATTATTGGAACCAAATTATCTCTTATTTTAATCAAATTATATTGTATCCAATTTTAATTTTTTTTTTATTTTAACTATTCAATTAAAATTGCTACTACTTTTGATATTATTGGGTTTTTTTATGATGAGATAATTGGACAAACATAACACTTTCCATTTTCATTTCACCTGTGGAAAGCTGTTTCACTTCCCCAGGAATCTTCTCCACACTCCTGTCTGCCCTTTTCAAGAACCTTTCCTGGAGAACAAGGTGCAGCTTCTGTCACAAGATGTGCCCTCAACTGCAGCTTCTCTTGGCTTTCCACACCGTGTGCAGCACGACTTCTGCAGCAAAGCAAGACAAATGTTTGGATTCCTTGACAACTTGTCCTTTCTTTTCCTTGTGGGCTGGGCAGTTGTGCCATTGCTGAGTTTTTCATTGTGCCTGTTCTAACCCAAGAAAACAGGAGGTTTTGTTGGGGACTTGCTGGGGAATGCAAGCCTGATCGAATGCAGAAAGAATCTCCAGGACACTCTGGGAGCTCCCTGGGCTGGGCTCAGGTTCCCGCTGGGACTCTGCAGAGGGTAGGGCTCCAACTGGGATCAGCAGCAGTGCAAAATACCTCTGGGCATCTCCATTTTCTGCTGCTCCGAGGAAGCAATGAAGCCAGCCAACTTCAGTATTTTCGTTCTCCTGGTGGATTTTTTCATTTGATTTGCCACTCCAGAGGCAATTTCTGTGATGGTCTCTGTAGGTTGATTCTATTTCAACAGCACCAGCAGCAGGGCTGTGTTTGAGTGCTGCAAAAGTGGTCTGTGATGCTTTCATTCCCCTCGACTTGGTGCTCAAGGACTTGTGAGCATTTCAGTCTCTGCTAATCATGATGCCTGTGACAAAAACACTGAGTTCACCATCACAAAAGCACAGTGGGCAGCAGTGATTGAAAGAGGCAAGTGCAGTTGTACTGATAAAATTCAGGTGGCAAGCAGAAGAGGGCCAAGAGCAGCCATGATCTCCAATTGCCAAGGCAAAGGGCACCAGCAGCCTCCTGCTGTCAGCTCAGGGTGAGTAAAAGAGCGTTGAAAACAGCGCTGGAGCCCGATCCTTTCTTCCTCTGAGGGCTGGCTCAGGGCAGCACAGGCGGGCCCTGAGCAGTCAGGGCTGTGTGTGGGTGCTGGCTGCTCTGCTCCAGAATTGAGCTGTTAAAAGCCCTTGGGAGCCGAGGCAGGAGCAGGCGGGAAGGGGCCGGCGCTGCTGCTGCTCCTGGCCGGGAGCCCGGCTGGGCCGGGCCGGCGCCCCCTGCGCTGCGGCTGCTGCTGCTGCCAGAGCCGGGCGGGACTCGGGGACAGGGAACGGACACGGGGGGACAGCAAAGGCCTGGCGGCTGCAGGGATGGTGGCGCTGGGGCCAGCGCCAGCACAGAGCTTCAGCCCGCAGTTAACCCCGAGGGAAATGCTGGGGAAACGCTCCATTTCAGCTTTCTTTGCTTGTTGCTGTAATGAAGGCACTGAAATGAAAGGGGAACAAGCAGGGCCCGACCCCTCCTCTGGGAGGAGCCCCAGGACTGGGCCTGTGAGGGGCCGTGAGGGGCCGTGAGGGGCTGTGAGAGTGTTATGAATCAGAAGCTTGACTAGTCCAATATTCAAGCAGCAATCAATTTATTATTTAATGTGATAAAGTATGAGCAATACAGCGCCAGGTACAGTGGGGGAAGTTTTCCCTCCAACTGCATACCGATAATTGATGGTTACAGGTATTTACAGGGGTACCCATCAGGTTTTTTCAGCAGTTTCTATTTCCAATCTTTTACTCATCAGCAATTTTTATTCCAAATTATTACATCACAATTCTATAAACTATTGTGATTTTAATTTCTCAGGATCTATCTCAAAGGAGAATTCCCAGATGGTGACGGTCCAGTTTCCAAAAGAAGAAAGACTAATTCCATCTGGTGGAGTCCAGCTCCCCAGATATGGGTCCACCTTTTAATTGCAGAGACTCCAAATCTCATAACAGTGATGTCCAGCTTCCCTTTGGTCGAAACCATAAACCCTTGAGGTGATGTTCATCTTCCTTTTTCAAGCTGTTTTTCTCTGCTTCAATAAGGCGTGAGATAAGCATATTTCCTTTATATATATTCCAAAGCTACAGTTTCAATAATACAAGTAATATTCTAAAATTATACTTCAAAAGGTTATTATTGCAGAACTCTTTATGGATTAAATGCAAACAAAAAGCAACATCTATAACACTTTAATTCAAATGCTCCTAAATCAACTAGGGTTAATTTGCAAACAAAAGATACGTTCAAAAGTCTTTTTCCATGCTTTATTTTCCTCAGTTATTACTAGAATTCACAACTATCCCATTGTCGGTATCCACACATTTCTCATTCACAAGTACACACGTTGCCTGTTTGTACCTGACACGAAACACAGCTTTGCATCTCACAAGGGGTTGTGAGGGGCCGTGAGGGGCTGTGAGGGGCCATGTGGGGCTGTGAGGGACCATGAGCAGCTGTGAGGGGCCCTTGCCCCTCTATGGAGACCTGTCATTCCTGTCCAGGAACCCATGGCTGAAATAGAATTCCACCCCAAAACTCCCCATATATCCAAGGGTTGCTTTCAGACAAAAGCTGCAAGGACAGACAGGTCTGGCTTGCCTTGGCCTCTGGGGACTGCTTCTCATGTGCCTTCAAAACCCTGGAGTTCTGTGATTTCCTTCCTATAGGAAAGAACTGTCCCCATTGTCCAGGTGCTCCTGGCCTCAAGCACTTGACCACTATACAGGGATGCAGTTTGACAAGAAAGTCTAACAGATATGTATGCTTGGCTGAAAGATTTTTGAATGTAATGTCTGAAGACGAATATAAATGAAAGCAAGTTTTGATATAAAAGAAAAGAATTGATGAGCCAGTCTTTTTGGATAGCTAAGAAGGCAAAGTGTATGTTAGTTAGAAGGGGTTTTTATGACTTAGAGCAAAGGATAAGCCCACCTCAAACAAGAAGATTTTACCAAGCAGAAAGATAGCACAGGCAAACAAGTCAGCAAATTTTGCAAGTAGAAAAAAGGTCTCAGAATTTTCCACTGCAAGAAAACTGGAAAACAACTTTTAGCTTAAACTGTAATGTACTAACTTTTAGTGATTGGAGAATAGTAACATGAATATGGTAATGATAGTAGTTATGATTGGCTATAGGTAAAAGTTAAGGTATAGATTGGTTCTATTGTGTGAAGATGCTCAGCAAAGAAAAGTATATAATGCATTTGTAACCTAAACTAAGGGTCTCCAGGCCTGCAGCTGGAGCTGACAGCTGTAGCACAGCTCTGTCACCCATGACTCTGGACTGCTGTATCACCTTGGATACAATAAACTGCACTTTGAAGAGCCGCCTGGCATCCCACATCCCTCATTTCGGCTCTCAAAAACTGGTGTTGCCCGGAACTGCCAGTGCCCAGATCCAGAAATTTCCTGGTGCTGGTGCAGCCCAAGTGCAGCAATTTGCAGGCAAAAACCCCCAAAATCTGGCAATTTTCCACTGCTGGCTCTGTTGCTGCCCAGACCTGGAGTTTCCCAGCACTGCCATTGCCCAGATGCAGAAATTTCCCAGTGCTGGCAAAGCCCAAGTGCAGCAATTTGCTGGCACAGAAATACAAAACCTGGCAAATACCTGGGGCCGGCACCACCCAGATCTGGTGTTTTCCAGCACTGCTAGTGTCCAAACATGGCATGGCAATTTCCTGGTGCTGGCACAGCCCAATTCCAGCAATTTGCTGGCAATGAAAGCCTAAATCAAGCAAATACCTGGATTTAAAAGGTATTTAAAGCAACCCAATCTCATGTTTGCTGACACCGCCAGTGCCCAGATCCGGAATTTTTCAGATGCCTGCACAGCATAATTCCAGCAATTTGCTGGCAGAGAAGGTTCGCATTTGGCAATTTCCCGGTGCCAGCACATTCCCCACCCAGATCTGGTGTGCACTGGCACTGCCAGTGCCCACATCTGGCAATTTCCCGATGCCAGCAAAACCCAAAGGCAGCAATTTTCTGGCAAAGAAAGCCCAAACTTGGCAGCGCCCAGATCTGCTGTGTTTGGGTTGGTTTAAAAGAAGGAGACCTCGGCTTAAGGCTGTGGGAAAACCCTCTTTAGGGTGAGCAGGAGCTCCCACCCATAATCCTCTTGTTCAGTTATGCAGATTGTTACTAGAAAGTTCTGAGTTCTCTTTGCTACCATTGGTTACTTTTTGCCGCAAAATTGTGATATTCCTAATCATTCCTTCCTCTTGGATCCTTCCCTCAGATCCCACCTTAACCCTTCCCCATAAATAAATGTATAAATATCCCTGCTAGATCCTGGACCCAGGCTTTTTTCTGCTTCGCTCTCTGTACTGTGCACGCCATCCTGTTTGTTGTGTTTGCCTTCAGTAAAGTTCTGTTTCCACACAACCAGATGAAAGCAGTCTCTGTCTGTAAAGTGGCCAGAGCTGGTTCTCAGGGAAACCACTGGTCAACGGACCGGACGAGGACCAGAAGGTTTCACTGGTGTTTGCTGGCACTGCCAGTGCCCCGATCTGGAAATTTCCCTGTTCCAGCACCACCCATGTCCAGCAATTTGCTGGCACAGAAAGCTAAAACCTGTGGCAGCTTCCTGCTGCTGGGTCTGGCACCACCCACATCTTGCGTTTGCTGCACCAGTGCCCAGACTTGGAAATTTCCCGGTGCCAGCAGAGCCCAAATCTGGCAGATTTCTGTCACTGGCAATGACACCACCCAGATCTGGTGTTTGCTGGCAGCGCCAGCACCCAGATCTGAAAACTTCCTGGTGCTGGCACAGAAAGCCAAAGTTTGGATATTTCCAGGTTCTGGCACCAGCATCATCCAGATCTGGTGTTTGCTGGGACCGCCAGTGCCCAGACTTGGAAATTTCCTGATGCCTTCACAGCCCAGGTCTAGCAATTTGGTTTTAGCTAGCTGGGGCAGAGAAGTTCCTCGGACTGTGACTTTCCTTTTTCTTGGAATTGTTTAAACCCGCTCTGGAGGGAAGTCTTTTCCTCAGCTAGTAGGGGGAGGGGCCGCTGGAACTTGCTTTCTAGACTGACCCCTTTTGGAGGTTTCCTCCCAAAATTTGCCTGAAACCAGCACAAACAGTCACAATGAAAACTTCACCAGTGGCACAACTCCCCAGCCCAGCAGGAAAAGAACGGACATGTAAAGTTCTCCTAACATTTGTCCTGCTTTGCTGCAAAAGTCCTGCTGCACACACTGTGCACTGTGGAAAGCTAAGAGAAGCTGCAGCTGGTGGCAAATCTTGTGACAGAGGCTCAACCTTGTTCTCCATGAGAGATTCTTGAGAAGAGCAGACAGCAGATGATTCCTGGAAAACTGAAACAGCTTTCCAGAAGGGAAATGAAAATGAAAGAAACAATCCAAGATGTTTTCCTCTATTTATTTCTATGCTCCTCTTTTCCATGTTGCACTGCTTCTCCATCCCATTCATTCCAAATGCACCTCACCTCTAAAATCTGTGACTTGGCAAGTTTTAGACACTCTAAAATACCATGAGCTACACACAGTTTTCCTTTCCACACAGGAAAGCAACACTGGAGGTGTAAGTGCAGTGCTTGGGTCAGGTAGGAATCCTACACCAAGGGAAGGTGCCCCGACAGTGTTTGACCCTCAGCAAGGACAGTGCTCAGCAGCAAGCGAGGGGGTCGCTGTGCCAGTGCGCAGGAGTCAGGGCTCTGCATCCGGGCTCAGCGCTGCAAAGTTCCCGTGTTTGGGCAGACGGAGGGGCTGTCCCCGGGGCGCGCGGGGCTCGAACGTGGGGCTCGTGGGGCGAGCGGGGAACGGACACGGGGACGAACGGCCCCGGTGCTTCAGTTGCAGCAGCGGCAGCGGCGGCGGCAGCAGCAGCGGCGGCAGCAGTAGCGGCGGCAGCAGCAAAACAGATAGTTTTGAATAGTCTTTCTCTCTCTCTCTCTCTTTCTCTTTCTCTCCCTTTCCCGCTGTCGGGCACCCTTCTCTCGGGGTCCCTTGCCCAGCGTCCCTCTTCTCTCCCCGCCTCCCTCTCCCCTGCCGGGCCGGGCCATGCCCCCGGCCCGCCCCCGGCCCCGGGCGGGGCTGCCCCGTGCCCGGCCCCGGCCGTCCCGCCGCGGTCTCGCCTCCGCCCGGCTCTGGCCGTACTGGCGGTGGCGCTGCTGGGCGGGCATCAGTGCCTGGGGCGGGGGCGGCATCGCCGCCCTTTGCCTCCGCCTGGCCCGAGCCCGGCCCCGGACCCGACGCAGGGTCCAGTCCCGAGCCCGGCCCCAGCCCCGGCCCCAGCCCCAGCCCCGCCCCCGGCCCCGGCCCCGACCCCGGCCCCGGCCCCGGCTCCTCCCGCGGCCTGCGGAGGACACAGGCGGCGCGGCCGCTCCCGCCGCCTCCGCTGCGGCTTCCCCGGCCCGAGCTCCGCCGCTCGGCAGCGCGGCCGCCAGCCCCGAGCCTCCCGTGCCGCGTTCCGAAGATGGAACGCCTGGGCATGGCCGGCCCGGGGCGGGTGAGGGGCGCTCGGGGGCCATTGCTGGCCCCGGGCCGAGCGCTGACAGCCGCGTCCCGCCCGCAGGGACGGCGCAGGAGGCCCTGCAGGAGCGGTACCGGCTGGGATCGCTGCTGGGGCGCGGCGGCTTCGGCAGAGTCTTCGCGGCCACGCGGCTCTCGGACGGCGCCCCGGTGAGCGGCGGGGCCGGCGGCGGGCGCAGGAGGAGGGGATGGAGGAGGAGGAGGGCGGAGGGCGGTGGATGGGGCTCGCAGTGCGGGCGGCGAGCTCACCCCGCTGCTGCCCTTGGCTTGCAGGTGGCCATCAAAAGGGTGCCACGGAACCGCGTCCGGCACTGGGGCGAGCTGGTGAGTGAGCGGGGCCAGCAGCCGGGGCTGCCGGCCGGGGATGAGCCGGCGTCCGGCACGGTGGGAGCCACCAGGACGCCCCGAGAGAGAGCGGGCGTGGGGCCAGCGCAGGGCGCAGAGCATCCCGGCCTGGCTGAGGGCTTCCCCAGGCCTGGCACGGCATCGGCCCCACTGACGGCATCGTGCTCCTCCCGCAGCCCGACGGCACCAGCGCCCCGCTGGAGATCGTGCTGCTGGCCAGGGTGTCCACTGGCTTCCCCGGTGTGGTCCAGATGCTGGAGTGGCTCGAGCTCCCCAGCTGCATCGTGATGGTGCTGGAGCGGCCAGAGCAGTGTCAGGACCTGCATCGTTTCATTCGGGCACGGCGGTTCCTGCCTGAGGAGGTGGCACGGGAGCTGTTCCGCCAGGTGCTGGAGGCCGTGCGGCACTGCACCAGCTGCGGGGTCCTGCACAGGGACATCAAACCAGAGAACATCCTGGTTGACCTGGACACCGGGCAGGCCAAACTCATTGACTTTGGCTGTGGCACCTACCTGCAGGACACAGTCTACACTCACTTTGCAGGTGAGCCTGCAGAGGGCTGTGCTCCCGCTGCTGACATCTCATGGCCCAACATCTCCCAGCCCAAGCTGGCTGTGGCAGCGGGGATTCTCCCTTTTGCTGCCAGTCAGGGCACTAAATCTTCAGCTGAGTTGCTTTAGAGCAGGGCTGGGTGGGCAGCCATCTTCCAGCCCTGCTGGCAGCCTTTGCCAGCCACTCTGCCCAGGACTAGGGCTGGGCTGGGGCAGCCAGCCCAACCAAAAGCCCCATGGGTTGGGGAAGCAGAGAGGGAGGGCGGAACCTTTGCCCCAGCCACTTTGGTATGCAGATGACAGGAAGGGCTTGGGCTGCTTCACTCGCCCTGTTTCCCTTGGCTTCAAAATATTTTTGGGGAAATGCAGGCAGGGAGGATAAGGGCATGTTTTTTCCCCAGCATGGAGTGGGTTTTTCCTTTGCATGTCATGGTCGGGCCTAGCCAGGGCTGCCCTCTTCCAACACCAGAGGCTTCTTTTCCAACCCTAACTTTGTGCACAAGTCCCAGATGCTGGCGAGAGGGCAGTGGTCACCCTGAGTGCCCCTGATGCAGCCCCCGCACACCCAGGGATGCTGGGGCCAGGCTCTGGGAGCAGCAGCATCCCCCTGATGAACTCCATCTGTATTCCATAGGAACACTGTCCTACAGCCCCCCGGAATGGAACGACTTTGGCTGGTACCATGGCGAGGCAGCAACAGTCTGGTCCCTGGGCATCCTGCTGCACCAGATGGTCTGCGGGGAGCACCCTTTCAGAAGGGGCCAGAACCTCAGCTGGGGCCAGCTCCCGCTGCCACAAGGGCTCTCTCAAGGTGGATCCTCTTCTCTGGGCATGGGGGGAATCCCAGTGCTGGGAGCCAGCAGCGGGCTAGTGGGCATCCCGCTCTGGCAGCTGCTGAGGAGGTGGCACATGTCCTGCTCTCCTCCAAAACAGGGAATTGATGGGAAAGTTTAGGCCCAGCTCGGAGCACATGCAGCATGGCCTGGGTGTGGGAATAGTGGGGCAAAGCAGACAGGAGCCTTCTCTGGCTGACCGGCAGTTTCTGCTTCTCTTCCCAGAGTGCAAAGACCTGATCAGGTGGTGTTTATCCGTGAACTCCTTGGACAGACCCGCACTGGAAGACCTGTTCTGTGATCCTTGGATGTGGGATATTCCTCTGCCATAGAAGAAGGGAGAGAGCCACAGGCACACTTTGATCCAGGGCCCTGGTAAGTTCCTGCTCCAGATATGCCTTGGCAATGAGAAGCAAAGGAACCCAGAGCTTTTTGTGCTGCCTGTGTCACTGCACCGGGGTCATGGGATGGGAGCACGCAGCCCTTGTGCTGGGGCTGAGCTGCTCTGCTCAGCACTGGTGGCCACCCTCCAAGCTCGTTTTACTTGTCCTGGTTCCCTGACAGCTGGGGCCCTGGGCAGAGCCCTGAGAGGCTGGTCTGCCCCCAGGGAAGGAGAAGGAGCCCCTGGAGAAGCTGTACCGGGTGGGGATGCTGCTGCTGCTGCTGCTGCTGCTGCTGCTGCTGCTGCTGCTGGAGACAGCGAGGGTGACATCAAGGATGACAAGCTCTTCCTCAGCCTGGCCACTGGAGGCTGAAGGTGGTGCACTTTGATTCTGGCACCTTCTTCAAAGCCAAACTCCACAGGGAATTTGCAGATGAGTCCCACCCGGGAAATTCTGCCAGATCTGGGCATGACCCAGCGTGGCGGGGAAGCAAAGGCTCCCCCTTTGCTGGGGCAGATGCAAGTAATTCTTCAGTCACTGCCCAGCTGCTTTTGGCAGGGCTGGGGCATGGGCTGGGGTGGGTACGAAATGGGAGTGGGCTCCTGGCCCTGCCAACAGCCCCCAGCACCCACCGTGCCCCGGGCTGGGGCTGGGGCTGGGGCAGCGAGCCCGACACAAACAAAGCCCCATGGTGGGAGCAGAGGTGGGACTCCAGAACCTGTGCACAGCTGCTTTGCTGTGCAGGCAAGGAAAGGCTTGGGCTGCTCCACTGCCCTTGTTTGCTTTGGGGTCACCGTGATTTTGGGGGGCAGTGCAGAGGGGAAGAGAGAAAGTGTGGGTTTCCCACAGCCATGGCTGGGGTTTTCCCTGGCATGCAGGGGTTGGGCCTTCCTCAAGACCCTGACAGAGATAAGATTTTTTACCGTTTTTCTTGTTTTCCCATTTTGTCTCTAAACTCTTTTCAATAATGTGTTGTTTGTTATTCCAGAGGAAGCGTTCCAGGTGGTCCAGTGTGGATGGGGAAGTGCTTGGGAGCAGCTGTGGTGTGGATGGGCCGTGCCCTTGGAGAAGGCTGAGGCCATGGTTTGGGAGCAGCTTTTCTTGCAGCCGTGGCTGGCGTGAGGTGGGTCCCTGTGTGCTTGGCAGGGTGGGATCAGAGCTTTTGGGAGCTGGCAGCGAGCACAGGAGCATCCTGCTCCGGGCAGCTGCTGGGGGCTGGATGTGCCGTGGCTGGCTGCAGGCTGGGCACATGTGCTGCCCTCCTGCTCTGTGCCTTTGGCAGCAGGGATGGGCAGCTCTGGGCACAGCTCTGGGCGCAGCCAGCATGGCCTGGTCATCGCAGGCCTTGGCACAAGGGCACAGGAGCCCTCAGCTGACAGGCGGTTTCTGCTTTCTCTCCTTGCAGCCAGGCTCTGCGGGTGCTGAGGCTACTCTGGGCTCTGCCAGGGCTCTGCTGGGCTCAGCCCTGGGCCCAGCTGGGCTGGCTCTGCCCTCACATTGCTCTGACAGCTCTGCATCAGACCAGCCCGTTGCGAGCACAGCACCTGAGCTTTCTGCTTTGGCAGGTGAGTGAGACTCTGCTGCAGGCCCAGAGATTGCAGCTGGGGACACACATCCAACTGGCAAGGACCCAAACTCTCCACAGTCCCAGCTGAACGCCTGCATCTGTACAGAGTGTTTTGTCTGTCCCATTCTTCCTTCTTGATTGGCTGGAATTGTGCAATTGCACTTTCTTCCTCCTCTAGAAGTGCCACAAGTGGGCCAAAGCTGGCGAGTGGGCCGTGTTCCTGAGGTACTGCAGTCTGGAGCTGGTGGATGGAGAATTGCCCTTCTGCACTGCCAAACCAGAGCAAAAAGCTGTCAGTGGGACTTCGTGTCTCTAAGAAACGCCTGGCAGTTACAACAGGAATGTGCAGCTCATTTGCAGGGTGAGAAGGAAGGTGATCTTCTAAAGGATTTGGGGTTTGACAGAGTTTCCATTCCCAGTCCTGCTTGGAGCTGGAAGGGCACAAAGCAATTTCCTCTTGCTTCAACCACAATTTCAAATACCAGTGTTGGTAACAAAGCCCAAAATCTTTTAAGAGGCTGCTGAGGTCAGTAAGATGGATCCATGCCATCAGCACATTTACAATGTAAAGAACTGAGTTCTCTTTTGAAAAAGATCATTTACCTCTTAATGCAAAGAAGGTGTCTTTGCATTTATGTTTTGTTTTTTTTCACTAACATTGTGTTATGTTTTTTCACTAACACTTGGATTTTATTCTTATCTTTTACAATTTACCTAGTTTTTTCCTTTTTCCTTTTTTTCCTTCTAAATAGAAAACATGTCCTACAGAAGAAATGTCCTTTGCTCCTGGTTCCCGTGTGGAGCAGCTCCCTTCCTGCTGGCTGAGCTGCTCAGGCAGAGCCCGGCAGCTCCTGGCCCTGCAGGGCTGAGGCTTTTCCCCGTTTCTGGGCACAGACTGATGGAGCAGCACTGCTGAACACGGGCACACAGAGGGACCAGCAGCAGCTGCCTTTGGCCACCTGAGGCTCCAAGGCCCAAACTCAGGGCCAGGGCTGGAAGAGACTGGCAGGATCTGATCCCTGACTCTGGGCCAGGGCTGCACAAATGACCCCACAGCAGCAGCAGCAGCAGCAGCAGCAGCAGATGGAGCTGACTTTGAGCACAGCCCCTGCCCCTCTTCCCTCCCATGTGCAGCAGTGTCACAGCAGCCTGAGGCACCTGGGAGCCCCCAGTGCCAGCAGGGACTGGAGATGGCAGCCCTGGGCTCCTGGAGGCTGTGCAGGGAACGGAGCTGGGCACTGCCTGTCCATGGGGAGCTTCCAGATGGAAAAGGCGGCTGTGCCCAGGCAGCTCCAAGGGCACAGAAAGGAGGCTCTGGAGCACTGGATCTGTGCCAGTGCCACAGTCCTGGGCAGCAGCCAGCGAGCCCTGGGGAAACAGAGGGCACAGCAAGAGGGACAGAACCAGGCAAGGGCAGAGACTGGAGAGGGCCAGGCCTGGGAGCAGGAACAGCTGCTCCATTGCACTCTTGGAGAAAGCTCTTGGCTGGTTCAAAGCGCTGAAAGACGTGAAGGGCAGAGAGGAGGCCACAGCAAACAATGCTCCTGTTTGCACAGCCTCCCCTCTCCATGTCCCAGAAGGAATTGCATGGACTGTGCTCTTCTCTCTGATTGGTCTCGTTCAGCATGAGCAGATCAGCACCAGGAGCTGAAGGAGCTGAAGCCTCAGGCCACAGGAGCTGGGCAAGAGGAGACTTTCTGAGCAAAGTAATGCTGCTAAAATAGACCCAGCTGAATGCAGTGGATAGAATCATGGAATCACAGAATCCTTTCTGTTGGAAAAGCCCTCTGAGCTCAGCCAGTGCAGCCGCTCACCCAGCAGTGCCAAGCCCAGCACTAAACCACGTCCCTGAAGTGCCAAGGTCTGGACACCAGCCCTGAGTGCGGCCTGAACAGCAGGCCCTGAGCCAAAAATGGCCTCTGGATGAACCTTCCAAGCAAAGGTTATCTTTGTATCTGCTCCCTGATGAAATATGCATGGTCATTAGCACTGAGATAGATGTAGCCACTCATTAGGGAAACACGGATTGACCTTTGTGTATTTAGAAGCCAGACAAGGCCATGAAATCTGACATCTGGCCTTGTTTGGGGCTGTATGGTCAAAGTCAGCTCCCTTGGTTCCTCCTTGAGCCCTGGCCAGGCTTTGGGAGGAACCCAAGAGGAGGATGAAAGCAGATGTTGCCACACTAGCAGTGCTGTCAGTTTGTTCATTCAGCACTGTCAGAGCTGGGCCCTCTCCCAGCGGGGTTGGAGCCTCACCTGGGGCTGGAGGCACCTGCAGGAATTCCCAGTGCCCAGGAGTGGCTCTGCAGCCCTTGGCTGTGACAGCTTCCCCAGCTGCTGTGTGGGTCTGGGAGATGGTAAAGCCTGAGGGTAAATGCTGCTGGATCTTTCCTAATCACTGCTGCAATCTTTGGTGGGGATGGTTGGGTGCATTGCTGAGCTGCTCCTGTTGCGATTCTTTGCTGCTCTGAACTGCAGTGAATGACACTGATTCCTTCAGTTGGAGTCTGTGCCTTTGGTGCTGACCCTGCCCACTGGCAAAACAAAACTGACACAGTCTGGCCAGATCCCAACAAAATGTCACTTGTTCAATGTAAATGTGAGGAATCAGTCCCATCAGAAATTCCCAGCTGGGAAGCCCTTCCCTGGAGTTCCCTTGCTCTGGAGTGGGCTGAGGTTGGAGCCCCGTGTGAGCAGTGAGACTGTTGGGTAAAAGAAGCTGTACCCCTGGATGGCTTCAAATGCATCCAAAAATTGCACATGGAAAAGGAAAAGACCTTGTGGGTTTGGGCAGACAAATCTTGAACTGATATGCATTTGTGCAAGTGAAATGTCTATATACATAATAATTATATATGTATTTATAGTATAATAAGACCTCAATATATCTATTTATAAAAATTTATTTATGTCTGTATCTATCTATATTTCTATATCACTATCTATCTATGAAATTATATAATAACGTGAAATACTGCTGACAATACTAATTTGGTAGCTTTGGCTGCTCAGGGATGTAACACTAAATACCCTACAGAACAGGACTGGCCAGGACCCTCATGTCAGTGGTCAACTTTTTGAGATTGTATACAATGAAAAAGGGAGAAAGGGAGAAAATTGGCTATTTTTGCAGGGGTTGCTGATACTGTGGTGCAGGGTGCTTTGTCTGTTCCTGTGAAAAATACAGTGATTTTGCCTGCAGGGTTTTTCATGTACCAGATTATGCGCAAGCTGCAGGATTGGTTGCACGGGTAAGGGGTTGTTAAAAGAGCAGTTGGAAAAATAAGGAGATGGGAACCTTTGTCCATGGAGAACCCATCTCCCAGATGTGCTCCATGCCCTTCCCAATGGCCCACAGGGGAAATGGAACCCCCTGGCTGTGCACGGCTGCCCCCAATTTGCAAATCCAACCATGGGCAGTGAGACTTGGGCTGCCTGGGAAATCGTTCTGGCTGTGATGGCCCCTGGCAGGGCCAGCCCAGAGGCTGCAGGGCTGGGCCTTCATGCACTGGAATTAATTAGGAGAAATTCAAAGCAAATAAGAGCTATCAATTCTGAAACAGGAATTCAGATTCCTCCAGGACACTTTGCTTTGGTTACTGCTGCCTTGGAGCTTGGCCTTGCAAAGTGTTCCTGTCATGGCAGGAGGAAATGATGCAGAATATCAAGGAGAAATTACAGTAATTCTGTAAACAATAGTGACCAGGATTGGATTAGTCAACCCTGTGACAGGGTAGTACAATTATTTATACTGCATTTTTAGGAATGATTGTGAAAAAAGGAGATCCACCTCCAATCACCACTGTTTGTGCAAATAAAGGGTTTGGGTGCAGCAGTCCTAATAATGGAGCCAGAGTGTAGGTCCCGAGGCCAAGTGGCCCTCCCAAGGCAGCTGAAGGAGCAGCTCCTGGGAAAGACAACTCTGAGTCCTGAAACCTGGGCCGGAACAATGGGAATGTGTCCCTGCATCCAAGGATTCTGTGTGAGAACAAGGAGATCTGACAGGATATGGTTTTACACATCCTGCCAGACCAGATATCCCCGTATGCCCCAAGGGACCCTTTGGGAAATGCTCTGATCCATGGGGCTCCCTGTGAAGGCTGCTGTGACACTGAGGGACTTGCACAGGAATTCCATCCAGGAGCCTGGGTGCCCCTCAGGGACTGGGACCCAGCCCCTTCCAGCCAGAGGGGAAAGGGCCCCCCCCAAGCCTTGTTAGCCACAGACAGCATGGTAAAGCTGAACAGCAAAGGGCCTTGGAGCATTATTCTGGAATTAAAAAGGTGCCAGCTCCATGGGCAACAGAATTCTTGTTCCTAATTGGAATGAGATTGAGAAAAAAGAATGAAGAACGGTGTCACTAAAGTACTGCTGATGTCTGTAAGGTGTACCTTGATAGTCAGCCAGAATCTTTGTCTGCCACAAACACCTCTGGTGTTTCACCAAGGGATTGGTCATCAAAATGTAATGATGGGTTTTGATGGATTGCTGAGCTTCTTTTGTAATTCTCTGCTAATGATGATGTGCTTTGCTGAGCTTATCCTTTTGTAAATCTTTGCAGCTGTGCATGATATAAATGACACAATTCCTTCAGTTGGTGTCTGTGTCTTTGGTAGTGACCCTGCCCACTGGTGAAACAGGGCCCCCTCTTGCCTAAGTGTTCCCTGGAAAGGCAAAAGCCCTCCCTCCAAAATTCCCCCCTTCCTCCCTGTTTCCCCCTTCATACCCTGAGCATGATGTGCTCTGGTCTGGGCTATGCCCGGGTCAGTTGGGGTCCCCTGTCCTGGCTGTGTCCCTGCCCAGCTCCCCCGCAGCCCCAGCCCCTCCCCAGCGTGGCTGGACGAGGGGCAGGACAGGCCTTGGCTGTGCTGCAGCTCAGCAAGAACAAAACCATCTCTGCGTGCTCAGCCCTGTGCTCAGCACCCGGCCCAGCAGTGTCTCAGTGCCAGGGGCTGTGCCCTCAGTGCCTGCCAGGGGTTTCCATGGCAACTGCCAGGCCAGGTGACCAGGTGTCCCCCCCAGTGCCGGTTGCCATGGAAACAGTGCCCAGCCCTGCCCCTTTCTGTCTGGCTGACCTGGCCTTTGGCCCTGGCAGTGCCGTTGGCTGCTGGTTCCTGGTGCCTGAGCGGCCAGCGCAGCACAGGGCAGGTGGCCATGGCACAGCCCCCAGCAAGGGATCCCCTCTGGCTCTTGGCACTGACACCAGCCCTGAGCAAGGGGCCAGGACAGCTTTCCATGGCCACCAACCATCATGACGGGGCTGGGCATTGGTTGCCATGGCACCAAACCAAGGACCGGGCCCCATGGCCATTGCCATGGCACCTGGTGGCTCCAACGAGTGTCACTGCAATTGTACCTGGAACAGCCCTGGCACCGCTTTGTCCCAGGGCTGCCATGGCCGCTGAGGACAGCAACAGCTCTGCAGGCAAGTGGCCATGGAACCTGGCTGCAGAAATGGCTCCTTGGGCTGGTTTCCAAGGAAACCTGAACTGATGGGGGTTGCCATGGCACCCAAACCCAGCAGTGGGGTCATTGCAGTGTCCATGGCAACAGTCCCTTGCAATGGCACCACTGCATGTTGGGATGATGATCCACCCTCACAGCTGGCCCAGGGCAGGTCTGGAGTGCTCCTGGTGGCAGCTTGGGCTTGGCACACACTTGAGGAGGATGTCTGTTTGCAATGGGGAAACTCAGGAGTTTTAGATTGCTTCAAAAATCAAAGAAGGAAAATCCCTCTTTGGCTGTGTGCAGCCAGTTCTTCAAGCAAAGCAGGTTTCAGGTGAGTGAGGAGAGACACAATGGGCTTGGGGAATGTGGAGCAAGGTTGTCTACACTGGCTCAGAGCTCAAGGCACAGCTTCTCTGAGCAGGCCAGGGCTCCTTAGGAGAGTCCCTGGATCAATATCAGTCACTGAATGCTGCAATCACCTCTTGTGTAATAGGAACAGCAATAAAAGACACCCTTTAAAATAGGACTACATATTTCCTGGAAGCTCTTTGAACTATTTCTCCATAACTGTCAAAGGAAACCGCCCTAATGAACTGCACTGGAGCAGAGGGAAATCAAGGCAGAGCCAGGGTTTGTCAGGACTTGCTTGATCCTCATGAGCCTCACTGTGCATTTGGAGCTGAGCCCTTGAACATCAGGGCCTGGCAGGAGATTGCACAAACCTTGCCAGGAGTCAAAGGCAGAGGAAACACCCCAAGTTTCTCCAGGCATTCATGGCTCCCACTGAGGTCCCTCTCCAACACAGGCTCCTCATGGACTCCTTGGAGGAGAGAATTGGTGGCCAGGATGGCACAAAAACCTCTCAGACACTCAGTGTGGAAAGGAAAATCCAAAGCACGTTCAGCACCTTGAGTGTCTCAAAGCATTAATGAGCCCCACTGAGTGTCAGTACAAAGCTCTCCAGGGACTAATTAACGCAGATAATTGGGCCATGATTGGACAAATATCTCCCAGAGTCTATCCCAAGGGAAACACCAAGTACCTTAAAAGAACTGAAGTACCTTGCAGCATTAATGAGCCCCACTGAGTGGTGTTACTGACAAAGCCTCTCTAAGAACTAACTACAACACATAATTGGAGGCCATGACTGCACAAAGCTGTCAGAGACTCCAAAGCAAAAGCAAAACTCCAAGTCCTTTGAAAAGCCTGAAGTCCCTGCAGGGAGCATTCAGGAGCCCCCAGGGCCATTGCTGAGCAAGGCTCCCCAGGGACTCCTTCCAGCAGATCCTTGAGGCCACTGGGATGTGGGCTAGGGGGAGATGCTGAGGACAGGACAAGGGGGTGACAGTGCCCAGCCTGGCTGGGGCTGTGCCAGGAGGCCCCAGTGCCTCAGGACAAGGTGTCTCCTCCCAGCCCTTGGTGACACAGACCCTGCTGCTGTGCCCCAGGGCACCAAGACTTGGCTTCTCTTTGTCCGCAGCTGCCATCAGTGCCTGCAGTTCTCTGCTCTGCCTGGGGCCTGGGGACACTTTCCCTGTCGTGTCCCTTACAGGGATCTCTTCAAAGTACAAGAAACTTCAGTGTTTCAATAGAACTGAGTTCTTGAGGGTTCTTGAAGGTTCTGTGACATCCCAGAGCTGGCTGTGACATCACAGAGTAGGGTCTGAGGCCATAGAACACAGTCTGCCATCATAGAGGGTGGCTCTGTGGCATCAGAGAGTGGGTTGTGACATCACCTGGTGGCTGTGGAACATCATAGAGCAGGCTGTGACATCACAGAACAGATTGTGACATCAGAGGGTGACTTTGTGACATCAGTCTTTTGTGATGTCACAGCACTGCTGTATGACATCGCAAGGTGACATCGAGTTGGCTCTGTGACATCAAAGGGGCAGTGTCACATCACAGAGAAGGCTGTGTGACATAACAGGGGCTCTGTGACATCACAGGGGCAGTGTGACATCACGGGGGCTGTGTGACATCACGGGAGCTGTGTGAGGTCACTGGGAAGGTCACTCTGCCCCGGCCCCCCTCACAGCTCCCCCCAGAGCAGTCCAACCCTGCTCGTGCACAGCGGGGTCCCCTGTCCTCCCGGGTCCCCCCACCCCTGGCCCTGCAGCCTCCCCCAGAGGATGTTCCACGAGATCGACCCCAGAGCCTGACACGGGGATGGGGGCCGGGGCCCTGGGGGTGGCACAGGGGGACAGGGACCTCCCGGCAGGGTCCCTGTGTCCCCCAGAGCCAGAGCCTGGGCCAGGGCTCCTTCACCCTGTTACGAACGAGGGCTTGAGAGCGCTAAAAAAATCCCCAGCAAGGGATCAGCAAAAATCAGATTTAATATTAACCAACAGCAGCACAAAGTTCCTTGGCAAGAGTCGCTCTGCTCCTGACTGGACTCTTCAGGCACACCAGGGAAACAAAGCAACAACAAAACCAAACAGAATCCAGGAAATCAAACCAGAAATTAACTCAGAACTGTCCCTCTGTGTGTGTGTGTGTGTGACACAAGGACAGCAAGGGCAAGGATAAAAGGAACACAGCCTGAAAGCTTAACAGAGCTCAAACTTAACCGGACATTACTTATACATTAACCTTAACTGATAGTTTCAACCTCACAATTTAGCAAAAGAGCAGAGCGTAACAGCATGTAACCTAACTTAAACCTATGACTTCACAATTTAACAGAGGAATAACATTTAACAATATTGAACTTAACATAAAACTTATATTAAAGGTAACCACTTAGCAAAAGAAAAACTCTCAGCAGCATTTAATTTAACTTTGGCCTTGTGATTTAACCTTCCCTACAGGCCTGACTGACTCAGCTATCCAAGGCACAACAACCCCTCAGACAGCAGCATTTCTGCCACATTTCCCCAGCACAGGCACTCCTGTGTGCACACAGACAGCAAGAGTCAGTGCAAGGCACCTGTGAGAAATTCCCCTGAGGGCAGGAAATGCTCACTGTGGATGCTTTGGCATCTTCCCAGTGGGCAGAGTGCTGAGCCTGGAGGAGTTGGGGGATCGGCCCAGGCTCTGTCATTGTTCAGGATCCCCGAGTGCAGCAAACAGGAGAGTTCCCGGCTGGGAAAGGCCCCACCCAGAGGGAGTCGCTGGCCCAGGAGAGCTCCAAGGGCTCCTTTTGGAGCGCTGTTTGCAGGGCCCCAAGAGAGAGGCTTCAGTCCCAGCAATGGTTCATCCTGGCCGCACTTGGCATCAACAGCTTTCTTTGGCAGTGTGAGAACAGGGATGTTGTGCCACTGAGGGAACAAAAACAGTTCCCAGGGCTGCTGCTAAAGGAACCAGGAGCTGGTTGGGCAGCAGCAGTGGCTGGAGCAGTGTTTGTGATGAGCTGCAGAGGAGCTGAGCCCAGGGGCTGTTGGCCAAGGTTGAGGCCCACGGAGCATTTCTCAGCTGGCAGGGCGGCCTGAGAAGGGGAGGGGGGAATGCAGCAGCACAGGGCCATGGAACCAAGGGACCATTGTGACACTGTGGAGCCTTGTGAGACCAAGGGACCATTGTGACACTGTGGGGCCCTGTGACACCAAGGGACCATTGTGACACTGTGGGGCCCTGTGAGACCAAGGGACCATTTTGGCAATGTGAGGCCTCATGGTGTCAAGGAGACCACTTTGACATTGCTGGGCCTCATGGAACCAAGGGGACTGTACTGACGCTGTGTGACTCCATGGAATGTAGGGATCATCGTGACATTGAGAGGCCCCATCGGACCAAGGGTTCGTTGTGACACCACCGGGCCTCATGGAACCATGGAGACCATTATGACACTTTGTGGTGTCATGGAACCAGGCAGCCATTGTGACACTGTGGGACTCCATGGAACCAAAGGTTCACTTTGACATTGCAAGGCCTCGTGGAACCATGAAAAGACAATTAAGACACTTTACAGCCTCATGGAACCAAAGGGCTATTGTGACACTGAGGGGCCCATGGAATCACAGAGACCATTGTGACACTCAGGGGACTCATGGAGACCATTGTGACACTATGAGGCCCCATGGAATAAGCAAAGCATTGTGAGACTGTGAAGCCTCATGGAACCAGTGAGACCATTGTGACCCTGGGAGGAGCATTGTGATATTGTGGGGCCACGTGAAACCAAGACGCCTTTGTGACACTGCAGGGCTGCATGGAACCAAAGGTCCATTGTGACACTGCATGGTCTCATGTCATCAGTGGTCCTTTGTGACACTGGGCAACCAAAGGAGACCATTGTGACACTGCAGGGCTGCATGGAACCAAAGCTCCAGGGCGACACAGAGTGGCCTCCTGTCATCAATGGTCCATTGTGACACTGTGGAGCCAGAGGAGACCATTGTGACACAGCAAAGCCCCAGGGTCCAAAGGTTCATTGAGACATTGCAGACTTCATGGAACAGAGGAGTCACATGACATTGTGGGGCCTGGGGAACCACGGAGACCATTGTGACATTGCAAGGGCTCATGGAATCCTTGGGACCATTGTGACACTGCGGGGTCTTATGACACCTGGGGGCCAGTGACACTGCAGGTCTTCTTGCAATCAAGGGGCCATTGTGACACTGCTGGAACCCATGGAATCAAGTCACCATTATGACACTGCGGGGCCCCATGGATCCAAGGAACCATTTTGACAATATGGAGCCCCATAAAACCAAGGGAAAACAGAACAGGTCTGGCTGCTTTGGCTTCCAATGGACTGCCTGACTGGTCCAACTGACCTTTGCATGTTGAGTGTCACTTCTCATCTGCTGCTGAAACACTGGGGCTCTGTGCTTTCCTTCCCAATGGAAAAGAACTATCCTTCTGCTCCAGACACCCATGGCCAGAATTGGGATTTCACCTCCAAAGTTCCTTATATCCAGAGATTGTTCCCATAGGCATATTGCCAGGATAAGTCTGGCTGGCAGTAGTTTCACAAGGGTCACCTCTCATCCGTCCCCAAAACATTGGGAAAGGCTCCATGCTCTCCTTCCTAAGGAAAGAACTGTCCTGCTTCTCCAGGTGCCCATGGCCGAGATTGGGTTTCCACCTGCAAATTCCCTAAATCCAAACTCTGCAATTACTGACAAGTCTAGCTGGCCTTGGCCTACTGCGGCTCTCACCTGCCTTCCAAATCTTGGGGCTCTGTGCTTTCCTTCCCATGGAAAGAACTGTCCTTCTCAGCCAGGTGCTTGTGGGCACAATTGGGATTTCACCTCCAGCATTGCCTGTTGTGATAGACTGGAGGAGATTGTTGGCTCTAAACATTTTGTGTGGGGGGGGGGGAGGGGCAGGTCCAGCCTTGCCCTGCCCTGTAAGCCCAGCCCTGCCCTGCCCTGCGACCCCAATCCCCCCAGGGACCTCCAGTGGGTTTATGGTTTCTACCTGACCTGCGGCACACTGAACCCCCAGCACCGCCGTTCCACCCTGGGCACTGGGGCCCTCTTGGCTCTACTCAGTGCTGCTGCTGTACTCAGGGCACCCTAAACCCCGCTAGGGACCCGTGTCCCTGCACTCCAGGGATTGTGTGCGACTCACACTGCCCCGATCCTCCACGCACCCAGAGCTCCGTTTGGGGTTTGCGTGCCAATTCACCAATTCATCTGCCACCTTTACTCGAGTTTGGTGCACAGGAAAAACACCAAGCAGATATTCGTAAGAGGTCAAAATGACACAAAATTCTACTGACAAAGTGCAAAAAATCAAGAACTTTGGAAGAGGATTTAACGCAACATCAAATTACACATAAAACACTTATCATAGCAGTAACTTCATTAACTTAGCCCATTTATCCTGGAAACATTAAAACACGCAAGCTGTTAGGGTATCCAAAAATGTTCCATATAAAGAGCATTAGAAGGAGAAGAAAGAGAGAGAGACAGAAAGACAGAAGCTCTATAGAAAGACACACATATGACTAACAGCTCCTAGGGTTCCAGTGTGGGTGAGACACAAACCCCAGGAGAAGGCAGAGTCCATGCCAGGGGCTGACCTTGCACTCCATGTTTTTAAGCCTCCAGGCCTTTGTGGGCCTCCCCCCAGGTGGGATTTCTGATCACACAGGCAATCAGGGCTGGGTTAGCACTGTACCCACTGTGTGACTGATTGACAGCTCATCCCAGGGTGTCTCAGGACATTGATCTCATCCATCCTCTGATAGTGACTATTGTGACACTGGGGAACCTCATGGAACCATGGGTCAGTTGTGACCAGGTGTGTCCAAGGACACCATGGTGACATCAGGGAATCTCGTGGGAACAAGTGGCCATTGTGATGCTGTGGATCCCCATGGAACCAAGGGAACATGGAACAGGCTGATGCCTTCAGTTTTAGCTGTCATATTTCCAGATTCTCTACTGCATTAGTCTGTAACTCTGGACTTCATACACAGTGTTAGCAAGTTCTCTTCACAGTGTAGTCAGACAAAACAATCCTTTTCCAGCCCCAGAACCGGACACTGTTGCAGCTTCAGGCACAAAAAGTGCAAATAACAGCGAATTGAGGAAAGCAAACTGGGAGGATGGGACTGCATAATCTGAGGCTGTAACTGGACAACTAACTCCAATATTTAAATGGACCAAACCTTATAAAAGTGTGAAAACTCCTGACCAGTCATCCATTTTGAGTGTAGCCTCAACTGGGATCTTGTCCTGCTCAAGGTGAATCCTTTGAAGGCCTTTTAATAAATCCCAGCAAGAGGAAGAAGCCATGAGAAAGCTGACAACTCTTTGTGAGAACCGAGTTGTGGAGCAGTGAAAAACAACTTGTTTTTCCTGAGAAAGAGCTCTAGGACTGTAGAAAACAACCTATTTTCCCTGAAAAAGAGCTGTAAGACTGTGATAAACACCAGCCACCCGTATAAACTGTATTTTCCCTCTTAGACAGAAAAATGAAAACTATCTCTCACAAACAACTTTTCTTGCACATACACACCAGGGGTTTGAGTGACCAATCAATACTGGGTAACAACTTGTTGCTGACCAACTGGGGATAGACACGGGATGTTCTTAAAACCCTACGAAAAGGCCTATAAAAAGACCGTATAAAAATAGCACAGGATCGATCCTTTCTTTTTGCACCATAAAACATGTCCTGCATCCCTCTATATCGGGCGCTGTTGCAGTGCCCTTTTATTTCATAGCTTTTTGGATGGTCTGTTCCAGTTCACCCCCTGTGTGTTGTCTTTCCCCAAGCTGGGATATTCCCAGGTTATATCCCTCCCCTTTTACCCTTCAATCATTATAATCCCCACCTTGTATTCCAGTGCCTTCCCTATCCATCCCTGTAAACTCTGCCCCTGTTCTGGACCCTTCCCTGTCAGTCTCCTGTAAACCCCTCCCCTGCAGGTTCCGCCCCTCGGGAATTCCCCTCATGGATGATGCCCCATTGGCCCATGTGACCTGCCCTCTCCACCCCCTTATCCCATTGGTCCCTGAGATGTATTCCCCTCCTTTTGCTCCTCCCTCCCTGATTCCCTATTGGCTCAGCGATCATGCCCACCCACAGTTCTAGTGCTCTATAAAATCCTGAGCACACTGGTGCTTGAAGCTCTTTGGTGCCTGTTCCCCCTGATGAGTAAAGCTTCCTCAGAATCTCACACCAAAGGCCTCCCTCTCCTCTTTAGTCTGCTCCCTGACGCTGACACCATTCCAGCTGTGGAGCAGGTGGCTCCAAGGTTCAGCTCTCCCTGTTTCAGGGGAAGCTGTTCCCCACTCATGGCACACGGCACCCCTGAGCCAGCTGTGTAGTCCATCGCGGTGTCAGTCCGGGGCTCCTGCTGGGCTGAGTCTGCCCTCAGGCAGGGCTCAGCTCCCCCACAGCATCTCGGTGTCACCTGTGAGCCCCGAGGAGAAGACACCTCTGTGCCCTCTGCTCAGAATTTCACTGCCAGGACAGCAGGAATGCAACCCAAACCTGCCTTCAATCTGCTGGGGTGGGCAACTCCTGCACCAGCAGCTTTCTGGCCATTCTGCTGCTCATGGCCAAGACATTTTCCCTGCCCCTCTGCCAGGGGAATGCCCTGTGCCAGTTCTGCTGTGAGGCTTCCTTGGGGCGATGCTGGCACCAGTGGTTTCTTTCAGTATTGGAACTGGAGTCAGCGAACATGACTGGTGAGCTCTCAGGATGGCCGGGGACAACTGATCCACCTGGCCCACCCTAAAATTCACCCAAGTCCTGCTGGAGCCGATGGACCCAGCGGCCAAGAACGACCCAAGAGCCAGGTAGAACCACTCACCCTTTTCCAGGACACTGCGGTGGCTCTACCCCACCGTGGCCAGGCATTACAGGTGACCGTGTAGGGCCCCTCACCCAGGAAACCCCAGAGCCCCACAGTGCCCCGTAGACAGGTAGACCCAGCAGCCCCATCCCGCCAGGAAACCAAATTTCAAGACCAATAAATAATTTCAACATACTTTTGACATAGAAAGATTTTTTTTTGGCATTTAAATTCTTTTGAGTAAATCAAGAATTTTGGGGGTGTAATATTCTATTTGCAGGGTTGCCCAACAAAGGCAGGAATGATGCATTTAACTCCATGTTCTCAGAAGGCTAATTTATTACTTTATAATACTATCTTATAATAAAGTATACTATACTATACTATACTATACTATACTATACTGAAGAACAGAGAAAGGATTCTTAGTGAATGTTCAAAAGATAATGATGAAAACTCGTGACTCTTTCCAGAGTCTCGACACAGCTTGGCCATAATTGGCCAATGAGTCAAAATAACTCACACCAGAATCCAGTTAAACAATCACCTGTGGGTAAACAATCTCCAAACACATTCTGCACATGAGCACAACACAGGAAAAGCAAATGAGATAAGAATTGTTTTCCTTTTTCTCTGAGGCTTCTCAGCTTCCCAGGAGAAAAATCCTGGGCAAAGGGATTTTTTCAGAGAATGTGAATGCCACAATGTTTGAGATGAGTAATGAGATGGTTGGCTCTCCCAGTTAAAGGGTGAACATGATAAGTATGTTAAGAGAAGTTGTACAGATGTATAGTTATGTTACTGCAATGTGTCCTCCCCACCCAGCATTGTTATCCCGGGCTGATATTGGTAGTCCGGGCATTTGGGGAGGGGCAGATTGTTCCTAAGAGGCACGGCCTAGCAACACCTGCCCTCCAATGCAGTTCCACGAAAGCAGTCTACACCAATGGATAGTGACCAAGAGTCAACAGACAGCCTTTGGAAGGAGCTAGGGCTGCCTGTTGCAGCAGCAAGGATATAAAAGGGAGAGCAGCCATTGTGTGGATGAGCCAGCCACGTGGTTACCAGCCACCAAGTGGGGGAGGCTCCCAGCGCTGTAACTTTTTCCTTATTTAGTCCTTTTGTTGTAAGTTTTATTAAGTTTTTAATAGACCTTTCAAAATATTGAGAAGTAAATGGTGATTTCTCACGGGGAGAAAAAGTTGTGAAAGAAAGTTTCTTTGAAATTACTTCTTTTTCTTTTAAACCCAGGTCATTCCTACCATGCTGACAGTGAACCACTGCCTTTCTCACCACTTGGACATCCACCCCCCCCATCAACCCACTCCCCCTGGACTCTGCACAACTCCCAACACACCATTTGTCTGGGGGAAGGCACAGACTGTGTAAAGGCAGCAAAGCCCAGACCTGGCCTGACTTCCCTGGACCACTGGAAAGGAGGAAATCCAGATCCATGGACACACATGGACACAGAGCAAAGCTTTGCTCAAAGGATTTATTGATTCTTGATGATTGATTCTTCAGGGGAAATGGCCCAGGGCTCAAAGAGTTCAGGGGTTTCCTCCAGCGATGATCATTTCCTCATGCCACTGGAGGAAAAAGTACACTGGTCCTTCACACCCTAAAAGACAAACCCCAGAACGTGACCTCTGGAGCCCACTGGGACATGGATGGGCTTTGTCTCCAGCCCTGTCCCTGCAGGCACGGCTCACCTAGGCATCCAGAGAGGCAGCCAGGCGCTTCTGCCGCAGGAGAGCCCGCAGCTCTTCAGCCACAGGGGCTGGGGAAAAGGCAGCGTTAGAGACACAATGGGGGCAGCGGGCTGCACTGGGAGGCAGGGGAGAGCAGGGGGGCCTTGGGGAAGGGGCTGTGGCAGCAATGGGGTGCAGGAGCTGCTGTGCTGCTGCCCAGAAGCACTGGGCTCCTGGCCAAGAGCCACAGCTGGGGCAGGGGCTGCGTCCTGGCTCATCCAGGGGGTCCTGGGGTGACAGGGGTGGAATGCAGCAGGGCCCTGGGCAAAGGCTTCACTGGGGAGGAGCCCTGGGGCAGGGCATTGTCTGGGCTGTCAGGAGGGGTGCACTGGGCTGTGCTGGGACACACTGGGATGGCCTGGGCTGTGGTGGCCATGCAATGGGAGGGTCTGGCACCGGCAGAACTCGTGGTACCCACCAGAGGTGTCTCCAGGACTGCAACATTGTCTAAATCCAACTGCAGAGAGACCAGGTGACCTCGCTGGTCACTGGGATGTCCCCGGTGCCAGCAAGGGATGGGGGGACAGCACTGCCCCCCAATTCCCTGAGGGGATGTCCTCCAATGCCAGCAGCCCACTCACCTCCCGCAGATCATCTTGGGTTCCTTCCAGGAGTGCCTGGAAAGGAGAACAAAGGCTGGGTCCGGACTGGAGCTTGTGGGGCTGGGGTGACACACGGGTGCAGGGAGCAGGGTGCAGGCAGAGGGATGGGAATTCAGGGCCTCCAAAAAGATCTGTTTGAGGTGGGGGGAGACCCAAAAACATTGAGAGTCCAAGAGACAGGGCTGGGGGTGTGGAAGGAGCAGCGTGTGAGGTACAGGGGAGGAGAAAGGAATTGAGGTGTAGGGACATGGGAGTGCAAGGGAGGGGCTTGGTGGGGACAGGAGAATGAGGACAGGTGGGGACAAAACCAACAGGACTGGGAGATGGTGTGGGATTGGGGAGTGAGTCAGGGAATTGTACAAGGGGACCCCTCTGCAGTGGCCAGGAAGAAAGGCGAAGGATTGAGGGGGGACATGAAAAGAAAGGCCTCAGGAATGGTCAGTGGGAGGGCAGCTGGGGACCCTGAATGGGACACAGAGGAGGGACCAAAAGGGTGGGATGGGAGGCCAGAAAGGGCAGGATGTGGGGACAGCGTTTGGCTGGTGCCTTACCTTGGCCTGTGGATGGAGGAGGATGGAGAAGAGCAGGGCCAAGCTGAGTACAGCCACCTTCATCTTCCTCTCGCTCAGGGCAGCGCTGCCTGAGGCTGCAGCAGGTGAGGAGCACCTTTATCCCTGCCGGGACTCCTCCCCGCACCCTCCCTGCCAGCCCCCAGGCCAAAGCCCAGCTTGGCACAGCCCCCAGCCCTGGCCACAAGCCCAGCCCTGGCACAGAGTCCATCCCACCCCACCCGTGGCACGGATCCAGCCCCCTTGCTCGGCATCCCTCCAGCTTCCTGCACGGGGCAGCTGCCCCTGGAAGGGCCCAGGCACCTGGGGGGCCAAGGGGGGCAGGCAGGGAGCCAAAGGCACCTGGGGACCCTGTGGGGACAACCCCCAGTCCAACACAATCCATCCTCCAACAGCCCCCAGTGCCAGATCCCCCATCTCCTGCTGCCCCTCCCCTCCCAGAGCTTTCCCTGGGGGACACCCCAGAGCTGAGCCCGGCCGCAAACCCAACACGTGGGAGAACAAGGGGAACAAGGGACATGTGATCAGATGGCTGATTGGCATCTCAGGCACTGCAGACACTGGGGAGCACTGGGCAATGCTGATCACCTGCAGACAAGGCTGAGGGCTGGGGAATGCCTCAGCAGTGACAATGCCCACATCCACACAACCCGATACCCCTTTCCCCGCAGATGCCAAACCCGACCAAGCTCCATGCCCAGAGCACTGTCCAGAGGAGAATATGCCCTTCCCTGCCCCTCATCCTGTCACACCCGCAGCCACGGAGCCCTTCAGAGCACCTGGGTCATGGCCCTGGCTCTGGGCCCAGGCCAGCACTGGCCCCGAGCAGGATGTGCCCATCCCAGGCACATGGGGAAGTGGGCGCCTGTCCCCAGGCAGCCACTCGGAGCTAATTGGGGTAACAGAGGTGCCCTGTGAGGAGGAGCCCTGTTGAGCCTGGTGCACACTGGGCAGTGTGGGGTGATCCCCTGCTGGTGTCCCAGCTCTCAGTGCAATACCACCGCTCTGATGGACTGGATCCTTAAGAAACAAAAGACGTGATCAAGCTCAGGGGAGGAGGGGATCTGGTCGCACTTCTCTTGTCTGGGAGTTTCTCTGCGAGGGGGGACATTCCATGAGAATTGGGATGCGGTAAAGGACAGGGCTGAGGGCAGCTGCTCCCTCTCTCTCTGGGCTTCGGAGGAGGACGCTGGGAGCTGCTGCTTGGAAAAAGGAATTGGTTGCTGCGGGTGGCCAGAGCAGCTTCCCCAGGCAGGTGCTGTCAGGTGCCTGCAGCACCGAAAGCGTCTCCACTTGGGGCTGCCTTGACAACTCCCCCAGCCCAGCAGACCCTGAGCCCGGATGGTGCAATCAAAGCCTCAGCAGAGGGACGAGAGGACTCCTCGCAGAGCAGATCCAGCTGGGTTTATTAAGGGAAAATCCAAGGGTCCAGGGGAAGTGAGGGTGCAGAGGGAAACAGGAGCAAGCAGGAGCACAACATCTGCTGAAGGGAACCAGAGGCGAAGAGCCAGGAGCAGGACTGGGACCAGGGTATATAACTGGAGGAAGGCAGGAGGGGTCAGGGTACAAATGATCCAATGGAGAAGGGAGCCAGAGCTGGAGATAAGGTGGGGTGCCACAGGATGCACCAATAGGGGAGCAGCAATTTTTTGGAAAAAGAAGACAAAACACAGCAATTTCCAAGTCTGTCACCACCCAGACCTTGTATTTGATGGCACCGCCCATGCCCAGATCTGGACATTTCCCTGTGCCACCACAGCCCAAGTGCAGCAATTTGCTGGCAATGAAAGCCAAACCAGGCAAATACCTGGTGCCTACACCAGCCCAATCTTGTGTTTGCTGACACCACCAGTGCCCAGATCTGGATTTTTTCAGATGCCTGCACAGCATAATTCCAGCAGTTTGCTGGCACAGAAACATTTGACAATTTCTCAGTGTCAGCACATTCCCTTCCAAGATCTGGTGTGCACTGGTGTTGAAGATTGCAATGCAAGATGTTTTCCATTACCATCTGTATGGCAGATTACCTTTGTCAAGTAGGCAGTTTGCTTTATCTCTCTCTTTGAGTGACCACATTCACACCTCCCTCGAGAGGGGACATCTGCTGATAACAGACTATTGAATGTCACTGCATGACTGATAAGAACTATAACATCCCATTGTGAGATGTTCCGCCCAGAGGGAGGAGCCAAGCATTGCTACCCAGATATAATCCAGAGGTTTTTGAGACACCGGCACGGCTTTCTCCACGGGATTCCCCAGAGGAACAGCAGTTGTCTCTTCTCCCACTGGGTTTTCAGAGGAAGAACACATCCTTCTCTACAGATCCCCCCCCCGCTCCAGCAGAAGCACATCTGACGCTTCAGGAGGGCGTCAGCCACATTTCCAATTGGACTGCCACCAACACCCTGACCCACAGGGTGTCAGGTTGGGTTCTGACTCTGTCAGTGTTGTTCTAGTGTACTGCATTGTTAATTTTATATTTTTTTTTTCCTATTAAAGAACTGTTATTTCCTGCTCCCATATTTTTGCCTGAGAGCCCCTTAATTTAAAATTGATAGCAATTCGGAGTAGTGGGGAGGGTTTACATTCTCCATTTCAGGGGAAGCTCTTGCCTTCCTTAGCAGGCTCCTGTCTTTCCAAACCAAGACAGATTTTGGCGCCTAACGTGCGGCTGGAGGGCACAGAAACAAAAAAGGAATAACAGTTCTTGAGTAATCTAATTTTTGTGTGTAGCTATAGAAACCTCATTATGCGACGCCATGTGGTCCAGCTGGCCCTGGTTTGGGTGGCACGTGATCATGGCTGTATTTCTCCCATTTATAGGCCCTTATCTAAACATTGGTCCTATAACCAAGGCTGCTGTGTCTGTTATCCGGTTTGTTTTATGGGTGAAAAAGGTGAGGAATTAATGGATTTTTAACTTCCTCTGGAAAGCAGGCACACAGATTCACAGCTATCAAACACTAACAGTATGTTTTTGAGGTTACTTTAATAATGGCACCTGCTATAAGGAAATGACACCAGGTGAAATCTTCTCCAAACCCTTTAGCCATCTCTTTGGGTCCGCCCCACCAGTTTTTGAAGGGTTCAGATCCACTCTAAATATTAATGATATCATACAGTGGCTGGTGTTGCTGATAGGCCTGCTCTATTTAGCATTTAGAGAGAAGGGGTGACTAACCCGGATAAGCACCCTGACACCAACCCCAGAATCTAATACGCCACCAGAGTCTAGGGATGCTGCTGCCCCAGAGCCTGACCCTGCCCCACATCCCACCCCAGATGTGAACTACCCAGATTGGCGGGGGGTCTGGTGAAGGAGATACGTGAGATGGGCCGGATGCTGAAGGAATACACTTCCCCAGCTGGTGAGAAGCCCTTCCTCTGCCTTGAAGAGGGAAAGTCTAATAGTGCGGCAGCAGAACCCACAGATGTTACAACTGTCCAGGTTCCAGCTGAATTGCAAAGGCAGACACAGCCAGCAGCAGTTGCCCCTCTAGAAACAAAGAGATCTAAGACAAAATCAGAGCACCCAGATAAAAGAAGGCCCTCACAACCCACAGGGGAGCCAGAGGTTGCGATCATCACCGAGTCCCTGACGTACAAAAGTCTCTGTAATCTGCGCAAAGACATTGTATGACAGGGACGTGAGGCTTATACAACCTGGCTACTTCGCATCTGAGATCTTATGAGTACAAGCGTCCAGCTGGATGATGGTGAGGCAAGGAATTTGGGACCCTTGACCCACGACTCAGGTATCAATCAGATTGTTGTAAAGGAGCCAGGGTCTCTTTCCCTCTGGGAGTGGCTTTTAATGAGTGTCAGAGAGAGGTTTGTTCACAGGGAGAGAATGCAGGACCAGCACCATAGAATGTGCTGGAAGACCCTTGAGGAAGGGATTCAACAGCTGAGAGAAGTGGCAGTATTGGAGGGACTCTTTGGAAGGGATGGACAGCATGATAATGACCCCAACAAAGTCAGGTGCACAGGGCAAATGTTGTGGAGACTGGCAAACCTGGGACCATCCCAATACACCACCTTTATTGCAACAATTAATGCTGATAACAACCAAGAGACAGTGGGTTCTGTAGCTAACAAGCTTAAGAATTATGAAAGTATGATCAATGGACTGATGCAGGCTCATATCTCTGCTGTGATTAAGGATATCAAAGAGGAGATGAGGGAGGTGGTGAGGGAAGAGGTGAGGAGGAGCAATTCCCACATTGCACCGCTGTGAGTCACAGGCCCCAGAGTCAGAGCCCAACGTTCCCCAGCTAGAGAGACGGGGGGTACACCCCACGGGCTGACCTGTGGTTTTTTCTGTGTGACCATGGGGAAGACATGGGAAGGTGGGATGGAAAACGCACTTCTGTCCTGGCAGCACGGGTGCGTCAGCTCAAGGAGGGGAACACAAATCAAGGGAACTCCAGTAAAGCGAAGGTAGCCTCAACCTCCCATGACCGAGCTGCTGAGTATGATCTGTCAGATCCCCTGGAAGGTACCTCTACCATGAATACCCAGGGTTAGAGGGATCCTGCCTCCAGCCAGTGAGAGGCACGGGAAAACTGGATTTTCTGGATGGTGTGGATCCGATGGCCGGGCACATCAGAACCACAAAAGTACAATGCTTTAGTTGATACTGGTGCACAGTGTACCCTAATACCATTGGGACATGTGGCGGCAGAACCTATTTCCATTGCCAGGGTGACGGGGGGATCACAGCAATTGACCCTGTTAGAAGCTGAGGTGAGCCTGACTGGGAAAGAGTGGATAAAACATCCTATTGTGACTGGCCCAGAGGCCCCGTGTATTCTGGGCATAGGTTTCCTCCTGAACGGCTATTACAAAGACCAAAGGGACTCAGATGGGCTTTTGGCATAGCTGCTGTGGAGGCAGAAAACACCAAGCAGTTGAACACTTTGCCTGGACTATCAGAAAACCCGTCTGCAGTAGGACTCCTGAAGGTGGAAGAGCAAAGACCACCAATTGCCACCTAGACAGTGCATCGCCGGCAGTATCAGATGAATCAAGATGCCATGATCCCCATCCACAAAATGATCCGTGAGCTGGAGAGCCAAGGGGTGGTCAGCAAGACCCACTCACCCTTCAACAGCGCCACTTGGCCTGTGCACAAGTCTGACAAAGAATGGAGATTGACAGTGGACTATCGTGGCTTGAATGAAGTGACTCCACCACTGAGCGCTGCTGTGCCGGACATGCTGGAACTCCAGTACGAGCTTGAGTCCAAGGCAGCAAAGTGCTTTGCCACCATTGACATTGCTAACACATTTTTCTCCATTCCTTTGGCAGCAGAATGCAGGCCTCAGTTTGCTTTCACCGTGAGGGGAGTGCAGTATACCTGGAACCGACTGCCCCAGGGGTGGAAGCACAGCCCCACCATCTGCCATGGACTGATCCAGGCTGCACTGGAAAAGGGTGAGGCTCCAGAGCACCTGCAGTACATCGATGACATCATTGTGTGGGGGAACACGGCAATGGAAGTATTTGAGAAAGGAGAGAGGATCATCAGGATTCTGCTAGAAGCCAGCTTTGCTATCAAGAAGAACAAAGTCAAGGGATGGGCCTGAGAGACCCAGTTCCTGGGAGTAAAGTGCCAAGACGGACTGCATCAGATTCCCACTGAGGTCATCAACAAAATCACCGCGATGTCTCCACCAACTAGCAAGATGGAAACACAAGCTTTCCTGGGTGCCATAGGTTTTGGAGAATGCACATTCCTGAATACAGTCAGATTGTGAGCCCTCTTTACCTGCAAGAGGAACGAGTTCCACTGGGGTCCTGAACAGCAACAAGCCTTTGCCCAGATCAAGCAGGAGATCGCTCATGTGATTGCCCTTGGCCCAGTCAGGACAGGAGCAGAGGTGAAGAACGTGCTCTACTCTGCAGCTGGGAACCATGGCTTGTCCTGGAGCCTTTGGCAGAAGGTGCCTGGGGAGACTCGAGGCCAACCACTGGGATTTTGGAGTCAAAGATACAGAGGGTCTGAAGCCAACTCCACTCCCACAGAGAAGGAAATCTTGGCTGCCTATGAAGGAGTCCAGGCTGCCTCAGAGGTGACTGGTACAGAAGCACAACTCCTCCTGGCACCCTGACTACTGGGGCTGGGGTGGATGTTCAAAGGCGAGGTTCCTTCCACCCACCACGCCACTGACACGACATGGAGTAAATGAATTGCTGTTATCACACAGTGCTCCTGTGTTGGAAACCTGAATCGCCCTGGGATTCTGGAAATAATTACAAACTAGCCCAAAGGTGAGAACTTTTGTCTGACTGATGAAGAGGAACAAGGACCAGTGACACGTGCTGAAGAAGCTCCTCCCTAAAACCAACTGCCACAAGAGGAAACACGCTACGCTCTTTTCACTGATGGTTCCTGTCTCATCACAGGCATGAACCAGAAGTGGAAAGCAGCCGTATGGAGCCCCACCCGACAGGTTGCACAAGCTACCAAAGGAGAGGGTGGATCAAGTCAACTTGCAGAACTCAAAGCTCTTCAGCTGGCCCTGGACATTGCTGAGAGAGAGAAATGGCCAAAGCTCTACCTTTATACTGATCCATGGATGGTAGCCAATGCTCTTTGGGGCTGGTTGGAAAGGTGAAAAAAAGCCAACTGGCAGCCTAGGGGAAAACCCATCTGAGCTGCTGATGAGTGGAGAGACGTTGCCGCTCGGTTAGAGAAGCTACCTGTGAAAGTCCACCATGTGGATGCTCATGTTCCCAAGAGTCGGGCTAATGAGGAACACCGAAACAACGAGCAGGTAAATCAGGCAGCAAAGATAGAGGTGTCAAAGATAGACTTAGATTGGCAACATAAGGGGGAGTTGTTCTTAGCTCAATGGGCCCATGATGCCTCAGGTCATCAGGGTAGAGATGCCACCTATATGTGGGCACGAGACCAAGGGGTGGATCTAACCGTGGACAGTATTTCTCAGGTTATCCATGACTGAGACGTGTGCTGCCATCAAGCAGGCCAAGCGAGTGAAGCTGCTCTGGTAAGGTGGGCGGTGGTCCAAGTACAAGTATGGGGAGGCCTGGCAGATTGACTCCATCACACTGCCCCAGACACGCTAGGGCAAGCGCTACGTGCTGACCATGGTGCAAGCCACCACTGGATGGTTGGAAACCTACCCTGTGCTTCACGCCACTGCATGGAACACCATCCTGGGCCTGGAAAAGCAAATCCTGTTGAGACATGTCACCCCTGAGTGAATTGAGTCAGAAAATGAGACCCATTTCAAGAATGGCCTTATCAATGCTTGGGCCAGGGTACATGGTATTGAATATATCATATTCCTTATCATGCACCAGCTGCCAGGAAAGTTGAACAGTGTAACAGACTACTTCAAACAACCCTGAAGGCACTCGGGGGGGGACTTTTAGAAATTGGGAAATGAACTCAGCAAAAGCCAGCTGGACGGTCAACACCAGAAGCTCCAGAAATCAAGCTGGTCCTGCCCAGTCTGAACCCCTGCACACAGTGGATGGAAATAAAGTCCCTGTTGTACACATGAAAGGTATTTTAGGAAGGACTGTTTGGATTGATCCCATCTCAGGCAAAGACAAAACCATCCATGGAATTGTTTTTGCTCAATGACCTGTTTACACATGGTGGGTAATGCAGAAAGATGGAGAAAGCCATTGTGTACAACAGGGAGACCTAGTCTTAAGTGAGAACTGTGTGAAATTTTTTTGTTGTTGTTGTTTTTGTTTTTGTTTTTGTGGTGCAGATGGAAATAGAAAAAGGGGTGGATAATGTTGAAGATTGCATGCAAGATGTTTTCCATTACCATCTGTATGGCAGATTACCTTTGTCAAGTAGGCAGTTTGCTTTATCTTTCTCTTTGAGTGACCACATTCACACCTCCCTCGGGAGGGGACATCTGCTGATAACAGACTATTGAATGTCACTGCAGGACTAATAAGAACTATAACATCCCATTGTGAGATGTTGCGCCCAGAGCGAGGAGCCAAGCATTGCTACCCAGATATAATCCAGAGGTTTTTGAGACACCGGCATGGCTTTCTCCATGGGATTCCCCAGAGGAACAGCAGTTGTCTCTTCTCCCACTGGGTCTTCAGAGGAAGAACACATCCTTCTCTACAGATCCCCCCTGCTCCAGCAGAACCACAAATGATACTTCAGGAAGTCTGCGGTCACATTTTCAATTGGACTGTCACCAACACTGTGACCCACAGGGCGTCAGGTTGGGTTCTGACTCTGTCAGTGTTGTTCTGGTGTACTGCATTGTTTTATTTCATCCTTTAATTTTTTTCTTTTCCCCCTTAAAGAACTGTTATTTCCTGCTCCCATATTTTTGCCTGAGAGCCCCTTAATTTAAAATTGATAGCAATTCGGAGGGGTGGGTAGGATTTACATTCTCCATTTCAGGGGAGGCTCCTGCCTTCCTTAGCAGACTCCTGTCTTTCCAAACCAAGTCACCAATGAACTCCTACCAAATTCGGTGAAACAAATTCCTTGGTAAAGGCCGCCTGGCTTATTGCTTGAAACCTGGCTCCCCGGTTGCAGACGGGGCAAAGAGCTCCGGAGTGGAGTGACCACCCACTCCGTTCTCGCCGTAAATGTGGCCCCAATTCAATGGCTCAAAATCCGGATTTTGTCCTTAGGGGGGCAGGGGTGGGTGGTCTGGGGGCTGCCAGTACGCCTGTCCAGGGTATCGGTGGGCACTCAGACTTAGATCCTAGCCTCCCACGAGACACTGAACCGTTTGTGCTTGGTGAGGGAAGCAGCAAAAAGGTGAGTGAAGGCACACCAGAGGCATTGCCTCCAGTGCCTGGGGAACACGGAGGGCAATCACCGGATAACATGGTGAAGGTGACTGTTCCTGACAAAAATCCACCTTGTCCCTGTTGTGTGGTACCCGGGTAAACTCTGTGTTAAGCCTGATTGAACATCTAAAGGAGTCGCACTGGAAAAGGAGGGTTTGCTTTCGGTGTGCCAAGTGTGTAAAGGAAAATATTAACTATCATAGTGTTATTTGTCATTTTGCAAAATGCAGAGGTCCAGAAACTGAAAGGGTTCCAGCTGCAGAGTGGATCTGTGAAGTATGCGTCAGAGACTTCAGAACCAAAATTGGCCTGGGACAACACAAAAGATTGGCACATCCATTGATAAGAAACCAAGAAAGGATCATTACTTCCCAACTGAAAGAAACATCAAATCCAGGAGCCCACAAAAGATGCTGGACAAAAGAGGAGGAAGAACTGCTGATAAGACTGGAGGCACAGTTCGAGGGAAACAAAAACATTAATAAACCTATCGCCGAACACGTAACAACAGAAACAGCTAAGCAAATTAGTTACAAAAGAAGATTGCTGCCTAGGAAACCAACAGATGGAGCTGACAGAGGAACTGAGGTGAGTCATCACACCAGGAGAGCAGCTGAGGGCATGGGAATGGAACCTGGGTTGAGTCAGCAATCCCAGGCAAGAACCGTGGACAATGGACCTGGGGAGAACCATCCGCCAGGGAGGCCAGCTGCCAGAGAGAAAACAATGGATAAATTAAGACGACGCCCTGATAAGGACAACCACCGCCAGAAACCAGCAGAGGGACGGGCAGCTGCAGGCTCATTACCAAAAGACAGTCAAGGAACGCTTATCAGCTGGAGCAATTAACCACTTCCCCAGAGCATTCAAGCAATTGATGGACGGCCAGGAGATGCTGACAATGATTAATCAGGCAGTGCAGGACTGCTTTGGATGCCTAGAATCAATAAGCCAGATAAGAACTGCTACACGTGGTAAAATGGGAAGGAGACCCAGGAGAAGCAACCAAGAAAGCCATTTCAGAAGTGGATGAAGGACAGAGCGATCAAAAAAGGTAATTACCTTTGCTTTCAGCATTTATTCCATCTTGACAGGGGGAAACTAGCAAAAATTATTTTGGATGAGGTAGAGTGTTTGTCCTGGGATATATCATCCAGTGAAATTTACTCGGTATTTAAAGCCAGATGGGAAACACCTGGTACTTTTGCTGGCATCAGGGACTTTGAAATTAATGGGAAGGCAGACAACGGCACCTTCAGAGGCTTAATCACGGCCAAAGAAATTGAAAGATATGTGCAGGAAATGAGCAAGGGCTCAGCTCCAGGTCCAGATAGGGTTACTCTTGGGGACATCAAAAGATGGATCCCAGGTATTCCTGGACGGCTGAGCTCTTCAACTTATGGTTAACATCTGGGGAGATCCCAGACATGGTGAGGGGGTGCAGAACTGTTTTGATTCCCAAATCTACAAAACCGGAACATTTAAAGGACATTAATAACTGGAGGCCTATCACAATCAATTCCATCTTGTTGAGACTGTTCTCCAGGATTGTAAAAGCAAGGCTGAGCAAAGCGTGCCCCCTCAACCCAAGGCAAAGAGGCTTTATTAGAGCAGCAGGATGCTCTGAAAACCTGAAACTCCTGCAAACTATACTTCAGACTGCCTAAAGTGAACACAGACCACTGGGTGTTGTATTTGTGGATATCGCCAAGGCTTTTGACACCATAAGCCATCATCACATCATACATGCTTTGCAGCTGAGGGGAGTGGATCCCCACATCATTGGCCTGATGAACAATATGTACAAAGACGTCAATATGTATGTCACCACAAAAATGAACACACACACAGACAAAATCCAGATCCGGGTTGGAGTAAAGCAGGGTGACCCGCTGTCACCCCTTTTATTTAACCTGGCAATAGACCCCCTGTTGTGCAAGCTGGAAGAGAGTGGTAAAGGATTCCACCGAGGACAGAGTAGTATAACAGCAGTGGCATTCGCTGACGATCTGGTCTTGTTGAGCGACTCCTGGGAAAACATGAAAACAAATATCAAGATATTAGAGACCTTCTGCGATTTCACCGGTCTCAAAACACAAGGGGAAAAGTGCCACGGCTTCTACATCAAGCCCACAAAAGACTCTTACACCTTCAATAACTGCGCTGCATGGACCATCAACAGCGCACCCCTGAACATGATCAACCCCAGGGAATATGAGAAATACCTTGGCCTACACTTTGACCCCTGGACTGGGATAGCAAAAGCCAACCTCCCCACAAAACTAGAATTCTGGCTTGAATGAATTGATCAAGCTCCACTTAAACCTCTGCAAATACTTGATATCCTCAAAACATACACCATCCCTCGACTGACCTACCTGGCTGACCATTCACAAATGAAACAGGGGCCCTTGAAGCCCTTGACCAGAAGATCTGAACAGCGGTCAAGGACTGACTGCAACTACCTCCGTGCACCTGCAGTGCCATCTTGTACTAGAGCACGAAGGACGGCGGTTTGGGCGTCACCAAGTTGGCGGGATTGATCCCCAGTGTACAGGCCCGGAGACTGCACTGGATTGCACAGTCCTCGGATGAAACAATGAAGGAGTTCCTAGAGAAAGATCAAATGGAACAACTGTATAAGAAATTGTGGATTCAAGCTGGAGGGGAAAGCGAGAAGATACCCTCAATTTGGGAAGCACTACTGGCGAATGAACCATCCAACAGTGCAGACACAACCTCGGAGTGGGAAGCACCGACCCTTAAAACTAAATTTCCTAAACCTTGTGATTGACGGAGAAAAGAATTCAAGAAATGGACCAAATTAGTATCCCAAGGCCGTGGAATTAAAAGCTTTGAAGGTGATAAAATTAGTAGTGATTGGCTCCAATACTATAGATGCATTCCTCACAGGAAACTCCTCACTACACTACAACTTAGGGCCAACTTCTACCCCACAAGAGAATTTCTCTCCTGGGGTAGAGAGGAAAATTACATCAAGGCCTGTAGGCACTGTGATGCGGACAACGAAACCTGCGCCCTAATCCTCGGCTACTGCCCAGTGATTCAGGACGCTCGAATCAAGAGGCACAATCATATCTGTGAAAGGCTTATTGAGGAGGCGACGAAGAGGGACTGGGTAATGTTCAAAGAACCACCCATAAGGGAAACCATCAAGAAGCTGTACAAACCAGATCTGATATCTGTTAAGGACGGACGTGCATTCATCGTGAAAGTGACAGTACGATACGAAGCCTCCAGAACATCTCTGGAAGAAGTGGCTGCAGAGAAAGTTAACAAGTGCAAACATTTGGAAACCAAGGTGCAAAGCCTCACCAACGCAAAGGACGTTGTTTCTATGGGCTTTCCCCTTGGAGCGCGGGGGAAATGGTACAAGGGGAACTTTGAACTTTTAGGTACACTTGGCCTCTCCAAATCGAGGCAAGCGATGGTTGCAAAGACTTTATCCACAGAAGCACTCCTATCGTCTGTGGAGATTGTACATATGTTCACCAGTAGGGCCAGAAGATTACACGATTCAGGGTAGTGAATTTTTGCATTTTTTGTACTTTGTAATGTTTTGTAGATTTTTATTGCTGTTTTAATATGTTGATTTTTGTATGCAATTTTTTTTTTGTATCACTTTTACATTTTAATAAACTAGAGAGTAGCTAGGTTCGTAAGGAAGCCACAAGCCAGTTAGGTAGCTCATAGTGAGTAGGGACAAAGACTTTAATTCATAACGCATCAATTACCACCCGATTCAGACCAATTTACTGTATTTGAAACAATTTACCGGATTTGTTCAAGGTGGACGGGCCACCTTTATTTAACCCGGAAAAGGAACATATATTATTTATATGTGTTTGAAAAATAGCCAAATGCCTCGTCATCTAATTAGTGACGTGCATGAATGGATGAATGGATTCCCACTGTCCCTACCTACTATCCAGCGAAACCAGAGCAAAGGGAACGGGCTTGGCAGGATCAGCGGGGAAAGAAGACCCTGTTGAGCTTGACTCTAGTCTGGCACTGTGAAGAGACATGAGAGGTGTAGAATAAGTGGGAGGCCGGGCATGCGCACGGCAGTGCGGGGTGACCTGCCCGCTGGCGTCCCAGCCGTTGGTGAAATACCACTACTCTGATTGTTTTTTCACTTACCCGGTGAGGCGGGGGGGCAAACCCTGAGGGGGGCTCTCGCTTCTGGCGCCCACCCCCAGGGTGGCTAACGGCCACTCTATTGGATAGTGAACCCCCATCTCCCAGTCGCTCTATCGACTGATCTGCCTGCAGGCACAGGAATGAGGCTGAGCACTCAGACATCTCTTAGTGGGCAGCAGAGGGCACAGCCGCACAGCAGCCAGTCCTTTCAGGAGTCTTGGCAGCCACGGCAGGGCACGGAGGGGCTGCAGGGTGCTCATTTAACACAGCCAGGCTGCTCCGGGCACCTCCACCACCGACTCCAGGGACGGCACACTCAGCTGACGGCGCCCTCCCGCCGGGGGCAGCGGCACGGCCCCAGGTGACCAGGGGACATCCTGCTGGGAAAACACCTCTGCCAAGGGTGGCAGCACAGTCCTGAGGGCAGCAGGGCACTCCCTGGGCAGGTCACTCTCACCTGGGGAGGCTCCACGGCTCTGCCTGGTGGCCTCCTGGTGGGCTGTGCCTTCTGCACTCATCCTCTTCCCTCGCTCATCCAGCACAGCGTCTGCTCTCCCTGCTGCCTCCCCCAGTGCCCTGCTTTCTCCGTTAGCCTTGGTGGAGAGCCAGTGAATGCCCCGTCCTTGGAAATATTCCAGCTTGGATGGGCTCTGAGCAACATAATGGAGTGAAAGATGCCTCTGCCCCCACCCCACAGGAGGCCCTGTGGTGTCAGCTACTGGAGTGGTCAGTGTCTCTTGCAGGATGCAATTCCCCCAGAGAGCAGAGAGAACACAAACACCACAGCTGGCAGGAACACCCTCCATGGAGATAGGAATATTCTGGATCAACAGGCTCAGGCTGCTGAGTTTTGCCCCCTTGTAGATGGACACAAGTGTCTGAAGTTACTGAGAGCCAGGAGGCCCCACAGTGTCTCTGAGTCCCCTTGGTTCCCTGCGATCACACAGTGTCCCAGTGTCCCTTTGGTTCCATGAGGCCCCACAATGTCACAAGAATCCAGGGACACAACAAGGTTCTGGGGGATCCCAATGGATTGTTGGTTCCAACTGGCCTCACTGAGTCACAAGGGCCTCTGGACTCCTTGAGACTCCACAGTGCTACAGTGTCCCTTTGGTTCCACAAGCGACAGCTTCACAATGGTTCCTGAGCATCTTTAGGCACCAGTGTCTCAGAGCATCCCCTCAGTTCCATGAACTCCACAGTGTCACAATGTCCCCTTTGTTCCATTTAGTTCTGCAGTGTCACAAGGATTCCTGGAAAGAATGAGGCCCTGAGGTATCACAATGGATGGTTCCATGAAGTCCCAGAGTTTCACAGTCTCCTCTTGCTTCCATGGATTCTACAAGACCCTGGAGTGTCACAGGGCCCCTACAGTCCTATGAGTCTTCACAGTGTGACAATGTCCCCAGGAGGCAGTGCAGTGTCACAGAGGAGCAGCACTGGAGTGGGCACAGCACCAGGGGAGGTTTGGCAGTGCTTCCATATCTGTGACACAACAGTGGTGGCAACACCAACGTTCCCATCTCTAAGATAACACAGATGTTCAAGACCGAGCATTCCCCTGTCAGTGACACCCCAGTGGTGGCAACCTCAAAGTTCCCCTGTCTGTGACATGACAGCAGTGGCAATACCAATGTGCCCCTGTATATGACACCAAAGCAATTGCAAGCCCAGTGTTCCCCTCTCTGTGACACCACAGAGGTGGCACCCGCAGCATTCTCCTCTTTATGACAGCACCACAGTGGCAAGCCCAACATTGCCCTCTCAGTGACACTGCAGGGGTGGCAGCCCCAAATGCTCCCCTGTGACACCACAGCAGTGACTCCCCCAACATTCCCCTCTCTGTGATACCACTGAGTTGGCAGTTCCAGCATTGACTTCTGCAGGACATCACAGGGGCAGCAGCCCCAAGATTACCCTGTCTTTGAGCCCACAAGGATGGCAGCCCCAACATTCCTCTCTCTATGATACCACAACAGTGGGAGCCCCAGAATTCCCCTGTCTGTGGAACCCTAGCAGTGTCAGCCCCAACATTTCCCTCTCTGTGACATCATAGTTGTGGCAGCCCCAAGTCCCCCTCTCTGTGACACCAGAGCAGTGGAAGGCCCAGAGTTCCCTGTCTGTGACGCCACAGCTTTGGCAGCCCCAACATTCTCCTCTCTATGACTCCACAGCAGAGGCAGCCCCAATGTTCTCCTCTCTATGACTCCACAGCAGAGGCAGCCCCCAGCCCCCAGCATTCTCATGTGTATGATACCATTGTGGGGGCAGCCACAACGTTCCTCTCTCTGTGACGCCTCAGTGGTGGCAGCCCCAGTTGTCCCTTCTATGACACTACAGCAGCAGCCACCCCAACATTCCCCTCTCCATGACACCTGAGCTGTGGCAGCCCCAGTGTTCCCCTCTCTGTGACACCACAGCTGTGGCAGTCCCGTTGTCCCGGTTTCTGCGACACCACAGCGGTTGCTGCCCGAACGTTCCCCTCTCTGTGACACTGCAGCTGTGGCAGCAGAACTAAAACAGAAGCAGCAGCCGTGGAAGAACAGGGGAGCAGGGGAGGAGCAGAGAAGGAGCAGTGGAACAGTGGTAAATGAGCAGTGTTGGAGCAGCAGTGGAGCAGTGGTGGAGGAACTGAGGAACCGTGCTGAAACTGCACCACACAGCTTTTGAACAGCAGTGGAGTGAGCATGGAAAAGGAGGAACAGTGGTGGCACAGGAACTACAGCCATGGAACAGTGGTTACACAGGAACTACAGCCATGGAACAGTGGTGGCACAGGAACTGCAGCCGTGGAAAAGTGGTGGCACAGCCCCACAGCTGTGGAGCGGTGCCTGAGATGCTGAAGCTGTGGGACACAGAGCGGCTCCCAGCGCTGTGTCCTGCAGGAGCCGGTCCCGCACACACCAGAGCGATGCCCCTCTGGCTGAGCCAGAGCTGGGGACACAGGTAGGAATTGCTGCTGGGCTGTGCAAGGCGTTGATCGAGTGCAATTAATGGTGACCTGGGCATTTGATCCTGCTCATTGTGGCTGCTTTTGTGCAGTCAGGACTATTCCAGTTCATCTGAAGTCATGAGTCATGAACTCAGGAGAAACTTGGGACATAAGGAATCAAAGTGCCTTCTGTCCTGCTGTCTTGGTTTGAAAGACAGGTGCCTGCTAAGGAAGGCAGGAGCCTCCCATGAAATGGAGAATGTGAACCCTCCCCCTCTGAATTGCTATAATTTTAAATTAAGGGGCTCTCAGGCAAAAAATAAAAAGTATAGGAGCCGGAAATAACAGTTATTAAATAGGGAAGAAAATAAAAGGATAAAATCAACAATGCAGTACAGTCAAACAACACTGACAGAGTCAGAACACAACCTGACACCCTGTTGGTCAGGCTGTTGGTAGCAATCCAATTGGAAATGTGGCTGCAGTCCTCCTGGAGTGGCAGGTGTGGTTCTGTTGGTGCAGGGGCTCCCGTAGAAAAGGGTGTAGTCTTTCTCTGAGGATCCAGTGGAGGAACAGGCAGCTGCTATTCCACTGGGAAATCCAGTGGAGAAGTTGTGCTGCTATTCCAGAATCTCCAGATTCTATCCAGTTAGGAATGCTTGGCTCTTCCCTCTGGGCGGAGAATCTCCCAATGGGATGCTGTAATTCTTATCAGCCATGCAGTGACATCCAATAGGCTGTTATCAGCAGATGCCTTCACCCCTGGAGGGAGGAGTGGTTGTGGAAGAGATAAGGAAAACTGCCATACAGATGGCAAATAAAATCCATTTTGCCTTGCAATCTGGGACACCTCCAGAGGAAGACATCTTGGTAGAAGTTGAATGATTTCTGATTTGGGAACCAAAGTGGGTCAATTATTGGCCTGTGGTTTGTTCTCATCCAGAAAGATAATCCAAAGTACTGCAATTTGGAAATAAAACCAGGAACGTGCTTCTTCATCTGGATATTGCATATGGACTATAGAGCTATTTGTGGTCAATATGATAAGAAAACAACTGGAAATCTTTTCTTGATTTCACTCTTTCTTCCAGTCTCTGGGATTAGGCCTCCAACACTCCCTGCAGGTCTTCTTTCCATAATCTGCTCCTCCGGAGTTGGGATGTGACAAATCAGCAGTGGGAAGAGGGAGGACAATGGACCATTACAACTGCAAACTCCGGTTTTTATAGTCTTTGGATTTCCAGTGCTTAGAAATTGTCATATTTTCAACTGTCTGAACAAATCCCACATTTCTCACTTTTTCCGTGGCAGAAAACCTTCCTTTGGCCTTATTTAGGAACCGACCCTGGGAAACACCTCAGTGCAGATGCTTTTTTGTTGGTTTTGCTAAGAGATGACAAGAAAATGAGCACACAGGGCACGGATGAAAGAAAGGGAAGAAACAGTTCCTTTCTTTTCTCTTCCTTGTGGAAACTCTCCTTAAGAGGTTGTGCTCCAGCCGGAGACTTCCTGGGCCAAGGGCTGAGGGAAGCAATTCAGCTGAGGCAGTTGAGGCATCTCCTCCCTAGTCTGTAGCCCTGGGGCTGTGAGGGGACATGGGTGCCCCCCTTGCAGCCCTTGCAGCCCCTGGAATGGGGGATTCCTCCTGCCTCTGCCAGGTGCTCCTGGTCCTGGCACTAGCCCTGGCCTGGGTGCTCCTGCTCTGAGCTCCCTGCCATGGTCATTGCTGGTGCTGGAGGGCAGGAGGGAGGGATTCAGTGCAAACCTTGGAGGCGCCAGTGGGCTCAGAGATGGCTGGAGGTGACAGTGACAGAGTGACGGGAGGTGCAGATGGACACAGGGGCAAGACAACACCCCAAAGAAAACCTCTTGGAAATTTGGGGGACTTTGAGTGTAAAATACACATGAACACAGACACACAGACAAAGAATACTGCAAAGCATTTCCCAGCTATCTTAAGTTGGACAGTGGGGGTGTATTCTATTCCTATCTGATGGGGCAGTTATCTTATGTTAATTGGGCAGTTTTCTTTATCTCTTTCACAACCCAACCTCCCTCCCAGGAGATATCTTTTGTTAATGGGCCATTGAGTGCCACTGCATGACTGATAAAATTCCATCATCCCATTGTGAGAAGCTCCCCCCAGAGGGAGGAGCCAAGCATTCCTACCTGGATATAATCAGAGGGCTGGAAGACCAGAGTCAGCCTTTTCCACTGGATTGCCAGAGGAAGACCAGGCCCAACACCACCACCACTGGATCTTCAGAGGAAAACCCCACTGTTCTGCAGGATCCCTGCCACTGCCACTGTGACCCACAGGGTGTCAGGTCGTATTCTGAATCTGTCAGTGTTTTTTCTTTGTACTATTGTGTTTATATTTTAATTTTCCTGCTAAATAGCTGTTATTCCTATTCCTATATCTGTTTCCTTAGAGCCCCATAATTTCAAAATTATAACTGTTCGGAAGGAGGTTGTTTACATTTTCCATTTCAAGGGAGGCTCTTGCCTTCCTTAGCAGACACCTGTCTATTCAAACCGAGACAATGCCCCAGGACACCCAGGCGGGTGAGGAGGAAGTCAGTGCCCCTTTCCCCCTTTCTCCTGCTCCATCTCCCAGCCCAGCACAGCCCCCAGCTGCAGGACAACCTCACTGCCAATGCCGTCCTGCCAGGGAAGCACTGGGGAGATCTCCTTCCCCTTCCTTTTGTCACAGAGGCACATCTCATCCTCTCTTTGTCCTTCCTGCCCCAGACAAGGAGCTGAGGATGGAAACCAGGGGGGACAAATCCCCACAGCAGAACCTCGTGGAGGAGGCTGTTTTGCGCAGCTCCATGGCACAAGAATCCAATGGAGAGGAAAAGCCCTGGAGATCCCACAGGAAGAGGGGCTGCAAACCCAGCCCGGTGTGCTCTGAGGAGGAAAGACCCACCCTGGGCCAGGAAGGTGGACGGAACTTCAGCCAGAGCTCGGAGCTGGTGGTGCATGAGCAGCTTCACAATGGGGAGAATCCCTACAAGTGCTTGGAGTGTGGGAAGAGCTTCAGGCAGAGCAGCACCCTGATCCGCCACCAGGTGATCCACACCGGGCAATGGCCCTACAAGTGTGAGGAATGTAAGAAGGGCTTCAGCTGCAGCTCAGAACTCATCAGGAACCAACGCATCCACACTGGGGAGAGGCCCTATGAGTGTTCCCATTGTGGGAAGAGGTTTCGGATCAGCTCCCATCTCCTCCTGCATGAGCGGATTCACACTGAGGAGAGGCCCTTCCACTGCCCTGAGTGCGGGGAGGGATTCCAACACAACTCCCACCTCAGCATCCACCAGCGCACCCACACCGGGGAGAGGCCCTACAAATGTCCCCAGCGTGGGAAGAGCTTCTCAAACAGCTCTACCTTGTCCCGACACCAACAGAGGCACCGGTAAGGGAAGCCCTGCGTCTGCTCCAACTACAGGAGGAGCTTTGTGCACTGGCGCAGCTTCATCCCCCATGGGAGGACCCACATTGGTCAGAACACTGGTGACCCACATTCCCAGTGATCCATGTTGGGAGGAGACCTGGCTGGTTATCCTTTTGGCCCTAATTTTCTTCTGATTTGTCTTTATCACTTAAAAACACCTGAAACAGGACTAAAATGAAAGTAATTGATCAAGGATGTCTGAAGTCCCACCATTTAACAGGTATTTGAGGTGGAATTTATGGTTTGTGAACATTTGTTCTGTAGGATTTGTGGGTTCTTGGGGGATTTCAGCAAGTGTTCTCCATATCTTTGCACTCCAGAATTCCAGATAGATTGGTCTGTCACCTCAAAATGATTCAATCCCATTGAAAACACCTCAATTTTACCCCAAAATTGACCAATCCATGTCAAAATGCCTTATTCCCACCTAGGAAAAATTCAGTCCCATGACAAATCTACTTGATTCCACAGTGTCCAGGGTGAGAGGGGGTTGGAAGGAGATTGGGAGAAGTGGCATCCAAATTTGAGGGTGTGGGATTGGAATTGTGTGGGGCTGGGTGTGTGACCTGTATTTTGATAGTAAATAAAACTTCCAGAATGACTGATTTCTGTCCCATTCATTTTTTGTCGGTTCCAGTTTGTTTTTCAGAGTGCCACCTTCGCAGCTGTTTGTGTTTGTGCCCTTCTTTCTCTCCTGCCTTTCTTTGCCTGCTCTGTTTCTCTCTCAGTGTCTCTCTTGACCCAGGGCAGCTCCCACCAAAGACCCTGCCCTGATTTTTTTCCCACTCCCGGAGCTACAACAACCACAGGTGAAGCTATGAAGGCTGGCAGTGAAATGTCACTGTAAGATCGTGCTCCACTTGGAGCATCTTTTCCTGCCTGGGAATGGGAATTCCAGCCCCTGGCAGTGTGTGCCATGGATCCCAGAGGGGCATTCCCGAGGCTTCCAGGGTGCTGCTCCTGCCGTGCCTCCCAAGGAGCTCTGCAGGGCCAGTGGACAAGGTCCAGCAGCTCTGTTGGTTCTGCAGTGCCACAAGGGCCCCTGGGTCCATGAGTGTCCTTACTGCCAACAGCGGTTCCTTGGTTCCCATGATGCCCTGCTGTGTCACCATGGATATTTGGTGCCATGAAGTTCTTCAGTGTCACAATGGCCTCCCTCACTCCATGAGCTTCCACAGTGTCACAATGGCCTCCTTGGATGGGCAGTGTTACCATGGGCCATTGGCTCCATGCAGCCCCGCTGGGTCACCATGGACTCCTTGGTTCCACGAGGTTCTGGGGGTGTCTCCATTGTCTCCTGGGATCCACAGTGTCACCATGGACCACTGGATCCACGTGGCCCTGCTGTGTCACCATGGCCCCTTGGTTCCATGGGACCCCAGGGTCATAATTGACTCCTTGCTTCCACGTCACCTCCTCAGTGCCAAAATGGTCCCTTCGCTCCATGAGGAACAAAAAAGTTTTGTAGAAACTTTGAAAAATCAATACACCTGGGAACATCTGTTTGCATTCAAGACAGAGGTAAAAGGTGAGGATGGCAGGAGCAGCTTCATCTGCAACAGAGATCCAGGGAAACGACAGGGACAGAGAATTCAGGTGCAAGACTCAGAGAATTCTGCTCCCAGAGATCATTTCTGCTCACACTGTCCCTCCTAGAAAGGTGACATCATTCCAGGCAGTCTGGACTGAGCAGGTTGTTTCTGAGGTGGGTTTGTTTTTCAGGAAACCCACTCAGGGTTTTCCATTTGTTCTGGTTTGAAAGCAAAACCAGAGAGAGACTCGATGTCAGAAATACAATTTATTAGGAAAAAAAAATCAAAAATCATGCAATAATACATAAGAAAAAACACTGATAAAGTCAGAATATAACCTGTCACTCTCTTGGTCAGGGTGCTGATAGCAGTCCAGTTGGAATGGTGGCTGCAGTCCTCCTGGAGTGGCAGATGTGGTTATGTTGGAGCAGTGATCCTGTAGCAGGGTGTAGCCTACCTCTGAAGTTCCAGTGGAAATGGCAGCTGTTACTCTGAGGAATCCAGTGGAAAGGCAGCTTGTTTTGTCCCAAAGCCCAGATAATATCCAGGGGGGCATGCTTAGCTCTTCCCCCCTGGGTGGAGCATCTCACAATGGGCTGATATCATTCTATGAGTCATGAGGTGGGTCCATTAAACAGAAATGGCTCCTGGAGGGCATTATCTCTGAGTCATGCAGAAAGGCATTGATAGGCCTATTAACAGGAGATAAGGAATAAAACAATACCCCTCCTGTTTCAACAGCTCTTGAGGATGGGAATAGAGTACAGCTTTATATTGTAACCTAGGTCATCTCTCACCAATGGAAGGGTGGGACCGAATAACTTCATATTTGGTGTCATTTTGTGCTCTGCTGGGAGTTTCCCGAGGGCTGGTAGTGCTGTTGGCTTCAGGAACAGTTTGGGTAATGGCTGTAGGACTGAGGGTTGGGTAAAAAACCAGAACAGTATTCTTGTATTTATAGTCTTTTGTTACATGTCCAGTTTTCCTGCAGTTATAACAGTTTCCACTGCCTTTATTACATTCTGTATTGTGGGGAAGCACATTTGCTGCAACCAGCATTTCAATTGCACCCTGGCTGGCGGCCTTGGCTAGGCTGGAGTCACGGTCTGAGACCGCTTGGAATATGCAAGCATCAACCATCTGAGCAATGGTAGGCTCAGGGTCAAGGGGGAGGCTGTGAAGAACCTTTCTGCAGTCAATACTGGCATTATAGAAAGCTAATTTGCTAATAAGATCATCCTGGACCTTTTGATCATCTACCTGTTTTTCCAGGGCTTTCATAAGGTGCTTTATGAACTTGATATAGTTCTCATCCGGGCCCTGGTGAATGTCAGTGAAGTCAGTGTGGGGTGTAGAATTATCAGGTGTTTGGAGGAGGGTGGACCATGCAGCGCCTTTGAGATCTTCCAGTATTGACTGGGGGAAGACTTCAGCCTGATACTGCAGTCTAGTATAGTCTCCTTCCCTGGTAATGCGGTCCATTGTGAGGTGTTGTCGCCCTTCTTCCTCAACATAACCTTTTGGTGACTCATGAACTTTTTTTATCCAAACTCCTTTCCAGAAAATAAATTCATCGGGTGACAATATAATTTTCATACACCATTTTAAATTTTGTGATACCATTGTGTGGGCAGTAAATGGCACGTCCAGCAAATTGTTAAAATAGGGAGAACCCCTCCCATAATCCTTGGCAGCCTTTACTAAGTCATTCATTTCCCTATGGAGGTAGGGAATCCACGATTCAGGTGGCACCTGTGCAGTATAAGCAGGGGCCAAAACCTAAATGGGAATCTATTCCCTATGGATTCCCAGGGGCCAAAGCCTAAATGGGAATCTATTCCCTATGGATTCCCATTTAGGTTTTGGCCCCTGCTTATACTGCACACCACCTGAATCTTGGATATCACCTCCCAGTCCCCCTCCTTTGCAGCTTTTCTCCGCATCCTCTGCCAAGAATCCTTGGGCTCATCCTCACTCTCAGATAAGCTATCACTCTTTTCCTCTGTAGAGGAGGCAGGTCTGCTGGCAGAGGCGCAGGCCTTTCTGCCAACCAGCAATGCCTGGCATTGAAGGCCTTTGGTAGCCCAAATGGCTTCCTTCCAGTTGGCCCCATGTCCGGTTCCAGTGATGTGGGAACTGGAAGAAGCTGGACTGGAGAAGGGGTCTGGAAGTGGAGAGGTGGAGCCTGCGCCGGGGAGGAGCTTTCTGATGACAGGGGAGGGACCCAATGCAGCGGTGGAATTCAACATTAAGGTGAGACCCGTCACAGAGGAGGCACCTGAAGCAAAGGTGGGAAATGGGGATGAAGGTGGGAGGGAATCTAAAATGGCGGTCGCTCTAACAGGAGTATTGCCGTCTTGTGATTTCTAGGAAGGAGGATTAGAACTAGGGAATGAAGGAATGTGGGTGAGGGAATATCTCAAGGCAGTATGGCCACTACCACCCTGAGGAGAGGACAGAAAAGGAGGGGAGATGGCAGACAGCAGATGGCTTGTCTGTGCCAAAGGGCGGGTGCCATCTCCCATCCTGTTCTCAGGGAACCTGGGTTCGGGAACGTGAAGGGCGGGTTGAATAAACCAGGGAAAAGGGTTGGAACCATGAACTCTTTAAATGATCCTATAAATTGAATGAAACAACAGATAAAATTTCCCAACTTTTAAAACCCCTTGTGTTTGTAAAATATAAAACTTTTCCCCAACAGCATCCCAAAACGATAAGTGATAGACAGAATCAACAGAGATATCAGGAAGCTCCTCAAATAACCATGAACAATCCCTTTTAAACTCCCTTCAGAAATATAACTCCCCTCTAAATTTAAAACTCTCCAAAACTTAACAAAAACATCCTTTTCAGCTTGGGAATGAGTATTTCCCGTAGCTGCCCCCAATGGAAGAGGGAATGCACACCCACAGGAACAGAAAATCAGACGCCCAAACCCCTGGGACCTCTCTGCCACTCAGTCACTCACTCTCAGTCTCACAGGCACAATCTCCAGCCAACGTGGGGCTTGTGGGGAGCACCAGAGACAGCGTTCCCTTGCTTGTCCCCACCTGGCATCACTGCCTGCAGGGTTCTGTTCTAGCTGGAACCTGGGGACACTTTCTCAGCTGTGTCCCTGACAGGGATCTCTTCAAAGTACAAGAAACTTCAGGGTTTCAACAGAACTGAGTTCTTGAGGGTTCTGTGACATCACTGAGGGGATGGTGACATCACAGAGCTGGCTGTAACATCCCAGAGCTGGCTGTGACATCCCAGAGTAGGATGTGAAGCCATAGAGCAGAGTCTGCCATGAGAGAGGGTGGCTCTGTGGCATCAGGGAGTGGGTTGTGACATCACCGGGTAGCTGTGTAACATCACAGAGAAGGCTGTGACATCACAGAACAGATTGTGACATCACAGGGTGACTTTGTGACATCAGACTTCTGTGGCATCACAGCACTGCTGTATGACATCACAAGGGGACATAGAGTTGGTTCTGTGACATCACAGGGTCAGTGTGACATCACAGGGTCAGTGTGACATCACAAGGGCTGTGTGACATCACAGGTGGCAGTGTGACATCACAGGGTCAGTGCGACATCACAGGGTCAGTGCGACATCACAGGGGCTGTGTGACATCACAGGGGCTGTGTGAGGTCACTGGGAAGGTCACTCTGCCCCGGCTCCCCTCACAGCTCCCCCCAGAGCAGTCCAACCCTGCTCGTGCACAGCGGGGTCCCCTGTCCTCCCGGGTCCCCCCACCCCTGGCCCTGCAGCCTCCCCCAGAGGATGTTCCACGAGATCGACCCCCGAGCCTGACACGGGGTCGGGGGGCCGGGGCCCTGGGGGTGGCACAGGGGGACAGGGACCCCCCGGCAGTGTCCCTGTGTCGTCCAGGGCCAGAGCCTGGGCCAGGGCTCCTTCACCCTGTTACGAATGAGGGCTTGAGAGCGCTAAAAAAATCCCCAGCAAGGGAGCAGCAAAAACCAGATTTAATATTAACCAACAGCAGCACAAAGTTCCTTGGCAAGAGTCGCTCTGCTCCTGACTGGACTCTTCAGGCACACCAGGGAAACAAAGCAACAACAAAACCAAACAGAATCCAGGCAATCAAACCAGAAATTAACCCAGAACTGTCCCTCTGTGTGTGTGTGACACAAGGACAGTGAGGGCAAGGATCAAAGGAATATGGCCTAAAAGCTTAACAGAGCTCAAACTTAACAGGACTTAACTTATATCTTAACCTTAACTGATACTTTCAACTTCACAATTTAGCAAAAGAGCAGAGCGTAACAGCATTCAACCTAAATAAAACCTTTTGACTTTGCAATTTTACAAAGGAATAAAACTTTACAATATTTTGCTTAGTTTATAACTTACACTAAAGGTAGCAACTTAGCAAAAGAACAACTCTTAGCAGCAATTAACTTCACTTAGGCCTTGTGATTTAACCTTCCCTACAGGCCTGACTGACTCAGCTATCCAAGGCGCTCAAACTCCTCAGAGAGCAGCATTTCTGCCACATTTCCCCAGCACAAGCACTCGTGTGTGCACACTGACACCAAGAGTCAGTGCAAGGCACCTGTGAGCAATTCCCCTGAGGGCACGGAATGCTCACGGAGGATGCTTTGGCATCTTCCCAGTGGGCAGAGTGCTGAGCCTGGAGGAGTGGGGGGATCGGCCCAGGCTCCGTCGTTGTTCAGGATCCCCGAGTGCAGCAAACAGGAGAGTTCCCAGCTGGGAGAGGCCCCACTCAGAGGGAGTCGCTGGCCCAGGAGAGCTCCAAGGGCTCCTTTTGGAGCGCTGTTTGCAGGGCCCCAAGAGAGGGGCTGCAGTCCCAGCAATGGTTCATCCTGGCCGCACTTGGCATCAACAGCTTTCTTTGGCAGTGTGAGAACAGGGATGTTTTGCCACTGAGGGAACAAAAACAGTTCCCAGGGCTGCTGCTAAAGGAACCAGGAGCTGGTTGGGCAGCAGCAGTGGCTGGAGCAGTGTTTGTGATGAGCTGCAGAGGAGCTGAGCCCAGGGGCTGTTGGCCAAGGCCGAGGCCCAAGTAGCATTTCTCAGCTGGCAGGGCGGCCTGAGAAGGGGAGGGGGGAATGCAGCAGCACAGGGCCATGGAACCAAGGGAGCATTGTGACCCTGTGGAGCCTTGTGACACCAAGGGACCATTGTGACACTGTGGGGCCCTGTGACACCAAGGGACCATTGTGACACTGTGGGGCCCTGTGAGACCAAGGGACCATTGTGACACTGTGGGGCCTCATGGAATCATGGAGAGCACTGTGACATTGCTGGGCCTCATGGATCCAAGGGGACTGTACTGACGCTGTGTGGCTCCATGGAATGTAGGGATCATTGTGACACTGAGAGGCCTCATCAAAACAAGGGGCCATTGTGACAGCGTGGGGCTGCATGGAACCATGGAGACCATTTGGACACTTTGGGGTGTTATGGAACCAAGGGGCCATGGTGACACTGAGGGGCACCATGGAAACACAGAGACCATTGTGACACTCAGGGGACTCATGGAAATATGGAGACCATTGTGACGCTGTGAGGCCTCATGGAATCAGTGAGACCATTGTGATCCTGGGAGGACCATTGTGATATTGTGGAGCCTCATGAAACCAAGAGGCCTTTGTGACACTGCAGGGCTGCATGGAACCAAAGGTCCATTGTGACACTGCAGGGCCTCCTGCCATCAGTGGTCCATTGTGACATTGGGCAACCAAAGGAGACCATTGTGACACTGCAGGGCTGCATGGAACCAAAGCTCCAGGGTGACACAGAGTAGCCTCCTGTCATCAGTGGTCCATAGTGACACTGTGGAGCCAAAGGAGACCATTGTGACACAGCAAAACCCCAGGGTCCAAAGGTCCATTGTGACATTCCAGACCTCATGGAACAGAGGAGTCCTGTGACATTGTGGGGCCTGGGGAGCCACAGAGACCATTGTGACACTGCAAGGGCTCATGGAATTCTTGGGACCATTGTGACACTGCAGGGCCTTATGACACCTGGGGGCCACTGTGACATTGTGGGACCCAATGGAACCTAGGGGCCAGTGTGACACTGCAAGTCTTCTTTTAATCAAGGAGACATTGTGACACTGCTGGAACCCATGGAATCAAGTCACCATTATGACACTGCGGGGCCCCATGGATCCAAGGAACCATTGTGACAATATGGAGCCCCATAAAACCAAGGGAAAACAGAACAGGTCTGGCTGCTTTGGCCTCCCATAGACTGCCTGACTGGTCCAACTGACCTTTGCATGTTGAGTGTCACTTCTCATCTGCTGCTGAAACACTGAGGCTCTGTGTTTTCCTTCCCAATGGAAAAGAACTGTCCTTCTGCTCCAGGCGCCCATGGCCAGAATTGGGATTTCACCTCCAAAGGTCCTTATATCCAGGGATTCTTCCAATAGGAATATTGCCAGGACAAGTCTGGCAGGCAGTGGTTTCACAAGGGTCACCTCTCATCCGTCCCCAAAACATTGGGAAAGGCTCCATGCTCTCCTTCCCATGGGAAAGAACTGTCCTGCTTCTCCAGGTGCCCATGGCTGAGATTGGGTTTCCACCTCCAAAATTCCCTAAATCCAAACCCTGCAATTACTGACAAGTCTAGCTGGCCTTGGCCTGCTGAGGCTCTCACTTGCCTTCCAAACCTTGAGGCTCTGTGCTTTCCTTCCCATGGAAAAGAACTGTCCTTCTCAGCCAGGTGCCCATGGCCACAATTGGGATTTCACCTCCAACACTGCCTGTTGTGACAGACTGGAGGAGATCGTCTCCTCTAAACATTTTGTGTGTGGGGGGGGGAGGAAGGGGCAGGTCCAGCCTTGCCCTGCCCTGTAAGCACAGCCCTTCCCTGCCCTGTGACCCCAAGGGGCCTCCAGTGGGTTTACGGTTTCTACCTGAACCGCGGCACACTGAACCCCCAGCACCGCCGTTCCACCCTGGGCACTGGGGCCCTCTTGGCTCTACTCAGTGCTGCTGCTGTACTCGGGGCACCCTAAACCCCGCTAGGGACCCGTGTCCCCGCACTCCAGGGATTGTGTGTGACTCACACTGCCCCGATCCTCCACGCACCCAGAGCTGCGTTTGGGGTTTGCGTGCCAACTCACCAATTCATCTGCCATCTTTACTCGAGTTTGGTGCACAGGAAAAACACCAAGCAGATATTCGTAAGAGGTCAAAATGACACAAAATTCTACTGGCAAAGTGCAAAAAATCAAGAACTTTGGAAGAGGATTTAACGCAACATCAAATCACACATAAAACACTTATCATAGCAGTAACTTCATTAACTTAGCCCATTTATCCTGGAAACATTAAAACACGCAAGCTGTTAGGGTATCCAAAAATGTTCCATATAAAGAGCATTAGAAGGAGAAGAAAGAGAGAGAGACAGAAAGACAGAAGCTCTATAGAAAGACACACATATGACTAACAGCTCCTAGGGTTCCAGTGTGGGTGAGACACAAACCCCAGGAGAAGGCAGAGTCCATACCAGGGGCTCACCTTGTGCTCTATGTTTTTAAGCCCCCGGGCCCTTGTGAGCCTCTCCCAGGTGGGATTTCTGATCACACAGGCAATCAGGGCTGGGTTAGCACTGTACCCACTGTGTGACTGATTGACAGCTCATCCCAGGGTGTCTCAGGACATTGATCTCATCCAGCCTCTGACAGTGACCATGGTGACACAGGGGAACCTCATGGAACCGTGGGTCAGTTGTGACAATGTGGGTCCAAGGACACCACGGGAGATGTCATAGACAGGTAGAATAATGATAAAAGAAAAGCCTTTTGAAATGCAGCCTTGTTCAGCCATATCAATAGCTGGCCTATCATCTCTTCTGTGTGCAACTAAGCAGTTACAAGTTCTCATGTGAAGCTATTTTGAGAATGAGACTTTGTGACCATTCTGTTCTGAGGGTGAAAAACAAATGCACCTGCAATAACAAGTAATTTGTCCCATGAGAATCAGTGAAGAGGTAAACAATACAATAGAGAGATTTGATGCACAAGTAAAATCTATTTTATTAACCAATAATCAACTAACTGATAAGAAATCTTTGAACGAACTAAAGGTGCACACAAGGTCAGTTAAACTTTGTAAAATGAGTTGTATGAATAAAGAATAAAGAGTTCTTCTCCATCTTAGCTTAGTCCTTTGGGATTTCAGTTCCCCCCTTCTTGACGGCTTTGGGTTCTCCCTTCTTTGGAGCTTTGGGCTCCACCTTCTTTGGGTCTTTGTCTTCCTTCTTCTCTGAGATTTTGGTTTCCTTCCTCTCTGATGCTTTGGTGTCCTTCTTCTCTGATGCTTTGATTTTCTTCCCTTCTGATGCTTTGCTTTCCTTCCTCTCTGGGATTTTGATTTCCTTCCTCTCTGGGATATTGGTTTCCTTTTTTGGGATTTTGGTTTCCTTATTCTCTCGGGTCTTGGTTTTCCCCTTTGCTGGTATTGGAGGTTGCTTGCCAACAGAGACACTCTTCTTTCCCTTCTTCTGCCTCTCTTCCTCCTTCCTCCTCTCTTCCTTCTCTAAGGCTTTTGCCTCCTCCTGCTCAAGCTTTTGAGCTGGCTGCTTCAGCTCCCTTCTGCAGACAAAACAGAAAACATGGCTGCGAGTCCCACCAGAACCTTGGGCTCCCTAGTCCTGACTGGCCCTGCACTTCATTCCTTGACCCTGAGGCCATTTCCGTGAATTCTCCTCAACCCACAGAGGTTGGGAACATCCCAAGTGAGGGCATGGGTGGAAGGGGACCTCCAGGACCAGCCAAACCTGAGCTTTGCCATCATAAGGTGTTGACTGTGCAAGCTCCCTCTGAAGGCACAGCCAGACCCCTCCAGCCCCTGCCAAAGGCTGATCCAACAGCTCTCTGCGCTGGTGCCTGGAAACGCCCTTTGTCTCTTGGCTTCCCAGTTTAAAGCAGAGCACAGATTGCTGACATCTGCTTAGCTCTCCTACAGTTCTTACTCAGCTCATTCAGCCCCCTTCTCCCTGGGCATAGCTGAAGCATGATTTTAAAGAGTTCAGATTTCAGCTGAGGGTTAGAAGCAATTCCCATTGATCAGGATGTAGGTTAGATAGGCAGACCATAGGTTAATGATTATGAGATGCTTAAGCTGGAGCTGATTGTTCTATTGTTTACCATTAGGAGCTTCTTTCTAGAGGGAAGTGGAGGAAGTGAACTGTTATAAGAACATCTTGAAACCAGTAGAACAATGGTTAGCACCTGGGCTTGATGTCAATCAATCACTAAGCAGGGGACCTTGGATGGTGCCAGAGGGTCACAGAGACCTGATGAAGACATTCCTGACTTCATCCCTTAAGACCACTGACCCAATTCGAGACCACCAACCCAATTCAAGGGAAGAATTGCACAGGAGTGAAGGACCAATGACCTCATTTGAATACAGAGCAGGGATGGGAGGTGCTGGGGTTGTGCAGATGTATTTTATGTAAGATCTTGGGAAATAAAGAGACGGCAAAGAACCTTGGACAACGCGGGCACGCCTTTTAGGGACGGCTCTGGTGCCGCCCGCCGGTGTTAATAAACATCCCACTGTCTAACTTTAATAAGTTAGAGAGTCTCTGTCCGTGATCTTTGGTTTTAACGACTCCTAGCCTGCTCCTTCATGAGAACAATCCTATCAGTCAGAAAGCAAAGGCTGCAGGAACTCCTCTCCTGCAAGACAGGCTCTTGTCAGGCAGATTTCCTGCTGGAACCCAGCTGGGACCAAGCAAACCAGTGCTGGCTGCCATGGAAACCATTGGAAGCAGCCTCGTCCGTCTCCTCCCCATGAAACCAACTTCAGCCTGGCCTGAAGAAGTCCTGCTGCACAGGCTTGCTTTAAGCAGCCTCCACTCCCAGCTCCACACTTGTGCCTGTGTGTCCTGAGCTGGGCTGCCTTGCTGGAGCTGAGCTTCTCCTGTGCTTGCCTACGGCTGCAGCTGCAGGGGAGCCTAAAGGACAGGAGCTTTTCTGGCTGCTCTGCCACCATAAGGAGAACCCTGGCAAATCAGCAGTGCAAGGACTTCATCTGTGGCAGGAGCAGGACCCAAAGCAAGGTTTGCTCTGTGCCCCACGCCTGCCCATACCACAATCCCACTGTTCTGGTGAAGAAGGCAGATGATGAAGAAGATGCCACTCAACACCATGGACTTCAAGACACCTCTAGATGCGGTGCCAAGGCAAGCCTAGAGCCCAGATCTCCACAGACAGCAGCTAAGCCAGGAGGGCTCGGCACTCAAATAGAGAAGAAGATGTTCTGTCTCAACAGAAGAAGGTCCTTCCTCTCTTGGCAGCCAGGGAGCTCAGAGTGGCCATCCCTGTGTTGCTGCTGGCCTTTGCTCTGCAGCTCCTCTGAGCTCAGAGGCCTTGGAGCAGGGAAGCCCTGCAGGGACAATAACCCATGGCAGAGCAGGAACCCACGGAAGGCTGACTCACCTGTCCCTGAGAGGGGCCTGTGAGCCACAGTTGATCTCCTGGGGGCTCAGGGAGGAGCTGACACGTGAGGCCGCCCTGGGCACCAGCACCTCGGAGGTGGAGCCTCCCTCCATGTGGCACAGCTCCGGGACATTGCAGGTGGTGTTGAGGTGGGCAGAGAAGGTGGAGGAGACCTGCTGACTCTCTCCTGGCTGCAGCACACCTGGCAGTGGCAGGATATTGAAAGCCTGGATGGAAGACAGGAGAGATTGAGGTGTTGAGCATGGAAATGGATCCAATGGAGCATCTTGGAGCAAAGTGCAGCTGTAGCCAGAGGGGCCTATTCCCCAAACACTGCCAGAATCACCCTCACCTCATCCTGCATCCATGCCACTGACCAGTGCAGGGACCATGGGGAAAATCTTCTCCCATACTCATGGGTCAATGCATTAATTAGTACATGACATGAAAGTGAACTGGGATGGCTCCTGGCAGTAGAAATTCTCTCTGATGCCCAACTTGCCTTTAAAAAGTTTCAAAACTTCCTGCTTTTAGAAAAGGAGGAGACTCAGAGTGAGAGCTCTTGGAGCTGAGGGAAGGAGTCCAGCCCAGCTCATCTGACTCCTGAGGCTCTTCCCCTCTCTCTCTGATTTAAATGCTTCTTTCTCAAGGTGCTACAGCAAAAGCTCCTGCAAAAATTTCCTATGGAGCACCTGAGGAGTTCCAGGGGGAGCAGTGCCCTCCACAGGTGCCGCACAGCGTCCTTGGGCAGCCCTGCAACGTGTCCTGCACGGCCTCTCCAACAAGCAGCTGCTCTGGCAGCACTTTGTGATGGGCCTGCAGGGATGGGAGGCCCCTCTGTGGCCAATGCTGAGGGCCCCCAGTGGCACTGGCAGCTCCAGCCCTGCTTGCCACACTGACAATGGGCAAGGGAGACAGATTCCCTCTTGCCTTCTCTGCTCCCAGGGCAGTGTGTGCCACGTCCAGGGAGCACCTGAATCCCTCCAAGCCTCGAGGCAGGTGAGGATGCTCAGCAGTTGGTGCTGGCACCCAAAAAACAAGCCACTTTCTATGCTGGGAGGAAGAGACAGCCCCTCTGCAAAGTCTCCCTTTGTCAGACAGCTCCAGGGCCAGCAGTGCAATAGCAGCTCTGGGTGAAAGCAGAGCCCTGCAAACAGGCAGTCTGGCTGCTTTGGGAAGAGGCTCCATGGAGATCAGGATCATCCCAGCTTCCTCTGGGAGGGAAGCTGGAGGTGTTACCATGATGATGCAGAGAAAAGCCTCATCTTACATTGGGAAGGAAACAAGGCAAAAAATCCCACACTCAGCACAGGCCTGTAGGATCTGAGTCAGCTTCTCCAAGGAAAACTCTCCTATTTCTCCCTCCCCCTCAGCCCATGTCCAGCCACTGGCCCTGCTGCCCAGCCCACTGTCAGGGCACAGCACAGCAGGGCAGCAAAAAGGGAGCTCAGCATGAGCAGGACTTGGTGCTGGCAGGCTGGGGAGGCAAAGCAAGCAGTAGGTGCACAAGAAAATCCACCTCTGCTCCTGAAGATTGGCTAAAATCCTGCACTTCTTTCAGGGCTCTGGCTGCCTCCTCCTGTCCAGCCCTGAAGTGCCTCCATCGAGTTGCTGCACAATCCAGACTGGTTCTTCTCTCCTTCGGTGGCTGGGGTTTGAATTTAGGTGGGTGGAGCTCATCTCTGGAAAATAAATAACTATGAACAGGGACCTGCAGTGGGAGGGAGGGAGGGACACCTGCACGAGCAGCTCCTGGCCAGGATGCAGCCCCTGGCTGAGTGCTCGCACGTTGAACTGAGAAATGGTTTGATCCAGCCCTTCCCAATCCAGGCTGGGGCAGGTCTGTTCTAAAGGCAGCCCAGGGATGACACTGAGGTGCTGCAGCAGCTGTACCTGCTTGCATTGAGCAACTACAGAGGACAGGCATTTACACCTGGTGGGGATGCAAAAAGCACAGTGGGAGAGGAAAAGACAGAGAAGGCAGCAAAAAGGTGAGATTTGAGACACCGAGGGGCAGACCCAGCCAGTGCCAAGCCAGCACAGCCCACCCAGTGCCCAAGGCCAGAAACTCGGCAGCTCCACCTGGGATTTATCAGGAATGCTCCCCTGACAGCGCTGGGGGGTTGGTTGACATTTTCCAACACTCCCAGGTGACTCAGGTCGCATTCCCCATCCATCCATCCATCCTTCCATCCATACATACACAGGCTGTGGTGCTGGGATCCTGCCAAGCTCTGCCAGCCTTGGGCTTGGGGAGATTTCTGCCAGCTGTCCTGAGCTCCATAATTGTGCCCTCTGTTCCAGGAAGCAAGCAAGAAAGATTTTAAAAAACCCAAAACAAACCACAACAGACAAACCTAAAAAGCCTTCAACAGCTCAACCCTGCTCAAGGTTTTTCTTTAGGGACAGCTACCACTCTCCAGCTGAAATGCTGGGCTTTTGGGGAAAAAGAAAATTACATGTTCACCTCCAAATTGAAAAGGATTAAGGTAAGAGAACCTTTCCAACTAAAAATTATTGGCCCAAAGCTTTTATTTTTGCAAGAAATCTCTAGGTAAGACCACCCTGACAGTTAAACAACTGGTTCTTCTGGTGGGGAGAAACCCTCCTCTTTAAGGAAAGCAGCCTGATAGTTGAAAGCAACTGTTTGGTCAAACTTCAGGCTCCCTGGCACAGCCTGCATTGCCTTTCCTTCCTGTTCACTGATTTACAGGCAGTGCCATGATGGCCCGGGTTCAGATGTTTGGTGCCATCCAGGGAATTTGGCATTGCCATTTCCATATGTTTTAATCGAAGTTTCAGTCCTTGCAAACACTCTTCAAATGCCAGCTTTCCTTTCTTTTACAGAAAGCTCAAGGCTCCCACAAGTCTTCTGACATCCTCTTTTGAGCTCAGAGAGATGACATTTTCAAACAGATGTTTCCAAAGTTAACAGCATTTGAAAGAATAATGAACTCAAATGCCCCTGGATTCCAGCTTAGCCCAACTCCATTCTGTGTCAGACACTGGGATTCCCACCTCTAAGGCAGGAGCTGTTTGTGCCCCCATCCCTCCTGTCCTTCTCCCCAGCAGCCTGTGCCTGTTTTCCCCGGCAGAATCCCTGTCCCTGTGCACCCTGCCAGGAGCAGCTGCACACAGGCTCACATCTCCCCTTGCCCTCACCAGGGGGTTTCTCTCATCCCCGAACACGCCGATGAGAACGTTGGTGCGATGAGTGCCCAGGGCCTGCACTTCCACCACAACTGGGATCTCTGCTGTGCTCTGGGGCTGCACAATCCCACAGGGCCTGGGGCTGGAGTAGAGCACAGCAGAGTCCTCCTTGCGTTTCTGGAAGGGACACAATGAAACGCAGATTCAGAGGGACCTCTCAAGAAACTTTAGGCTCCTTAACATCCACCACAACAGACACTTACACACACCTTTAAAACTCCCCAGGACAAAGGTCAAAGGCACAAACAAGATGCCAGAATTGTAGGGTTAGCACTCCCAGGGCATCCTGCAAGGAGGCTGCCAGCACAGGCACTGGTGTCTGTGGGTGCAGCAGCTTTTCACAACCCTCTAAGATCTCCCACAGGAAAACGCCCTGAGGACTGGAACATCAACTGTTTCCTCAGGAGCTTAAACTGCCTCCTAAAGTTTACAGTAGGGTAGGATCCTGTTCTCAGCAGATCTTTAGGACTGATTAGAAACCAGCAAGGTCTTATCCAAACCCTTTTTTCCCTTAACAATCTCCTCAGGATTATTTGACAGGAGGAGGTGGATGTGATGCCAAACCTGGGGAATAAGCCCGTAGCAGCCAGGAAGGTGGCTGGGATTCCTAATGAAGATCTTCCTCTCATAGGGCACCTTCAGGTGGCACTCATCACACAGCAGCACTTGGGGGGACACTTGGAGCTCAGGAACGAGACATCTGGGCAAAGAGATGACCCCAGGACAATCAGAGATACTGAGAGAATGGAGAATGCCTACCCCCAAAGATTGTGAAATGGAGCAGAACACATTGGTCACTGTCAAATGCACATTGAAGAGCCCTACAGGGATAAATTGCCTTCTACCTCTTCCCACTCCAACATGTCTTGTCAAGGAGGGGCAAACCCTGAGAGGCAGCACCCAGAGGCTGCCAAGTGCCCCAGGCAGAGCACTTTGCCCCACAGCTGCCTCAGCCCCTCCTTTACACAAGAAGGCTTGCAAGGACTCCTGGAAGAGTCCCAGTGACCCACGAGCTCTGGGGGAGCCTTCCCAACAAGGATCAGTGCTCCCTAAGGCTCAAGGAACACACAGCTCCAGGGTCTCAGTAAAAATGACTCCCTTCTCTGCCATGGTGCTGTTGCCCTGCCTGAGAACTCAGCTCTTTGCCCCAGCCCTGGAGGGTACGAGACAGCAGCTGCCCCACAGAGGGGCTGATCAGCCCCTGCCAGGCCCTGCAGCTCCCTGGCTCCTTCACTGCACAGCTCCAGGCACTGCCTGGCCCCAGCTCCACCTGCTGTACACAATGGCAGCCCAGGCACTGCCTGGATGGCTCTGCCTGGCACAGGGAACAGCACCAGGGAGCTGCATCCCTCTGGGCATCACACTGACACCCACAGCAGCACAGCAGCATGGAATTCTGCTGCAGCAACGACGACTTTTGCTCTCAACTCTGACAACATTAAAGCTCAAAATGGGAAGCAGAGGGAAGGACAAAAACTGGAGCTGACCTGCCACATCAAGGGCTGCTTTCCCCTTGTCAGACCTTGCCCTCCCCACTCTTGCTGGGAGCCACTTCCCCCCTGCCATGTGCCCTCACGGACAGAGCCAGAGCCTGACTCTCAGCAGCTGCTTGGTGTGGCCCAAACCAGTGCACGGTGCTCACAACCAGCACAACCCCACCTCTTGCAGCCTGAAGGAGAGGAGGCCCTTGGGAAATTTGTTCCACCTCAAGCACCAAAAACAAGGCCAATCAATGATATCATTCCTGGTGCCTTTAGAAGAGGGCCCAGGACCATGCTGAGCTGTGAGCAAACGTGCTTTTCACCACGGGCTGCTGCCCAAGCACTGCTGTTCTCGTGTCCAGCTGGCACAACATGAGGGCATTCAGCAGCACTTCTCCTTGGCAGCTGCAGCCAGCACAGCCTGGGCAAGGCAGTGCCTGCGGGAGGCCAGGCAAGGGCTGGTACCTGGCTGTGATGATCAGGGCTGCCACTCCCTTGCCAATACCCTCCAGGTCCACCAGCAATCTCCGGTAGAACTCCATCACCGTGTTGGAGCACAGGGTCACCTGGTGGAAGAGAAGAACAGTCAATTCTTCCTTCCAAAAGCTCATTACCCACGGGTGATATCCTCCAGTTCCTGAGGGAGGATTTGCCCTTCATTCTTCTGCTGCTCCATATGTAGAGCACAGTCTCAGAGTAACAAAAGCCTTCTGGCAATACCAGATTTGTTAAACACACCTTGCTATCAGGGCACAGGACAGCTACATTAAAACATTAGACTACAGCTCCATGCACCACTGCATTCAAATTAAGGGGCCAATTGCTCATCTGACTACAAAGACATCCATGCAGAGGAAATCTGACTTGACCACAATGAGTTCAGCTTTGCAGCAGGAGGCTGAGGGCAAAGTGTGGCCCAGCAGGTGCTGGGCAGTTCATGGCTGCCCTGGGACCCCGAGCCCAGGCTGGCTCTAAGAACCCCAGCCCCACGCCAGGAGTGGGGAACTGTGCTGGGGTGGGCATTGACCAGAGGCAGAACCCTCAGAACTGCCCCAGGGTGGGCATTGACCACAGGCAGAACCCTCAGAGCCTCTTGCTCAACACCGCAAGAGACAAGCCACCAACGGGACCAGGCAGAGAAGAAAGGAGAAGGATCTCTATCTTGAAGTTCCACAAGGAAGGGTTTATTCCAAGCAAAAGGATCAGAGCCAAAAGAGCCCTGCACACTCCGGTGCAAGGAATTTTGTACAGACACAAAGCAGGGGGTGGATACAAACAGCAAACCAAAAGAGAATCCTCAGCAGAGCACTGAGGGGATTACATCAAGTGTCTGGGGCCACTTTGGATAGGAGGGTGGGGAGGATGGCTCACATGGGCCAATGGGGCCTCCAGGAATAGGGGAATTCCAAAGGGGTGTTGCAGACAGGGATTGGCTCCAGGTTAAATTGGCAAAGAAGGTTGGGGAACAAAAGGGGCTGGGTTTGACAGGAAGGAAGAGAGCTGGAACAAGGGGCAGGGAATGGCATGAGGGACAGCTTTGTGGGAGGGTAAAACCCAGGGGTAAACCAACTCGGGGAGAACACGGGGTACAACAGAACAAACCACTTAACAAGGAATCAATACAATAAATTTGAACCGCTACACATGGCTGCAGATTTTTTTGTCTCCACTGGAGTTTCCTGCAGTGAACACAAATCATTCTGCTCCCCAGGAGGAGGGAAATGACACCACGAAGAAAAGCTAACTGCTTTATACAATGACATCGCTCTAACAGCCACCTTCTGCCCTCATCCTTGCTCTGCCCCGTTGCAATCAAATCAATCGCTCTCAAAAACACAAGAATGGCTTCAGGCCTTGGCCATAAGGTCTGTGAGCTCAGCATATGATTTTGGAAAGCAAACAGTGCTCCCTGAGGAACATCCCGAGTAAGCCAGCTAGCAGAGGCCTCCCAGCAGTGCAGATCTCTCAGTGCCAGGATGCTCCAAGCTGGCACCAGAGCTAAAGCCCTCCCACCCTGCAGTGCAGCTCCAGCCCTGGTGCTGCAGCGGCTGTGGCTGGGCTCTTGCCGTACCTCGATGTCCTGGTGTCCCTGGGGGAGGATGGTGCCTTGGCTGGGATTCATGGTGAACTCCCTGGGCTCCACATGGAAATGGATTCCCTTCCTCCAGGCCGGGTCGGTGTCCCTGCGGATCTGATCCACGCTGTCCACAGCCGGCTGCGTGCCATCGTCCGACATGCGGAGCTGGAACGCCAGGGGCACCGCGGAGCTGTTGGTGAGGCGGCAGCGCTGCGTGTAGGGAAAGCCTTGGCAAGGACACAAATATCCATTCAGGCACCCAGCAGGGCATGATCCTGGGGGCAAGATACTACAGCTCACCTAGAAGCTGCATAAGGAACTAATCGTCACTTAGTTCCCTTTGACACAGATTCCAGACTGCAGCCTTGAAAATGCCCACTCCTAGCCCTGCTGAACACTGCAAGCTTCTCTCTTTGGGATGGGAACCAGCTCCCTCACCTGCCCCAAACCAGCACCAGTTCTCTCTCAGTGATGAGTGTGCACCCAGACCCAGCATTTACTCTGAGAATTCAAGCTGTCCAATTCCGTGCTCAGCCTGCCAACACTCCCACCTTTTTCAAGACTTATAAACAGTGAGTTGTCAGTGAGAAGAAGCTACAGCGAAAGAAAGTAAGGATGGAATCAGGAACTACAACGTGATGCAAAGCACCCTAATGCAGCTTCTCTCTGCAGGACCCTTAAGGCATCTCTTGCTTTGGGCCAAACAGACTGAGCACATGACAGCTCAGAGCCCACTCAACTGGGGACACAGCCAAGCCTTGCTTTGAGATTAGCAATTAGGAACCAGGTCCCACCTCAGCCCACAAACAGGGACATCACAGCCATGCTGCTCACTGAGAGTGCTGCCTGCAAGGCTTCACCCCACTTTGGCTCTGAGATTTGCTTTCCATCCTGCAAAGCCAGAGATACAGCCACTCATAGTGGGGATGTCCTGCAGAGCGCGCAGAGCAGCCACAGCCTGCTCTGCACTGCACATCTGGCTGGGCTGACCAGCTCTGTGGGGAGGAGACTTCTCCCCAGGCCTGCTCACCAAGAGTCACTGGGACACAGATGGGGAGAAAAAACAACTGCAGCTGCAGCCCAGAGCTTCTCTGTGCCCATCCAAGTGACCACTGCCAGCTCCAGCAGGGACTCCAGCAGGGAGGCAAGAGAGGCACAAAAAGGACAAACCCAGATGTCAAAACCTCCAATGAGACTGAGGCCAGCACATGCAGACAACAGTCAACAGTTACAAAGAAGCAAAGATACAACAGCTGCCTTCAGCCAAAGAGCCCTTAGGAATGAAATTGGATTCAGCAGGATCTGAATCTCCTGCTTCAGACCCATATTTCCATCTCTTGCCTTTCGTGTTTCATTCCTTCCAAAGGCAACTTGACAAGCGCCTCCGTGGTGATGCAGGCTGGGGAAGAAGCAGCTCAGAAAAGGCAATGAGTTTCCTTCAGAAGTTCATGAACTTCATTGTTCTGGGTTTAGGCTTGGCAGTGAATGTTGCCCTTGGTCTGGGAAGGGGGATAGCAGTTCTGGGAGGTTCTGGGGGGGTTTGGCCCTGGGCTAGGCTTTTCCCTTGGGGTTTTTTGGCAGTTGTGGCGTGATGCCGTGGGCGGCTGTGCAGTGGGAGCTGAGGCTGGGCAGGGAGCGGAGCTTCCCTTCCTCCCGCTCCGGGGTCGCAGCTCGGCCGCTGCTGCTGCGGGAGGTTTGTGCTTGGCCCGGGGCTGCCCTGGCTGCAGCTCAGCGCTGGCACCGACCCTGCCTGCCTGCCCCGCAGCTACTGCTGCTGCTGGGCACTGCCCACATCCCCCTGCCCTCTGGGGCTGTGCAAAAGGAGCATTTCCTCCTTCCCTTCCCTTCCCTTCCCTTCCCTTCCCGCACCGGCTGGGGGGGGATCACTGCCCTGCCAGAGCCCACAGCTCCTCCTGCTGTGACCACAACTCCACCAAAGGGGAAAAACAGGACTTGGCATCTGGGAAATGTCTGTTCTTGTCTTGTCTGTGCTCTCCTGAGATAGTCTAGCAAAGAACTGTTATTCCTTTTCCCACAGTTTTGCCTGGGAGCCCTGTCATTTCAAAGGGATAATCATTTGGGGGGAGGGGCTCATCTTTCCATTGCAGCAAGATTCCCACCTTCCTTGGCAGACATCTGTCTTTTAAAGCAGCACAGAGACACCAGAAAATACTGCCTTTCTATTCCTTGCTTCCATTGGATCTCACAATGGCAAAATGCCCCCTGAGGCAGCAGCAGCAGCAGCAGCCCTGCAGTTCACAGCCTGAAGAGGCTGCTGGGGCAGAGCAGGAGTGAGGGATGCTTTTCTGTTGGAAGGCACAGAGCCCTGAGGCTGTGTCCCAGCCCAGGGAACACTCACCAAAGGAGATGTCCCCGAAGTCGAGCTCAGCCAGGTCGAAGTGTAAACTCGGTGCAGTGACGCTGCCCCTGGAGGCCGAGGACAGAGCAGGCAATGGCTCGGTTAAAGGCACAAGACTCTGTGCTTTGATGCTCAGGGACAGCTCAGGGGAAATGTGCTTCTGCCCAGCAGCTGCTGGGCTTTGTGCCCTTCTACAGCCCCAGTGAGGAAACAAAAGTTCCTGGCCCTGGTGCTTTGTTGCTGGTCAATCTGTCACTTCAAATGTGTTCTGGGGACTTTGCTGATGAATGCATCACACACAAAAACAAAGAGAACATCTGCCAAGCTGAACTTTGTTCATGTCAGTAGTAACAGCTGATGAACTCGCTTCAGGTTCTGCTCATTAGGGACCTCTTGCTGTAATTATGGGCTGACCTGTTCCCATTGCCACTGGTGAGAACATCACTGCTGGCTGATGGAGAAGCCTTGGGCCAGCAATGTTCATGTGCTGGACGTGAGACTTTGGAGGCAGGGGAGGAAAGACAAGGCCCCAGCAGCCCCAGAGCCAGATCAGTGCTCGTGCTCCTGCATCTGCCCCGGGGCTGATGCCAGCACGGCTGCAGCTCTGCTGGGGCTGGGGGGATCAGGGCCTGCTGGGGGCAAGGCACAGCATTCTGTTCTTAGTCTTTGGCCAGAAATTTCACCACAATAGAGAAGCTGCCAGTTAGGGGAATCCCTGGCCACGCTTCAGCACTACCTTCCATTCCATTCCCTTCCCACTCCTGCCCCATGTTACATGCTCCTGCCTTCAGGTGGCAGGATGGGAATAACATTCCAGGGATGACTTCAGGGCTTGCCTGAGAAAGAAGGTGTCTTCTTCTTTTCAAATTATCAGGAGAAGAGGATCCAGCCAAGTTCAGGACTCAGCTGTCAGCACTGAAAAACTGAGTGCAAATCAGCCTGCACATCTCTTCAATCCCTGGGCGGTACCCACCAGACTCCTCCGTTCCTGCTGTAGCAGTCATCTCTCACACACACCTGGCTCCCCAAGACCCAAAGACACAAGCTCTACAAGTCTACAGCTAAACGTAACTCCTCTGAATTTCAGCCAACACCACTAAACTGTTCCATGAGCCCACAGCTAGAAGAGCTGTGAAGGAGACATCCCTGACACTGTAAGAACCAAAGGAAAATCACTGCCAAGAGATAGGCCTGGAAAGCTAAATTTTGGGCTTTTCTCTGTTAATTGTGAGCTGCTCCTTAAGACACTTCTCATCCTGTTAGATCCATCCTCTCAATGAAACACTGCTGCACCTGACAGGCAGAAAAGATAAGGTATGGAGGGGTTTTAAAAGGTTGTTTTCTTCTGCTTTTATAACTAGGTCCATTGACATGTTTGTTTTCTTGTATGGCATCTAAAGACAGGTCCATGTCTCCCAATGGCACCTTGCAACCCCCAGACACTGCTCTTGCTTTGAGCAGTGTGTTTGCTCAGATGATTTCCAGAGGCCCCCTCCAGGACCATGCAAAGCCACGTGCCTGTGGCCTCCCAGAGAATGGCTCTGTTTGGCTGACAGTGCTGAGGAAGCATTTCAGAAGCTGCTTGTGCTCAGCAGGGTGCAAGCCAGCTCCCAACATGTTCCAGCAGCCTCCAGGGAATCTGGGACACAGAAAGCTCCAAGGCCACTGAAAGCAAGAGCAGATGCCTTCCATCCTGCTCACTTCCAGCCAGGCTGCAGGGCAGCAGATCCGATGCTTGGTTCCGTCTGTAGCTCTTTCCCAACTCTGCTCTCACCCAAAGGTGTTTGCACAGTGACAGATGAGCTGCCTCACCTCTGGGTGCTCAGCTGGTACCGAGCTGCCCGGGCACCGACATTGCGCACCAGCCGAGTCTGCTGGGCGCTGACCTTGACTGGACACTTGGAGAAGTCCAGCTGGGCAGGGAAGTCCAGCACAGCTCGGGCACCAATGGCCCGAATTGGCACAACAATCCTTTCCCTTGCAGTGAGGATCACAAGCTCGTGGCAATAATCCTGCAGGAAAAGAAACTGGCTCAGCACAGGACATTTAGTGCCATCCCCACGGCAGAAGAAAAACCATTTCCTATACCCCTTCAAGGCCATCAATTTACCTATTGCACCCTCAAATGAACACGAAGTTCTACTACTATGTCACATTTTAAAGGCACCAGTGCACTTTGCAAAATCTGTCTCAGTGGCATTAAGCTCTTGTGTCACTTGGCTCATAGAGATAACAGCCCTAGGCCACCATCATTCCTACTCTAAACTTTAATGATGTTAAAGAATTCCTAAGCCCCTTCTAAGCAACATGGAGCTGGGGAACACAGGACATTGCTCTTTAGGCTTCTATATTCCCACTGTCTGAGAATAGGACAAAGTGTTCAACTGACTCTAAGCAGCAAAAGGAAGAGGAGAAAACAGCTGCACCCAAAGACATCCTGCACCTCTGGCCTGGTGCAGAAACATCAGTTGGCTCACAACTCCCCTCTAACTTTGCCTGTCCAACCAAGTCAGGAGAAGAACAGTGCTAAGAGGTAGCAGGATGCTGTTGGAAAGGGCCTCTCTTTGTTTCCCTGCCAGGCTTCCTCCCTTCCATGCCATGCCCTCAACCCTTCTGTATGAACAAGCCTCCAGATCAGAACATGAACCCTCCAGATCCCAGCACTGAGATCAGACTTGCCAGGGCCTCAGCACTGCCGTTCAAACCTCCCCACAAAAGCACCTTTGGCACAGAATGGGTGCCAGCTGACAGAGCAAGCACAGCGACAGGCATGAAGACAGAGCCCCAGCAGTGTCACTGCCACGGGCTCTGGGCTCACAGCTCTGCCTGCAGCTTGTACCTGCCCTACACCAGCTCCTTCAGGCAAGTGTTCAAGTCCCCTGCAGCTCAGCAACCTCCTGCTGACCAAGGGCACCCAGAGCCCAGTGTGCCTGTGCCAGGCCGGGCTCACAGGCACAGCACATCCTCTGCCCTGGCCCTGCAGCTGTGCCATGCTCATTTGTGCTCTGGGACAGCACAGCTGCAAGGCTGCACAACAGAGGGAGTGAAAAAGCACCGGCTTTGCTCCAGCCCAGGGGCAGGCAGGGAAGCTGTTGGCAGTCCAGGAAGGAGGAAAGCTCTCTGACCTCTTTGTTCCTCTGGTGTTTTCCATCAGAATGAAACCCCTTCCACTGCACCTAGAGATGGCCCAACATCTATCAGCAGCCCTCTGTCATTTTCATCCTGTTTCCTGTGCATCTTCCCTTGGCAATGCTCAGCAATGTGCATGGAGGGGAAGTAGAGCCTCTCAGGCCTGGCTGCAGTGCCTGCCAGCAGTGCCAAGGTGTGACTGGCTGCAGGCTGCCTGCCCACGCCTGGAGCCCAGCTCACAGCATGCAATGGGCTGGAGCCAGAGTGCAGGGAAAACAATGGCTGTGGAGATCATTGTGTGCTGTGGCTCCTCCAGCCTCACCTCGTTCTTGCTGGGGGTGAAGCGGATGTGCACAGGGGCAGAGGCGCCCGGCGGCACGGCACGGTACACATCGCTGGAGCTCACCAGCTGGAAGTAAGGTGAGCTCTCCATGGAGAGCTTCACCACGTGAAGAAACTGCAGCAAAGACATGAAATTTGATTTTGCCACTTGTGGAAACAGGACGAGAGGAGACCTGTCCATGCCCTGCTACCATCCCTCCCTTGCCCCTTTTCCAAAGCACTTTCCGCTGAGCAGGCACAGGCACATCATTCACAAGGCTGAACTTGAATCCCTTCTCTCTGGCTCCCGCATTTTGGCCAGGGGCAGTAGGGCAGTGCCTGCTGGGAAGGAAGGGCCGAGCAGGTCAGCACCAGCAGGATGGAGACACAGCACCTGAACCAAGTCACCTGCGTATTCAACAAGGCCAAAAACCTGTTGGCTTCTGCCTGCACACAGCCATGAAGTTGTCATGTTCCAGAGGGGGAATGTGCTACCTAAAAGCAAACCAGCACATTACTGTGGGGCAAGGAAGAAATTCCCTTCCAGCAGATCAGGTTTGGGTAGGGACCTTCTGGGGATACAGTCAGGCAGGCAGAGCAGCAAGACAGGAGACCAAACACTGGGGTCTTACTGGGAATAAAAGCAAACCTGAAAAGCAAAAGAAGGAATGAACACAGCAAGACAATCCCTAAAACAAGGAGATGGCAAAGAGAATTTAAATGGGCAGTAAAGCAGCAAGGAAGAATCATAAAACCATGAGAGCAACCAGCTTGCCAAAAGTAACAGAAACACAGACAGGCGGTGTCTATTGACCATGGGGCTTCAGAGGCATTTTCTGCCTGGAGAAACAGGACCAGCACTGACTGACAGTGTGGTTCCAGTATGCAAAGCCAATCTTGGCTCTCCAGGGCTTCCTGCTGCCTGTGAAGGCAAGCTGGGCTGCTGGGCATTCCTGCCTGCAGCCAGGAGGCCAGGTTCTGCCCTCTGGGGTACCCATGCACAGCACACATGCATTTTCTAACACACTGATATCATAACCCCTGAGCACCAAAATGCTCTCCAAAAGTCTAAACCAGATGATTTGGACTCCCTCCTGTCTCCTCCCACCAGCCCACTCTTGGCACAAGCCTCACTTGAGAAAATGTTTCCCTGACTGAAATTCAAATGGTCTCAAGTTTTCCTCTTTACAGTGGAACACAACTGACATTTTTCAACTTTTTCCCTCTCAGCTCTCTTGGGAAACTGCAAAACAATCCCAATTTCTTCAGCTGAAGGTGGAAACCTCCAGGAGCACATGGCTTTGGATGTGCTGTGCTTCTGCAAAGGGAAAGCAGAGCACCGTGTTGCTTTTGGAAAAGCTGAGCAGAGCTGGATGAAGCTGAGCAGGAGCCTCAAGTGGCACCTAAAGGCCTCTCACTGCTTCTGCTCCATCACTCTGATTGCAGGGCTCTTGCAGAACACGGTTCCTGCAGGGCCAATGCCATTAATGAGAAGTGATTCCAGCATAAAGTGCAGGAGGCTCAGCCCCTGAGCTTTGCCTGTGAACTGCATAAAGGGAGCCAAACTGGTTGAGAGAGGCAGAGATTCCTACCAGGAGCCAAGATTAACCAAGGACACACAGGGTGTGCTATAGACCCAAGGCAAAGCATGAGAGCAGGTAAGAACTGTACAGCACTCAACATTCCTGTCAATCCAGAGCTTTCGAGAGAAGGAAACTCCTTTGGGATAAACACCATCATCGCCTGGCAAAAATCTGGGCACAATTCCCAGCACAGGAAGATTTCCACCATCTTGTAGAAGAAGGTGCTGAGACATTTTCTTCTGCATGTGCTGCAGCAGATAACTTGCTTTGCTCTACACTGAGGGAATGACAGCACTCTCCTCTTCCAGCACAGTGTTAAAGCTCTGGGTGCCAGCACTTACCTTGTCCTTATTCATGAGAGACAGCACCATTTCAGAGACCTCCCGAGCGACGAAGTTCTGAAATACCAGCTCTGGTGGGGAAACCCCAAACCAGCTCTGTTTCGGGGCAGCTGACGGCAGCTGGAGAGGAGAGAGAGCAGGGAGAGCTTCAGCTGCTGGGAGGAAGGTTCATGCAGGAGAATCTTCCACTGATCCCCAGTGAAGTACAGACTCTGGGGGAGCACTTCTGCCCAGCCCACACTGGGCAAACAGTGGCTCACCCACCTCTGCTCTGAGCTGATCCACAGCTGCTGGGCCACACAGAGCAGGCTCAAGCCAAGCTGCTCTTCTGGCATGGATTTCTCCAGGTCTCTTTCTCCAGAATGCCAGGCAGCACTTTCCTAAAACACAGCCCTGTGCCCACGTCGTCACAGAGCTCTGGGGCACTGACTGAGCACTCATGGAGTAAGTAAAACCCATGAATTTACAGGAGACTCCATGGGAAAGGATTTGGGATGTCTTTTACTCTGAGACAGGGAAACCGAGGCCCACACAACTGCAAATATCTTTTCTGCTCTAGAACTTAGACATCAGTAAGAAGAGCACAGGACCAGAGGAGGTTTGAGAGATGAGGTGACATTTGGCTGAAGCCAAAAGGTTATTAAGCAAAAAAATGGAATTTGTTGGTTCTGTGTGTTATTTTTGGTTTGCATTTGTTCAGGTTGGTTTGTTGAGTGTCACAGTGAGAGGGACAGGGTTGAAGACCTGACCAAAAGGAAGGAGGACGAGAAGGGAGGGCACAGAAAAGTTGGTGCTCAGTAGAGAATGGAAGCTCCTGAGTAGCCATCCAATGGCAAAGGGCACAGGGACCGCCCCAGCCGGGTATAAAGGGGATACAAAGATTGCCATTTTCTCAGAGGGTGTGTGTGTGCGCTTGGCTCTCAGGGAGGGAGACATCCCCGGCTCAGCTGAATCCTTACTAAGAAACACTTTTCCTTTGCTTTGATGATTTTGTTCCTTTTCATTGTATTTAAAAATTAGTGTGTTCCAAAGAGAGGAAAAGGCAAAAATAAAAAGACAAATGAGCTGAAAATAAAAAGACAAGTGAGGTGAATGCTGAATGAGGATAAGTTTCAGTTATTTTCTCAGCAACTCGGGTAAAAGTAGAGTTGGTATCTCCTTTTTCAGTGGCCTTTAAATGGGTGCTTTCTTGTCATTACTGCGATCTTATTTCATGCCATTGCAGAGGCACGTCTGGAATGACACAACAACAGCAAATGCTTCTGGAGCAGAGACATTGCTTGGAGAAAACTCTGCCCTGCTTTCTCTGCCTTCTCCAGCCACACTGCTGTCACTGCAGAGACACAAGCAGGTCTCCTCTGTGACTTCACAGCAGACACATTCTGCTGAAGGGAGTGGCTGCAGCACACTGTCCCTTAGCTGTGCCCTTCCCTGAGGTGTTCCCAAGGCCCCTCTCCAGGACAATCCTTTACCTGGATTGTGTTCTGTGTCTCTTGCTTCCAATTTCCTACTCAACAGCCCACCTCAGTCACCTACCTGTTTGGACTGTGCTTTATACCAAACTAGTCCTGCCAGAAAAGCAGCTTTAAACACACCTCTGAGAAGGCACTGATCCAGACAAAGCACATCCATTCCCCTCTGCCCAGAGCCAGTTCCCTGTACATCTGGCAGCCTGCAAAATCTAACACCCCGTCAGGGTCCAACACATTGTTCCAGCCCAAAGCAGAAATGCAATTTGTTGTGTTCAATCTGAAGTAATTCCTGCAGATCCTTGGCCTTCAAAGGCCAACGCTGCCACTCTGCAGCGAATCCTGTGACCCCGAGCATTTGATGGTGACCACACCAAAGCAAGAGGTGGCTCCTTCAGCAGGAGAATGGCAAGGGGCAATTTTGGGCCTCTGTGTCCCCAGCCTTCCTCCCATTGTTTTAGCAATGGCAGCTGCGCTCCAGCACACCCCAGCAGCTTCAGCAGAGGGTATTTGTGTTGGCTTAGTGCAGATCAGGACTCCCAGTCCACCACTCCCAGCACTTTGCAATGACAGCAGGACCTGGACACTGAGGTATTTTGCTGGAGGCAAGCCTGTCACGAACACACACCCTCTTCAAACTTCATGTGAAACAGAAAGGAAAAGAGCAGGAAAAGGCTACCTTTGGGCGAGTCTCACTCCTGTCTAGAAATGGGCCAATTCTGGGCAGAATACTCCCCCCAGTGCTGGCCTCCTTCTTCCTGCTGAGAAACTTCTCCCTCTGGAACTTAGAGGGAAGCAGCTGAAAGGCAAAAGTAAACCAGCTAGAGCCTCAGAGTTGTGCTTGTTCAGAAAGGCTTTTCTTGAACAAGTGGCACTGCTGAATAACTTGTGATCACAGCCACTAGGACATTCCTGGAAGCCCTGGGGGTTTCCTGCTGAAATACTTAGCATCAGTGAATTAATACAATTAATAATACAGAGTGGAACACACATACTCCAGCCATATGGCTCTGTCCCATTGCCTTCTCCATGATTGGATGGGACATGGTTGGGGATTTCTGCTCTTTGGGCATTTGTTTCCTCTTACGTGCCATTGGACTGAGGCAGTGACCTTTCCAGAGAATGGGGAGGAGCTCTCAGAACTGCCTGAACTCCATCCCTGCACAACGCTCAGAACTCACAGCAAGGAGATATCGCTGCTGGATGAGTCCAAGAGATGCAAGAAGGGAACACTGTACCAAGAGTGAGGTGCACAGGAATGTGTCCAGGTTTTAGTTCTCCCTGTTGATTGTTTTCTCTGTTTGGGCTGACAGAGCCCTCCACACAAGAAAACAGAGGCATCTCCTTGACAGAGCCTCAGCAGTGGGGCATCTTCAGCCAAGTGAGCTTTGTGGCCCTGGCTCCAGCGCTGCCTGCAGGGCTGCATCTGTGCCCACACAGGAGCTGGGAGAGAACAGCTGCTTTGGAAGCTCTTCCAGCTGGGACCAGCCGTGGCTCTCAAGGCTTTGGGCAGAGTTTGAGCTTCCCCCCGCAACATGCCCAAGTGCCCAAGGGCAGGATGGTCAGAGCAGCACAGGTGAGTGCCCAGCCTGACAGAAGGAATTCCTGTGGCAAAGGGAAAGGGACAGAACACATGCTCAGGCCTTCAGCTGTGCATTGGTTTCACTTGGCTCTGCTGGCACAGCCAGGCAAGACACAGCTGAAGCATCCCACAGTGTTCCCTATTGCACCAGGACAGCCCCAGCAACAGCAGCACAGCACAAAGGGCTGGGCAGGGGCTCTGCAGCTTCACAGCACTGCTGGACAACAGGGGCAGGGAGAGCAGGGACACCAGGGCAGTGCCAGCCTTAACACAGCCACAGTGGGTACTCACAGTATGAGGCTTCAGCCCTTCCCTGGACAAAAGACGAGGTGTTGGTGTCTTCTTTGGCAATCCAGACGCCATTTCCAAGGGACGATGTCGCAGGTGAGCGACAATGCCTCAACAAAACTGGAAGGAGCAACAATGGAACTCTGAAAATCCACAACCCAATTCATGGCAGCTTCAAGGCATATTTTGGTGCTAAAAATGGTACATTACTTGAAAGTAGCTAAGTGCTTGTTTGGTGTAAGTAGCTAGTATAGTTAGGCCACTAGTTGGACTTTATTTGAACTATATGGCTACCTTGTGCAATTCAAAGTTAGATCATACTGAAACCTGGAGCTAAAAATCTGAACATTAATAACAGTTCGAAGAGACAAAACTGTAGCCTAAATATTACTCAAAAATAGCTAGAGTGGGCCTCCTCTTCTTTAGGCTAAAGCACCCTTGCTCTATCAGCTGCTCCTCACAGCTGAGAGACTAATGAGAGACTGGAATGTTATGGCTAATGGCTTAAATATCATTATAAAGGACTTTCTGTCCATTGTGACAAAACTGTATAAAGAAGCTGCGACCACCCAAGCCCACCCCTGCTGACTGGAACTTGGCACTGTGAGTTAAGCTGCCTAAGGGAACTTGAGACAAGATCAAGGTGACACTATTGTCCCATTAGCTCAGGTCTGGGGAGAAGTAAACAAGGCTGAGGAGAAAAACCTATCCACAACAAAGCCAAACCCAGCAGCTGTCCTGAAAATCAGCTCTGTCTGGGTTCAGGCTGGGGAAGTCATAGCCACAGACTCTTCTGCTGAGGCCAGGTTTGCACACAAACCTCCCAGCTAAGACCTCCACAGTGCCTCCAGACCCATTCCTGAGGCCTTGCACCAGACGACTGCAGGGCATGCAAAGCAACACAACAAATCTGAAAATCCAGAACCCAACTCATGGCAGACTCAAAGGATATATGGGTGCTAAAGATTTTATATTATTTGAAAGTAGCAAGAGACAGATTCCAACTTGCCCCACCCCTGGGAGGTACCTGGGCAAGGTATCACCTTGCCCAAATCTGCATTAACCCAGTGGAGTCTTACATTTTGCCAGACCTCACCACAGAGAAGACCAGAAGAGGATTTAATGGTAGGCCAATGGGATCCATGGAATGGTGATATTTTCTACTAAATCTCTCTGTCACTCTCTTTCTCCTCCCCCCCTTCCCAACCTCCATTCCACTCCCACTTTTTCTTTTCTTTCTCTCTCTTTCTCCCTCACATTTACTGTTCCATAAAATCCAGACCATTGGCTTTGGCATATGGTCTCGTCTGCACCTCAATACAGAGGCATCTCCCTAAAAATTTTAAAACCCAGATGATACAAACCCACTGAAACTTGAACAGAACTCATTCACCTTTAAGCAGTTTAAGCAGTTACTATAGGGAAAAAATGTATAGACTACTATCTTTAGAAAATGTTGCACTTCTTCAGTAAAAAAAGCACAATCAGTAGTCCATTTATTGTTCATCCTCTCAGGTGTACATGTCACTGAACTACTGCGCCAGAAGACTGGCATGATCACATTCTCTGTATCCCTTTGGCACTCTCTTTCAGAGCACAGATGAAACAAAACCAAAAAGTTCAACTTTAGTCGGTCTTTACCTTCAAATGAAATTCAGGACTCCCTAGCAGACACCAGTGTTCTGCACGCTGAGGAGCTTTTCGCAGAGGCCAATGCTCTGCACCTTTAGCAATTCTCTACGCCGATAGTTCCCCTGGCGAATGGCCCGGTGCAGCCGCCTGCAGGAGCCCAGGCTGCGCACACCCAGCCAGGGCCGCGCTCTCAGGCAACTGAGGCCGCGCCGCTGTCACAGACGCTGAGGGCCCGGGCGCGGTTACCGGGCAACCGCGGCACCGAGTGCGGGGCCGGGCGGGGCCGGGTGGGGCCGCAGGGATTTGCAAAGGAGATTGGCACTGCAGCGACGGACTGCAGTTTGGGGCTTCCCAAGAGTCTTTCTGTAACTAATGAAAGGTTAAAATGTGCGGATAAAGGCACCTATGCCAGGTCTGTACATTGCTCTTTGCAGCACTAGTATCCGACTCTGGCTGGAACAGCAGGAGGGGCTGAGGCAGCAGGGAAGGGGGCTCAGCCTGGAGGAAAGGAGGCTCAGGGGGGACCTTCTGGCTCTGCACAACTCCCTGAAAGGAGGGGACAAGAGGCTGCTGCAAGTTCAGGCAGCGCCGGAGCCGCCTGGCTCCCCCTCTCCTCCCCCGCTCCGCCTCTTCCTCCCTCCCTCCTCCTCCTCCTCCGCTCCCGCAGCCCTCGCAGCCCCCGGGAGGGGCGGGGATGGAGCCGGGACAGGTCGGAAAGCAGAGAGGCCTGGGGAGATGCCAGGACTGGGAGTGACTGGGCTGTACTGGGATCATCCTGGGAGCAGCTCCTGGGTGACTGAGTTCTACTGGGATCATCCTGGGATCACACTGGCAGTGAGGAGGAGCAGCGCGATGGCTCCAGCACTGGGGCTGAGGGCGCTCCTGGGGGGAGTATTTTCTTGTTGGGAAAATTAATCCAGAAACACCAGAGGTTTATGTTCACAAAGGAGACAGAGGAGTCCTTTCTGGCTTTATTCCAATAAAGGGAGAGGCCATGGGGCATTCCCCTGGGATCTCTTGAAATTTTGGAGGATGCAACCTTCTTTTTATCCTAATTTCCTGGCCACATTTCCCTTCTCTCTTTCCCCTTGGCTGAGGTGCTTGAGAGGTACAGATGCCCTGATACGCCTGACACCGAAGATTTCCCAAAGATTTCCCTCTAATGTATAACCCTCCCTTTTAGTTTTTAATTCTTACGGAGTTTAGGGGTTTTTCTTCCCCATTGTTTCTTTCATTTCTGTCGTGGTTTGACCGGAAATGGGACATCTGGGATATTTTGTTTTGCTGTGATTACCAATGGGTAATTGGAATTTAAGATGGGCACTTAGTTTGACCAGTGGGACATTTGGATCCGCCTCTTGAGACTACGAACTCAAGGGGTTAAAAGCAGGGCTCTTGGCCTTCGGAGCCCTCTTGGGATTTCCGGCGTGAAGAAGTCTCTCCCCCGGCCCAGTTGCTGGCTGGGCTGGGGGAGGGGAAAGCCACGTGGCCCATCTATGGTAGGCCCGGGTTCGGAGGAAGGGTGGCGGGCCCTTGAGCGACCTGTTTATTCCCCCCCCAGAGAATGCAGCCCGTGCTCGAACTGTATATCTTGAAACTTGATATCATGTGCCGGCAGGCAGCACGGCTGGGAGGAGAAAGGGGGGGGCAGCGGGCAGTCCGGCCGCCTGGGAGAACTTTTAACCCTTTGGGGAATGAAGGCTTCGCAGAACATTGCCTTTCCTGGGAAAGGGACAGGAGTGGAAGATGAAGGAAGAAAATTAGGCCAGTAAGGAGGGTCTGGCAAAGGGAGAAGAGAGATGTTGAAGGAATGGAGGAAGATGGAGTGGCAGTTTTTGCTGGACTCTTTTTTGTTGTATTTCCATGGACTGTTTCCTGGTGATACAGAGGCTGCATTGCAGGGGGAAGCGGAGGCTCGGCGTCAAGAGAGTTTGGTTTTGAGACCCCTCGGCCCCAGGGGGTATAGAAGATATGGGGGGGGGACAGAGGTCCCAGGGATGTGACTGTACTCTGCTTGGAACGAGACGAGGCATTCTTAAAAGGCCCTGAAGGCAGGCCCCTGCCCCATCCCATGCCAGGTGGTGAGAGCACCTCGGCATGGAAAGGAGATGTCACGAGATAGCAAGATACCGGGCGGATTGCTGATTGTGACAAGAAGTCCGTGGCACAAGGAAGGACTCCGTCTATCCCTTATGAGCTGAAGATTTGATTTTTTTTCCAAAGGGTGGTGCCAGACCGAGTGTGGATAATTTTTTGGGAAATGTAAATGTGTTTGGGAATTTGGTGGGAGGAGGATAAGGAAGTGTTTCTGTGTAGTTTCCATTCTCCTTGTTTTTTTCCCTGTGTGTGTGTAGGTTAGTAATTGTGTGTGTAGTTTAGTTAATAAACTTCTCTTTATGTTTAAGTTGGAGCCTGCTTTGCTTATTTCCTGGCCACATCTCACAGCAGATATCAGGTAAAAGGTATATTTATGGGGGCCTTGGCTTTGCCAGGCCTAAACCATAACAATTTCTCAATGGCTTATTTTGTTTATCTGCAAACCTAAAGTGTATTTGTAAAAGCAAATATCTTTTCCCAATCATCAATCAGTGGAATCCTTCCCATTGTTTCTTTTATCTTCCAGAGCTGGTTTTATCTACGAGCAGACCCACAGATTGTTAGTAAAAACAAATCCACTATTCCTCTCCTTTACAGCTTACAAGAAGATTTCAGCTCTAAAAACAAAGCATCTTCTCAGCCCTCTCATCTAAGACTTAACTTCTTCTTTATTGACTTTAGTGTCTTCATGTTGTTTTTTATATACTTGCATTTTGTTCTTTTCTCTCACTCAGAAGAAGACTGAAGTACTGAAAAACTTAACATCACGCATGAGGCCTACCTAACCCACCAATTACTACTAACAGAAAGCTGTGGCTCAGTTGTGTTCAGATCAGCTTTATAGTTAGTGTTTAGTTTTCTACACCAGCCACAGAAGTCTCTGGTCTCAGCCACGCTAAGAAGAAGAAGAAGCAGCCTGACAGCGAGATCTTCACAGCCACAGCCAGCCCTGCTCTGGCTAAAGCTCCGCAGCCTCCCCTGTCTCCTTGCCCAGCAGCTGCTGAGGCCCAGCGTGGCCAAACCAGAGCCCATGGAGAGAGAAGCCAGCAAGCAGCCCAGAAAATAGAAAAGAAGCTCAGCCTGCAGCAAGACTGCCCAGCCCAGCCCAGACACAGAGCAGAAGCCAAAACCCAGCAGCTCCCTGCTGACCAACAAAGAAAAAAAGTTTCTGAATTTTTTCATCTTTACCATGTGTGTTTCACAAAAGCACATCTAGCTTTTCAGTAGCTCAACAGACTGTCAGATACACAAAAAACTTTGCATCACTTCCCTAAATTTCCTCCCACTCCAAAGCATAACACAGGGCCGCTGGGAGCAACTGGGATCGGACTGGGAGCAACTGGGAGCAACCAGGACCATACTAGGAGCAACTGGGATCATCATGGCATCAGAGAAGGATCATATTGAGAGGGACTGGGTCTGTGCTAGAGGCAACTGGGATCACACTGGGAGGAAATGGGGACATGCTGGGGACCAAAGGGATCATACTGGGAGCAACTGGCACCACACTGAGGGTGACTGGGATCCTTCTGGAATCATACTGGAAGTGATTGGGAACAGGCTGAGGGCAACTGGGACCATGCTGGGGCAACTGGGGTATACAGGAAGTGACAGGAATCATGTTGGAGGTTACTGGGAGTGGTTATGAGCAACTGGAATAATGCTAGAAACTACTGGGAGCAACTGGGAGTGAGTGGAAACACATTAAGGACAACTGGGATATACTGGGGGAGACCAGGAGTGACTGGGATCACAGAGGAAGCTTAAAGTTACTGGAATAATACTGGGAGTATCTGGGAGTGACTGGAATCATACTGGAGGCAAATGGCACTGTACTGAGAGTGACTGGGTTCATATTGGAATCATACTGGGAAGGACTGGAACCATACTGGGAGTGCCTGGAGCTATGGTAGGGGTGAATGGGAACAGCTGGGACTGTGCTGGGACCATGCTGGGATCATACTGGGATCATACTGGGAGTGACTGGGATGATACTGGGATCACACTGAGTGTAACTGGAAGTGACTGGGAGCCACAGGGCCCATGCTGGGAGTGACCTGGGGGGAACTGGGGGAACTGGCCCAGCTGGGGCTGAGGGTTGTTCTCCCCTTGGGCTGCCCTGCGTCCTGCTGCTGTCCCTGGCCTCACAGAGCCGAGGGACAGGGGACAGCTGAGGGACAGGAGACAGGGGCAGGGACGTGGAGAGGTAGAAGGGAATTCCAGGGGGTCCTTGAGCCCAGGAAATGGGAGTCCAGGGTTTCCCAAAAAGGGGGGACCAGGGTGGGAACACTCGGGATGGGATGTTCGGGAAGGGGGAGTTTAGAGGGTCTCTGTTTTTGCAGAAAGGTGGGGCTGGGGGCTGGGAAAGGCAGGAATGGGGATCCAAGGTGCTCCAGGGCATCCTAGGGTGACGCCCATGGCAAGTCTGGAGGTTGGGAGCCATGGGATGGCCAGGAAAAGGGGAGCAGGGGGTCCTGATGTCCAGAATGGGGGATTCAGGGGGTCCCTGTGCAGGATAAGAGGAGCAGGGGGGTCCCGGTGCCGGGGGTCCCACTCCCCCCTGGGCCCCCAGGAGCGCCCCCAGCCCCAGCGCTGGAGCCATCGCGCTGCTCCTCCTCACTGCCAGGATGATCCCAGTAGAACTCAGTCACCCAGGAGCTGCTCCTAGTATGATCCCAGTTGCTCCCAGTCATTCTTTATTATGATGCAATTTGCCCCTGGCACAGTTCCAGTTGGTCTCAGTTGCTCCCTCTTTGATCCAGTGTGTTCCCAGTTCTCCCAGTTACCCCTAGTGTAGCCCCAAGTAACTCCCAGTATGATGCCAGTCTCTCCCAGCAGGGCCGCAGTCATTCACACTTGCCCCCAGTTGCCCCCAGCATGGTCCCAGTTCCCCGCAGCACACTCCCAGTGGCTCCCAGTCGCTCCTAGTCCAGTCCCAGTCATTGCCTGCATGGTCTCAGGCACTCCCAGTATATCCCAGCTGCCCTGAACATTCTCGTAGTCATTGCCAGGCACTCCCAGTTACCTCAGCATGGTTCAGCTGCCCCCAGTTTTATCCCAGTCACTGCCAGGACATCCCAGTTGTCACTAGCATGCATCCTGTCATTCCCAGTTGCTCCCAGTTCCTCCCACTGTGTGCACAGAGAGCTCCCAGCATGGGCCTGGTAGCTCCCAGTAACCCCAGTGTCACAATCCATCCTTATGAACGGGTTTCGTGATTGTTCATGGATTGATCTCAGGGTGCAAAAAGCCGACACAGTACAGGGGGATTTGCAGTAATAATCAAAACAAATGCACCTTTATTGAATGACCACAGCAAAATGCGATAGAGGGATTAAGGGAGAGAAAAATACAGAGAAAGAGAGAGAAAAGAGAGAGAGAGAGGGAGGTATAGCTACCAAACGTAAAGATGAAGTCCTTTGGTCCAGTCCAGTTGAGGATCCGCCTGTTACGTCAGGGAGATCTCAGAGGCACAGTTCATCTGGACCCCAATTATACTCTTTTTCAATGGGGGAAGGGAGAATGAATTTTGCAACTGAATCAAAGGTAGTTTTGGGGAAAGAATGGTGTTTCGAAAGGGTACACACAGTCCATGTTCGGCAGTGGGCGTGAGCCATTGTTTTTGTGGTCCAATGCTCACACCTGCAACATCCATCTTGCTTTGGTCAGCTTGCCTCTCCCCACACACCTCCCCCGGGTTGGGGGTCTCAGTCCCAGTCCTTGGAAAGTATAAGAGGGGGCTTTCTCACATGGGGGTTTGATGTCTTGGTCTCTTGATGAAGAGGCTTCTTACATCTCAGTCTGTGTGTCACGGTGGTTGCAAATGAGTGAGAGGGGTCTTCGGCAGGGTTCCACCACTCAGGAGAAGTCCAGCCAGACCGAGAGGTGGGGCAGCTTCCAAGGCTGTTGATGCAAAAAGAGCACGGTGCCCCCTTCTTGTCATTGGGCTCAGTGTAGCATACAGCAAACAACACCTGTGGAAACAGTAGCTTAGCAATGCTCTCAGGTCTCAGGGCCTTGTGGCATATGACTTTCTCCTACAGAGGAGACGGGGGGATCTTCTCTTCAGTGGTCCTCAAATGACGATCGTGAGGCAGATGAGGGAAAATTCGGACAGACTCTTACACCTGCTCAAGGGGAGGTCTCTGTCCCTGTCACTCCCTTGCTCTCCTCCCCTTTTCTCTTTTTTTCCATCTCTCTCTCTACCTCACATTTACTGTTCAATGAAATCCACTTTGGATTTGGTCTCGTTAGTGCCTTAATTGGGGCTGAGGCATCTCTCTAACAATTTTCTTAACCAGATTGCGACATGATTTTGGCCCAGTGAGTTCAGGGCACTGTTGTCTGTCCCCAAGTGCCTTTGACAACAGCATGGTTCCCGTCCTCTGAGGAGGTTGTGGTTCTCTCTGGAGGAACTCTTGGAAACTTGGATGCAGCTTCCTCTGAGCAACTTACGGGAGAACTGATGAGGAAAATGGCTGTTGTGGGTGGCCAGTGAAAAGAAAATATTTTGTTGTCCTTCCTTGAAAAGTGTGTTAAAATCATTGGAGGAAAGGGAGCAAATGTTACCAGCGAGACTGACAAGGTTCATTCACCCCACGGTGAGGAACACAAGGCTGCTGAAAGTCCTACAAGAAGCCCAGCTCAAGTACCTAAATTCCCGAATATCTCCTGAATTCCCAGGCTTGGGTTCTTTGCCAAATGTGAGAATGAATCATTTTTCTCTTGATCCCTGTTACCTTTGTGGCAGCTACACAGAACTTCCCCTTCCTTTTAATAATCTGTATTGGGCCAAATTTTCTCTTTTCTTCTATCAGAAGCTGCCAGCAGCTGAGCTGGAGCTGTGCAGGAACCAATGAAACTTGGAATTGCCACATCAATGCTTGGATTGTCGGTTTATTCATATTTGGGATTTGTTTGCATTTCCATCACAAGTTACTTGTGGGAAGAGCAAATATTCTTCAAAGTGATTTATGCAGAGTTCAGTTTGATTCCTGCCAAGTTTATTTTGTCCAGTGCCCAGGAGATGCTCAAGGGGTCTCTGTGCCTCTCGCCCTGGGAGATGCTTGGGAGGGGCTTGGGAGGGTTGTCCCTGTCCCTGTCACCCCAGGCCATTCCCCAGGGGACAATGAAACCTCACTGAAACTGTAGCAAATTTTGCAAAAGTGGCAGTTAATGGAACAGTCAGCGCTACCTTGAGAGCTCAGTAACAAATCAAGGCGGCCCAAGGTAATTATGGGGCTCTGTGGACACCTAAAGTAGAACATATAGTAAATGGCAGGTATTGAAGGGAAGAACTTGATCTGTCTTCCCCAACAGTCTTGGGGACATTGGCAGGAGCAATTATGTCATTGTCTTCTTTATGGACTGTCAAGCTGACATAAAACCTGACTTGGAGGAAAATGTCCAAAGGCTTCACCCACAGAGACTTTTTGCCCTGAACTCCTGAGAAGAAAGGATTCTGTGCCCCAACAACCCCATAGCTCAGCCAGGGGCTCATGCACAGCCCCCCTGGCAAAGGCTGATCCCAATGGATGCTCCAAACCAGGCTGAGGGTTTGCAGCAGTGGGGGAACTGGCTCAGATGTGATGCACATCTTAAACTGATCAAAAGAAAAACAATGCGGCTGTACTCTCCTGGGAGAACTTTGAGCACTTTATGGGAATTAAAAGGACTATAAAAGGGCTGGAGGTGGACTTTGTACAAGGGCTTGGCATGGAAATGGCGTCACAATGACAGAGGGGAGAGATAGGTGGGATATTGGGAAGAAATTCTTCCCTGTGAGCATGGTGATGCCTTAACAGAGCCTGCCCCATTCCTGGAAGTGTCCAAGAGCAGCTTAGATGGGATCTTGTCGCAACCAGGTCTAGTGGAAAATGTTCCTTTACCTGTCCCTGACAGGGGGTGAAACGAGATGATTTTTTAGGTCCCTTCCAGCCCATGCCATTCCAAGACTCCATTATCTATGACTTAATGGGACCCACTGGCTCCCAGGAGTGGAGTGGGATGCGTTGCCTGGCAACAGGAGTTGTGTTGAGGAGGGCCTCAGTCCTGCAAGGGATTTGGAAGGAGAAGGAGCCTGCTGGCTGCTCGTCCTTTTTATCATTGCTTTGCTTATTGCTTCTATCAACCCTTTTGTTCACCCTGTTTGTCGTCCATTTTGCTCGTCTCTAACAGACCCAACTGGGCAGAAGGCTTGTGACAAATCAGGGACAGAGTGTGTGCAGACAGGGGGAGAGGAGTGTGCTCCTACATCCTGGGGTGTGCCCCAACCTTGCTGTGGTGTCATGGGTTCCTTTCTGTGCTGAAAGATGCTGTCCCAGCCTCTGGAGAAGCTGCAGAAGGAGAAAGCAGATCAGCAGGACATGATGGCTGCCATGGACATGGGCCTCTGTGCCAGCCCAGGGCTTCCCAGGCAGGGTGACAAATGCCCCTTGTCCCTTGGGGGCTGGGTGGCAGAAATTGTCCCCTTGAGAGGGGGAATTTCCTGAGTTCATGGGGTCTCTCACCCTTCACATGGTGGGACCAAGCTCACCAGGGTGATGGGGCAAATGGGGCCACAGCACCCTGAAAGGGGCGTGATGGCCTGGAGGAAGCACTCCTCCCTCTGCCCCTCACATGCTGGCCCTGCCTGGCATTCCTCATCCCTTTCCCCGCCGCTCTCCTGCCGTTCCCCTCTGCTAGAAGGTGGACAAAGCTGCCTTGGACAGCAAAGTCGATTGCAGCCAGTTTGAAGAGAACATAGAGGAGCTGGATGGGAGAATGCAGGAGTTGCAGAGCCAGATTTCAGGCCAGGAGCAGCACTGGAACAATATGCAGCAGCAGTTCAGCAATGCAATTGAAGACAAGGTGAGGGGTATTTCGTCCCCACCGTGAGGAACTGGCACCTTTGGGACTTGACAGCCTGCGGCAGCATCCCTCTGAGGATCCCCCTCCAGGCTTTTCCCTGGAGAGCTCCATGTCACATCCTGGAGCAGCTGGCTGAGGCTGTGCACCTGTTCACAGCTGGATCGCCTGGAGCTGAAGACTTTCCGTAAACACCTGGAAGACTCCTGGAACAGGAGCATGGAGGAACTCGAGGATAGGCTGTTGCGTGAAAACGCCGCTGGGATTAAGAAATGAGTGCAATGGAGATTCTGATGGCTTTGGGAACAGAGATGGCAACTGCTCCTCCCAGGCAGGGCTGTCACACACCATGCCCCTGAGCTGGGCCGTGTCCTGCCCTCCTGGCCATGCACACGGGGGGACTTTGGTGCCAGAGAGGGGCTGAAAGCGCTGCAGGGGCTGCTTGAGATGGTGGCATGGGTGCCTGTGCCCTTCACCTGGCATCAGCCAGCACCTTGGGGATGGGGAGAAACAGGCTCAACAGGCCACGGTTCACCCTGCAATGGCTGTGAGCCTGTGCAGTGACCTGCCCAGCAGCTGGCTGCTGCAGGGAGCTGCTGCCTGTGTGCTGCAGGCCTGTGGCCTCAGGAGCTCAGCCGGCCCTCTTCCCTCACCCTCCTTAGGCAGCTGCCAGTCCCTTTCATGTGTCTGTCGTGTGACCGCATGCTCAGCGTGCAGGTTCCTGGCCAGTGAGTAGCACCAGTGCATCGAGGGCAGCAGGGCTGGCATGGGGGAAGATGGGTGCCAGCAGTGACCCACTGTGCTGGGCACAGGGGTGACAGTGTCTGCTTGGGAGGGGCTGATGTGGGGAGCCCCCTCTGCAGCCCTGCCCTTCAGCAGGGCCTATGGGGGCTCATCCCAAGGGCTACAGGCAGCGAGATGCCATGGGCTACAATCCCATGGCCTTGGGGGTGCTGCCTCCAACAGGAACAGGTTCGTTGTCCCCTGCCACACACCTGTGACCCCTGCCCTCCCCAGGTACCCCGAAAAACTCCTGTATTTGCAGCCAATGCCCCCTAGCAAGGAGCCACCGCCCAGCCAAAGGTAAGGGCTCTGAGGACACATTCCCCGTGCCTGGGGTGCAGGGTAGCCCTGACACAGCAAGGAGGGCTCTGCACCTGGGCTGGGGCAGAGGAGCCTGGGGGGACGGGGCAGGGTAGGGGAGCAGAAGGCAGCTGTGGAGGGCCAGTGCTTGCCCCAGGGCTGGGGGCTTTTGCATTCCTTGCCTTGCACTGCCCTGTCCGGCCCACCTCTCTGTCCCAAGGTTGCTGAAAGCACATCTGATGAGCTGTGTCTGTTTTCAGTCTGAGCTCAGGCTTGGTGGGGAATTGTGTGCCTCCTGTGAAAGGAGTTCCCAAAACCAATCCCTGCCAGCTGGTGTCCTGTGCACAGGGACCTGCCATGGCCATGGCCAGCACACCTTGTTGTGGGGACAGAGCCAGCAGATCAAGCCTGGTGGGATGGGCTTGGGGCTCCTGCAGCAGGTGGACAGGAGCTGGCAGGGACATGCCCCTGCAAGCAGCACTGCTAGTGCCCTCCCTGGCACAGCAGGGTGATGCCCTGCATGCCACAGGGCTGGGCACTGAGCCTCCTCTGTCCCATCCCACAGGAGGCCGCTGGTCTGTGCCAGTGTCCCCCGTATGCCTCAGATCTCTGGGGACCATCAAAGCAGCAGTTTCACGATGCAGAACATCAAGACTTCCCCACATACAAGTACACAGCTGCAGCGTCTCCTGGTACACCACAACAAGGTAGGTGTGATGAAGGTAGAGACACAGAATGGTGACTGAGGCTTTAAGCATTGCTGACTATCCAGGAGGAATCTGTGCCTTCAGTCCCCAGGGAGACCTGGGTTGGGAGGATTATTGGGGGGTGCTGGATTGGGCCCTGCATTGCAGCCAGCTGCCCTCTCCTCCTCAGCCTAGTGTGACCCTGCTGCACGGTGATGGACACATCTCGAGGGGCCGTAATGACTAGCATCGCACAGCAATCAGGACACAGGATGCGTCAGATATGGCCCTGTCAGGGCGAGGGGGTCAGTGACGACAGGGGGCTGATTATCTGCAGGGTGCTAGCTGGGGGATGAGTGGGGCTCTGTGTAGTGAGCTGGGTAATGTGGCATGGGTATTTTGCGTCTGGGGTAAGAAGGAAGGGGCAGAATGGAGCAGGAGGACTGGCACATGGGGCAACTGAGCTTGGAGCTGGAGTTACGTGAGAGAATGGCCATGCCCAGTGTGGGACAAGACCTTGAGTCCTGGTGCGCTGGGGCCAGCACCTGTGGCGGCTCACCCTTGTCCTTCACCACCCAGGCCCTGCCGCCTCAGGACAGCACCGGACGGGCACAGCTCCTTGACAGGTCTCATGGGCCCCAGGGCTCGAGCAGCCTCTCCAGCCCCGCCAGACATCAACAGGCCCCGGTCAGCTGGAAAGGACTCAGCACCCAATGCTCGGCCTGGGACATCTTGTCCGAAGCGAGAAACACCTGTGACAACTGTCATAAGGAACTTGACTTTTTACTTGTATATAATAACTAAGTTAGTTGTATATAGTTATTAGGTTAATAAAAACTGTTAAAATTACGGGCAGAGCCTTGTCTCACAGCCTGTCTCTCCCCGGGCTCCCTGGTGCTCCTTCAGCTCCTTCCCTCCTGCTGTGGCTCTGCCCCCGGGCTGAGCAGATCGAGCCCCGGGCCAGGCCCTGAGGCCGCTGCTGCTCCCGCGCAGCCTGCGGGGCAGCCCTGAGGCTCCAGGCCGGCTGTGGGAGCAGGAGCCGCGCTGCAGAGCCCGCGGCCCTCACGAGCTGCGAAGGCACGGGCAGATGGCCATGGGGCCCGGCTGGCACTGCCGGCGCTGCTGCTCTTGGCTGCCGCCTGCAATCCTTACAGGCAGCCCTCATGCCGGCTCAGGAGACGCTCAGAGCCGTGCCCGAGGGCTGGCCCCGACCCGCGGCCCCCAAGGGCACTTACTTGTCCCTTCATCTCTGCACTGCCACATTCCGAGCTCATTTGTCAGCTCCCTCCTCCCCTTCCTTTCTGCGGGGCAGCGTTAGGGGCCGGCCCAGCGGCTTTCCTCCCGCACATCCGGCAGCCCCTTGCCCACAGCTCCCTGGCAGGAGCCAGAGCTGCTTTCCAGCTGGGCAGCCCCGCCGTGTCCCGCAGCCCGGGCCGGCTCCTGCCCGCTGCCGGCGAGGCCCGGCGGCTGGGCCCGGCCATCCCGGGCCAGAGCAGCTACCTGGCCGGGGGAACACAGCCGGACATGGGGGGACACAAAGCAACACAAAGGGGACACACGACGGGCACCGTTTCCCGTGTCCCCATTGCCGCAGAGCAGCGCCGTGTGCAGGACTGGCAGGGACCCGGGCACAGAGGAATGTCTGTGCTGTCACCAGAGAAAGGACACGGCAGGGGTGCTGCTCACAGATGAGGGTGCTTGGGGCTGGGAGGGCTCTCCAACCTTCTCACACCTGGGGAGGTCGGGGCAGTCTCTGTCCCTCTCAGCCTTGGTGTGACCCCACCCAAACATCATCGGGGTCAGAGGGACAGAGACACCCGCAAACCCCCAGAAAGGCAGAACCTGGGATTTGGTTTGGGGCTGAGGATTTAGGAAGGGGCTGGAATTGGGGCTGGGTTGGAGTTGGGGCTGAGATTTGGATTAGAGCTGGGATTGGGGTTAAGGCTAGACATGGGATTGGCTTTGGGCTGGGGTTGGGTTGTGGTCTGGGGCTACACAAGTTTGGAATTGGGATGTGATTAAATACAGAACTGTGTGTGTGTGTGTGTAAACGTGGAGTGAGATTGAGACCAGAATCAGGGTCAGGTTTGGGACTGAGCTCATCCAGAGCGGGACAGAGGGGATGTCACTGCAGGATGTCCCTGGCATCCTCCTAGCCCTCCTCAGGCACCTCCAAACATGAGGGGCAGCTGGGTGCCCCAAGATCCAGGTGCTCGCACACTGCCCCTCCATACCAGGCAAGCATTCCCTGAGGGCAGCCCTGACTGTGACCCTTAGGGCTCTGGGATCAGCCCTCATATCCCTGTGGGAGAAGATGCAGACAGGATGAGAGATTTTCCCCCCCTCTTCCCTGTGGAAAGAGGAAGCCCAGCTGCCCTTTCCTTCCGGTGACTCCTCCTCTCCTCAGCTGAGGATGTCAAACTTCCCAGGAGCAGGAAAATCCCCATTCTCTGTATTCTTGTGGCTGCAGCTTGGAACACCCACTCAGAATTAAGGACTTTCTGACAGCCCTGCTGAATGACACAGAGAGGAGATTTGTGAAAAAGGGAGGAAATTGTATTTCAATAGTAAATAAAAGGTGCAAAATTATTCCTTTCTGTCACATTTGTTTTCAGTCAATTGCACTTGTGGGAAGAGAGAAGGGTGGGGCTGGGGGCTGGGAGAGGTGGGGGTGAGGACAACGTTGCATTGGTGCTCGATGAAGAGATGCAGGGGGGTCTGGGTTCTCAGGAATGGGGGTGCCAGGGGGGTCTCAGGGTCATGGGAATGGGGGGTGGGGTGGGCAGGGACGTGGAGAGGTAGAAGGGAGTACCAGGGGGTCCTTGAGCCCAGGAAAGGGGAGTCCAGGGTTTCCCTAAAAGTGGGGACCAGAGTGAGGACACCCGGGATGTTCGGAAAGGGGGAGTTCAGGGGGTCTCTGTTTTTGCAGAAAGGTGTGCCTGGGAAAGGCAGGAATGGGAGATCAAGGCGCTCCAGGTTGTCCCAGAGTCAAGCCTACGCCAAGTCTGGAGCCTGGGAGCCATGGGATGCCCGGGAAAAGGGGAGCAGAGGGTCCTGATGTCCACAACAGGGGGATTCAGGGGGTCCCTGTGCAGGCTAAGGGGAGCAGGGGGGTCCCGGTGCTGGCAGTGGCGGTTCAGGGTCCCGGTGCCGGGGGTCCCACTCGCCCCTGGCCCCAGAGGAGCGCCCTCAGCCCCAGGGCTGGAGCCATCGCGCTGCTCCTCCTCACTGCCAGTGTGATCCCAGGATGATCCCAGTAGAACTCAGTCACCCAGGAGCTGCTCCCAGGATGATCCCAGTACAGCCCAGTCACTCCCAGTCCTGGCATCTCCCCAGGCCTCTCTGCGTTCCGACCTGTCCCGGCTCCATCCCCGCCCCTCCCGGGGGCTGCGAGGGCTGCGGGAGCGGAGGAGGAGGAGGAGGGAGGGAGGAAGAGGCGGAGCGGGGGAGGAGAGGGGGAGCCAGGCGGCTCCGGCGCTGCCTGAACTTGCAGCAGCCTCTTGTCCCCTCCTGTCAGGGAGTTGCGCAGAGCCAGAAGGTCCCCCCTGAGCCTCCTTTCCTCCAGGCTGAGCCCCCTTCCCTGCTGCCTCAGCCCCTCCTGCTGTTCCAGCCAGAGTCGGATACTAGTGCTGCAAAGAGCAATGTACAGACCTGGCATAGGTGCCTTCGTCACCACATTTTAACCTTTCATTAGTTACAGAAAGACTCTTGGGAAGCCCCAAACTGCAGTCCGTCGCTGCAGTGCCAATCTCCTTTGCAAATCCCTGCGGCCCCACCCGGCCCCGCACTCGGTGCCGCGGTTGCCCGGTAACCGCGCCCGGGCCCTCAGCGTCTGTGACAGCGGCGCGGCCTCAGTTGCCTGAGAGCGCGGCCCTGGCTGGGTGTGCGCAGCCTGGGCTCCTGCAGGCGGCTGCACCGGGCCATTCGCCAGGTGAATTGTCGGCGTAGAGAATTGCTAAAGGTGCAGAGCATTGGCCTCTGCGAAAAGCTCCGCAGCGTGCAGAACACTGGTGTCTGCTAGGGAGTCCTGAATTTCATTTGAAGGTAAAGACCGACTAAAGTTGAACTTTTTGGTTTTGTTTCATCTGTGCTCTGAAAGAGAATGCCAAAGGGATACAGAGAATGTGATCATGCCAGTCTTCTGGCGCAGTAGTTCAGTGACATGTACACCTGAGAGGATGAACAATAAATGGACTACTGATTGTGCTTTTTTTACTGAAGAAGTGCAACATTTTCTAAAGATAGTAGTCTATACATTTTTTCCCTATAGTAACTGCTTAAACTGCTTAAAGGTGAATGAGTTCTGTTCAAGTTTCAGTGGGTTTGTATCATCTGGGTTTTAAAATTTTTAGGGAGATGCCTCTGTATTGAGGTACAGACGAGACCATATGCCAAAGCCAATGGTCTGGATTTTATGGAACAGTAAATGTGAGGGAGAAAGAGAGAGAAAGAAAAGAAAAAGTGGGAGTGGAATGGAGGTTGGGAAGGGGGGGAGGAGAAAGAGAGTGACAGAGAGAGATTTAGTAGAAAATATCACCATTCCATGGATCCCATTGGCCTACCATTAAATCCTCTTCTGGTCTTCTCTGTGGTGAGGTCTGGCAAAATGTAAGACTCCACTGGGTTAATGCAGATTTGGGCAAGGTGATACCTTGCCCAGGTACCTCCCAGGGGTGGGGCAAGTTGGAATCTGTCTCTTGCTACTTTCAAATAATATAAAATCTTTAGCACCCATATATCCTTTGAGTCTGCCATGAGTTGGGTTCTGGATTTTCAGATTTGTTGTGTTGCTTTGCATGCCCTGCAGTCGTCTGGTGCAAGGCCTCAGGAATGGGTCTGGAGGCACTGTGGAGGTCTTAGCTGGGAGGTTTGTGTGCAAACCTGGCCTCAGCAGAAGAGTCTGTGGCTATGACTTCCCCAGCCTGAACCCAGACAGAGCTGATTTTCAGGACAGCTGCTGGGTTTGGCTTTGTTGTGGATAGGTTTTTCTCCTCAGCCTTGTTTACTTCTCCCCAGACCTGAGCTAATGGGACAATAGTGTCACCTTGATCTTGTCTCAAGTTCCCTTAGGCAGCTTAACTCACAGTGCCAAGTTCCAGTCAGCAGGGGTGGGCTTGGGTGGTCGCAGCTTCTTTATACAGTTTTGTCACAATGGACAGAAAGTCCTTTATAATGATATTTAAGCCATTAGCCATAACATTCCAGTCTCTCATTAGTCTCTCAGCTGTGAGGAGCAGCTGATAGAGCAAGGGTGCTTTAGCCTAAAGAAGAGGAGGCCCACTCTAGCTATTTTTGAGTAATATTTAGGCTACAGTTTTGTCTCTTCGAACTGTTATTAATGTTCAGATTTTTAGCTCCAGGTTTCAGTATGATCTAACTTTGAATTGCACAAGGTAGCCATATAGTTCAAATAAAGTCCAACTAGTGGCCTAACTATACTAGCTACTTACACCAAACAAGCACTTAGCTACTTTCAAGTAATGTACCATTTTTAGCACCAAAATATGCCTTGAAGCTGCCATGAATTGGGTTGTGGATTTTCAGAGTTCCATTGTTGCTCCTTCCAGTTTTGTTGAGGCATTGTCGCTCACCTGCGACATCGTCCCTTGGAAATGGCGTCTGGATTGCCAAAGAAGACACCAACACCTCGTCTTTTGTCCAGGGAAGGGCTGAAGCCTAATACTGTGAGTACCCACTGGGGCTGTGTTAAGGCTGGCAGTGCCCTGGTGTCCCTGCTCTCCCTGCCCCTGTTGTCCAGCAGTGCTGTGAAGCTGCAGAGCCCCTCCCCAGCCCTTTGTGCTGTGCTGCTGTTGCTGGGGCTGTCCTGGTGCAATAGGGAACACTGTGGGATGCTTCAGCTGTGTCTTGCCTGGCTGTGCCAGCAGAGCCAAGTGAAACCAATGCACAGCTGAAGGCCTGAGCATGTGTTCTGTCCCTTTCCCTTTGCCACAGGAATTCCTTCTGTCAGGCTGGGCACTCACCTGTGCTGCTCTGACCATCCTGCCCTTGGGCACCTGGGCATGGAGAGGGGGGAAGCTCAAACTCTGCCCAAAGTCTTGAGAGCCACGGCTGGTCCCAGCTGGAAGAGCTTCCAAAGCAGCTGTTCTCTCCCAGCTCCTGTGTGGGCACAGATGCAGCCCTGCAGGCAGCGCTGGAGCCAGGGCCACAAAGCTCACTTGGCTGAAGATGCCCCACTGCTGAGGCTCTGTCAAGGAGATGCCTCTGTTTTCTTGTGTGGAGGGCTCTGTCAGCCCAGACAGAGAAAACAATTAACAGGGAGAACTAAAACCTAGACACATTCCTGTGCACCTCACTCTTGGTACAGTGTTCCCTTCTTGCATCTCTTGGACTCATCCAGCAGCGATATCTCCTTGCTGTGAGTTCTGAGCGTTGTGCAGGGATGGAGTTCAGGCAGTTCTGAGAGCTCCTCCCCATTCTCTGGAAAGGTCACTGCCTCAGTCCAATGGCACGTAAGAGGAAACAAATGCCCAAAGAGCAGAAATCCCCAACCATGTCCCATCCAGTCATGGAGAAGGCAATGGGACAGAGCCATATGGCTGGAGTATGTGTGTTCCACTCTGTATTATTAATTGTATTAATTCACTGATGCTAAGTATTCCAGCAGGAAACCCCCAGGGCTTCCAGGAATGTCCTAGTGGCTGTGATCACAAGTTATTCAGCAGTGCCACTTGTTCAAGAAAAGCCTTTCTGAACAAGCACAACTCTGAGGCTCTAGCTGGTTTACTTTTGCCTTTCAGCTGCTTCCCTCTAAGTTCCAGAGGGAGAAGTTTCTCAGCAGGAAGAAGGAGGCCAGCACTGGGGGGAGTATTCTGCCCAGAATTGGCCCATTTCTAGACAGGAGTGAGACTCGCCCAAAGGTAGCCTTTTCCTGCTCTTTTCCTTTCTGTTTCACATGAAGTTTGAAGAGGGTGTGTGTTTGTGACAGGCTTGCCTCCAGCAAAATACCTCAGTGTCCAGGTCCTGCTGTCATTGCAAAGTGCTGGGAGTGGTGGACTGGGAGTCCTGATCTGCACTAAGCCAACACAAATACCCTCTGCTGAAGCTGCTGGGGTGTGCTGGAGCGCAGCTGCCATTGCTAAAACAATGGGAGGAAGGCTGGGGACACAGAGGCCCAAAATTGCCCTTTGCCATTCTCCTGCTGAAGGAGCCACCTCTTGCTTTGGTGTGGTCACCATCAAATGCTCGGGGTCACAGGATTCGCTGCAGAGTGGCAGCATGGGCCTTTGAAGGCCAAGGATCTGCAGGAATTACTTCAGATTGAACACAACAAATTGCATTACTGCTTTGGGCTGGAACAATGTGTTGGACCCTGACGGGGTGTTAGATTTTGCAGGCTGCCAGATGTACAGGGGACTGGCTCTGGGCAGAGGGGAATGGATGTGCTTTGTCTGGATCAGTGCCTTCTCAGAGGTGTGTTTAAAGCTGCTTTTCTGGCAGGACTAGTTTGGTATAAAGCACAGTCCAAACGGGTAGGTGACTGAGGTGGGCTGTTGAGTAGGAAATTGGAAGCAAGAGACATGGAACACAATCCAGGTAAAGGATTGTCCTGGAGAGGGGCCTTGGGAACACCTCAGGGAAGGGCACAGCTAAGGGACAGTGTGCTGCAGCCACTCCCTTCAGCAGAATGTGTCTGCTGTGAAGTCACAGAGGAGACCTGCTTGTGTCTCTGCAGTGACAGCAGTGTGGCTGGAGAAGGCAGAGAAAGCAGGGCAGAGTTTTCTCCAAGCAATGTCTCTGCTCCAGAAGCATTATCTGTTGTTGTGTCATTCCAGATGTGCCTCTAGAATGGCATGAAATAAGATCGCAGTAATGACAAGAAAGCACCCATTTAAAGGCCACTGAAAAAGGAGATACCAACTCTACTTTTACCCGAGTTGCTGAGAAAATAACTGAAACTTATCCTCATTCAGCATTCACCTCATTTGTCTTTTTATTTTCAGCTCATTTGTCTTTTTATTTTTGCCTTTTCCTCTCTTTGGAACACACTAACTTTTAAATACAATGAAAAGGAACAAAATCATCAAAGCAAAAGAAAAGTGTATCTTAGTAAGGATTCAGCTGAGCCGGGGATGTCTCCCTCCCTGAGAGCCAAGCGCACACACACACCCTCTGAGAAAATGGCCATCTTTGTATCCCCTTTGTACCCGGCTGGGGCGGTCCCTGTGCCCTTTGCCATTGGATGGCTACTCAGGAGCTTCCATTCTCTACTGAGCACCAACTTTTCTGTGCCCTCCCTTCTCGTCCTCCTTCCTTTTGGTCAGGTCTTCAACCCTGTCCCTCTCGCTGTGACACTCAACAAACCAACCTGAACAAATGCAAACCACAACACACAGAACCAACAAATTCCATTCTTTTGCTTAATAACCTTTTGGCTTCAGCCAAGTGTCACCTCATCTCTCAAACCTTCTCTGGTCCTGTGCTCTTCTTACTGATTTCTAAGTTCTAGAGCAGAAAAGATATTTGCAGTTGTGTGGGCCTTGGTTTCCCTGTCTCAGAGTAAAAGACATCCCAAATCCTTTCCCATGGAGTCTCCTGTAAATTCATGGGTTTTACTTACTCCATGAGTGCTCAGTCAGTGCCCCAGAGCTCTGTGACCACATGGGCACAGGGCTGTGTTTTAGCAAAGTGCTGCCTGGCATTCTGGAGAAAGAAACCTGGAGAAATCCATGCCAGAAGAGCAGCTTGGCTTGAGCCTGCTCTGTGTGGCCCAGCAGCTGTGGATCAGCTCAGAGCAGAGGTGGGTGAGCCACTGTTTGCCCAGTGTGGGCTGGGCAGAAGTGCTCCCCCAGAGTCTGTACTTCACTGGGGATCAGTGGAAGATTCTCCTGCATGAACCTTCCTCCCAGCAGCTGAAGCTCTCCCTGCTCTCTCTCCTCTCCAGCTGCCGTCAGCTGCCCCGAAACAGAGCTGGTTTGGGGTTTCCCCACCAGAGCTGGTATTTCAGAACTTCGTCGCTCGGGAGGTCTCTGAAATGGTGCTGTCTCTCATGAATAAGGACAAGGTAAGTGCTGGCACGTGAAGCTTTAACGCTGTGCTGGAAGAGGAGAGTGCTGTCATTCCCTCAGTGTAGAGCAAAGCAAGTTATCTGCTGCAGCACATGCAGAAGAAAATGTCTCAGCACCTTGTTCTGCAAGATGGTGGAAATCTTCCTGTGCTGGGAATTGTGCCCAGATTTTTGCCAGGCGTTGATGGTGTCTATCCCAAAGGAGTTTCCTTCTCTCGAAAGCTCTGGATTGACAGGAATGTTGAGTGCTGTACAGTTCTTACCTGCTCTCATGCTTTGCCTTGGGTCTATAGCACACCCTGTGTGTCCTTGGTTAATCTTGGCTCCTGGTAGGAATCTCTGCCTCTCTCAACCAGTTTGGCTCCCTTTATGCAGTTCACAGGCAAAGCTCAGGGGCTGAGCCTCCTGCACTTTATGCTGGAATCACTTCTCATTAATGGCATTGGCCCTGCAGGAACCGTGTTCTGCAAGAGCCCTGCAATCAGAGTGATGGAGCAGAAGCAGTGAGAGGCCTTTAGGTGCCACTTGAGGCTCCTGCTCAGCTTCATCCAGCTCTGCTCAGCTTTTCCAAAAGCAACACGGTGCTCTGCTTTCCCTTTGCAGAAGCACAGCACATCCAAAGCCATGTGCTCCTGGAGGTTTCCACCTTCAGCTGAAGAAATTGGGATTGTTTTGCAGTTTCCCAAGAGAGCTGAGAGGGGAAAAGTTGAAAAATGTCAGTTGTGTTCCACTGTAAAGAGGAAAACTTGAGACCATTTGAATTTCAGTCAGGGAAACATTTTCTCAAGTGAGGCTTGTGCCAAGAGTGGGCTGGTGGGAGGAGACAGGAGGGAGTCCAAATCATCTGGTTTAGACTTTTGGAGAGCATTTTGGTGCTCAGGGGTTATGATATCAGTGTGTTAGAAAATGCATGTGTGCTGTGCATGGGTACCCCAGAGGGCAGAACCTGGCCTCCTGGCTGCAGGCAGGAATGCCCAGCAGCCCAACTTGCCTTCACAGGCAGCAGGAAGCCCTGGAGAGCCAAGATTGGCTTTTCATACTGGAACCACACTGTCAGTCAGCGCTGGTCCTGTTTCTGCAGGCAGAAAATGCCTCTGAAGCCCCATGGTCAATAGACACCGCCTGTCTGTGTTTCTGTTACTTTTGGCAAGCTGGTTGCTCTCATGGTTTTATGATTCTTCCTTGCTGCTTTACTGCCCATTTAAGTTCTCTTTGCCATCTCCTTGTTTTAGGGATTGTCTTGCTGTGTTCATTCCTTCTTTTGCTTTTCAGGTTTGCTTTTATTCCCAGTAAGACCACAGTGTTTGGTCTCCTGTCTTGCTGCTCTGCCTGCCTGACTGTATCCCCAGAAGGTCCCTACCCAAACCTGATCTGCTGGAAGGGAATTTCTTCCTTGCCCCACAGTAATGTGCTGGTTTGCTTTTAGGTAGCACATTCCCCCTCTGGAACATGACAACTTCATGGCTGTGTGCAGGCAGAAGCCAGCAGGTTTTTTGGCCTTGTTGAATACGCAGGTGACTTGGTTCAGATGCTGTGTCTCCATCCTGCTGGTGCTGACCTGCTCGGCCCTTCCTTCCCAGCAGGCACTGCCCTACTGCCCCTGGCCAAAATGCGGGAGCCAGAGAGAAGGGATTCAAGTTCAGCCTTGTGAATGATGTGCCTGTGCCTGCTCAGCGGAAAGTGCTTTGGAAAAGGGGCAAGGGAGGGATGGTAGCAGGGCATGGACAGGTCTCCTCTCGTCCTGTTTCCACAAGTGGCAAAATCAAATTTCATGTCTTTGCTGCAGTTTCTTCACGTGGTGAAGCTCTCCATGGAGAGCTCACCTTACTTCCAGCTGGTGAGCTCCAGCGATGCGTACCGTGCCGTGCCGCCGGGCGCCTCTGCCCCTGTGCACATCCGCTTCACCCCCAGCAAGAACAAGGTGAGGCTGGAGGAGCCACAGCACACAATGATCTCCACAGCCATTGTTTTCCCTGCACTCTGGCTCCAGCCCATTGCATGCTGTGAGCTGGGCTCCAGGCGTGGGCAGGCAGCCTGCAGCCAGTCACACCTTGGCACTGCTGGCAGGCACTGCAGCCAGGCCTGAGAGGCTCTGCTTCCCCTCCGTGCACATTGCTGAGCATTGCCAAGGGAAGATGCACAGGAAACAGGATGAAAATGACAGAGGGCTGCTGATAGATGTTGGGCCATCTCTAGGTGCAGTGGAAGGGGTTTCATTCTGATGGAAAACACCAGAGGAACAAAGAGGTCAGAGAGCTTTCCTCCTTCCTGGACTGCCAACAGCTTCCCTGCCTGCCCCTGGGCTGGAGCAAAGCCGGTGCTTTTTCAGCCCCTCTGTTGTGCAGCCTTGCAGCTGTGCTGTCCCAGAGCACAAGTGAGCATGGCACAGCTGCAGGGCCAGGGCAGAGGATGTGCTGTGCCTGTGAGCCCGGCCTGGCACAGGCACACTGGGCTCTGGGTGCCCTTGGTCAGCAGGAGGTTGCTGAGCTGCAGGGGACTTGAACACTTGCCTGAAGGAGCTGGTGTAGGGCAGGTACAAGCTGCAGGCAGAGCTGTGAGCCCAGAGCCCGTGGCAGTGACACTGCTGGGGCTCTGTCTTCATGCCTGTCGCTGTGCTTGCTCTGTCAGCTGGCACCCATTCCGTGCCAAAGGTGCTTTTGTGGGGAGGTTTGAACAGCAGTGCTGAGGCCCTGGCAAGTCTGATCTCAGTGCTGGGATCTGGAGGGTTCATGTTCTGATCTGGAGGCTTGTTCATACAGAAGGGTTGAGGGCATGGCATGGAAGGGAGGAAGCCTGGCAGGGAAACAAAGAGAGGCCCTTTCCAACAGCATCCTGCTACCTCTTAGCACTGTTCTTCTCCTGACTTGGTTGGACAGGCAAAGTTAGAGGGGAGTTGTGAGCCAACTGATGTTTCTGCACCAAGCCAGAGGTGCAGGATGTCTTTGGGTGCAGCTGTTTTCTCCTCTTCCTTTTGCTGCTTAGAGTCAGTTGAACACTTTGTCCTATTCTCAGACAGTGGGAATATAGAAGCTTAAAGAGCAATGTCCTGTGTTCCCCAGCTCCATGTTGCTTAGAAGGGGCTTAGGAATTCTTTAACATCATTAAAGTTTAGAGTAAAAATGATGGTGGCCTAGGGCTGTTATCTGTATGACCCAAGTGACACAAGAGCTGAATGCCACTGAGACAGATTTTGCAAAGTGCACTGGTGCCTTTAAAATGTGACATAGTAGTAGAACTTAGTGTTCATTTGAGGGTGCAATAGGTAAATGGATGCCCTTGAAGGGGTATAGGAAATGGTTTTTCTTCTGCCATGGGGATGGCACTAAATGTCCTGTGCTGAGCCAGTCTCTTTTCCTGCAGGATTATTGCCACGAGCTTGTGATCCTCACTGCAAGGGAAAGGATTGTTGTGCCAATTCGGGCCATTGGTGCCCGAGCTGTGCTGGACTTCCCTGCCCAGCTGGACTTCTCCAAGTGTCCAGTCAAGGTCAGCACCCAGCAGACTCGGCTGGTACGCAGTGTCGGTGCCCGGGCAGCTCGGTACCAGCTGAGCACCCAGAGGTGAGGCAGCTCATCTGTCGCTGTGCAAACACCTTTGGGTGAGAGCGGAGTTGGGAAAGAGCTACAGAAGGAACCAAGCATCGGATCTGCTGCCCTGCAGCCTGGCTGGAAGTGAGCAGGATGGAAGGCATCTGCTCTTGCTTTCAGTGGCCTTGGAGCTTTCTGTGTCCCAGATTCCCTGGAGGCTGCTGGAACATGTTGGGAGCTGGCTTGCACCCTGCTGAGCACAAGCAGCTTCGGAAATGCTTCCTCAGCACTGTCAGCCAAACAGAGCCATTCTCTGGGAGGCCACAGGCACGTGGCTTTGCAGTGGTCCTGGAGGGGACCTCTGGAAATCATCTGAGCAAACACACTGCTCAAAGCAAGAGCAGTGTCTGGGGGTTGCAAGGTGCCATTGGGAGACATGGACCTGTCTTTAGATGCCATACAAGAAAACAAACATGTCAATGGACCTAGTTATAAAAGCAGAAGAAAACAACCTTTTTAAAACCCCTCCATACCTTATCTTTTCTGCCTGTCAGGTGCAGCAGTGATTCATTGAGAGGATGGATCTAACAGGATGAGAAGTGTCTTAAGGAGCAGCTCACAATTAACAGAGAAAAGCCCAAAATTTAGCTTTCCAGGCCTATCTCTTGGCAGTGATTTTCCTTTGGTTCTTACAGTGTCAGGGATGTCTCCTTCACAGCTCTTCTAGCTGTGGGCTCAGGGAACAATTTAGTGGTGTTGGCTGAAATTCAGAGGAGTTATGTTTAGCTGTAGACTTGTAGAGCTTGTGTCTTCGGGTCTTGGGGAGCCAGGTGTGTGTGAGAGATGACTGCTACAGCAGGAACGGAGGAGTCTGGTGGGTACCGCCCAGGGATTGAAGAGATGCGGGGGCTGATTTGCACTCAGTTTTTCAGTGCTGACAGCTGAGTCCTGAACTTGGCTGGATCCTCTTCTCCTGATAATTTGAAAAGAAGAAGACACCTTCTTTCTCAGGCAAGCCCTGAAGTCATCCCTGGAATGTTATTCCCATCCTGCCACCTGAAGGCAGGAGCATGTAACATGGGGCAGGAGTGGGAAGGGAATGGAATGGAAGGTAGTGCTGAAGCGTGGCCAGGGATTCCCCTAACTGGCAGCTTCTCTATTGTGGTGAAATTTCTGGCCAAAGACTAAGAACAGAATGCTGTGCCTTGCCCCCAGCAGGCCCTGATCCCCCCAGCCCCAGCAGAGCTGCAGCCGTGCTGGCATCAGCCCCGGGGCAGATGCAGGAGCACGAGCACTGATCTGGCTGTGGGGCTGCTGGGGCCTTGTCTTTCCTCCCCTGCCTCCAAAGTCTCACGTCCAGCACATGAACATTGCTGGCCCAAGGCTTCTCCATCAGCCAGCAGTGATGTTCTCACCAGTGGCAATGGGAACAGGTCAGCCCATAATTACAGCAAGAGGTCCTTAATGAGCAGAACCTGAAGTGAGTTCATCAGCTGTTACTACTGACATGAACAAAGTTCAGCTTGGCAGATGTTCTCTTTGTTTCTGTGTGTGATGCATTCATCAGCAAAGTCCCCAGAACACATTTGAAGTGACAGATTGACCAGCAACAAAGCACCAAGGCCAGGAACTTTTGTTTCCTCACTGGGGCTGTAGAAGGGCACAAAGCCCAGCAGCTGCTGGGCAGAAGCACATTTCCCCTGAGCTGTCCCTGAGCATCAAAGCACAGAGTCTTGTGCCTTTAACCGAGCCATTGCCTGCTCTGTCCTCGGCCTCCAGGGGCAGCGTCACTGCACCGAGTTTACACTTCGACCTGGCTGAGCTCGACTTCGGGGACATCTCCTTTGGTGAGTGTTCCCTGGGCTGGGACACAGCCTCAGGGCTCTGTGCCTTCCAACAGAAAAGCATCCCTCACTCCTGCTCTGCCCCAGCAGCCTCTTCAGGCTGTGAACTGCAGGGCTGCTGCTGCTGCTGCTGCCTCAGGGGGCATTTTGCCATTGTGAGATCCCATGGAAGCAAGGAATAGGAAGGTAGTATTTTCTGGTGTCTCTGTGCTGCTTTAAAAGACAGATGTCTGCCAAGGAAGGTGGGAATCTTGCTGCAATGGAAAGATGAGCCCCTCCCTCCAAATGATTATCCCTTTGAAATGACAGGGCTCCCAGGCAAAACTGTGGGAAAAGGAATAACAGTTCTTTGCTAGACTATCTCAGGAGAGCACAGACAAGACAAGAACAGACATTTCCCAGATGCCAAGTCCTGTTTTTCCCCTTTGGTGGAGTTGTGGTCACAGCAGGAGGAGCTGTGGGCTCTGGCAGGGCAGTGGTCCCCCCCCAGCCGGTGCGGGAAGGGAAGGGAAGGGAAGGGAAGGGAAGGGAAGGGAAGGGAAGGGAAGGAGGAAATGCTCCTTTTGCACAGCCCCAGAGGGCAGGGGGATGTGGGCAGTGCCCAGCAGCAGCAGCAGCAGCGGGGCAGGCAGGCAGGGTCAGTGCCAGCGCTGAGCTGCAGCCAGGGCAGCCCCGGGCCAAGCACAAACCTCCCGCAGCAGCAGCGGCCGAGCTGCGACCCCCGAGTGGGAGGAAGGGAAGCTCCGCTCCCTGCCCAGCCTCAGCTCCCACTGCACAGCCGCCCACGGCATCACGCCACAACTCCCAAAAAACCCCAAGGGAAAAGCCCAGCCTAGGGCCAAACCCCCCCAGAACGCCCCAGAACCCCTATCCCCCTTCCCAGACCAAGGGCAACATTCACTGCCAAGCCTAAACCCAGAACAATGAAGTTCATGAACTTCTGAAGGAAACTCATTGCCTTTTTTGAGCTGCTTCTTCCCCAGCCTGCATCACCATGGAGGCGCTTGTCAAGTTGCCTTTGGAAGGAATGAAACACGAAAGGCAAGAGATGGAAATATGGGTCTGAAGCAGGAGATTCAGATCCTGCTGAATCCAATTTCATTCCTAAGGGCTCTTGGGCTGAAGGCAGCTGTTGTATCTTTGCTTCTTTGTAACTGTTGACTGTTGTCTGCATGTACTGGCCTCAGTCTCATTGGAGGTTTTGACATCTGGGTTTGTCCTTTTTGTGCCTCTCTTGCCTCCCTGCTGGAGTCCCTGCTGGAGCTGGCAGTGGTCACTTGGATGGGCACAGAGAAGCTCTGGGCTGCAGCTGCAGTTGTTTTTTCTCCCCATCTGTGTCCCAGTGACTCTTGGTGAGCAGGCCTGGGGAGAAGTCTCCTCCCCACAGAGCTGGTCAGCCCAGCCAGATGTGCAGTGCAGAGCAGGCTGTGGCTGCTCTGCGCGCTCTGCAGGACATCCCCACTATGAGTGGCTGTATCTCTGGCTTTGCAGGATGGAAAGCAAATCTCAGAGCCAAAGTGGGGTAAACCCTTGCAGGCAGCACTCTCAGTGAGCAGCATGGCTGTGATGTCCCTGTTTGTGGGCTGAGGTGGGACCTGGTTCCTAATTGCTAATCTCAAAGCAAGGCTTGGCTGTGTCCCCAGTTGAGTGGGCTCTGAGCTGTCACGTGCTCAGTCTGTTTGGCCCAAAGCAAGAGATGCCATAAGGATCCTGCAGAGAGAAGCTGCATTAGGGTGCTTTGCATCGCGTTCTAGTTCCTGATTCCATCCTTACTTTCTTTCGCTGTAGCTTCTTCTCACTGACAACTCACTGTTTATATGTCTTGAAAAAGGTGGGAGTGTTGGCAGGCTGAGCACGGAATTGGACAGCTTGAATTCTCAGAGTAAATGCTGGGTCTGGGTGCACACTCATCACTGAGAGAGAACTGGTGCTGGTTTGGGGCAGGTGAGGGAGCTGGTCCCCATCCCAAAGAGAGAAGCTTGCAGTGTTCAGCAGGGCTAGGAGTGGGCATTTTCAAGGCTGCAGTCTGGAATCTGTGTCAAAGGGAACTAAGTGACGATTAATTCCTCATGCAGCTTCTAGGTGAGCTGTAGTATCTTGCCCCCAGGATCATGCCCTGCTGGGTGCCTGAATGGATATTTGTGTCCTTGCCAAGGCTTTCCCTACACGCAGCGCTGCCGCCTCACCAACAGCTCCGCGGTGCCCCTGGCGTTCCAGCTCCGCATGTCGGACGATGGCACGCAGCCGGCTGTGGACAGCGTGGATCAGATCCGCAGGGACACCGACCCGGCCTGGAGGAAGGGAATCCATTTCCATGTGGAGCCCAGGGAGTTCACCATGAATCCCAGCCAAGGCACCATCCTCCCCCAGGGACACCAGGACATCGAGGTACGGCAAGAGCCCAGCCACAGCCGCTGCAGCACCAGGGCTGGAGCTGCACTGCAGGGTGGGAGGGCTTTAGCTCTGGTGCCAGCTTGGAGCATCCTGGCACTGAGAGATCTGCACTGCTGGGGGCCTCTGCTAGCTGGCTTACTCGGGATGTTCCTCAGGGAGCACTGTTTGCTTTCCAAAATCATATGCTGAGCTCACAGACCTTATGGCCAAGGCCTGAAGCCATTCTTGTGTTTTTGAGAGCGATTGATTTGATTGCAACGGGGCAGAGCAAGGATGAGGGCAGAAGGTGGCTGTTAGAGAGATGTCATTGTATAAAGCAGTTAGCTTTTCTTCGTGGTGTCATTTCCCTCCTCCTGGGGAGCAGAATGATTTGTGTTCACTGCAGGAAGCTCCAGTGGAGACAAAAAATCTGCAGCCATGTGTAGCGGTTCAAATTTATTGTATTGATTCCTTGTTAAGTGGTTTGTTTTGTTGCATCCCGTGTTCTCCCCGAGTTGGTTTACCCCTGGGTTTTACCCTCCCACAAAGCTGTCCCTCATGCCATTCCCTGCCCCTTGTTCCAGCTCTCTCCCTTCCTGTCAAACCCAGCCCCTTTTGTTCCCCAACCTTCTTTGCCAATTTAACCTGGAGCCAATCCCTGTCTGCAACACCCCTTTGGAATTCCCCTATTCCTGGAGGCCCCATTGGCCCATGTGAGCCATCCTCCCCACCCTCCTATCCAAAGTGGCCCCAGACACTTGATGTAATCCCCTCAGTGCTCTGCTGAGGATTCTCTTTTGGTTTGCTGTTTGTATCCACCCCCTGCTTTGTGTCTGTACAAAATTCCTTGCACAGGAGTGTGCAGGGCTCTTTTGGCTCTGATCCTTTTGCTTGGAATAAACCCTTCCTTGTGGAACTTCAAGACAGAGATCCTCCTCCTTTCTCCTCTGCCTGGTCCCGTTGGTGGCTTGTCTCTTGCGGTGTTGAGCAAGAGGCTCTGAGGGTTCTGCCTGTGGTCAATGCCCACCCTGGGGCATTTCTGAGGATTCTGCCTCTGGTCAATGCCCACCCTGGTGCAGTTCCCCACTCCTGGCGTGGGGCTGGAGTTCTCAGAGCCAGCCTGGGCTCGGGGTCCCAGGGCAGCCATGAACTGCCCAGCACCTGCTGGGCCACACTTTGCCCTCAGCCTCCTGCTGCAAAGCTGAACTCATTGTGGTCAAGTCAGATTTCCTCTGCATGGATGTCTTTGTAGTCAGATGAGCAATTGGCCCCTTAATTTGAATGCAGTGGTGCATGGAGCTGTAGTCTAATGTTTTAATGTAGCTGACCTGTGCCCTGATAGCAAGGTGTGTTTAACAAATCTGGTATTGCCAGAAGGCTTTTGTTACTCTGAGACTGTGCTCTACACATGGAGCAGCAGAAGAATGAAGGGCAAATCCTCCCTCAGGAACTGGAGGATATCACCCGTGGGTAATGAGCTTTTGGAAGGAAGAATTGACTGTTCTTCTCTTCCACCAGGTGACCCTGTGCTCCAACACGGTGATGGAGTTCTACCGGAGATTGCTGGTGGACCTGGAGGGTATTGGCAAGGGAGTGGCAGCCCTGATCATCACAGCCAGGTACCAGCCCTTGCCTGGCCTCCCGCAGGCACTGCCTTGCCCAGGCTGTGCTGGCTGCAGCTGCCAAGGAGAAGTGCTGCTGAATGCCCTCATGTTGTGCCAGCTGGACACGAGAACAGCAGTGCTTGGGCCGCAGCCCATGGTGAAAAGCACGTTTGCTCACAGCCCAGCATGGTCCTGGGCCCTCTTCTAAAGGCACCAGGAATGATATCATTGATTGGCCTTGTTTTTGGTGCTTGAGGTGGAACAAATTTCCTGAGGGCCTCCTCTCCTTCAGGCTGCAAGAGGTGGGGTTGTGCTGGTTGTGAGCACCGTGCACTGGTTTGGGCCACAGCAAGCAGCTGCTGAGAGTCAGGCTCTGGCTCTGTCCATGAGGGCACATGGCAGGGGGGAAGTGGCTCCCAGAAGAGTGGGGAGGGCAAGGTCTGACAAGGGGAAAGCAGCCCTTGATGTGGCAGGTCAGCTCCAGTTTTTGTCCTTCCCTCTGCTTCCCATTTTGACCTTTAATGTCGTCAGAGTTGAGAGCAAAAGTCGTCGTTGGTGCAGCAGAATTCCATGCTGCTGTGCTGCTGTGGGTGTCAGTGTGATGCCCAGAGGGATGCAGCTCCCTGGTGCTGTTCGCTGTGCCAGGCAGAGCCATCCAGGCAGTGCCTGGGCTGCCATTGTGTACAGCAGGTGGAGCTGGGGCCAGGCAGTGCCTGGAGCTGTGCAGTGAAGGAGCCAGGGAGCTGCAGGGCCTGGCAGGGGCTGATCAGCCCCTCTGTGGGGCAGCTGCTGTCTCGTGCCCTCCAGGGCTGGGGCAAAGAGCTGAGTTCTCAGGCAGGGCAACAGCACCATGGCAGAGAAGGGAGTCATTTTTACTGAGACCCTGGAGCTGTGTGTTCCTTGAGCCTTAGGGAGCACTGATCCTTGTTGGCAAGGCTCCCCCAGAGCTCGTGGGTCACTGGGACTCTTCCAGGAGTCCTTGCAAGCCTTCCTGGGTAAAGGAGGGGCTGAGGCAGCTGTGGGGCAAAGTGCTCTGCCTGGGGCACTTGGCAGCCTCTGGGTGCTGCCTCTCAGGGTTTGCCCCTCCTTGACAAGACATGTTGGAGTGGGAAGAGGTAGAAGGCAATTTATCCCTGTAGGGCTCTTCAATGTGCATTTGACAGTGACCAATGTGTTCTGCTCCATTTCACAATCTTTGGGGGTAGGCATTCTCCATTCTCTCAGTATCTCTGATTGTTCTGGGGTCATCTCTTTGCCCAGATGTCTCGTTCCTGAGCTCCAAGTGTCCCCCCAAGTGCTGCTGTGTGATGAGTGCCACCTGAAGGTGCCCTATGAGAGGAAGATCCTCATTAGGAATCCCAGCCACCTTCCTGGCTGCTACGGGCTTATTCCCCAGGTTTGGCATCACATCCACCTCCTCCTGTCAAATAATCCTGAGGAGATTATTAAGGGAAAAAAGGGTTTGGATAAGACCTTGCTGGTTTCTAATCAGTCCTAAAGATCTGCTGAGAACAGGATCCTACCCTACTGTAAACTTTAGGAGGCAGTTTAAGCTCCTGAGGAAACAGTTGATGTTCTAGTCCTCAGGGTGTTTTCCTGTGGGAGATCTTAGAGGGTTGTGAAAAGCTGCTGCACCCACAGACACCAGTGCCTGTGCTGGCAGCCTCCTTGCAGGATGCCCTGGGAGTGCTAACCCTACAATTCTGGCATCTTGTTTGTGCCTTTGACCTTTGTCCTGGGGAGTTTTAAAGGTGTGTGTAAGTTGCTGTTGTGGTGGATGTTAAGGAGCCTAAAGTTTCTTGAGAGGTCCCTCTGAGTCTGCATTTCATTGTGTCCCTTCCAGAAACGCAAGGAGGACTCTGCTGTGCTCTACTCCAGCCCCAGGCCCTGTGGGATTGTGCAGCCCCAGAGCACAGCAGAGATCCCAGTTGTGGTGGAAGTGCAGGCCCTGGGCACTCATCGCACCAACGTTCTCATCGGCGTGTTCGGGGATGAGAGAAACCCCCTGGTGAGGGCAAGGGGAGATGTGAGCCTGTGTGCAGCTGCTCCTGGCAGGGTGCACAGGGACAGGGATTCTGCCGGGGAAAACAGGCACAGGCTGCTGGGGAGAAGGACAGGAGGGATGGGGGCACAAACAGCTCCTGCCTTAGAGGTGGGAATCTCAGTGTCTGACACAGAATGGAGTTGGGCGAAGCTGGAATCCAGGGGCATTTGAGTTCATTATTCTTTCAAATGCTGTTAACTTTGGAAGCATCTGTTGGAAAATGTCATCTCTCTGAGCACAAAAGAGGATGTCAGGAGTCTTCTAGGAACCTTGAGCTTTCTGTAAAAGAAAGGAAAGCTGGCATTTGAAGAGTGTTTGCAAGGACTGAAACTTCAATTAAAACATATGGAAATGGCAATGCCAAATTCCCTGGATGGCACCAAACATCTGAACCTGGGCCATCGTGGCACTGCCTGTAAATCAGTGAACAGGAAGGAAAGGCAATGCAGGCTGTGCCAGGGAGCCTGAAGTTTGACCAAACAGTTGCTTTCAACTATCAGGCTGCTTTCCTTAAAGAGGAGGGTTTCTCCCCACCAGAAGAACCAGTTGTTTAACTGTCAGGCTGGTCTTACCTAGAGATTTCTTGCAAAAATAAAAGCTTTGGGCCAATAATTTTTAGTTGCAAAAGGTTCTCTTACCTTAATCCTTTTTGATTTGGAGGTGAACATGTAATTTTCTTTTTCCCCAAAAGCCCAGCATTTCAGCTGGAGAGTGGTAGCTGTCCCTAAAGAAAAAACTTGAGCAGGGTTGAGCTGTTGAAGCTTTTTTAGGTTTGTCTGTTGTGGTTTGTTTTGGGTTTTTTAAAATCTTTCTTGCTTGCTTCCTGGAACAGAGGGCACAATTATGGAGCTCAGGACAGCTGGCAGAAATCTCCCCAAGCCCAAGGCTGGCAGAGCTTGGCAGGATCCCAGCACCACAGCCTGTGTATGTATGGATGGATGGATGGATGGATGGATGGATGGATGGAAGGATGGATGGATGGGGAATGCGACCTGAGTCACCTGGGAGTGTTGGAAAATGTCAACCAACCCACCAGCAGTGTCACGGGAACATTCCTGATAAATCCCTGGTGGAGCTGCCGAGTTTCTGGCCTTGGGCACTGGGTGGGCTGTGCTGGCTGGGCACTGGCTGGGTCTGCCCCTCGGTGTCTCAAATCTCACCTTTTTGCTGCCTTCTCTGTCTTTTCCTCTCCCACTGTGCTTTTTGCATCCCCACCAGGTGTTAATGCCTGTCCTCTGTAGTTGCTCAATGCAAGCAGTTGCAGCTGCTGCAGCACCTCAGTGTCATCCCTGGGCTGCCTTTAGAACAGACCTGCCCCAGCCTGGATTGGGAAGGGCTGGATCAAACCATTTCTCAGTTCAACGTGCGAGCACTCAGCCAGGGGCTGCATCCTGGCCAGGAGCTGCTCGTGCAGGTGTCCCTCCCTCCCTCCCACTGCAGGTCCCTGGTCATAGTTATTTATTTTCCAGAGATGAGCTCCACCCACCTAAATTCAAACCCCAGCCACCGAAGGAGAGAAGAACCAGTCTGGATTGTGCAGCAACTCGATGGAGGCACTTCAGGACTGGAAAGGAGGAGGCAGCCAGAGCCCTGAAAGAAGTGCAGGATTTTACCCACTCTTCAGGAGCAGAGGTAGATTTTCTTGTGCACCTACTGCTTGCTTTGCCTCCCCAGCCTGCCAGCACCAAGTCCTGCTCATGCTGAGCTCCCTTTTTGCTGCCCTGCTGTGCTGTGCCCTGACAGTGGGCTGGGCAGCAGGGCCAGTGGCTGGACATGGGCTGAGGGGGAGGGAGAAATAGGACAGTTTTCCTTGGAGAAGCTGGCTCAGATCCTACAGGCCTGTGCTGAGTGTGGGATTTTTTGCCTTGTTTCCTTCCCAATGTAAGATGAGGCTTTTCTCTGCATCATCATGGTAACACCTCCAGCTTCCCTCCCAGAGCAAGCTGGGATGATCCTGATCTCCATGGAGCCTCTTCCCAAAGCAGCCAGACTGCCTGTTTGCAGGGCTCTGCTTTCACCCAGAGCTGCTATTGCACTGCTGGCCCTGGAGCTGTCTGACAAAGGGAGACTTTGCAGGGGGGCTGTCTCTTCCTCCCAGCATAGAAAGTGGCTTGTTTTTTGGGTGCCAGCACCAACTGCTGAGCATCCTCACCTCCCTCGAGGCTTGGAGGGATTCAGGTGCTCCCTGGACGTGGCGCACACTCCCCTGGGAGCAGAGAAGGCAAGAGGGAATCTGTCTCCCGTGCCCATTGTCAGTGTGGCAAGCAGGGCTGGAGCTGCCAGTGCCACTGGGGGCCCTCAGCATTGGCCACAGAGGGGCCTCCCATCCCTGCAGGCCCATCACAAAGTGCTGCCAGAGCAGCTGCTTGTTGGAGAGGCCGTGCAGGACACGTTGCAGGGCTGCCCAAGGACGCTGTGCGGCACCTGTGGAGGGCACTGCTCCCCCTGGAACTCCTCAGGTGCTCCATAGGAAATTTTTGCAGGAGCTTTTGCTGTAGCACCTTGAGAAAGAAGCATTTAAATCAGAGAGAGAGGGGAAGAGCCTCAGGAGTCAGATGAGCTGGGCTGGACTCCTTCCCTCAGCTCCAAGAGCTCTCACTCTGAGTCTCCTCCTTTTCTAAAAGCAGGAAGTTTTGAAACTTTTTAAAGGCAAGTTGGGCATCAGAGAGAATTTCTACTGCCAGGAGCCATCCCAGTTCACTTTCATGTCATGTACTAATTAATGCATTGACCTGTGAGTATGGGAGAAGATTTTCCCCATGGTCCCTGCACTGGTCAATGGCATGGATGCAGGATGAGGTGAGGGTGATTCTGGCAGTGTTTGGGGAATAGGCCCCTCTGGCTACAGCTGCACTTTGCTCCAAGATGCTCCATTGGATCCATTTCCATGCTCAACACCTCAATCTCTCCTGTCTTCCATCCAGGCTTTCAATATCCTGCCACTGCCAGGTGTGTTGCAGCCAGGAGAGAGCCAGCAGGTCTCCTCCACCTTCTCTGCCCACCTCAACACCACCTGCAATGTCCCGGAGCTGTGCCACATGGAGGGAGGCTCCACCTCCGAGGTGCTGGTGCCCAGGGCGGCCTCACGTGTCAGCTCCTCCCTGAGCCCCCAGGAGATCAACTGTGGCTCACAGGCCCCTCTCAGGGACAGGTGAGTCAGCCTTCCGTGGGTTCCTGCTCTGCCATGGGTTATTGTCCCTGCAGGGCTTCCCTGCTCCAAGGCCTCTGAGCTCAGAGGAGCTGCAGAGCAAAGGCCAGCAGCAACACAGGGATGGCCACTCTGAGCTCCCTGGCTGCCAAGAGAGGAAGGACCTTCTTCTGTTGAGACAGAACATCTTCTTCTCTATTTGAGTTCTGAGCCCTGCTGGCTTAGCTGCTGCCTGCAGGGAGCTGGGCTCTGGGCTTGCCTTGGCACCGCATCTAGAGGTGTCTTGAAGTCCATGGTGTTGAGTGGCATCTTCTTCATCATCTGCCTTCTTCACCAGAACAGTGGGATTGTAGTATGGGCAGGCGTGGGGCACAGAGCAAACCTTGGTTTGGGTCCTGCTTCTGCCACAGATGAAGTCCTTGCACTGCTGATCTGCCAGGGTTCTCCTTATGGTGGCGCAGCAGCCAGAAAAGCTCCTGTCCTTTAGGCTCCCCTGCAGCTGCAGCCGTAGGCAAGCACAGGAGAAGCTCAGCTCCAGCAAGGCAGCCCAGCTCAGGACACACAGGCACAAGTGTGGAGCTGGGAGTGGAGGTGCTTAAAGCAAGCCTGTGCAGCAGGACTTCTTCAGGCCAGGCTGAAGTTGGTTTCATGGGGAGGAGACGGATGAGGCTGCTTCCAATGGTTTCCATGGCAGCCAGCACTGGTTTGCTTGGTGCTTGGTCCCAGCTGGGTTCCAGCAGGAAATCTGCCTGACACGAGCCTGTCTTGCAGGAGAGGAGTTCCTGCAGCCTTTGCTTTCTGACTGATAGGATTGTTCTCATGAAGGAGCAGGCTAGGAGTCGTTAAAACCGAAGATCACGGACAGAGACTCTCTAACTAATTAAAGTTAGATTGTGGGATGTTTATTAACACCGGCGGGCGGCACCAGAGCCGTCCCTAAAAGGCGTGCCCGCGTTGTCCAAGGTTCTTTGCCCTCTCTTTATTTCCCAAGATCTTACATACAATACATCTGCACAACCCCAGCACCTCCCATCCCTGCTCTGTATTCAAATGAGGTCATTGGTCCTTCACTCCTGTGCAATTCTTCCCTTGAATTGGGTTGGTGGTCTCGAATTGGGTCAATGGTCTTAAGGGATGAAGTCAGGAATGTCTTCATCAGGTCTCTGTGACCCTCTGGCACCATCCAAGGTCCCCTGCTTAGTGATTGATTGACATCAAGCCCAGGTGCTAACCATCGTTCTACTGGTTTCAAGATGTTCTTATAACAGTTCACTTCCTCCACTTCCCTCTAGAAAGAAGCTCCTAATGGTAAACAATAGCACAATCAGCTCCAGCTTAAGCATCTCATAATCATTAACCTATGGTCTGCCTATCTAACCTACATCCTGATCAATGGGAATTGCTTCTAACCCTCTGCTGAAATCTGAACTCTTTAAAATCATGCTTCAGCTATGCCCAGAGAGAAGGGGGCTGAATGAGCTGAGTAAGAACTGTAGGAGAGCTAAGCAGATGTCAGCAATTTGTGCTCTGCTTTAAACTGGGAAGCCAAGAGACAAAGGGCATTTCCAGGCACCAGCGCAGAGAGCTGTTGGATCAGCCTTTGGCAGGGGCTGGAGGGGTCTGGCTGTGCCTTCAGAGGGAGCTGGCACAGTCAACACCTTATGATGGCAAAGCTCAGGTTTGGCTGGTCCTGGAGGTCCCCTTCCACCAATGCCCTCACTTGGGATGTTCCCAACCTCTGTGGGTTGAGGAGAATTCACGGAAATGGCCTCAGGGTCAAGGAATGAAGTGCAGGGCCAGTCAGGACTAGGGAGCCCAAGGTTCTGGTGGGACTCTCAGCCATGTTTTCTGTTTTGTCTGCAGAAGGGAGCTGAAGGAGCCAGCTCAAAAGCTTGAGCAGGAGGAGGCAAAAGCCTTAGAGGAGGAAGAGAGGAGGAAGGAGGAAGAGAGGCAGAAGAAGGGAAAGAAGAGTGTCTCTGTTGGCAAGCAACCTCCAATACCAGCAAAGGGGAAAACCAAGACCCGAGAGAATAAGGAAACCAAAATCCCAAAAAAGGAAACCAATATCCCAGAGAGGAAGGAAATCAAAATCCCAGAGAGGAAGGAAAGCAAAGCATCAGAAGGGAAGAAAATCAAAGCATCAGAGAAGAAGGACACCAAAGCATCAGAGAGGAAGGAAACCAAAATCCCAGAGAAGAAGGAAGACAAAGACCCAAAGAAGGCGGAACCCAAAGCTCGAAAGAAGGGAGAACCCAAAGCTGTCAAGAAGGGGGGAACTGAAATCCCAAAGGACTAAGCTAAGATGGAGAAGAACTCTTTAGTCTTTATTCATACAACTCATTTTACACAGTTTAACAGACCTTGTGTGCACCTTTAGTTCGTTCAAAGATTTCTTATCAGTTAGTTGATTATTGGTTAATAAAATAGATTTTACTTGTGCATCAAATCTCTCTATTGTATTGTTTACCTCTTCACTGATTCTCATGGGACAAATTACTTGTTATTGCAGGTGCATTTGTTTTTCACCCTCAGAACAGAATGGTCACAAAGTCTCATTCTCAAAATAGCTTCACATGGGAACTTGTAATTGCTTAGTTGCACACAGAAGAGATGATAGGCCAGCTATTGATATGGCTGAACAAGGCTTCATTTCAAAAGGCTTTTCTTTTATCATTATTCTACCTGTCTATGACATCTCCCGTGGTGTCCTTGGACCCACATTGTCACAACTGACCCACGGTTCCATGAGGTTCCCCTGTGTCACCATGGTCACTGTCAGAGGCTGGATGAGATCAATGTCCTGAGACACCCTGGGATGAGCTGTCAATCAGTCACACAGTGGGTACAGTGCTAACCCAGCCCTGATTGCCTGTGTGATCAGAAATCCCACCTGGGGGAGGCTCACAAGGGCCCGGGGGCTTAAAAACATAGAGCACAAGGTGAGCCCCTGGTATGGACTCTGCCTTCTCCTGGGGTTTGTATCGCACCCACACTGGAACCCTACGAGCTGTTAGTCATATGTGTGTCTTTCTATAGAGCTTCTGTCTTTCTGTCTCTCTCTCTTTCTTCTCCTTCTAATGCTCTTTCTATGGAACAGTTTTGGATACCCTAACAGCTTGCGTGTTTTAATGTTTCCAGGATAAATGGGCTAATTTAATGAAGTTACTGCTATGATAAGTGTTTTATGTGTAATTTGATGTTGCGTTAAATCCTCTTCCAAAGTTCTTGATTTTTTGCACTTTGCCAGTAGAATTTTGTGTCATTTTGACCTCTTACGAATATCTGCTTGGTGTTTTTCCTGTGCACCAAACTCGAGTAAAGGTGGCAGATGAATTGGTGAATTGGCACGCAAACCCCAAACGGAGCTCTGGGTGCGTGGAAGATCGGGGCAGTGTGAGTCGCACACAATCCCTGGAGTGCGGGGACACGGGTCCCTAGCGGGGTTTAGGGTGCCCCGAGTACAGCAGCAGCACTGAGTAGAGCCAAGAGGGCCCCAGTGCCCAGGGTGGAACGGCGGTGCTGGGGGTTCAGTGTGCCGCAGGTCAGGTAGAAACCGTAAACCCACTGGAGGCCCCTTGGGGTCACAGGGCAGGGAAGGGCTGTGCTTACAGGGCAGGGCAAGGCTGGACCTGCCCCTTCCTCCCCCCCCCACACACAAAATGTTTAGAGCAGACGATCTCCTCCAGTCTGTCACAACAGGCAGTGTTGGAGGTGAAATCCCAATTGTGGCCATGGGCACCTGGCTGAGAAGGACAGTTCTTTTCCATGGGAAGGAAAGCACAGAGCCTCAAGGTTTGGAAGGCAAGTGAGAGCCTCAGCAGGCCAAGGCCAGCTAGACTTAGTAATTGCAGAGTTTGGATTTAGGGAATTTTGGAGGTGGAAACCCAATCTCAGCCATGGGCACCTGGAGAAGCAGGACAGTTCTTTCCTTAGGAAGGAGAGCATGGAGCCTTTCCCAATGTTTTGGGGACGGATGAGAGGTGACCCTTGTGAAACCACTGCCTGCCAGACTTGTCCTGGCAATATTCCTATGGGAAGAATCCCTGGATATAAGGACCTTTGGAGGTGAAATCCCAATTCTGGCCATGGGCGCCTGGAGCAGAAGGACAGTTCTTTTCCATTGGGAAGGAAAACAGAGAGCCTCAGTGTTTCAGCAGCAGATGAGAAGTGACACTCAACATGCAAAGGTCAGTTGGACCAGTCAGGCAGTCTATGGGAGGCCAAAGCAGCCAGACTTGTTCTGTGTTCCCTTGGTTTTGTGGGGCTCCATATTGTCACAATGGTTCCTTGGATCCATGGGGCCCCGCAGTGTCATAATGGTGACCTGATTCCATGGGTTCCAGCAGTGTCACAATGGCCCCTTGATTACAAGAAGACTTGCAGTGTCACACTGGCCCCCAGGTTCAATGGGGTCCCACAATGTCACAGTGGCCCCCAGGTGTCATAAGGCCCTGCAGTGTCACAATGGTCCCAAGGATTCCATGAGCCCTTGCAGTGTCACAATGGTCTCTGTGGTTCCCCAGGCCCCACAATGTCACAGGACTCCTCTGTTCCATGAGGTCTGGAATGTCACAATGGACCTTTGGACCCTGGGGTTTTGCCGTGTCACAATGGTCTCCTTTGGATCCACAGTGTCACTATGGACCACTGATGACAGGAGGCCTTGCAGTGTCACAATGGACCTTTGGTTCCATGCAGCCCTGCAGTGTCACAAAGGCCTCTTGGTTTCATGAGGCTCCACAATATCACAATGGTCCTCCCAGGATCACAATGGTCTCACTGATTCCATGAGGCCTCACAGCGTCACAATGGTCTCCATGTTTCCATGAGTCCCCTGAGTGTCACAATGGTCTCTGTGTTTCCATGGTGCCCCTCAGTGTCACCATGGCCCCTTGGTTCCATAACACCCCAAAGTGTCCGAATGGTCTCCATGGTTCCATGCAGCCCCACGCTGTCACAATGGTCTCCATATTTCCATGAGTCCCCGGCGTGTCACAATGGTCTCTGTGTTTCCATGGTGCCCCTCAGTGTCACCATGGCCCCTTGGTTCCATAACACCCCAAAGTGTCCAAATGGTCTCCATGGTTCCATGCAGCCCCACGCTGTCAAAATGGCCCCTTGTTTTGATGAGGCCTCTCAGTGTCACAATGATCCCTACATTCCATGGAGCCACACAGCGTCAGTACAGTCCCCTTGGATCCATGAGGCCCAGCAATGTCACAGTGCTCTCCATGATTCCATGAGGCCCCACAGTGTCACAATGGTCCCTTGTTGTCACAGGGTCCCACAGTGTCACAATGGTCCCTTGGTGTCACAAGGCTCCACAGTGTCACAATGCTCCCTTGGTTCCATGGGCCCTGTGCTGCTGCATTCCCCCCTCCCCTTCTCAGGCCGCCCTGCCAGCTGAGAAATGCTCCGTGGGCCTCAACCTTGGCCAACAGCCCCTGGGCTCAGCTCCTCTGCAGCTCATCACAAACACTGCTCCAGCCACTGCTGCTGCCCAACCAGCTCCTGGTTCCTTTAGCAGCAGCCCTGGGAACTGTTTTTGTTCCCTCCGTGGCAAAACATCCCTGTTCTCACACTGCCAAAGAAAGCTGTTGATGCCAAGTGCGGCCAGGATGAACCATTGCTAGGAATGAAGGCCCTCTCTTGGGGCCCTGTACACAGCGCTCCAAAAGGAGCCCTTGGAGCTCTCCTGGCCAGCGACTCCCTCTGGGTGGGGCCTTTCCCAGCCGGGAACTCTCCCGTTTGCTGCACTCGGGGATCCTGAACAATGACAGAGCCTGGGCCGATCCCCCAACTCCTCCAGGCTCAGCACTCTGCCCACTGGGAAGATGCCAAAGGATCCACAGGGAGCATTTCCTGCCCTCAGGGGAATTTCTCACAGGTGCCTTGCACTGACTCTTTGCGTCTGTGTGCACACAGGAGTGCCTGTGCTGGGGAAATGTGGCAGAAATGCTGCTCTCTGAGGAGTTTGAGCGCCTTGGATAGCTGAGTCAGTCAGGCCTGTAGGAAAGGTTAAATCACAAGGCCTAAGTGAAGTTAATTGCTGCTAAGAGTTGTTCTTTTGCTAAGGTGTTCTTTTGCTAAGTTGCTACCTTTAGTGTAAGTTATAAACTAAGCAAAATATTGTAAAGTTTTATTCCTTTGTAAAATTGCAAAGTCAAAAGGTTTTATTTAGGTTGAATGCTGTTACGCTCTGCTCTTTTGCTAAATTGTGAAGTTGAAAGTATCAGTTAAGGTTAAGATATAAGTTAAGTCCTGTTAAGTTTGAGCTCTGTTAAGCTTTTAGGCCATATTCCTTTGATCCTTGCCCTCACTGTCCTTGTGTCACACACACACACAGAGGGACAGTTCTGGGTTAATTTCTGGTTTGATTGCCTGGATTCTGTTTGGTTTTGTTGTTGCTTTGTTTCCCTGGTGTGCCTGAAGAGTCCAGTCAGGAGCAGAGCGACTCTTGCCAAGGAACTTTGTGCTGCTGGTTGTTAATATTCAATCTGGTTTTTGCTGATCCCTTGCTGGGGATTTTTTCAGCGCTCTCAAGCCCTCGTTCGTAACAGGGTGAAGGAGCCCTGGCCCAGGCTCTGGCCCTGGACGACACAGGGACACTGCCGGGGGGTCCCTGTCCCCCTGCGCCACCCCCAGGGCCCCGGCCCCCCATCCCCGTGTCAGGCTCTGGGGTCGATCTCGTGGAACATCCTCTGGGGGAGGCTGCAGGGCCGGGGGCAGGGGGACCCGGGGGGACAGGGGACCCCGCTGTGCACGAGCAGGATTGGACTGCTCTGGGGGGAGCTGTGAGGGGAGCCGGGGCAGAGTGACCTCCCCAGTGACCTCATACTACCTCCTGTGATGTCACACAGCCCCTGTGATGTCGCACTGACCCTGTGATGTCACACAGCCATCTGTGATGTCACACAGCCCTTGTGATGTCACACTGACCCTGTGATGTCACACTGACCCTGTGATGTCACAGAACCAACTCTATGTCCCCTTGTGATGTCATACAGCAGTGCTGTGATGCCACAGAAGTCTGATGTCACAAAGTCACCCTGTGATGTCACAATCTGTTCTGTGATGTCACAGCCTTCTCTGTGATGTTACACAGCTACCCGGTGATGTCACAACCCACTCCCTGATGCCACAGAGCCACCCTCTCTCATGGCAGACTCTGCTCTATGGCTTCACATCCTACTCTGGGATGTCACAGCCAGCTCTGGGATGTTACAGCCAGCTCTGTGATGTCACCATCCCCTCAGTGATGTCACAGAACCCTCAAGAACTCAGTTCTGTTGAAACCCTGAAGTTTCTTGTACTTTGAAGAGATCCCTGTCAGGGACACAGCTGAGAAAGTGTCCCCAGGTTCCAGCTAGAACAGAACCCTGCAGGCAGTGATGCCAGGTGGGGACAAGCAAGGGAACGCTGTCTCTGGTGCTCCCCACAAGCCCCACGTTGGCTGGAGATTGTGCCTGTGAGACTGAGAGTGAGTGACTGAGTGGCAGAGAGGTCCCAGGGGTTTGGGCGTCTGATTTTCTGTTCCTGTGGGTGTGCATTCCCTCTTCCATTGGGGGCAGCTACGGGAAATACTCATTCCCAAGCTGAAAAGGATGTTTTTGTTAAGTTTTGGAGAGTTTTAAATTTAGAGGGGAGTTATATTTCTGAAGGGAGTTTAAAAGGGATTGTTCATGGTTATTTGAGGAGCTTCCTGATATCTCTGTTGATTCTGTCTATCAGTTATTGTTTTGGGATGCTGTCGGGGAAAAGTTTTATATTTTACAAACACAAGGGGTTTTAAAAGTTGGGAAATTTTATCTGTTGTTTCATTCAATTTATAGGATCATTTAAGGAGTTCATGGTTCCAACCCTTTTCCCTGGTTTATTTAACCCGCCCTTCACGTTCCCGAACCCAGGTTCCCTGAGAACAGGATGGGAGATGGCGCCCGCCCTTTGGCACAGACAAGCCATCTGCTGTCTGCCATCTCCCCTCCTTTTCTGTCCTCTCCTCAGGGTGGTAGTGGCCATACTGCCTTGAGATATTCCCTCACCCACATTCCTTCATTCCCTAGTTCTAATCCTCCTTCCTATAAATCACAAGACGGCAATACTCCTGTTAGAGCGACCGCCATTTTAGATTCCCTCCCACCTTCATCCCCATTTCCCACCTTTGCTTCAGGTGCCTCCTCTGTGACGGGTCTCACCTTAATGTTGAATTCCACCGCTGCATTGGGTCCCTCCCCTGTCATCAGAAAGCTCCTCCCCGGCGCAGGCTCCACCTCTCCACTTCCAGACCCCTTCTCCAGTCCAGCTTCTTCCAGTTCCCACATCACTGGAACCGGACATGGGGCCAACTGGAAGGAAGCCATTTGGGCTACCAAAGGCCTTCAACGCCAGGCATTGCTGGTCAGCAGAAAGGCCTGCGCCTCTGCCAGCAGACCTGCCTCCTCTACAGAGGAAAAGAGTGATAGCTTATCTGAGAGTGAGGATGAGCCCAAGGATTCTTGGCAGAGGATGCGGAGAAAAGCTGCAAAGGAGGGGGACTGGGAGGTGATATCCAAGATTCAGGTGGTGTGCAGTATAAGCAGGGGCCAAAACCTAAATGGGAATCCATAGGGAATAGATTCCCATTTAGGCTTTGGCCCCTGGGAATCCATAGGGAATAGATTCCCATTTAGGTTTTGGCCCCTGCTTATACTGCACAGGTGCCACCTGAATCTTGGATTCCCTACCTCCATAGGGAAATGAATCACTTAGTAAAGGCTGCCAAGGATTATGGGAGGGGTTCTCCCTATTTCAACAATTTGCTGGACGTGCCATTTACTGCCCACACAATGGTATCACAAAATTTAAAACGATGTATGAAAATTATATTGTCACCCGATGAATTTATTTTCTGGAAAGGAGTTTGGATAAAAAAAGTTCATGAGTTACCAAAAGGTTATGTTGAGGAAGAAGGGCGACAACACCTCACAATGGACCGCATTACCAGGGAAGGAGACTATACTAGACTGCAGTATAAGGCTGAAGTCTTCCCCCAGTCAATACTGGAAGATCTCAAAGGCGCTGCATGGTCCACCCTCCTCCAAACACCTGATAATTCTACGCCCCACACTGACTTCACTGACATTCACCAGGGCCCGGATGAGAACTATATCAAGTTCATAAAGCACCTTATGAAAGCCCTGGAAAAACAGGTAGATGATCAAAAGGTCCAGGATGATCTTATTAGCAAATTAGCTTTCTATAATGCCAGTATTGACTGCAGAAAGGTTCTTCACAGCCTCCCCCTTGACCCTGAGCCTACCATTGCTCAGATGGTTGATGCTTGCATATTCCAAGCGGTCTCAGACCGTGACTCCAGCCTAGCCAAGGCCACCAGCCAGGGTGCAATTGAAATGCTGGTTGCAGCAAACGTGCTTCCCCACAATACAGAATGTAATAAAGGCAGTGGAAACTGTTATAACTGCAGGAAAACTGGACATGTAACAAAAGATTATAAATACAAGAATACTGTTCTGGTTTTTTACCCAACCCTCAGTCCTACAGCCATTACCCAAACTGTTCCTGAAGCCAACAGCACTACCAGCCCTCGGGAAACTCCCAGCAGAGCACAAAATGACACCAAATATGAAGTTATTCGGTCCCACCCTTCCATTGGTGAGAGATGACCTAGGTTACAATATAAAGATGTACTCTATTCCCATCCTCAAGAGCTGTTGAAACAGGAGGGGTATTGTTTTATTCCTTATCTCCTGTTAATAGGCCTATCAATGCCTTTCTGCATGACTCAGAGATAATGCCCTCCAGGAGCCATTTCTGTTTAATGGACCCACCTCATGACTCATAGAATGATATCAGCCCATTGTGAGATGCTCCACCCAGGGGGGAAGAGCTAAGCATGCCCCCCTGGATATTATCTGGGCTTTGGGACAAAACAAGCTGCCTTTCCACTGGATTCCCCAGAGCAACAGCTGCCATTTACACTGGAACTTCAGAGGTAGGCTACACCCTGCTACAGGATCACTGCTCCAACATAACCACATCTGCCACTCCAGGAGGACTGCAGCCACCATTCCAACTGGACTGCTATCAGCACCCTGACCAAGAGAGTGACAGGTTATATTCTGCCTTTATCAGTGGTTTTTTTTTTTTAATGTATTATTGCATGATTTTTGATTTTTTTTTTCCTAATAAATTGTATTTCTGACATTGAGTCTCTCTCTGGTTTTGCTTTCAAACCAGAACAAATGGAAAACCCTGAGTGGGTTTCCTGAAAAACAAACCCACCTCAGAAACAACCTGCTCAGTCCAGACTGCCTGGAATGATGTCACCTTTCTAGGAGGGACAGTGTGAGCAGAAATGATCTCTGGGAGCAGAATTCTCCGAGTCTTGCACCTGAATTCTCTGTCCCTGTTGTTTCCCTGGATCTCTGTTGCAGATGAAGCTGCTCCTGCCATCCTCACCTTTTACCTCTGTCTTGAATGCAAACAGATGTTCCCAGGTGTATTGATTTTTCAAAGTTTCTACAAAACTTTTTTGTTCCTCATGGAACCAAGGGGCCATTTTGGCACTGAGGAGGTGACGTGGAAGCAAGGAGTCAATTATGACCCTGGGGTCCCATGGAATCAAGGGGCCATGGTGACACAGCAGGGCCACGTGGATCCAGTGGTCCATGGTGACACTGTGGATCCCAGGAGACAATGGAGACACCCCCAGAACCTCGTGGAACCAAGGAGTCCATGGTGACCCAGCGGGGCTGCATGGAGCCAATGGCCCATGGTAACACTGCCCATCCAAGGAGGCCATTGTGACACTGTGGAAGCTCATGGAGCGAGGGAGGCCATTGTGACACTGAAGAACTTCATGGCACCAAATATCCATGGTGACACAGCAGGGCATCATGGGAACCAAGGAACCGCTGTTGGCAGTAAGGACACTCATGGACCCAGGGGCCCTTGTGGCACTGCAGAACCAACAGAGCTGCTGGACCTTGTCCACTGGCCCTGCAGAGCTCCTTGGGAGGCACGGCAGGAGCAGCACCCTGGGAGCCTCGGGAATGCCCCTCTGGGATCCATGGCACACACTGCCAGGGGCTGGAATTCCCATTCCCAGGCAGGAAAAGATGCTCCAAGTGGAGCACGATCTTACAGTGACATTTCACTGCCAGCCTTCATAGCTTCACCTGTGGTTGTTGTAGCTCCGGGAGTGGGAAATAAATTAAGGCAGGGTCTTTGGTGGGAGCTGCCCTGGGTCAAGAGAGACACTGAGAGAGAAACAGAGCAGGCAAAGAAAGGCAGGAGAGAAAGAAGGGCACAAACACAAACAGCTGCGAAGGTGGCACTCTGAAAAACAAACTGGAACTGACAAAAAATGAATGGGACAGAAATCAGTCATTCTGGAAGTTTTATTTACTATCAAAATACAGGACACACACCCAGCCCCACACAATCCCAGTCCCACACCCTCAAATTTGGATGTCAGTTCTCCCAATCTCCTTCCAACCCCCTCTCACCCTGGACACTGTGGAATCAAGTAGATTTGTCATGGGACTGAGTTTTTCCTAGGTGGGAATAAGGCATTTTGACATGGATTGGTCAATTTTGGGGTAAAATTGAGGTGTTTTCAATGGGATTGAATAATTTTGAGGTGACAGACCAATCTATCTGGAATTCTGGAGTGCAAAGATATGGAGAACACTTGCTGAAATCCCCCAAGAACCTACAAATCCTACAGAACAAATGTTCACAAACCATAAGTTCCACCTCAAATACCTGTTAAATGGTGGGACTTCAGACATCCTTGATCAATTACTTTCATTTTAGTCCTGTTTCAGGTGTTTTTAAGTGATAAAGACAAATCAGAAGAAAATTAGGGCCAAAAGGATAACCAGCCAGGTCTCCTCCCAACATGGATCACTGGGAATGTGGGTCACCAGTGTTCTGACCAATGTGGGTCCTCCCATGGGGGATGAAGCTGCGCCAGTGCACAAAGCTCCTCCTGTAGTTGGAGCACACGCAGGGCTTCCCTTACCGGTGCCTCTGTTGGTGTCGGGACAAGGTAGAGCTGTTTGAGAAGCTCTTCCCACGCTGGGGACATTTGTAGGGCCTCTCCCCTGTGTGGGTGCGCTGGTGGATGCTGAGGTGGGAGTTGTGTTGGAATCCCTCCCCGCACTCAGGGCAGTGGAAGGGCCTCTCCTCAGTGTGAATCCGCTCATGCAGGAGGAGATGGGAGCTGATCCGAAACCTCTTCCCACAATGGGAACACTCGTAGGGCCTCTCCCCAGTGTGGATGCGTTGGTTCCTGATGAGTTCTGAGCTGCAGCTGAAGCCCTTCTTACATTCCTCACACTTGTAGGGCCATTGCCCGGTGTGGATGCGTTGGTGGCGGATCAGGGTGCTGCTCTGCCTGAAGCTCTTCCCACACTCCAAGCACTTGTAGGGATTCTCCCCATTGTGAAGCTGCTCATGCACCACCAGCTCCGAGCTCTGGCTGAAGTTCCGTCCACCTTCCTGGCCCAGGGTGGGTCTTTCCTCCTCAGAGCACACTGGGCTGGGTTTGCAGCCCCTCTTCCTGTGGGATCTCCAGGGCTTTTCCTCTCCATTGGATTCTTGTGCCATGGAGCTGCGCAAAACAGCCTCTTCCACGAGGTTCTGCTGTGGGGATTTGTCCGCCCTGGTTTCCATCCTCAGCTCCTTGTCTGGGGCAGGAAGGACAAAGAGAGGATGAGATGTGCCTCTGTGACAAAAGGAAGGGGAAGGAGATCTCCCCAGTGCTTCCCTGGCAGGACGGCATTGGCAGTGAGGTTGTCCTGCAGCTGGGGGCTGTGCTGGGCTGGGAGATGGAGCAGGAGAAAGGGGGAAAGGGGCACTGACTTCCTCCTCACCCGCCTGGGTGTCCTGGGGCATTGTCTCGGTTTGAATAGACAGGTGTCTGCTAAGGAAGGCAAGAGCCTCCCTTGAAATGGAAAATGTAAACAACCTCCTTCCGAACAGTTATAATTTTGAAATTATGGGGCTCTAAGGAAACAGATATGGGAATAGGAATAACAGCTATTTAGCAGGAAAATTAAAATATAAACACAATGGTACAAAGAAAAAACACTGACAGATTCAGAATACGACCTGACACCCTGTGGGTCACAGTGGCAGTGGCAGGGATCCTGCAGAACAGTGGGGTTTTCCTCTGAAGATCCAGTGGTGGTGGTGTTGGGCCTGGTCTTCCTTTGGGAATCCAGTGAAAAAGGCTGACTCTGGTCTTCCAGCCCTCTGATTATATCCAGGTAGGAATGCTTGGCTCCTCCCTCTGGGGGGAGCTTCTCACAATGGGATGATGGAATTTTATCAGTCATGCAGTGGCACTCAATGGCCCATTAACAAAAGATATCTCCTGGCAGGGAGGTTGGGTTGTGAAAGAGATAAAGAAAACTGCCCAATTAACATAAGATAACTGCCCCATCAGATAGGAATAGAATACACCCCCACTGTCCAACCTAAGACAGCTGGGAAATGCTTTGCAGTATTCTTTGTCTGTGTGTCTGTGTTCGTGTGTATTTTACACTCAAAGTCCCCCAAATTTCCAAGAGGTTTTCTTGGGGTGTTGTCTTGCCCCTGTGTCCATCTGCACCTCCCGTCACTCTGTCACTGTCACCTCCAGCCATCTCTGAGCCCACCGGCACCTCCAAGGTTTGCACTGAATCCCTCCCTCCTGCCCTCCAGCACCAGCAATGACCATGGCAGGGAGCTCAGAGCAGGAGCAGCCAGGCCAGGGCTAGTGCCAGGACCAGGAGCACCTGGCAGAGGCAGGAGGAATCCCCCATTCCAGGGGCTGCAAGGGCTGCAAGGGGGGCACCTTTGTCCCCTCCCAGCCCCAGGGCTACAGACCAGGGAGGAGATGCCTCAACTGCCTCAGCTGAATTGCTTCCCTCAGCCCTTGGCCCAGGAAGTCTCCGGCTGGAGCACAACCTCTAGAGGAGAGTTTCCACAAGGAAGAGAAAAGAAAGGAACTGTTTCTTCCCTTTCTCTCATCCGTGCCCTGTGTGCTCATTTTCTTGTCATCTCTTAGCAAAACCAACAAAAAAGCATCTGCACTGAGGTGTTTCCCAGGGTCGGTTCCTAAATAAGGCCAAAGGAAGGTTTTCTGCCACGGAAAAAGTGACAAATGTGGGATTTGTTCAGACAGTTGAAAACATGACAATTTCTAAGCACTGGAAATCCAAAGACTACAAAAACCGGAGTTTGCAGTTGTAATGGTCCATTGTCCTCCCTCTTCCCACTGCTGATTTGTCACATCCCAACTCCGGAGGAGCAGATTATGGAAAGAAGACCTGCAGGGAGTGTTGGAGGCCTAATCCCAGAGACTGGAAGAAAGAGTGAAATCAAGAAAAGATTTCCAGTTGTTTTCTTATCATATTGACCACAAATAGCTCTATAGTCCATATGCAATATCCAGATGAAGAAGCACGTTCCTGGTTTTATTTCCAAATTGCAGTACTTTGGATTATCTTTCTGGATGAGAACAAACCACAGGCCAATAATTGACCCACTTTGGTTCCCAAATCAGAAATCATTCAACTTCTACCAAGATGTCTTCCTCTGGAGGTGTCCCAGATTGCAAGGCAAAATGGATTTTATTTGCCATCTGTATGGAAGTTTTCCTTATCTCTTCCACAACCACTCCTCCCTCCAGGGGTGAAGGCATCTGCTGATAACAGCCTATTGGATGTCACTGCATGGCTGATAAGAATTACAGCATCCCATTGGGAGATTCTCCGCCCAGAGGGAAGAGCCAAGCATTCCTAACTGGATAGAATCTGGAGATTCTGGAATAGCAGCACAACTTCTCCACTGGATTTCCCAGTGGAATAGCAGCTGCCTGTTCCTCCACTGGATCCTCAGAGAAAGACTACACCCTTTTCTACAGGAGCCCCTGCACCAACAGAACCACACCTGCCACTCCAGGAGGACTGCAGCCACATTTCCAATTGGATTGCTATCAACAGCCTGACCAACAGGGTGTCAGGTTGTGTTCTGACTCTGTCAGTGTTGTTTGACTGTACTGCATTGTTGATTTTATCCTTTTATTTTCTTCCCTATTTAATAACTGTTATTTCCGGCTCCTATACTTTTTATTTTTTGCCTGAGAGCCCCTTAATTTAAAATTATAGCAATTCAGAGGGGGAGGGTTCACATTCTCCATTTCATGGGAGGCTCCTGCCTTCCTTAGCAGGCACCTGTCTTTCAAACCAAGACAGCAGGACAGAAGGCACTTTGATTCCTTATGTCCCAAGTTTCTCCTGAGTTCATGACTCATGACTTCAGATGAACTGGAATGGTCCTGACTGCACAAAAGCAGCCACAACAATCAGGATCAAATGCCCAGGTCACCATTAATTGCACTCGATCCACGCCTTGCACAGCCCAGCAGCAATTCCTACCTGTGCCCCCAGCTCTTGCTCAGCCAGAGGGGCATCGCTCTGGTGTGTGCGGGACCGGCTCCTGCAGGACACAGCGCTGGGAGCCGCTCTGTGTCCCACAGCTTCAGCATCTCAGGCACCGCTCCACAGCTGTGGGGCTGTGTCACCACTGTTCCATGGCTGTAGCTCCTGTGCCACCACTGTTCCATGGCTGTAGTTCCTGTGTAACCACTGTTCCATGGCTGTAGTTCCTGTGCCACCACTGTTCCTCCTTTTCCATGCTCACTCCACTGCTGTTCAAAAGCTGTGGGGTGCAGTTTCAGCACGGTTCCTCAGCTCCTCCACCACTGCTCCACTGCTGCTCCAACACTGCTCATCTACCACTGTTCCACTGCTCCTTCTCTGCTCCTCCCCTGCTCCCCTGTTCTTCCACGGCTGCTGCTTCTGTTTTAGTTCTGCTGCCACAGCTGCAGTGTCACAGAGAGGGGAACGTTCGGGCAGCAACCGCTGTGGTGTCACAGAAACCGGGACAACGGGACTGCCACAGCTGTGGTGTCACAGAGAGGGGAACACTGGGGCTGCCACAGCTCAGGTGTCATGGAGAGGGGAATGTTGGGGTGGCTGCTGCTGTAGTGTCATAGAAGGGACAACTGGGGCTGCCACCACTGAGGCGTCACAGAGAGAGGAACGTTGTGGCTGCCCCCACAATGGTATCATACACATGAGAATGCTGGGGGCTGGGGGCTGCCTCTGCTGTGGAGTCATAGAGAGGAGAACATTGGGGCTGCCTCTGCTGTGGAGTCATAGAGAGGAGAATGTTGGGGCTGCCAAAGCTGTGGTGTCACAGACAGGGAACTCTGGGCCTTCCACTGCTCTGGTGTCACAGAGAGGGGGACTTGGGGCTGCCACAACTATGATGTCACAGAGAGGGAAATGTTGGGGCTGACACTGCTAGGGTTCCACAGACAGGGGAATTCTGGGGCTCCCACTGTTGTGGTATCATAGAGAGAGGAATGTTGGGGCTGCCATCCTTGTGGGCTCAAAGACAGGGTAATCTTGGGGCTGCTGCCCCTGTGGTGTCCTACAGAAGTCAATGCTGGAACTGCCAACTCAGTGGTATCACAGAGAGGGGAATGTTGGGGGAGTCATTGCTGTGGTGTCACAGGGGAGCATTTGGGGCTGCCACCCCTGCAGTGTCACTGAGAGGGCAATGTTGGGCTTGCCACTGTGGTGCTGTCATAAAGAGGAGAATGCTGCGGGTGCCACCTCTGTGGTGTCACAGAGAGGGGAACACTGGGCTTGCAATTGCTTTGGTGTCATAGACAGGGGCACATTGGTATTGCCACTGCTGTCATGTCACAGACAGGGGAACTTTGAGGTTGCCACCACTGGGGTGTCACTGACAGGGGAATGCTCGGTCTTGAACATCTGTGTTATCTTAGAGATGGGAACGTTGGTGTTGCCACCACTGTTGTGTCACAGACATGGAAGCACTGCCAAACCTCCCCTGGTGCTGTGCCCACTCCAGTGCTGCTCCTCTGTGACACTGCACTGCCTCCTGGGGACATTGTCACACTGCAGTGTCTCCTGGGGACATTGTCACACTGTGAAGACTCATGGGACTGTAGGGGCCCTGTGACACTCCAGGGTCTTGTAGAATCCATGGAAGCAAGAGGAGACTGTGAAACTCTGGGACTTCATGGAACCATCCATTGTGATACCTCAGGGCCTCATTCTTTCCAGGAATCCTTGTGACACTGCAGAACTAAATGGAACAAAGGGGACATTGTGACACTGTGGAGTTCATGGAACTGAGGGGATGCTCTGAGACTCTGGTGCCTAAAGATGCTCAGGAACCATTGTGAAGCTGTCGCTTGTGGAACCAAAGGGACACTGTAGCACTGTGGAGTCTCAAGGAATCCTGAGGCCCTTGTGACTCAGTGAGGCCAGTTGGAACCAACAATCCATTGGGATCCCCCAGAACCTTGTTGTGTCCCTGGATTCTTGTGACATTGTGGGGCCTCATGGAACCAAAGGGACACTGGGACACTGTGTGATCTCAGGGAACCAAGGGGACTCAGAGACACTGTGGGGCCTCCTGGCTCTCAGTAACTTCAGACACTTGTGTCCATCTACAAGGGGGCAAAAGTCAGCAGCCTGAGCCTGTTGATCCAGAATATTCCTATCTCCATGGAGGGTGTTCCTGCCAGCTGTGGTGTTTGTGTTCTCTCTGCTCTCTGGGGGAATTGCATCCTGCAAGAGACACTGACCACTCCAGTAGCTGACACCACAGGGCCTCCTGTGGGGTGGGGGCAGAGGCATCTTTCACTCCATTATGTTGCTCAGAGCCCATCCGAGCTGGAATATTTCCAAGGATGGGGCATTCACTGGCTCTCCACCAAGGCTAACGGAGAAAGCAGGGCACTGGGGAAGGCAGCAGGGAGAGCAGACGCTGTGCTGGATGAGCGAGGGAAGAGGATGAGTGCAGAAGGCACAGCCCACCAGGAGGCCACCAGGCAGAGCCGTGGAGCCTCCCCAGGTGAGAGTGACCTGCCCAGGGAGTGCCCTGCTGCCCTCAGGACTGTGCTGTCACCCTTGGCAGAGGTGTTTTCCCAGCAGAATGTCCCCTGGTCACCTGGGGCCGTGCCGCTGCCCCCGGCGGGAGGGCGCCGTCAGCTGAGTGTGCCGTCCCTGGAGTCAGTGGTGGAGGTGCCCGGAGCAGCCTGGCTGTGTTAAATGAGCACCCTGCAGCCCCTCCGTGCCCTGCCGTGGCTGCCAAGACTCCTGAAAGGACTGGCTGCTGTGCGGCTGTGCCCTCTGCTGCCCACTAAGAGATGTCTGAGTGCTCAGCCTCATTCCTGTGCCTGCAGGCAGATCAGTCGATAGAGCGACTGGGAGATGGGGGTTCACTATCCAATAGAGTGGCCGTTAGCCACCCTGGGGGTGGGCGCCAGAAGCGAGAGCCCCCCTCAGGGTTTTCCCCCCCCGCCTCACCGGGTAAGTGAAAAAACAATCAGAGTAGTGGTATTTCACCAACGGCCGGGACGCCAGCGGGCGGGTCACCCCGCACTGCCGAGCGCATGCCCGGCCTCCCACTTATTCTACACCTCTCATGTCTCTTCACAGTGCCAGACTAGAGTCAAGCTCAACAGGGTCTTCTTTCCCCGCTGATCCTGCCAAGCCCGTTCCCTTTGCTGTGGTTTCGCTGGATAGTAGGTAGGGACAGTGGGAATCCGTGCATCCATTCATGCACGTCACTAATTAGATGACGAGGCATTTGGCTATTTTTCAAACACATATAAATAATATATGTTCCTTTTCCGGGTTAAATAAAGGTGGCCCGTCCACCTTGGACAAATCCGGTAAATTGTTTCAAATACAGTGAATTGGTTTGAATCGGGTGGTAATTGATGCGTTATGAATTAAAGTCTTTGTCCCTACTCACTATGAGCTACCTAACTGGCTTGTGGCTTCCTTACGAACCTAGCTACTCTCTAGTTTATTAAAATGTAAAAGTGATACAAAAAAAAAAAATCGCATACAAAAATCAACATATTAAAACAGCAATAAAAATCTACAAAACATTACAAAGTACAAAAAATGCAAAAATTCACTACCCTGAATCATGTAATCTTCTGGCCCTACTGGTGAACATATGTACAATCTCCACAGACGATAGGAGTGCTTCTGTGGATAAAGTCTTTGCAACCATCGCTTGCCTCGATTTGGAGAGGCCAAGTGTACCTAAAAGTTCAAAGTTCCCCTTGTACCATTTCCCCCGCGCTCCAAGGGGAAAGCCCATAGAAACAACGTCCTTTGCGTTGGTGAGGCTTTGCACCTTGGTTTCCAAATGTTTGCACTTGTTAACTTTCTCTGCAGCCACTTCTTCCAGAGATGTTCTGGAGGCTTCGTATCGTACTGTCACTTTCACGATGAATGCACGTCCGTCCTTAACAGATATCAGATCTGGTTTGTACAGCTTCTTGATGGTTTCCCTTATGGGTGGTTCTTTGAACATTACCCAGTCCCTCTTCGTCGCCTCCTCAATAAGCCTTTCACAGATATGATTGTGCCTCTTGATTCGAGCGTCCTGAATCACTGGGCAGTAGCCGAGGATTAGGGCACAGGTTTCATTGTCCGCATCACAGTGCCTACAGGCCTTGATGTAATTTTCCTCTCTACCCCAGGAGAGAAATTCTCTTGTGGGGTAGAAGTTGGCCCTAAGTTGTAGTGTAGTGAGGAGTTTCCTGTGAGGAATGCATCTATAGTATTGGAGCCAATCACTACTAATTTTATCACCTTCAAAGCTTTTAACTCCACGGCCTTGGGATACTAATTTGGTCCATTTCTTGAATTCTTTTCTCCGCCAATCACAAGGTTTAGGAAATTTAGTTTTAAGGGTCGGTGCTTCCCACTCCGAGGTTGTGTCTGCACTGTTGGGTGGTTCATTCGCCGGTAGTGCTTCCCAAATTGAGGTTATCTTCTCGCTTTCCCCTCCAGCTTGAATCCACAATTTCTTATACAGTTGTTCCATTTGATCTTTCTCTAGGAACTCCTTCATTGTTTCATCCGAGGACTGTGCAATCCAGTGCAGTCTCCGGGCCTGTACACTGGGGATCAGTCCCGCCAATTTGGTGACGCCCAAACCGCCGTCCTTCGTGCTCGAGTACAAGATGGCACTGCAGGTGCACGGAGGTAGTTGCAGCCAGTCCTTGACCTCTGTTCGGATCTTCTGGTCAAGGGCTTCAAGGGCCCCTGTTTCATTTGTGAATGGTCAGCCAGGTAGGTCAGTCGAGGGATGGTGTATGTTTTGAGGATATCAAGTATTTGCAGAGGTTTAAGTGGAGCTTGATCAATTCATTCAAGCCAGAATTCTAGTTTTGTGGGGAGGTTGGCTTTTGCTATCCCAGTCCAGGGGTCAAAGTGTAGGCCAAGGTATTTCTTATATTCCCTGGGGTTGATCATGTTCAGGGGTGCGCTGTTGATGGTCCATGCAGCGCAGTTATTGAAGGTGTAAGAGTCTTTCGTGGGCTTGATGTAGAAGCCGTGGCACTTTTCCCCTTGTGTTTTGAGACCGGTGAAATCGCAGAAGGTCTCTAATATCTTGATATTTGTTTTCATGTTTTCCCAGGAGTCGCTCAACAAGACCAGATTGTCGGTGAATGCCACTGCTGTTATACTACTCTGTCCTCGGTGGAATCCTTTACCACTCTCTTCCAGCTTGCACAACAGGGGGTCCATTGCCAGGTTAAATAAAAGGGGTGACAGCGGATCACCCTGCTTTACTCCAACCTGGATCTGGATTTTGTCTGTGTGTGTGTTCATTTTTGTGGTGACATACATACTGATGTCTTTGTACATATTGTTCATCAGGCCAATGATGTGGGGATCCACTCCCCTCAGCTGCAAAGCATGTATGATGTGATGGTGGCTTATGGTGTCAAAAGCCTTGGCGATGTCCACAAATACAGCACCCAGTGGTCTGTGTTCACTTTAGGCAGTCTGAAGTATAGTTTGCAGGAGTTTCAGGTTTTCAGAGCATCCTGCTGCTCTAATAAAGCCTCTTTGCCTTGGGTTGAGGGGGCACGCTTTGCTCAGCCTTGCTTTTACAATCCTGGAGAATAGTCTCAACAAGATGGAATTGATTGTGATAGGCCTCCAGTTATTAATGTCCTTTAAATGTTCCGGTTTTGTAGATTTGGGAATCAAAACAGTTCTGCACCCCCTCACCATGTCTGGGATCTCCCCAGATGTTAACCATAAGTTGAAGAGCTCAGCCGTCCGGGAATACCTGGGATCCATCTTTTGATGTCCTCAAGAGTAACCCTATCTGGACCTGGAGCTGAGCCCTTGCTCATTTCCTGCACATATCTTTCAATTTCTTTGGCCGTGATTAAGTCTCTGAAGGTGCCGTTGTCTGCCTTCCCATTAATTTCAAAGTCCCTGATGCCAGCAAAAGTACCAGGTGTTTCCCATCTGGCTTTAAATACCGAGTAAATTTCACTGGATGATATATCCCAGGACAAACACTCTACCTCATCCAAAATAATTTTTGCTAGTTTCCCCCTGTCAAGATGGAATAAATGCTGAAAGCAAAGGTAATTACCTTTTTTGATCGCTCTGTCCTTCATCCACTTCTGAAATGGCTTTCTTGGTTGCTTCTCCCGGGTCTCCTTCCCATTTTACCACGTGTAGCAGTTCTTATCTGGCTTATTGATTCTAGGCATCCAAAGCAGTCCTGCACTGCCTGATTAATCATTGTCAGCATCTCCTGCCCGTCCATCAATTGCTTGAATGCTCTGGGGAAGTGGTTAATTGCTCCAGCTGATAAGCGTTCCTTGACTGTCTTTTGGTAATGAGCCTGCAGCTGCCCCGCCCTCTGCTGGTTTCTGGCGGCGGTTGTCCTTATCAGGGTGTCGTCTTAATTTATCCATTGTTTTCTCTCTGGCAGCTGGCCTCCCTGGCGGATGGTTCTCCCCAGGTCCATTGTCCACGGTTCTTGCCTGGGATTGCTGACTCAACCCAGGTTCCATTCCCATGCCCTCAGCTGCTCTCCTGGTATGATGACTCACCTCAGGTCCTCTGTCAGCTCCATCTGTTGGTTTCCTAGGCAGCAATCTTCTTTTGTAAGTAATTTGCTTAGCTGTTTTTGTTGTTATGTGTTCGGTGATAGGTTTATTAATGTTTTTGTTTCCCTCGAACTGTGCCTCCAGTCTTATCAGCAGTTCTTCCTCCTCTTTTGTCCAGCATCTTTTGTGGGCTCCTGGATTTGATGTTTCTTTCAGTTGGGAAGCAATGATCCTTTCTTGGTTTCTTATCAATGGGTGTGCCAATCTTTTGTGTTGTCCCAGGCCAATTTTGGTTCTGAAGTCTCTGGCGCATACTTCACATATACACTCTCCAGCTGGAACCCTTTCAGTTTCTGGACCTCTGCATTTTGCAAAATGACAAATAACACTATGATAGTTAATATTTTCCTTTACACACTTGGCACACCGAAAGCAAACCCTCCTTTTCCAGTGCGACTCCTTTAGATGTTCAATCAGGCTTAACACAGAGTTTACCCGGGTACCACACAACAGGGACAAGGTGGATTTTTGTCAGGAACAGTCACCTTCACCATGTTATCCGGTGACTGCCCTCCGTGTTCCCCAGGCACTAGAGGCAATGCCTCTGGTGTGCCTTCACTCACCTTTTTGCCGCTTCCCTCACCAAGCACAAACGGTTCAGTGTCTCGTGGGAGGCTAGGATCTAAGTCTGAGTGCCCACCGATACCCTGGACAGGCGTACTGGCAGCCCCCAGACCACCCACCCCTGCCCCCCTAAGGACAAAATCCGGATTTTGAGCCATCGAATTTGGGCCACATTTACGGCGAGAACGGAGTGGGTGGTCACTCCACTCCGGAGCTCTTTGCCCCGTCTGCAACCGGGGAGCCAGGTTTCAAGCAATAAGCCAGGCGGCCTTTACCAAGGAATTTGTTTCACCAAATTTGGTAGGAGTTCATTGGTGACTTGGTTTGGAAAGACAGGAGTCTGCTAAGGAAGGCAGGAGCCTCCCCTGAAATGGAGAATGTAAACCCTCCCCACCCCTCTTAATTGCTATCAATTTTAAATTAAGGGGCTCTCAGGCAAAAATATGGGAGCAGGAAATAACAGTTCTTTAAGGGGGAAAAGAAAAAAATTAAAGGATGAAATAAAACAATGCAGTACACCAGAACAACACTGACAGAGTCAGAACCCAACCTGACGCCCTGTGGGTCGCAGTGTTGGTGACAGTCCAATTGAAAATGTGGCTGCAGACTTCCTGAAGTATCATTTGTGGTTCTGCTGGAGCAGGGGGGATCTGTAGAGAAGGATGTATTCTTCCTCTGAAGACCCAGTGGTAGAAGAGACAGCTGCTGTTCCTCTGGGGAATCCCATGGAGAAAGCCGTGCCGGTGTCTCAAAAACCTCTGGATTATATCTGGGTAGCAATGCTTGGCTCCTCCCTCTGGGCGGAACATCTCACAATGGGATGTTATCGTTCTTATCAGTCATGCAGTGACATTCAATAGTCTGTTATCAGCAGTTGTCCCCTCCCGAGGGAGGTGTGAATGTGGTCACTCAAAGAGAGAGATAAAGCAAACTGCCCACTTGACAAAGGTAATCTGCCATACAGATGGTAATGGAAAACATCTTGCATGCAATCTTCAACATTATCCACCCCTTTTTCTATTTCCATCTGCACCACAAAAAAAAAAAAAAAAACCAAAACAAAAACAACAACAACAACAACAAAAAAATTTCACACAGTTCTCACTTAAGACTAGGTCTCCCTGTTGTACACAATGGCTTTCTCCATCTTTCTGCATTACCCACCAAGTGTAAACAGGTCATTGAGCAAAAACAATTCCATGGATGGTTTTGTCTTTGCCTGTGATGGGATCAATCCAAACAGTCCTTCCTAAAATACCTTTCATGTGTACAACAGGGACTTTATTTCCATCCACTGTGTGCAGGGGTTCAGACTGGGCAGGACCAGCTCAATTTATGGAGCTTCTGGTGTTGACCGTCCAGCTGGCTTTTGCTGAGTTCATTTCCCAATTTCTAAAAGTCCCCCCCCGAGTGCCTTCAGGGTTGTTTTAAGTAGTCTGTTACACTGTTCAACTTTCCTGGCAGCTGGTGCATGATAGGGAATATGATATATTCAATACCATGTACCCTGGCCCAAGCATTGATAAGGATATTCTTGAAATGGGTCTCATTTTCTGACTCAATTCACTCAGGGGTGACATGTCTCCACAGGATTTGCTTTTCCAGGCCCAGGATGGTGTTCCAGGCAGTGGCGTGAAGCACAGGGTAGGTTTCCAACCATCCAGTGGTGGCTTGCACCATGGTCAGCACGTAGCGCTTGCCCTGGCGTGTCTGGGGCAGTGTGATGGAGTCAATCTGCCAGGCCTCCCCATACTTGTACTTGGACCACCGCCCACCTTACCAGAGCAGCTTCACTCGCTTGGCCTGCTTGATGGCAGCACACGTCTCAGTCATGGATAACCTGGGAAATACTGTCCATGGTTAGATCCACCCCTTGGTCTCGTGCCCACATATAGGTGGCATCTCTACCCTGATGACCTGAGGCATCATGGGCCCATTGAGCTAAGAACAACTCCCCCTTATGTTGCCAATCTAAGTCTATCTTTGACACCTCTATCTTTGCTGCCTGATTTACCTGCTCGTTGTTTCGGTGTTCCTCATTAGCCCGACTCTTGGGAACATGAGCATCCACATGGTGGACTTTCACAGGTAGCTTCTCTAACCGAGCGGCAACGTCTCTCCACTCATCAGCAGCTCAGATGGGTTTTCCCCTAGGCTGCCAGTTGGCTTTTTTTCACCTTTCCAACCAGCCCCAAAGAGCATTGGCTACCATCCATGGATCAGTATAAAGGTAGAGCTTTGGCCATTTCTCTCTCTCAGCAATGTCCAGGGCCAGCTGAAGAGCTTTGAGTTCTGCAAGTTGACTTGATCCACCCTCTCCTTTGGTAGCTTGTGCAACCTGTCGGGTGGGGCTCCATACGGCTGCTTTCCACTTCTGGTTCATGCCTGTGATGAGACAGGAACCATCAGTGAAAAGAGCGTAGCGTGTTTCCTCTTGTGGCAGTTGGTTTTAGGGAGGAGCTTCTTCAGCACGTGTCACTGGTCCTTGTTCCTCTTCATCAGTCAGACAAAAGTTCTCACCTTTGGGCTAGTTTGTAATTATTTCCAGAATCCCAGGGCGATTCAGGTTTCCAACACAGGAGCACTGTGTGATAACAGCAATTCATTTACTCCATGTCGTGTCAGTGGCGTGGTGGGTGGAAGGAACCTCGCCTTTGAACATCCACCCCAGCCCCAGTAGTCAGGGTGCCAGGAGGAGTTGTGCTTCTGTACCAGTCACCTCTGAGGCAGCCTGGACTCCTTCATAGGCAGCCAAGATTTCCTTCTCTGTGGGAGTGGAGTTGGCTTCAGACCCTCTGTATCTTTGACTCCAAAATCCCAGTGGTTGGCCTCGAGTCTCCCCAGGCACCTTCTGCCAAAGGCTCCAGGACAAGCCATGGTTCCCAGCTGCAGAGTAGAGCACGTTCTTCACCTCTGCTCCTGTCCTGACTGGGCCAAGGGCAATCACATGAGCGATCTCCTGCTTGATCTGGGCAAAGGCTTGTTGCTGTTCAGGACCCCAGTGGAACTCGTTCCTCTTGCAGGTAAAGAGGGCTCACAATCTGACTGTATTCAGGAATGTGCATTCTCCAAAACCTATGGCACCCAGGAAAGCTTGTGTTTCCATCTTGCTAGTTGGTGGAGACATCGCGGTGATTTTGTTGATGACTTCAGTGGGAATCTGATGCAGTCCGTCTTGGCACTTTACTCCCAGGAACTGGGTCTCTCAGGCCCGTCCCTTGACTTTGTCCTTCTTGATAGCAAAGCTGGCTTCTAGCAGAATCCTGATGATCCTCTCTCCTTTCTCAAATACTTCCACTGCCGTGTTCCCCCACACAATGATGTCATCGATGTACTGCAGGTGCTCTGGAGCCTCACCCTTTTCCAGTGCAGCCTGGATCAGTCCATGGCAGATGGTGGGGCTGTGCTTCCACCCCTGGGGCAGTCGGTTCCAGGTATACTGCACTCCCCTCACGGTGAAAGCAAACTGAGGCCTGCATTCTGCTGCCAAAGGAATGGAGAAAAATGTGTTAGCAATGTCAATGGTGGCAAAGCACTTTGCTGCCTTGGACTCCAGCTCGTACTGGAGTTCCAGCATGTCCGGCACAGCAGCGCTCAGTGGTGGAGTCACTTCATTCAAGCCACGATAGTCCACTGTCAATCTCCATTCTTTGTCAGACTTGTGCACAGGCCAAGTGGCGCTGTTGAAGGGTGAGTGGGTCTTGCTGACCACCCCTTGGCTCTCCAGCTCACGGATCATTTTGTGGATGGGGATCATGGCATCTTGATTCATCTGATACTGCCGGCGATGCACTGTCTAGGTGGCAATTGGTGGTCTTTGCTCTTCCACCTTCAGGAGTCCTACTGCAGACGGGTTTTCTGATAGTCCAGGCAAAGTGTTCAACTGCTTGGTGTTTTCTGCCTCCACAGCAGCTATGCCAAAAGCCCATCTGAGTCCCTTTGGTCTTTGTAATAGCCGTTCAGGAGGAAACCTATGCCCTGAATACACGGGGCCTCTGGGCCAGTCACAATAGGATGTTTTATCCACTCTTTCCCAGTCAGGCTCACCTCAGCTTCTAACAGGGTCAATTGCTGTGATCCCCCCGTCACCCTGGCAATGGAAATAGGTTCTGCCGCCACATGTCCCAATGGTATTAGGGTACACTGTGCACCAGTATCAACTAAAGCATTGTACTTTTGTGGTTCTGATGTGCCCGGCCATCGGATCCACACCATCCAGAAAATCCAGTTTTCCCGTGCCTCTCACTGGCTGGAGGCAGGATCCCTCTAACCCTGGGTATTCATGGTAGAGGTACCTTCCAGGGGATCTGACAGATCATACTCAGCAGCTCGGTCATGGGAGGTTGAGGCTACCTTCGCTTTACTGGAGTTCCCTTGATTTGTGTTTCCCTCCTTGAGCTGACGCACCCGTGCTGCCAGGACAGAAGTGCATTTTCCATCCCACCTTCCCATGTCTTCCCCTAGGTCACGCAGAAAAAACCACAGGTCAGCCCGTGGGGTGTACCCCCCGTCTCTCTAGCTGGGGAACGTTGGGCTCTGACTCTGGGGCCTGTGACTCACAGCGGTGCAATGTGGGAATTGCTCCTCCTCACCTCTTCCCTCACCACCTCCCTCATCTCCTCTTTGATATCCTTAATCACAGCAGAGACATGAGCCTGCATCAGTCCATTGATCATATTTTCATAATTCTTAAGCTTGTTAGCTACAGAACCCACTGTCTCTTGGTTGTTATCAGCATTAATTGTTGCAATAAAGGTGGTGTATTGGGATGGTCCCAGGTTTGCCAGTCTCCACAACATTTGCCCTGTGCACCTGACTTTGTTGGGGTCATTATCATGCTGTCCATCCTTCCCAAAGAGTCCCTCCAATACTGCCACTTCTCTCAGCTATTGGATCCCTTCCTCAAGGGTCTTCCAGCACATTCTATGGTGCTGGTCCTGCATTCTCTCCCTGTGGACAAACCTCTCTCTGACACTCATTAAAAGCCGCTCCCAGAGGGAAACAGACCCTGGCTCCTTTACAACAATCTGATTGACACCTGAGTCGTGGATCAAGGGTCCCAAATTCCTTGCCTCACCATCATCCAGCTGGACGCTTGTACTCATAAGATCTCAGATGCGAAGTAGCCAGGTTGTATGTCCCTGTCATACAATGTCTTTGCACAGATTACGGAGACTTTTGTACGTCAGGGACTCGGTGATGATCGCAACCTCTGGCTCCCCTGTGGGTTGTGAGGGCCACTTTCTTTTATCTGGGTGCTCTGATTTTGTCTTAGATCTCTTTGTTTCTAGAGGGGCAACTGCTGCTGGCTGTGTCTGCCTTTGCAATTCAGCTGGAACCTGGACAGTTGTAACATCTGTGGGTTCTGCTGCCACACTATTAGACTTTCCCTCTTCAAGGCAGAGGAAGGGCTTCTCACCAGCTGGGGAAGTGTATTCCTTCAGCATCCGGCCCATCTCACATATCTCCTTCACCAGACCCCCCAGCCAATCTGGGTAGTTCACATCTGGGGTGGGATGTGGGGCAGGGTCAGGCTCTGGGGCAGCAGCATCCCTAGACTCTGATGGCGTATTAGATTCTGGGGTTGGTGTCAGGGTGGTTATCCAGGTTAGTCACCCCTTCTCTCTAAATGCTAAATAGAGCAGGCCTATCAGCAACACCAGCCACTGTATGATATCATTAATATTTAGAGTGGATCTGAACCCTTCAAAAACTGGTGGGGCGGACCCAAAGAGATGGCTAAAGGGTTTGGAGAAGATTTCACCTGGTGTCATTTCCTTATAGCAGGAATTATTAAAGTAACCTCAAAAACATACTGTTAGTGTGTGATAGCTGTGAATCTGTGTGCCTGCTTTCCAGAGGAAGCTAAAAATCCATTAATTCCTCACCTTTTTCACCCATAAAACAAACTGGATAACAGACACAGTAGCCTTGGTTATAGGACCAATGTTTAGATAAGGGCCTATAAATGGGAGAAATACAGCCATGATCACGTGCCACCCAAACCAGGGCCAGCTGGACCACATGGCGTCGCATAATGAGGTTTCTATAGCTACACACAAAAATTAGATTACTTAAGAACTGTTATTCCTTTTTTGTTTCTGTGCCCTCCAGCCGCACGTTAGGCGCCAAAATCTGTCTTGGTTTGGAAAGACAGGAGTCTGCTAAGGAAGGCAAGAGCTTCCCCTGAAATGGAGAATGTAAACCCTCCCCACTCCTCTTAATTGCTATCAATTTTAAATTAAGGGGCTCTCAGGCAAAAATATGGGAGCAGGAAATAACAGTTCTTTAATAGGAAAAAAAAAAAAAAAGATAAAATAAACAATGCAGTACACTAGAACAACACTGACAGAGTCAGAACCCAACCTGACGCCCTGTGGGTCAGGGTGTTGGTGGCAGTCCAATTGGAAATGTGGCTGACGCCCTCCTGAAGCGTCAGATGTGCTTCTGCTGGAGCGGGGGGGGATCTGTAGAGAAGGATGTATTCTTCCTCTGAAGACCCAGTGGTAGAAGAGACAGCTGCTGTTCCTCTGGGGAATCCCATGGAGAAAGCCGTGCCGGTGTCTCAAAAACCTCTGGATTATATCTGGGTAGCAATGCTTGGCTCCTCCCTCTGGGCGGAACATCTCACAATGGGATGTTATCGTTCTTATCAGTCATGCAGTGACATTCAATAGTCTGTTATCAGCAGTTGTCCCCTCCCGAGGGAGGTGTGAATGTGGTCACTCAAAGAGAGAGATAAGGCAAACTGCCTACTTGACAAAGGTAATCTGCCATACAGATGGTGATGGAAAACATCTTGCATTGCAATCTTCAACACCAGCGCACACCAGATCTTGGAAGGGAATGTGCTGACACTGAGAAATTGTCAAATGTTAACTTTCTGTGCCAGCAAACTGCTGGAATTATGCTGTGCAGGCATCTGAAAAATTCCAGATCTGGGCACTGGTGGTGTCAGCAAACACAAGATTGGGCTGGTGTAGGCACCAGGTATTTGCCTGGTTTGGCTTTCTTTGCCAGCAAATTGCTGCACTTGGGCTGTGGTGGCACAGGGAAATGTCCAGATCTGGGCATGGGCAGTGCCATCAAATACCAGGTCTGGGTGGTGACAGACTTGGCACCAGGAAATTGCTGTGTTTTGTCTTCTTTTTCCAAAAAATTGCTCCTCCCCTATTTGTGCATCCTGTGTCACCCCACCTTATCTCCAGCCCTGGCTCCCTTCTCCATTGCATCATTTGTACCCTGACCCCTCCTGCCTTCCTCCAGTTATATACCCTGGCCCCAGTCCTGCTCCTGGCTCTTCGCCTCTGGTTCCCTTCAGCAGATGTTGTGTTCCTGCTTGCTCCTGTTTCCCTCTGCACCCTCACTTCCCCTGGACCCTTGGATTTTCCCTTAGTAAACCCAGCTGGATCTGCTCTGCGAGGAGTCCTCTTGTCCCTCTGCTGAGGCTTTGATTGCACCATCCGGGCTCAGGGTCTGCTGGGCTGGGGGAGTTGTCAAGGCAGCCCCAAGTGGAGACGCTTTCGGTGCTGCAGGCACCTGACAGCACCTGCCTGGGGAAGCTGCTCTGGCCACCCGCAGCAACCAATTCCTTTTTCCAAGCAGCAGCTCCCAGCGTCCTCCTCCGAAGCCCAGAGAGAGAGGGAGCAGCTGCCCTCAGCCCTGTCCTTTACCGCATCCCAATTCTCATGGAATGTCCCCCCTCGGAGAGAAACTCCCAGACAAGAGAAGTGCGAACAGATCCCCTCCTCCCCTGAGCTTGATCACTTCTTTTGTTTCTTAAGGATCCAGTCCATCAGAGCGGTGGTATTGCACTGAGAGCTGGGACACCAGCAGGGGATCACCCCACACTGCCCAGTGTGCACCAGGCTCAACAAGGTCTGCTTCCCCCCTGATTCCACCAGGCCTCTTCCCTTGGATGTGGTTTTGCTGGATAGTGGGTCAGGACAGTGAGAATCTCCTTCATCCATTCATTCACTATTTAGGGCCCTGCAGACACTTCCTCAATTTCTCTCCAAGGTGACCCCACCCACCAATGATGTCACAGCTCTTGTCCATCTGGTCAAGAATCCCCCATGAGGACACTCTGATGTCTTCTCCAAGGGCACAAAGCAGCAAAATCCCCTAGGAAAATCTTCCCCCTTGGGCCCTGCGCCTCCTTGGGTGAGTTCCAGAGCAAACAGTCAGGGCAGTGGCCTGAAATGTTTTCCCAGCTGAGTCATAAGACTTCTCTGATGGATCCACATTGTCCCTGGGGAAAGAGATGTGCAGAACCCTTCACTAATGCCCTGGAATGTCAAACAGGAATCACAGCCATAGACAGCTCTTCAGAACCACTTCACCCTGGATTTTCCTTCCTGGAAGCCCAAGATGTCTGAATGTCCTCCTGGTGCCTCAGGCCCTGGGTAAACAGGGCTTGTCAGAGATGCTGGCAGGGCACCAACACCCCTCCTCCTCACAGGGCACCTCTGTTACCCCAATTAGCTCCGAGTGGCTGCCTGGGGACAGGCGCCCACTTCCCCATGTGCCTGGGATGGGCACATCCTGCTCGGGGCCAGTGCTGGCCTGGGCCCAGAGCCAGGGCCATGACCCAGGTGCTCTGGGAGGGCTCCGTGGCTGCAGGTGTGACAGCATGAGGGGCAGGGCAGGGCATATTCTCCTCTGGACAGTGCTCTGGGCATGGAGCTTGGTCGGGTTTGGCATCTGCGGGGAAAGGGGTATCGGGTTGTGTGGATGTGGGCATTGTCACTGCTGAGGCATTCCCCAGCCCTCAGCCTTGTCTGCAGGTGATCAGCATTGCCCAGTGCTCCCCAGTGTCTGCAGTGCCTGAGATGCCAATCAGCCATCTGATCACATGTCCCTTGTTCCCCTTGTTCTCCCACGTGTTGGGTTTGCGGCCGGGCTCAGCTCTGGGGTGTCCCCCAGGGAAAGCTCTGGGAGGGGAGGGGCAGCAGGAGATGGGGGATCTGGCACTGGGGGCTGTTGGAGGATGGATTGTGTTGGACTGGGGGTTGTCCCCACAGGGTCCCCAGGTGCCTTTGGCTCCCTGCCTGCCCCCCTTGACCCCCCAGGTGCCTGGGCCCTTCCAGGGGCAGCTGCCCCGTGCAGGAAGCTGGAGGGATGCCGAGCAAGGGGGCTGGATCTGTGCCACAGGTGGGGTGGGATGGACTCTGTGCCAGGGCTGGGCTTGTGGGCAGGGCTGGGGGCTGTGCCAAGCTGGGCTTTGGCCTGGGGGCTGGCAGGGAGGGTGCGGGGAGGAGTCCCGGCAGGGATAAAGGTGCTCCTCACCTGCTGCAGCCTCAGGCAGCGCTGCCCAGAGCGAGAGGAAGATGAAGGTGGCTGTACTCAGCTTGGCCCTGCTCTTCTCCATCCTCCTCCATCCACAGGCCAAGGTAAGGCACCAGCCAAACGCTGTCCCCACATCCTGCCCTTTCTGGCCTCCCATCCCACCTTTTTGGTCCCTCCTCTGTGTCCCATTCAGGGTCCCCAGCTGCCCTCCCACTGACCATTCCTGAGGCCTTTCCTTTCATGTCCCCCCTCAATCCTTCGCCTTTCTTCCTGGCCACTGCAGAGGGGTCCCCTTGTACAATTCCCTGACTCACCCCCCAATCCCACATCATCTCCCAGTCCTGTTGGTTTTGTCCCGACCTGTCCTCATTCTCCTGTCCCCACCAACCCCTCCCTTGCACTCCCATGTCCCTACACCTCAATTCCTTTCTCCTCCCCTGTACCTCACACGCTGGTCCTTCCACACCCCTAGCCCTGTCCCCTGGACTCTCAATGTTTTTGGGTCTCCCCCCACCTCAAACAGATCTTTTTGGAGGCCCTGAATTCCCATCCCTCTGCCTGCACCCTGCTCCCTGCACCCGTGTGTCACCCCAGCCCCACAAGCTCCAGTCCGGACCCAGCCTTTGTTCTCCTTTCCAGGCACTCCTGGAAGGAACCCAAGATGATCTGCGGGAGGTGAGTGGGCTGCTGGCATTGGAGGACATCCCCTCAGGGAATTGGGGGGCAGTGCTGTCCCCCCATCCCTTGCTGGCACCGGGGACATCCCAGTGACCAGCGAGGTCACCTGGTCTCTCTGCAGTTGGATTTAGACAATGTCGCAGTCCTGGAGACACCTCTGGTGGGTACCACGAGTTCTGCCGGTGCCAGACCCTCCCATTGCATGGCCACCACAGCCCAGGCCATCCCAGTGTGACCCAGCACAGCCCAGTGCACCCCTCCTGACAGCCCAGACAATGCCCTGCCCCAGGGCTCCTCCCCAGTGAAGCCTTTGCCCAGGGCCCTGCTGCATTCCACCCCTGTCACCCCAGGACCCCCTGGATGAGCCAGGACGCAGCCCCTGCCCCAGCTGTGGCTCTTGGCCAGGAGCCCAGTGCTTCTGGGCAGCAGCACAGCAGCTCCTGCACCCCATTGCTGCCACAGCCCCTTCCCCAAGTCCCCCCTGCTCTCCCCTGCCTCCCAGTGCAGCCCGCTGCCCCCATTGTGTCTCTAACGCTGCCTTTTCCCCAGCCCCTGTGGCTGAAGAGCTGCGGGCTCTCCTGCGGCAGAAGCGCCTGGCTGCCTCTCTTGATGCCTAGGTGAGCCGTGCCTGCAGGGACAGGGCTGGAGACAAAGCCCATCCATGTCCCAGTGGGCTCCAGAGGTCACGTTCTGGGGTTTGTCTTTTAGGGTGTGAAGGACCAGTGTACTTTTTCCTCCAGTGGCATGAGGAAATGATCATCGCTGGAGGAAACCCCTGAACTCTTTGAGCCCTGGGCCATTTCCCCTGAAGAATCAATCATCAAGAATCAATAAATCCTTTGAGCAAAGCTTTGCTCTGTGTCCATGTGTGTCCATGGGTCTGGATTTCCTCCTTTCCAGTGGTCCAGGGAAGTCAGGCCAGGTCTGGGCTTTGCTGCCTTTACAGAGTCTGTGCCTTCCCCCAGACAAATGGTGTGTTGGGAGTTGTGCAGAGTCCAGGGGGAGTGGGTTGACGGGGGGGTGGATGTCCAAGTGGTGAGAAAGGCAGTGGTTCACTGTCAGCATGGTAGGAATGACCTGGGTTTAAAAGAAAAAGAAGTAATTTCAAAGAAACTTTCTTTTACAACTTTTTCTCCCCGTGAGAAATCACCATTTACTTCTCAATATTTTGAAAGGTCTATTAAAAACTTAATAAAACTTACAACAAAAGGACTAAATAAGGAAAAAGTTACAGCGCTGGGAGCCTCCCCCACTTGGTGGCTGGTAACCACGTGGCTGGCTCATCCACACAATGGCTGCTCTCCCTTTTATATCCTTGCTGTTGCAACAGGCAGCCCTAGCTCCTTCCAAAGGCTGTCTGTTGACTCTTGGTCACTGTCCATTGGTGTAGACTGCTTTCGTGGAACTGCATTGGAGGGCAGGTGTTGCTAAGCCGTGCCTCTTAGGAACAATCTGCCCCTCCCCAAATGCCTGGACTACCAATATCAGCCCGGGATAACAATGCTGGGTGGGGAGGACACATTGCAGTAACATAACTATACATCTGTACAACTTCTCTTAACATACTTATCATGTTCACCCTTTAACTGGGAGAGCCAACCATCTCATTACTCATCTCAAACATTGTGGCATTCACATTCTCTGAAAAAATCCCTTTGCCCAGGATTTTTCTCCTGGGAAGCTGAGAAGCCTCAGAGAAAAAGGAAAACAATTCTTATCTCATTTGCTTTTCCTGTGTTGTGCTCATGTGCAGAATGTGTTTGGAGATTGTTTACCCACAGGTGATTGTTTAACTGGATTCTGGTGTGAGTTATTTTGACTCATTGGCCAATTATGGCCAAGCTGTGTCGAGACTCTGGAAAGAGTCACGAGTTTTCATCATTATCTTTTGAACATTCACTAAGAATCCTTTCTCTGTTCTTCAGTATAGTATAGTATAGTATAGTATAGTATAGTATAGTATACTTTATTATAAGATAATATTATAAAGTAATAAATTAGCCTTCTGAGAACATGGAGTTAAATGCATCATTCCTGCCTTTGTTGGGCAACCCTGCAAATAGAATATTACACCCCCAAAATTCTTGATTTACTCAAAAGAATTTAAATGCCAAAAAAAATCTTTCTATGTCAAAAGTATGTTGAAATTATTTATTGGTCTTGAAATTTGGTTTCCTGGCGGGATGGGGCTGCTGGGTCTACCTGTCTACGGGGCACTGTGGGGCTCTGGGGTTTCCTGGGTGAGGGGCCCTACACGGTCACCTGTAATGCCTGGCCACGGTGGGGTAGAGCCACCGCAGTGTCCTGGAAAAGGGTGAGTGGTTCTACCTGGCTCTTGGGTCGTTCTTGGCCGCTGGGTCCATCGGCTCCAGCAGGACTTGGGTGAATTTTAGGGTGGGCCAGGTGGATCAGTTGTCCCCGGCCATCCTGAGAGCTCACCAGTCATGTTCGCTGACTCCAGTTCCAATACTGAAGGAACCACTGGTGCCAGCATCGCCCCAAGGAAGCCTCACAGCAGAACTGGCACAGGGCATTCCCCTGGCAGAGGGGCAGGGAAAATGTCTTGGCCATGAGCACCAGAATGGCCAGAAAGCTGCTGGTGCAGGAGTTGCCCACCCCAGCAGATTGAAGGCAGGTTTGGGTTGCATTCCTGCTGTCCTGGCAGTGAAATTCTGAGCAGAGGGCACAAAGGTGTCTTCTCCTCGGGGCTCACAGGTGACACCGAGATGCTGTGGGGGAGCTGAGCCCTGCCTGAGGGCAGACTCAGCCCAGCAGGAGCCCCGGACTGACACCGCGATGGACTACACAGCTGGCTCAGGGGTGCCGTGTGCCATGAGTGGGGAACAGCTTCCCCTGAAACAGGGAGAGCTGAACCTTGGAGCCACCTGCTCCACAGCTGGAATGGTGTCAGCGTCAGGGAGCAGACTAAAGAGGAGAGGGAGGCCTTTGGTGTGAGATTCTGAGGAAGCTTTACTCATCAGGGGGAACAGGCACCAAAGACCTTCAAGCACCAGTGTGCTCAGGATTTTATAGAGCACTAGAACTGTGGGTGGGCATGATCGCTGAGCCAATAGGGAATCAGGGAGGGAGGAGCAAAAGGAGGGGAATACATCTCAGGGACCAATGGGATAAGGGGGTGGAGAGGGCAGGTCACATGGGCCAATGGGGCATCATCCATGAGGGGAATTCCCGAGGGGCGGAACCTGCAGGGGAGGGGTTTACAGGAGACTGACAGGGAAGGGTCCAGAACAGGGGCAGAGTTTACAGGGATGGATAGGGAAGGCACTGGAATACAAGGTGGGGATTATAATGATTGAAGGGTAAAAGGGGAGGGATATAACCTGGGAATATCCCAGCTTGGGGAAAGACAACACACAGGGGGTGAACTGGAACAGACCATCCAAAAAGCTATGAAATAAAAGGGCACTGCAACAGCGCCCGATATAGAGGGATGCAGGACACGTTTTATGGTGCAAAAAGAAAGGATCGATCCTGTGCTATTTTTATACGGTCTTTTTATAGGCCTTTTCGTAGGGTTTTAAGAACATCCCCTGTCTATCCCCAGTTGGTCAGCAACAAGTTGTTACCCAGTATTGATTGGTCACTCAAACCCCTGGTGTGTATGTGCAAGAAAAGTTGTTTGTGAGAGATAGTTTTCATTTTTCTGTCTAAGAGGGAAAATACAGTTTATACGGGTGGCTGGTGTTTATCACAGTCTTACAGCTCTTTTTCAGGGAAAGTAGGTTGTTTTCCACAGTCCTAGAGCTCTTTCTCAGGAAAAACAAGTTGTTTTTCACTGCTCCACAACTCGGTTCTCACAAAGAGTTGTCAGCTTTCTCATGGCTTCTTCCTCTTGCTGGGATTTATTAAAAGGCCTTCAAAGGATTCACCTTGAGCAGGACAAGAGCCCAGTTGAGGCTACACTCAAAATGGATGACTGGTCAGGAGTTTTCACACTTTTATAAGGTTTGGTCCATTTAAATATTGGAGTTAGTTGTCCAGTTACAGCCTCAGATTATGCAGTCCCATCCTCCCGGTTTGCTTTCCTCAATTTGCTGTTATTTGCACTTTTTGTGCCTGAAACTGCAACAGTGTCCAGTTCTGGGGCTGGAAAAGGATTGTTTTGTCTGACTACACTGTGAAGAGAACTTGCTAACACTGTGTATGAAGTCCAGAGTTACAGACTAATGCAGTAGAGAATCTGGAAATATGACAGCTAAAACTGAAGGCATCAGCCTGTTCCATGTTCCCTTGGTTCCATGGGGATCCACAGCATCACAATGGCCACTTGTTCCCACGAGATTCCCTGATGTCACCATGGTGTCCTTGGACACACCTGGTCACAACTGACCCATGGTTCCGTGAGGTTCCCCAGTGTCACAATAGTCACTATCAGAGGATGGATGAGATCAATGTCCTGAGACACCCTGGGATGAGCTGTCAATCAGTCACACAGTGGGTACAGTGCTAACCCAGCCCTGATTGCCTGTGTGATCAGAAATCCCACCTGGGGGGAGGCCCACAAAGGCCTGGAGGCTTAAAAACATGGAGTGCAAGGTCAGCCCCTGGCATGGACTCTGCCTTCTCCTGGGGTTTGTGTCTCACCCACACTGGAACCCTAGGAGCTGTTAGTCATATGTGTGTCTTTCCATAGAGCTTCTGTCTTTCTGTCTCTCTCTCTTTCTTCTCCTTCTAATGCTCTTTCTATGGAACATTTTTGGATACCCTAACAGCTTGCGTGTTTTAATGTTTCCAGGATAAATGGGCTAATTTAATGAAGTTACTGCTATGATAAGTGTTTTATGTGTAATTTGATGTTGCGTTAAATCCTCTTCCAAAGTTCTTGATTTTTTGCACTTTGCCAGTAAAATTTTGTGTCATTTTGACCTCTTACGAATATCTGCTTGGTGTTTTTCCTGTGCACCAAACTCGAGTAAAGGTGGCAGATGAATTGGTGAATTGGCACGCAAACCCCAAACGGAGCCTAGGGTGCGTGGAGGATCGGGGCAGTGTGAGTCGCACACAATCCCTGGAGTGCAGGGACACGGGTCCCTACCAGGGTTTGGGGTGCCCCGAGTACAGCAGCAGCACTGAGTAGAGCCAAGAGGGCCCCAGTGCCCAGGGTGGAACGGCGGTGCTGGGGGTTCAGTGTGCCGCAGGTCAGGTAGAAACCGTAAACCCACTGGAGGCCCCTTGGGGTCGCAGGGCAGGGCAGGGCTGTGCTTACAGGGCAGGGCAAGGCTGGACCTGCCCCTCCCCCCCCACACACAAAAGGTTTAGAGCCAACAATCTCCTCCAGTCTATCACAACAGGCAATGCTGGAGGTGAAATCCCAATTGTGCCCACAGGCACCTGGCTGAGAAGGACAGTTCTTTCCATGGGAAGGAAAGCACAGAGCCCCAAGATTTGGAAGGCAGGTGAGAGCCGCAGTAGGCCAAGGCCAGCTAGACTTGTCAGTAATTGCAGAGTTTGGATTTAGGGAATTTGCAGGTGGAAACCCAATCTCGGCCATGGGCACCTGGAGAAGCAGGACAGTTCTTTCCTTAGGAAGGAGAGCATGGAGCCTTTCCCAATGTTTTGGGGACGGAGGAGAGGTGACCCTTGTGAAACTACTGCCAGCCAGACTTATCCTGGCAATATGCCTATGGGAACAATCTCTGGATATAAGGAACTTTGGAGGTGAAATCCCAATTCTGGCCATGTGTGTCTGGAGCAGAAGGATAGTTCTTTTCCATTGGGAAGGAAAGCACAGAGCCCCAGTGTTTCAGCAGCAGATGAGAAGTGACCCTCAACATGCAAAGGTCACTTGGACCAGTCAGGCAGTCCATTGGAAGCCAAAGCAGCCAGACCTGTTCTTTTTTCCCTTGGTTTTATGGGGCTCCATATTGTCACAATGGTTCCTTGGATCCATGGGGCCCCGCAGTGTCATAATGGTGACCTGATTCCATGGGTTCCAGCAGTGTCACAATGGCCCCTTGATTGCAAGAAGACCTGCAGTGTCACTGGCCCCCAGGTGTCATAAGACCCTGCAGTGTCACAATGGTCCCAAGGATTCCATGAGCCCTTGCAATGTCACAATGGTCTCCGTGGTTCCCCAGGCCCCACAATGTCATGTGACTCCTCTGTTCCATGAAGTCTGCAATGTCTCAATGAACCTTTGGACCCTGGGGCTTTGCTGTGTCACAATGGTCTCCTCTGGCTCCACAGTGTCACAATGGACCATTGATGACAGGAGGCCACTCTGTGTCGCCCTGGAGCTTTGGTTCCATGCAGCCCTGCAGTGTCACAATGGTCTCCTTTGGTTGCCCAGTGTCACAAAGGACCACTGATGACATGAGACCATGCAGTGTCACAATGGACCTTTGGTTCCATGCAGCCCTGCAGTGTCACAAAGGGGTCTTGGTTTCACGCGGCCCCACAATATCACAATGCTCCTCCCAGGGTCACAATGGTCTCACTGGTTCCATGAGGCTTCACAGTCTCACAATGCTTTGCTTATTCCATGGGGCCTCATAGTGTCACAATGGTCTCCATGAGTCCCCTGAGTGTCACAATGGTCTCTGTGATTACATGGGCCCCTCAGTGTCACAATAGCCCTTTGGTTCCATGAGGCTGTAAAGTGTCTTAATTGTCTTTTCATGGTTCCACGAGGCCTTGCAATGTCAAAGTGAACCTTTGGTTCCATGGAGTCCCACAGTGTCACAATGGCTGCCTGGTTCCATGACACCACAAAGTGTCATAATGGTCTCCATGGTTCCATGAGGCCCGGTGGTGTCACAACAAACCCTTGGTCCGATGGGGCCTCTCAATGTCACGATGATCCCTACATTCCATGGAGTCACACAGCGTCAGTACAGTCCCCTTGGTTCCATGAGGCCCAGCAATGTCAAAGTGGTCTCCTTGACACCATGAGGCCTCACATTGCCAAAATGGTCCCTTGGTCTCACAGGGCCCCACAGTGTCACAATAGTCCCTTGGTGTCACAGGGCCCCACAGTGTCACAATGGTCCCTTGGTCTCACAAGGCTCCACAGTGTCACAATGGTCCCTTGGTTCCATGGCCCTGTGCTGCTGCATTCCCCCCTCCCCTTCTCAGGCCGCCCTGCCAGCTGAGAAATGCTACTTGGGCCTCGGCCTTGGCCAACAGCCCCTGGGCTCAGCTTCTCTGCAGCTCATCACAAACACTGCTCCAGCCACTGCTGCTGCCCAACCAGCTCCTGGTTCCTTTAGCAGCAGCCCTGGGAACTGTTTTTGTTCCCTCAGTGGCACAACATCCCTGTTCTCACACTGCCAAAGAAAGCTGTTGGTGCCAAGTGCGGCCAGGATGAACCATTGCTGGGACTGAAGCCTCTCTCTTGGGGCCCTGCAAACAGCGCTCCAAAAGGAGCCCTTGGAGCTCTCCTGGGCCAGCGACTCCCTCTGGGTGGGGCCTTTCCCAGCCGGGAACTCTCCTGTTTGCTGCACTCGGGGATCCTGAACAACGACAGAGCCTGGGCCGATCCCCCAACTCCTCCAGGCTCAGCACTCTGCCCACTGGGAAGATGCCAAAGCATCCTCAGTGAGCATTTCCTGCCCTCAGGGGAATTTCTCCCAGGTGCCTTGCACTGACTCTTGGTGTCTGTGTGCACACACGAGTGCTTGTGCTGGGGAAATGTGGCAGAAATGCTGCTGTCTGAGGGGTTGTTGTGCCTTGGATAGCTGAGTCAGTCAGGCCTGTAGGGAAGGTTAAATCACAAGGCCTAAGTTAAATTAAATGCTGCTGAGAGTTTTTCTTTTGCTAAGTGGTTACCTTTAATATAAGTTTTATGTTAAGTTCAATATTGTTAAATGTTATTCCTCTGTTAAATTGTGAAGTCATAGGTTTAAGTTAGGTTACATGCTGTTACGCTCTGCTCTTTTGCTAAATTGTGAAGTTGAAACTATCAGTTAAGGTTAATGTATAAGTAATGTCCGGTTAAGTTTGAGCTCTTTTAAGGTTTCAGGCCGTGTTCCTTTTATCCTTGCCCTTGCTGTCCTTGTGTCACACACACACACACAGAGGGACAGTTCTGAGTTAATTTCTGGTTTGATTTCCTGGATTCTGTTTGGTTTTGTTGTTGCTTTGTTTCCCTGGTGTGCCTGAAGAGTCCAGTCAGGAGCAGAGCGACTCTTGCCAAGGAACTTTGTGCTGCTGTTGGTTAATATTAAATCTGGTTTTTGCTGATCCCTTGCTGGGGATTTTTTTAGCGCTCTCAAGCCCTCGTTCGTAACAGGGTGAAGGAGCCCTGGCCCAGGCTCTGGCTCTGGGGGACACAGGGACACTGCCGGGGGGTCCCTGTCCCCCTGTGCCACCCCCAGGGCCCCGGCCCCCATCCCCGTGTCAGGCTCTGGGGTCGATCCCTTGGAACATCCTCTGGGGAGGCTGCAGGGCCAGGGGTGGGGGGACCCGGGAGGACAGGGGACCCCGCTGTGCATGAGCAGGGTTGGACTGCTCTGGGGGGAGCTGTGAGGGGAGCCGGGGCAGAGTGACCTTCCCAGTGATGTCACACAGCTCCCGTGATGTCACACAGCCCCCGTGATGTCACACTGCCCCTGTGATGTCACAGAGCCCCTGTTATGTCACACAGCCTTCTCTGTGATGTGACACTGCCCCTTTGATGTCACAGAGCCAACTCGATGTCACCTTGCGATGTCATACAGCAGTGCTGTGATGCCACAGAAGTCTGATGTCACAAAGTCACCCTCTGATGTCACAATCTGTTCTGTGATGTCACAGCCTGCTCTATGATGTTCCACAGCCACCAGGTGATGTCACAACCCACTCTCTGATGCCACAGAGCCACCCTCTATGATGGCAGACTGTGTTCTATGGCCTCAGACCCTACTCTGTGATGTCACAGCCAGCTCTGGGATGTCACAGAACCTTCAAGAACCCTCAAGAACTCAGTTCTATTGAAACACTGAAGTTTCTTGTACTTTGAAGAGATCCCTGTAAGGGACATGACAGGGAAAGTGTCCCCAGGCCCCAGGCAGAGCAGAGAACGGCAGGCACTTGATGGCAGCTGCGGACAAAGATAAGCCAAGTCTTGGTGCCCTGGGGCACAGCAGCAGGGTCTGTGTCACCAAGGGCTGGGAGGAGACACCTTGTCCTGAGGCCTTGGGGCCTCCTGGCACAGCCCCAGCCAGGCTGGGCACTCTCAGCCCCTTGTCCTGCCCTCAGCATCTCCCCCTAGCCCACATCCCAGTGGCCTCAAGGATCCGCTGGAAGGAGTCCCTGCGGAGCCTTGCTCAGCAATGGCCCTGGGGGCTCCTGAATGCTCCCTGCAGGGACTTCAGGCTTTTCAAAGGACTTGGAGTTTTGCTTTTGCTTTGGAGTCTCTGAGAGCTTTGTGCAGTCATGGCCTCCAATTATGTGTTGTAGTTAGTTCTTAGAGAGGCTTTGTCAGTAACACCACTCAGTGGGGCTCATTAATGCTGCAAGGTACTTCAGTTCTTTTAAGGTACTTGGTGTTTCCCTTGGGATAGACTCTGGGAGATATTTGTCCAATCATGGCCCAATTATCTGCGTTAATTAGTCCCTGGAGAGCTTTGTACTGACACTCAGTGGGGCTCATTAATGCTTTGAGATACTCAAGGTGCTGAAGGTGCTTTGGATTTTCCTTTCCACACTGAGTGTCTGAGAGGTTTTTGTGCCATCCTGGCCACCAATTCTCTCCTGCAAGGAGTGCATGAGGAGCCTGTGTTGGAGAGGGACCTCAGTGGGAGCCATGAATGCCTTGAGAAACTTGGGGTGTTTCCTCTGCCTTTGACTCCTGGCAAGGTTTGTGCAATCTCCTGCCAGGCCCTGATGTTCAAGGGCTCAGCTCCAAATGCACAGTGAGGCTCATGAGGATCAAGCAAGTCCTGACAAACCCTGGCTCTGCCTTGATTTCCCTCTGCTCCAGTGCAGTTCATTAGGACGGTTTCCTTTGACAGTTATGGAGAAATAGTTCAAAGAGCTTCCAGGAAATATGTAGTCCTATTTTAAAGGGTGTCTTTTATTGCTGTTCCTATTACACAAGAGGTGATTGCAGCATTCAGTGACTGATATTGATCCAGGGACTCTCCTAAGGAGCCCTGGCCTGCTCAGAGAAGCTGTGCCTTGAGCTCTGAGCCAGTGTAGACAACCTTGCTCCACATTCCCCAAGCCCATTGTGTCTCTCCTCACTCACCTGGAACCTGCTTTGCTTGAAGAACTGGCTGCACACAGCCAAAGAGGGATTTTCCTTCTTTGATTTTTGAAGCAATCTAAAACTCCTGAGTTTCCCCACTGCAAACAGACATCCTCCTCAAGTGTGTGCCAAGCCCAAGCTGCCACCAGGAGCACTCCAGACCTGCCCTGGGCCAGCTGTGAGGGTGGATCATCATCCCAACATGCAGTGGTGCCATTGCAAGGGACTGTTGCCATGGACACTGCAAGGACCCCACTGCTGGGTTTGGGTGCCATGGCAACCCCCATCAGTTCAGGTTTCCTTGGAAACCAGCCCAAGGAGCCATTTCTGCAGCCAGGTTCCATGGCCACTTGCCTGCAGAGCTGTTGCTGTCCTCAGCGGCCATGGCAGCCCTGGGACAAAGCGGTGCCAGGGCTGTTCCAGGTACAATTGCAGTGACACTCGTTGGTGCCACCAGGTGCCATGGCAACGGCCACGGGGACCCATTCCTTGGTTTGGTGCCATGGCAACCAATGTCGGAGCTGTTGTGATGGTTGGTGGCCATGGAAAGCTGCCCTGGGCCCTTGCTCAGGGCTGGTGTCAGTGCCAAGAGCCAGAGGGGATCCCTTGCTGGGGGCTGTGCCATGGCCACCTGCCCTGTGCCGCACTGGCCGCTCAGGCACCAGGAACCAGCAGCCAACGGCACTGCCAGGGCCAAAGGCCAGGTCAGCCAGACAGAAAGGGGCAGGGCTGGGCACTGTTTCCATGGCAATGGGAACTGGGGGGACACCTGGGTCACCCGTCCTGGTGGTTGCCATGGAAACCCCTGTCAGGGACTGAGGGCACAGCCCCTGGCACTGAGACACTGCTGGGCCGGGTGCTGAGCACAGGGCTGAGCACGCAGAGATGGTTTTGTTCTTGCTGAGCTGCAGCACAGCCAAGGCCTGTCCTGCCCCTCGTCCAGCCATGCTGGGGAAGGGCTGGGGCTGCGGGGGAGCTGGGCAGGGACACAGCCAGGACAGGGGACCCCAACTGACCCCGGGCATACCCCAGACCAGAGCACATCATGCTCAGGGTATGAAGGGGGGAACAGGGAGGAAGGGGGGAATTTTGGAGGGAGGGCTTTTGCCTTTCCAGGGAACACTTAGGCAAGAGGGGGCCCTGTTTCACCAGTGGGCAGGGTCACTACCAAAGACACAGACACCAACTGAAGGAATTGTGTCATTTATATCATGCACAGCTGCAAAGATTTACAAAAGGATAAGCTCAGCAAAGCACATCATCATTAGCAATGAATTACAAAAGAAGCTCAGCAATCCATCATAACCCATCATTATATTTTGATGACCAATCCCTTGGTGAAACACCAGAGGTGTTTGTGGCAGACAAAGATTCTGGCTGACTATCAAGGTACACCTTACAGACATCAGCAGTACTTTAGTGACACCGTTCTTCATTCTTTTTTCTCAATCTCATTCCAATTAGGAACAAGAATTCTGTTGCCCATGGAGCTGGCACCTTTTTAATTCCAGAATAATGCTCCAAGGCCCTTTGCTGTTCAGCTTTACCATGCTGTCTGTGGCTAACAAGGCTTGGGGGGCCCTTTCCCCTCTGGCTGGAAAGGGGCCGGGTCCCAGTCCCTGAGGGGCACCCAGGCTCCTGGATGGAATTCCTGTGCAAGTCCCTCAGTGTCACAGCAGCCTTCACAGGGAGCCCCATGGATCAGAGCATTTCCCAAAGGGGCCCTTGGGGCAAACAGGGAGATCTGGTCTGGCAGGATGTGTAAAACAATATCCTGTCAGATCTCCTTGTTCTCACACAGAATCCTTGGATGCAGGGACACATTCCCATTGTTCCTGCCCAGGTTTCAGGACTCAGAGTTGTCTTTCCCAGGAGCTGCTCCTTCAGCTGCCTTGGGAGGGCCACTTGGCCTCGGGACCTACACTCTGGCTCCATTATTAGGACTGCTGCACCCAAACCCTTTATTTGCACAAACAGTGGTGATTGGAGGTGGATCTCCTTTTTTCACAATCATTCCTAAAAATGCAGTATCAATAATTGTACTACCCTGTCACAGGGTTGACTAATCCAATCCTGGTCACTATTGTTTACAGAATTACTGTAATTTCTCCTTGATATTCTGCATCATTTCCTCCTGCCATGACAGGAACACTTTGCAAGGCCAAGCTCCAAGGCAGTAGTAACCAAAGCAAAGTGTCCTGGAGGAATCTGAATTCCTGTTTCAGTATTGATAGCTCTCATTTGCTTTGAATTTCTCCTAATTAATTCCAATGCATGAAGGCCCAGCCCTGCAGCCTCTGGGCTGGCCCTGCCAGGGGCCATCACAGCCAGAACGATTTCCCAGGCAGCCCAAGTCTCACTGCCCATGGTTGGATTTGCAAATTGGGGCAGCCGTGCACAGCCAGGGGGTTCCATTTCCCCTGTGGGCCATTGGGAAGGGCATGGAGCACATCTGGGAGATGGGTTCTCCATGGACAAAGGTTCCCATCTCCTTATTTTTCCAACTGCTCTTTTAACAACCCCTTCACCCGTGCACCCAATCCTGCAGCTTGTGCATAATCTGGTACATGAAAAACCCTGCAGGCAAAATCACTGTATTTTTCACAGGAACAGACAAAGCACCCTGCACCACAGTATCAGCAACCCCTGCAAAAATAGCCAATTTTCTCCCTTTCTCCCTTTTTCATTGTATACAATCTCAAAAAGTTGACCACTGACATGAGGGTCCTGGCCAGTCCTGTTCTGTAGGGTATTTAGTGTTACATCCCTGAGCAGCCAAAGCTACCAAATTAGTATTGTCAGCACTATTTCAGGTAATTATATAATTTCATAGATAGATAGTGATATAGAAATATAGATAGATACAGACATAAATAAATTTATATAAATAGATATATTGAGGTCTTATTATACTATAAATACAAATATAATTATTATGTATATAGACATTTCACTTGCACAAATGCATATCAGTTCAAGATTAAAACCTTCTTCTCTTGCTCCATGTGGGAGCATTCCAACAATCATTGTTCCTTCTGAAGGTGCTGTTTCCTATGTACTCTCAAAAAATTCATCTTTGTCTGCCCAAATCCACAAGGTCTTTTCCTTTTCCATGTGCAATTTTTGGATGCATTTGAAGACATCCAGGGCTGCAGCTTCTTTTACCCGACTGCCCCACTGCTCACACGGGGCTCCGACCTCAGCCCACTCCAGAGCCAGGGAACTCCAGGAAAGGGCTTCCCAGCTGGGAATTTCTGATGGCACTGATTCCTCACATTTACCCTGAACAAGTGACATTTTGTTGGGATCTGGACAGACTGTGCCAGTTTTGTTTTGCCAGTGGGCAGGGTCAGCACCAAAGCCACAGACTCCAGCTGAAGGAATCAGTGTCATTTCCTGCAGTTCAGAGCAGCAAAGAATCACAAAAGGAGCAGCTCAGCAATGCACCCAACCATCCCCACCAAAGATTGCAGCAATGATTAAGAAAGATCCAGCAGCATTTACCCTCAGGCTTTACCATCCCCCAGACCCACACAGCAGCTGGGGAAGCTGTCACAGCCAAGGGCTGCAGAGCCACTCCTGGGCACTGGGAATTCCTGCAGGTGCCTCCAGCCCCAGGTGAGGCTCCAACCCCGCTGGGAGAGGGCCCAGCTCTGACAGTGCTGAAGGAACAAACTGACAGCACTGCTGGTGTGGCAACATCTGCTTTCATCCTCCTCTTGGGTCCCTCCCAAAGCCTGGCCAGGGATCAAGGAGGAACCAAGGGAGCTGACTTTGACCATACAGCCCCAAACAAGGCCAGATGTCAGATTTCATGGCCTTGTCTGGCTTCTAAATACACAAAGGTCAATCCGTGTTTCCCTAATGAGTGGCTACATCTATCTCAGTGCTAATGACCATGCATATTTCATCAGGGAGCAGATACTGATGCCAAATTTTGCCCCAAACAGGCAGGGTGACTGCTTAATCAGACTCAGCTTAAGTCAATTAAGCAGGAGGTATTTTTATTAGCGACGCGTCGGAGAAATCACAAAATGGATTTCTAAGTTCTCATAGCAAAGCAAGTCTTATATACAATTTTGGGTATAGGATTACATCAGATCAGGTACATAATCATGCATATTCATATGGGGCGTGGTGTAGGCGGAGCGTGGGCGGAGCGTAGGTGGAGACATCTCTTTTGGGGAATTTTCAGGTGGTCGTTCCTGTTGCCTTCATCATAGACGGGGTCTTTCTGATGAGTCTTCCTCTTTAAACTTTTGAACTCTTTTCCTAATTTGGTCAATTCCCGGTGTATTTGGCTTGGATCCCGTGGCTTGGCAAAACCCATAGGGTCGTTTTGACATTGCTGGCTCTAAACCTGCTCAGCTTATTAGTTTCTCCTATACTTATCTCTTCCCCTGTCATGATGCTCTACCTTTTATCTAATTTATTGCTCTGTTTTCCTGGTGCTGTGCTTTCTCCGTGTGTTCTAGTGCCAGGCCCTTCTTTACATGCTTCTTATTCTATGTTTTAACCCATTACTTCTGGAAGGCTATCTGCTTTAGGGCTTCATTTCCCCCCTTTTTCTAGTAACTTACGAATTCTTTCGTCAAGTTCTGGTCCCACAGGACGCTGATAGGCTCGTACCATTGCTCAAATCATTTGGGTCTTCTTCATTATGCCCCTTAATTTCCACCACAAACAGATGTTTGTAAGAGTTAGTAATAACAAAGCTACAATTACTACTAGCATTGGGTGCACCAGGTAATGGAAGACTTGTGTAGCTGTTGGGGAGTATCCTGTAAGGATGTCCCACCAGTGATGCTGGCCTACTTGTTCTACTTCGGTCAGGACATTCTTTATCTTTTCTGAATTGTGTTCTATCTGCTATACTATTCGTTTAGTTGTTTGATTTACTTTTTGCACCAATTTCTTTACTTCAGGGTGTGCAAACATTGCTTTGAGGATTTTGACGTCCATCTCTATTTGTAATTTCGGTATCTCTTGATATAGGTCGAAATTTGTGTTAATTAGCTGTTGGGTAGTTATTGGGACAGTGTAATGAAAATCACAAACTATGATCTTGGTAAAGTTGCATACACAAAAGTTAGTATTGTTAGTCTCTTCTAGGCAATTATTTATAGTGACGTTGTCACAAACTGTCTTTACGCAAGCACACCCATTTCTTATATAGTAAACTTGTGATTGTGTTTTATCATGCGGAAGCATTTCTAAGGTACATACACTATTTTCAGCATCTAAGCATAAATCTTCGGCTTCTACTACAGCATTTTCGCAAACATAGCTTAATTGTCCTCTAGGGATACATGCTTCCGTGCTAACTGATTGCCACCTATTTTTGGTGTAATCATAACTGGCCCAGACGTTATGGTTTATTGGCCTAACAACGACTTTTTGGTGTATTGTCCCTAGAGTGAGGATGGGAAAGATAGCTCTTTCCTCTGCCGCACTAATGGTGAGGACATAGGCTTCAATGTGTTCTTGTTGAGGCTCATAGGTGAAGTTCACTAGTTGCCACCAAGCCTGATGGTCCCTCTCAAATTGTGTAGTGTGATTGTCTTTTAATATTGTTTCTCTTATTTCTTGAGGTAATATACTTGACGTTCTTTCTCTCATTATTCTTGCCGCTACTGATTGTACCCATTGTTGCGTCTGAGAGCATTGGATAGCGAGTGCAACGTCTCTGCTGAGTTCCCCTGTGTAGTTAGTGAGCTTTACAAAATCTTCTGCAGTATGGTTTGCTACTATGGCTAGTAATTTCACTACTAGCGATTGTGTTTCAGCTAATGTAAGCATGGATGTACTGAGAGGCACCTTAAGCTTTCTTAAGCTCGATGTGACGGTACTTAATTTGTTTACTAATACCTCTTGATCTATTGTGTTTACTATGCCAAATCTGGTGCCAATCCACCCACTTAGATCTCTTTTTGTTTTTCTGTGATGAGACCTTGTCGCTAGCCATGCATTCTATCTCTTAAGGCTTTGCTGTATAAATGGTCGACAATCTTTTTGCAAATAAGTAATATCGGTGTGAATGTTCATTTGCACCTTTTTCAGGGAATAAGTGGGGTCTAACAATAATTTTAGTTCGTTAGATTTTCTTATCACTTGAGGCCTTATAAAGGTTAGGTTGTGTACTGCTTTACACTCTACTGGTAGGGTGGTTTCTTGAGGCAAGTCTAGATCTGGATACAATGGGATCACATCTTCTGGTAATTGTATCTTATATTCGGCAGCACGCCTGAAAACACGCTCGAGGGAGCTAAAACTCTGTCCTAGTGTTTTTAACTCCCTTTCACATGTGAACGTCATTGACTGATTTAATTTAAATACTATCTCACACAGTGCTTCTCCTCCCTCAGGACCACTAGATGCTCTATAAATCACTGAGTTTTGGGGTTGTGATCTAGGTGGATCTTCTCTGAAGTCGCTCTACTGACATGAAATTGGGCCCTTTTGTTGAGTCTAGGCAATGGGTTTGCTCATTTTCACTAGACTAAAGGTAATTAGGTTTTGTTTAGAGGCTGGCATCGAGGGTTGAATTGTTAATACCAGCTGCCTTGTTTTTCCTCCTCTTTCTCCTGTTGGGTCAAGCTCTCGACACCTAATTTGGATTTGGTCTCCCTTGTATGCTATCATGGAGGGCTGATGCCATACTTTACTTGCATATGGCTGATTGTTACGTAAGGCATAAACTTCGAAGTAGGGTCTGCTCATTCTTAATTCCGGGTGGATACACTGATGTGCATGAGACTATGGGTCTATTGGGGAAGAGTCTTGGGGAAGAGCTATACTTATCGAGAGTCCAATGATCAGAGTTGTAAAGGTTTGGGGTGGAGTCGGGGTCATAATGTCTGGCTGTCAATTTTGTTTCTTTTGGCGTTCTCGTTGCTTGATGTGAATTTGTTCTACTCGTAAAATAGCCTTTTCTAGTTCAGTGTCTAAATCTCTTTGTTTTTTAAAGGGTCCAATTTGGTCACTTGTTAGTGGATGTCGTGGGACAGAAGAATAGCAACGGGTCGATAAAACCTTAGAACGACTAAGTTTCAAACAATATTGTAACCAGCGGTGTACTTTCTAATGGCACCACCTTAATACAATTTGTTCGGGAGCTTCAAACAATTCTTTAGCCTCTAAAATGGGTCTGTTGGCGAATTTCTCTAAGGCCAAATAGTCGTCATTTTCTCTTGCTTCTTTGCAGCTACACTCATAACATTGGAGGTCCAGTAAACAACTTTGTACGTTTCAAAATTTTCTATCGCAACTTCCACAAAGAAATCTAATTAGTCTTACACAATTTCTTTCCCCACATCTAAAACACGGCCGATCGTGAATAGGGCCCTGTGGGTCAGGTCTTTGTTGACTGTACGTTTCGACCCACCCTATCCACTGTATTGGCGTGCTACGCAATGCAGCTCTAGCTTCGGCATTAAATTCTGCTATGAGAGATAAAGGTTTTGGCAAAGTCAATGTTAGTTTATGTTGGATTCTCACGTGATCCTGTGGAGACAGCTGACTCAGAAGTCTGTACATTTAGGGCAGGTTTAATCTCCTCTTGTTGGTTTTCCGGAGCTCTCTTGACCTGTGAATAGTGGATCTACGTAGGTCGTTCCTTGATCCGAACCGCGGTGAAGGTAGTCAGCAGCACTTGGAAAGGTCTCTCTCACTTTTCTTGTAGGGGTTTTCCTGAAAGATTCTTAACATACACTCAATCTCCGGGGTTAAACGGATGCAATTTGTAATCTGGTTGCTTAGGTTGGTGCTCTATCATCACAGCAGCATTCTTATCAAACTGTTTCTCCACTGCAATTACATAATCGTAAATGTATTGATTACTAATCTGGTCTATGACATCCCCATTTACAGCTTGCATAGCATAAGGTCTACCATATAGAATTTCAAAAGGACTTAACTTTTCTTTCGATCTTGGCTTGACTCTCAATCTCAGCAGAGCAATAGGCAAAGCTTGATACTACTGCAAATTAGTCTCTTGGCATATTTTAGCAATTTGCTGTTTGATAAGATGATTCATCTTTTCTACTTGCCCACTGGCCTGTGGACGGTAGGGCGTGTGCAATTGCTAATTGATTTGTAATGCTTTGCTTATTGCTTTCACTACTTTTGCACAGAAATGTGTACCTCTATTTGAAGAAATGCTCTTCGGTACCCCAAACCGTGGAATAATTTTATTCAATAGTACTCTAGTTACTTCTCTTTCTTTATTTGTCTTACAGGGGAATGCTTCAGGCCACCCAGAAAATGTGTCAGTTAATACTAACAGGTACCGAAACCCCCCTTTTCTTGGGAGTTCAGAAAAATCAATTTGCCATATCTCACCTGGGAATTTACCTCGGTTTATAGCTCTTAGGTGTACTTTGGTTCCTGTGTTTGGGTTGTTCTTCAGACACCGTTCACACTGGGACGTAACGTGTTTTATAGTAGTAAATAATTTTGGTCCTGCTATTCTGGTCTGCAAATATTGGTAAAGCGAATCTAGGCCTCAATGGGCCTTCTCATGTTCTGCCTTCACAAACTGCCACATCACGTTTCCTGGTATCACTAACTGTCCTGTTTCTAATCGACCCCAACCATTTTCTAGTATTTTGCCCTTATTCCTTTGAATCTACTTATGATCTGATTCTTGGTAATCTGGCTGGATATTGATATCCAGCTCCCCTGGTATTAGGGCCGCTATTTCTGCTTCTTTATTTCTTATGGCCACCAATTTAGCTTCTGTATCTGCCTTCTTGTTCTCTATTTCTGGAATAGTATTGCCTTTCAAATGCCCCTTGCAATGCATTATGGCCACCTGTGTTGGGAGTTGGACCGCCTCCAGCAGTCGCAGAACCTCTCCTGCATGTTTGACTGTTTTTCTTTGTGTAGTCAACAGTCCTCTTTCTTTCCAGATGGCTCCATGAGCATGTACGACAGAAAAGGCATATTTAGAGTCTGTCCATATATTAATTTGCATGTTCTCTGCTAATTCTAGGGCTTGGGTCAGGGCTATCAGCTCTGCTTTTTGAGATGAAGTCCTTGCAGGCAGGGGGTTTGACTCAATTACCCTCTCTGTAGTGGTGACTGCATAGCTAGCCATTCTTACTCCTTGCCTCACGAAGCTGCTGCCATCTGAAAACCAGTTGTCTGCGCCTTCGAACGGCTCTTCCTTGAGATCTGGGCGACTGGAGTAGACGGCTTCAATTGTTTCCAGGCAGTCATGTTCGATGGGTTCTGCTGGAGCTCTTCTTTCTAAGAATGAAGCTGGGTTCACAATATTAGTTACCTGAATGGTTACATCATCTGATTCAGCCAGGATGGCCTGGTACTTTAAAAATCTGGAAGGCGACAACTAATGGTTGCCTTTCTGTTCCAGCACAGCTGACACAGTGTGGGATACTAACACAGTCACCTTTTGGCCTAGCGTAAACTTCCTGGCCTCTTCTATGTTAATTATTACTGCGGCCACTGCCCTCAGACAGCCTGGCCATCCTTTACTTACTTCATCCAATCGCTTGGAGAAGTAGGCCACAGCTCTCTTGTGTGGTCTCAACTGCTGTGCCAGTACTCCTAGGGCCATCCCTTGCCGCTCATGGGAAAATAGCCAGAATGGTTTTGACACATCTGGGAGACCTAAGGCTGGTGCTCTCATCAGCTCCCGCTTCAGCCTCTTAAAGGCCCCTTCCGCCTCGGGAGTCCAAACTAGGACATTCTTGGTTTCTTTTAGCAAATCATACAATGGTTTAGCGAGTATCCTATACTGGTAGATCTATAGCCGACACCAACCTGTCATCCCCAGAAAGGCGCGCAGGTCTCTCACCGTCTCTGGTTTGGGCATCTGGCAGATGGCCTCTTTCTTGGCTGCTCCCAGGGATCGCTGTCCTCTGGAGATTTCGTATCCCAAGTACACCACTTCCTTTTGCACCAGTTGTGCTTTCTGTTGAGAGACTCGATATCCACTTAAACCCAGGAAATTCAACAAGGAAATAGTCCATTCAATGCATTCTTCCTCCGTCACTGTCGCTATTAGGAGGTCGTCTACGTACTGCAGGAGAGCGCCATCTCCCGGCGGCCCTTCCCATTGTTCTAATTCTTTGGCTAACTGATTCCCAAAGATCGTGGGCGAGTTAGACCAGCCTTGGGGCAACCGTGTCCAGGTAAGTTGGGTCTTTCTCCCCCTATCTACTGATTCTCACTCAAAGGCAAAAATCCTTTGACTCTCGGGGGCTAAGGGAAGGCAGAAGAATGCGTCTTTCAAATCTAATACGGTGAACCAGGCCAGGCTATCCTTTAGCCTAGTTAAAAGCGTATATGGATTAGCAACCACCGGGTGTAATGTCTTGGTTATTTCGTTTACTGCCCTCAGATCTTGAACGAGCTTATACGTTCCATTAGGTTTCTTTACTGGCAAGATCGGTGTATTAAAGTCCGATTCACATTCTACCAATAACCTTAGTTCTAAAAACCTTTTGATTATGGGCTCAATTCTCTTTCTGTCTTCTATCCTCAGAGGGTATTGTTTTCTTACCACCGGTCTTGCCCCGACCTTAAGTTCGACAACAATCGGTGTCGCTCGTTTTGATTTTCCAGGTATATCTGTAGCTCATACTAATGGATAAGTCTTGCTCAGGATTTGCTCGAAATTGTGGTTCTCAGGTTTGGGTTCCACACAACTGATTGTTAGGCTTAGGGCTGTAATCAGTTGTTCATCGTTTACTTGAAATTCCAATTTGTCCTTGTTGAACTTTATTATGGCTCCCAGGTTTTCCAATAGGTCTCTTCCTAATAAGGGCTTTGGCGAATTTGGTAAATACAGGAACTGATGTATTCCCATTTGTTTCCCAATTTTGTATTTAATGGGTTTCAAAAAGTAAGCTTTTTCTGGTTGGCCTGTTGCTCCCACAACTTGTACAAATTCATCACTTTTAGGTACCAATTCCTGATTTAAAACCGAAAAAGTTGCTCTCGTATCAATTAAAAATCGCAATTCCTTTTTACCTTCTCCTAGCTCTATTTTAACCAGTGGGTCTGCTAGGGTACGGCCCACCGGTCCCCGTCATTCACTATCCTGATGTGTGGTGGTGGTAGTGGCCATAAATCTTTCCCTCAGTTGGGGACATTCTCGCCTCCAGTGCCCCATCTGTAGGCAGTGCGCACATTGATTTGGCCCTACCCTAGTGGGGTGGGGCTGGAGTCTCCCTCCCCTTCCCATTGGGTTGCCTCTACCCCTTCCTCGAGTTCCAGGTTCTGGGTAACCTGTCTTTTGAGCTGCCACTGCTACAGCCACCACTCGGGCTATCTTCTTGTCTTCCTTTTTCTTCTCTTCTGCTTCTCTATTATTATATACCTTCCATGCCTCATTTAGCAGTGTCTCTAGGTTTTTGTTTGCTGGGTGCTCAAGCTTTTGTAACTTCTTCTTGATGTCTGGGTTACTCTGTCCCATCATTAACCCTAGCAGGTGCTGTTTCTCTTCTTCTGTTGCCGGGTCTAGGGGTGTGTATTGTCTCATTGCCGCCCTGAGTCTGTCCAAGAACTCCGATGGGGTCTCATCCTTTCCCTGCCTGATGTTATATAGCACTGACTAGTTGATAGCTTTAGGGATTGCATTACGCAAGCCCATCGCTATCAGTTTCTTATACTGCACCAACCGTTGATAATGATCTGCGTTACCTGGGTCCCATTCTGGTTTACTGCTGGGAAAATTATCTTCTATTCTCCCTGGTAACACTTGAGCATGTTGTCTCCCTGTTTCCAACACAAGCCCCCTTTCTGTATCTGTCAGCTCCGACAGCATCACTTCTATATCCTCCCAATCAATATCTAAATTCTTCGCCATTAATTCAAATCTCTTTGCTACTCCCTCCGGATTTCTCTTAAAATTTTTTGCTTCATCTCTCTAATTGTTCAAATCACTTGTCGAGAACGGCACCTTTACTCTAGTCTTTTCCCCTACCATTGGCATAATTTGTCGGAGAGGAGCTATCGTATGGTTCCCCTCCTCTCTTTGCTTTGTTTCCTCCCGTGCCACAGATCTGGTATAATGCGAGTGACTGGTCCTTGCCCCGGGGTTCTCTTCCTGTGCCTCTATGTCTAGTTCTTCATTTTCACCTCCTATCTCTATTACACAGTCCGTCCGACTCTCGTCCTGGGTCTGTCGTCCCCCTAATATCTGTCGACCCTTATCTTGCCCCGGGCTACTACCCCTCTCATCCTCTGCTGCTTTCCTATCTCTTTTATCTTTTATCTGTATTATTATACTCAATCTCTGCGAGTTGTTCTCTGTCTCCTTTTCGCATGTCACATTACCACTCCCCTTATATTTTAATTCAGGGACGTCGCCCCCCCATGAGTCGCTCTTGTCCCCAGCCTTTGGTGTGCTGGTTTCTATTCTGCAAACACCAGTCCTTGGTGTGTTAGTTTCCATTCTACAGTCACTCCCATTTCTGGATGTGTTACTATCCCCGTATGGACTAAGCTTGGGTGGGCTGCGTGTCTCCCCCCGGCTCTCTTCTCTCAATGGACTGCCTTCTTCCCTTTCGAGCTCCAGTCTGGGTGGGCTGTCAACATAGCTCCCCGACCCCTGTGGGCTACCTAGTTCCTGAGGGCTGCCCTTTCCCTCGCTAATCCCCGATTTTGATGGGCTACCCTCCTCCCAGCCGTTGTCTAGTTTCTGAGGACTGCATCTAGACTTAGATTTCCACCACTGCTCCAATTCCTTTAATGGGCTAGGATCCCCTTGTTCTTCTTTTGGTCCGGGAAGGGGTCTTTCTCGCCCTGGAGCGAATGGATGGTATTCCCACAAGCTTATTTCGCTCTCCTTTCCACTATCCTTCCTTGTTAACTTGAGACACTGCTGTCCAATACTGCATGCATCACAGCAACGGTCCTTTGACTTCGGACCTTTCTTATCTCTTTCCAAAGCCAATACTAGGGGGTCTTGAGGGGCTACATTAATTCCACATCCCTTTTGCCACTCAGGTTTATTCCTTAGGGTGAAAAACATGTCTGCGTATATTACCTCATCCCATTTATTGAGCCGTCGGAGGAAGAGCATAAGTTGTAAAATGGTATTATAGTTAGTTGTCCCCTCTGGTGGCCACTTTTCTCCGTCATCAAGACGGTACAGAGGCCACCATTGTGTGCAATACTTAAGAAGTGTTTTTTTACTTATGTTTCCCCCTGGAATCCCTCCCAGGTCCTTCCAGTGTTTTAAGATACATCCTAAAGGGGTTTTCATATTTATATCTTTACTCTGTTGGCTTCCCATGGCTATTCCCTGTGTCTGCGTTTTCTGTTTAACCGGAACAGTCTCTTTTCGCAAATACTGTATGTCAATTGATTTTAACTCTTCATACACACAATTTCCAATCGCTTTGTCTGTTTCCGACCTGGCTTCTCGCGAAGAACAGGAAATGCGGAGCGGGACTCCCTCTCGCTTCGCAGCGATGCTGCGTCTCATTCACTCTCACCCACACATCTTTATGAAACAGTTCTTGCCTTATGGTCTATATCAGAACGGACCGTTTACCAGGTAGGGCCACGAGAGGTCGCCTGCAGACCGTGAGATACCAGTTTGCCAAGTTCATGCACATACATTTCTAATCTGTTTACATAGAAAGTAATAAAAGCATCCCCTATAAAATTTTACAGCGGACACATAAGACAAACACATAAAACCACCAATTAACACATCTTTCTCCCGCTCTCAAAGAATAATAGGCAATCTCCCATACAGCAAAACAAACCAAGGATACCAAGTTCAACTCTTCTCTACCATAACCTAGTCGTTTCCTTTTGTACTCTATTTACGGGACTTTAACTCGTATTTACGGGACTTTAACTCGTATTTACGGGACTTTAACCCGTAAAATCAGGGATTTTTACCGAGGCGTCCCTCCGGCTTACCCTGCGAGCGGTCACGTCTGACCCTCGTTTTCTAAACAAAGCGCTTTATCCCAAAACCAACAAACAATTCAAATACCTCTTAAAGCCAATAGGCAATTCAAATACCTCTTAATTGAGCAGGAGATGCAGCCAGCGTCCATCCGAGAGCACCGGTCCAGGGAAGGAGCTTCTCCCGACGAAAAGCCGTCAGAGGCGCCCAGAAGACCCCGACCTCAGACCCGGGCCCGGGGGAGGACCCTTAAGGCTTGGATCTCCTGTCTGGTGCCATACGTCCCTTCGTGGTCGCCAGAAAATGATGCCAAATTTTGCCCCAAACAGGCAGGGTGACTGCCTAATCAGACTCAGCTTAAGTCAATTAAGCAGGAGGTATTTTTATTAGCGACGCGTCGGAGAAATCACAAAATGGATTTCTAAGTTCTCATAGCAAAGCAAGTCTTATATACAATTTTGGGTATAGGATTACATCAGATCAGGTACATAATCATGCATATTCATATGGGGCGTGGTGTAGGCGGAGCGTGGGCGGAGCGTAGGTGGAGACATCTCTTTTGGGGAATTTTCAGGTGGTCGTTCCTGTTGCCTTCATCATAGACGGGGTCTTTCTGATGAGTCTTCCTCTTTAAACTTTTGAACTCTTTTCCTAATTTGGTCAATTCCCGGTGTATTTGGCTTGGATCCCGTGGCTTGGCAAAACCCATAGGGTCGTTTTGACATTGCTGGCTCTAAACCTGCTCAGCTTATTAGTTTCTCCTATACTTATCTCTTCCCCTGTCATGATGCTCTACCTTTTATCTAATTTATTGCTCTGTTTTCCTGGTGCTGTGCTTTCTCCGTGTGTTCTAGTGCCAGGCCCTTCTTTACATGCTTCTTATTCTATGTTTTAACCCATTACTTCTGGAAGGCTATCTGCTTTAGGGCTTCAATACAAAGATAACCTTTGCTTGGAAGGTTCATCCAGAGGCCATTTTTGGCTCAGGGCCTGCTGTTCAGGCCGCACTCAGGGCTGGTGTCCAGACCTTGGCACTTCAGGGACATTGTTTAGTGCTGGGCTTGGCACTGCTGGGTGAGCGGCTGCACTGGGTGAGCTCAGAGGGCTTTTCCAACAGAAAGGATTCTGTGGCTCCATGCTAATATCCACTGCATTCAGCTGGGGCTATTTTAGCAGCATTACTTTGCTCAGAAAGTCTCCTCTTGCCCAGCTCCTGTGGCCTGAGGCTTCAGCTCCTTCAGCTCCTGGTGCTGAGCTGCTCATGCTGAACGAGACCAATCAGAGAGAAGAACACAGTCCATGCAATTCCTTCTGGGACACAGAGAGGGGAGGCTGTGCAAACAGGAGCACTGTTTGCTGTGGCCTCCTCTCTGCCCTTCACGTCTTTCAGCGCTTTGAACCAGCCAAGAGCTTTCTCCAAGAGTGCAATGGAGCAGCTGTTCCTGCTCCCAGGCCTGGCTCTCTCCAGTCTCTGCCCTTGCCTGGTTCTGTCCCTCGTGCTGTGCCCTCTGTTTCCCCAGGGCTTGGTGGCTGCTGCCCAGGACTGTGGCACTGGCACAGATCCAGTGCTCCAGAGCCTCCTTTCTGTGCCCTTGGAGCTGCCTGGGCACCGCCGCCTTTTCCATCTGGAAGCTCCCCATGGACAGGGAGTGCCCAGCTCCGTTCCCTGCACAGCCTCCAGGAGCTCAGGGCTGCCATCTCCAGTCCCTGCTGGCACTGGGGGCTCCCAGGTGCCTCAGGCTGCTGTGACACCGCTGCACACGGGAGGGAAGAGGGGCAGGGGCTGTGCTCAAAGTCAGCTCCATCTGCTGCTGCTGCTGCTGCTGCTGCTGCTGCTGCTGCTGCTGTGGGGTCATTTGTGCAGCCCTGGCCCAGAGTCAGGGATCAGATCCTGCCAGTCTCTTCCAGCCCTGGCTGCTCAGAGTTTGGGCCTTGGAGCCTCAGGTGGCCAAAGGCAGCTGCTGCTGGTCCCTCTGTGTGCCCGTGTTCAGCAGTGCTGCTCCATCAGTCTGTGCCCAGAAACAGGGAAAAGCCTCAGCCCTGCAGGGCCAGGAGCTGCCGGGCTCTGCCTGAGCAGCTCAGCCAGCAGGAAGGGAGCTGCTCCACGCGGGAACCAGGAGCAAAGGACATTTCTTCTGTAGGACATGTTTTCTATTTAGAAGGAAAAAAAGGAAAAAGGAAAAAACTAGGTAAATTGTAAAAGATAAGAATAAAATCCAAGTGTTAGTGAAAAAACATAACACAATGTTAGTGAAAAAAAACAAAACATAAATGCAAAGACACCTTCTTTGCATTAAGAGGTAAATGATCTTTTTCAAAAGAGAACTCAGTTCTTTACATTGTAAATGTGCTGATGGCATGGATCCATCTTACTGACCTCAGCAGCCTCTTAAAAGATTATGGGCTTTGTTTCCAATATTGGTATTTGAAATTGTGGTCGAAGCAAGAGGAAATTGCTTTGTGCCCTTCCAGCTCCAAGCAGGACTGGGAATGGAAACTCTGTCAAAGCCCAAATCCTTTAGAAGATCACCTTCCTTCTCAGCCTGGGAATGAGCTGCACATTCCTTTTGAAACTGTCAGGGATTTCTTAGAGACCTAAAGTCTCACTTACGGCTTTTTGCTCGGGTTTGGAAGTGCAGAAGGGCAATTCTCCATCCACCAGCTCCAGACTGCACTGCCTCAGGAACATCGCCCACTCGCCAGCTTTGGCCCACTCGTGGCACTTCTAGGGGAGGAAGAACGTGCAATTGCACAATTCCAGCCAATCAAGAAGGAAGAATGGGACAGACAAAACACCCTGTGCAGATCCAGGCATTCAGCTGGGACTGTGGAGAGTTTGGGTCCTTGCCAGTTGGATGTGTGTCCCCAGCTGCAATCTCTGGGCCTGCAGCAGAGTCTCACTCACCTGCCAAAGCAGAAAGCTCAGGCACTGTGCTCGCAACGGGCTCGTCTGACGCAGAGCTGTCAGAGCAATGTGAGGGCAGAGCCAGCCCAGCTGGGCCTAGGGCTGAGCCCAGCAGAGCCCTGGCAGAGCCCAGAGCACCCTCAGCACCCGCAGAGCCCGGCTGCAAGGAGAGAAAGCAGAAACCGCCCGTCAGCTGAGGGCTCCTGTGCCCTTGTGCCAAGGCCTGCGGTGCCCAGGCCATGCTGGCTGTGCCCAGAGCTGTGCCCAGAGCTGCCCATCCCTGCTGCCTTTGGCAGCAGAGCAGGAGGGCAGGACATGTGCCCAGCCTGCAGCCAGCCACGGCACATCCAGCCCTCAGCAGCTGCTCAGAGCAGGATGCTCCTGTGCTCGCTGCCAGCTCCCAAAAGCTCTGATCCCACCCTGCCAAGCACACAGGGACCCACCTCACACCAGCCACGGCTGGAAGAAAAGCTGCTCCCAAACCACGGCCTCAGCCTTCTCCAAGGGCATGGCCCATCCACACCACAGCTGCTCCCAAGCACTTTCCCATCCACACTGGACCACCTTGAATGCTTCCTCTGGAAAAATAAACAACACATTATTGAAAAGAGATTAGATGCAAAAAGGGAAAACAAGAAAAACGGTAAAAACTCTTATCTGTGTCAGGGCCTTGAGGAAGGCCCAACCCCCACATGCCAGGGAAAAACCCAGCCATGGGTGAGGGAAGCCCACACTTTCTCTCTTCCCTCCTGCACTGCCGCCAAAAATCACATTTACCCCAAAGCAAACAAGGGCAGTGGAGCAGCCCAAGCCTTTCCTTGCCTACACAGCAAAGCAGCTGTGCACAGTTTCGGGAGTCCCACCTCTGCTCCCACCATAGGGGTTTGTTTGTGTCGGGCTGGCTGCCCCAGCCCCAGCCCCAGCCCAGGGCACGGTGGGTGCTGGGGGCTGTTGGCAGGGCCAGGAGCCCGCTCCCATTTCGTACCCACCCCAGCCCATGCCCCAGCCCTGCCAAAAGCAGCTGGGCAGTGACTGAAGAATGAGTTGCATCTCCCCCCAGCAAGGGGGGAGCCTTTGGTTCCCCACCAGGCTGGGCCATGCCCAAATCTGGCAGAATTTGCCCGGGTGGGACTCACCCGCAAATTCCCTGTGGAGTTTGGCTTTGAAGAAGGTGCCAGAATCAAAGTCCATCACCTTCAGCCTCCCGTGGCCAGGCTGAGGAAGAGCTTGTCATCCTTGATGTCATCCTCGCTGTCTCCAGCAGCAGCAGCAGCAGCAGCAGCAGCATCCCCACCCGGTACAGCTTCTCCAGGGGCTCCTTCTCCTTCACTGGGGGCAGACCAGGCTCTCAGGGCTCTGCCCAGGGCCCCAGCTGTCAGGGAACCAGGACAAGCAAAACCAGCTGGGATGGCGGCCACCAGTGCTGGGCAGAGCAGCTCAGCTCCAGCCCAAGGGCTGCGTGTTCCCATCCCATGAGCCCGGTGCAGTGACATAGGCAACACAAAAAGGGCTGGGTTCCTTTGCTTCTGATTGCCAAGGCATGTGTGCAGCTGGAACTTACCAGGGCCATGGATATTCCAGGGACCTGGAGAACCATTCCCAGCAACTGGGAAAATCCTAGCTGCTCCATCCACCCATAGATGAGGTCTCCAAATTTGCCCCGAAATTGGATCCAGATTTTAGAGGCCAAAAAGAGCAAGTCCAAGTGACTTGATGATATTTTTAGCCCAGAAAGCCCTGCAGCTGATGGCACACTTCACAATCAGCAGGGGACACAGCTAGGCCAAAGCCCAGACCCTAGCTGGGAAATGAAGAAAAGAAAAATCTTAAAGAAAAGGAAAACTACCCCTCGCACAGGTTGCCCCAGCAAAGACAGCCTCCGGGATCAGCTCTCTTCCTAAGTCATGCGGCAGAGCAGGCAGCCGAGCCCCGACAGGCGAGGCCGAGCCCTCCATGCCCTGCGCAGCTGATCTTGCAGCCTCTGGATGGTGGAATATCGCCCATGCTGTATTGCCAGGACGACATGCAGTGTTTCAAGTGCCAGCTGTAACACGGCACTGCTCCTGTCCTCCATCAGGCATTCCAGGGCTGCAAGAGAGAGGAACAGAGCTATGGTCAGAGCTGGATCTGCGGGGAGCCAAGAAGAGCCCCTGCAAGGGCCATCCCAGCCGGCTCTTGCCATGGCCAGGAGGGAGCAGGGAGCAAGGGAATCAGCCCGAAGCTGCTGGCCACGAATGGCCCACGTCGCCCTGAAAGCTCCGTGTGCTCTCCCCACGGGAGCTGAGCCCTCCGCAGCTGGAGAAGGGCTTGCAGCTCCCCCCAGCAGCCCCTGCTGTCAGCCCGCTGCCCTCACTCACTCACCAGTGCAGATCAGCTGCAGCTCTTGCTGCTGCCCCCTCAGGCGCCGCCCGGCCATGCCTGTGAACACAGAGCCTGTCACGGCCCCAGCGGCACAGCTCCCTGCCAGCGGCGCTGCCGGCGCTGTGGCCACACGGGCTGCTGGCCCAGCAGGGCTCAGCCCGGGCCCTTGCCGCACGCTGCCGCCCCAGGGCACAGGCTGCCAGAGAGCGGCAGCAGCAATGCCCAGGCCAGGCGGGGCTCCACGGCGCCGGGCCCGGCTGGCACTGCCGGGGCAGCAGGCGGGGTCGGGGCCGAGATGCGGCGGGCCGGGGAGGGGAAGGGCAGCACGGGCTCGGGACTCACCCATGAACCTGACGGCCGCCTCTCGCAGGGACTCCTGTGGGCTCTCCACGTAGCACAGGGCCCGGCGCAGGTGCTCGGCCACTCGGCTCCTGTCCTCTGCCAGCTGCAGAGAGCGGCAGGAGGGAAGGGTTGGTGCGGGCTCAGCCCCTGGGCCGGGCGCTGCCTGTGCCCAGCCCCGGCCTCCCCTGGCCGCACAGCCCTGAGGCACGGCCAGCAGCCGCTGGCCAAGGGCTCCCGAGGGGAGGGGGCAGCGGGCCGGCTGCTGCCCGGGGAGCCGCAGTGCCGGCCCGCAGCCCCGCCGGGCCGGGGCTCCATGGGCACCTGACTCTGGCCCACGGGAGCCGGGAGCAGAGCCCGCGCGGCTCAGGGAAGGCAGCGGCGTGCGGGGCGCAGGCTGGCGGTCCTGGCTGCAGCACTGGGCAGGGGCTCAGCTGCCGGCCGCACTCACTGAGCAGTGCGGTCAGGGGGCTTCTCCAGCCTGAGGCTGGGGCTTGCAGGCCGTCCTTACCAGGGCCTCGCCGAACCTCCAGGTCTGACCCAGCTGCAGCATGTGTTGGAGATCCTTTCTGTGCAGGAATGTGGCTGAACAATGCAGCGTTTCCCGGGAGTCCTGGAGAGCAGCAGAGACCTGGCGATGGCACCAGAGCCCAGGGTCCAGGACCCGCACAGGTCCCTGCACCAAAGCCAGGAGGAGGCTGCAGCCCACGAGGCCACAGAGCAGGAGGCAGCCAAGCCCCCCTGCCAGGGGGCTGGCAGCAGCCGCTGAGTCCTCACCTCTGCCACAAGCTGGTTCTTGTCATGGCAGTGGAAGAACAGTGGGAGCAGGCTCTGGCGCACATGTGACTTCAGGGCCTTTTTTTCCTCTTCTGGCCAAAAATACAGTGTTGGAGAGTTTTTCAGGAATGGCTTAAAGAAAAAGGCCATGAGACATACAATTGAGAGAAAAGTAAGAGGTAAAAGTAAAAGCAGTTTCTAACAGCTCTCAGCCTTCTGATTAGTGTAAACAATTAGACTCTCTCAGGCATCATTCTATAAACAATAAAGTTCTCAGCTTGTCTTCCCATAATAAGCAGAACACCGTCTCTGGGAAGGCCTGCCATCCTGAGAACAGATGTAGAAGTTTTGGGAACACTGGTTTCTGTTTTAGTTTCTGGTTTCTGTTTTGGTTTCTGTTTTTAATAAACAATTGTAGGTATTCTAAAACAAAGGGAGTGGTTAGAAGTTTCTCTGTTAGCCTATCATGACATTGGATTACAGAATATTCATGGCGTTCGTTAGCACTGTTATTTAAGGTGATTGATTGATCAATAAAGTTGGAGTTCGATGCATTACCAGGATGGTCGTTCTCCCCTTCACTTCAATATATGGTGACCTCCGACGTGATAGCGAACACCACGGGGAAGCGAACGCCACGCGAAGTGAAGACAGGTTCGGGTTCCGTAAGATCGAAACTGCAGCCGGAATGGCGAAAAAGCGCGGAAGACAAAGCGGAGGGTAACCCGCCGGCCCGCGCCGCGCTGCGAGCGACTATACAGATAGGCTCGTCCGAGACATGCGGCCGCGACCTTGATTTGAAGAGCTGCAACGTGCGCACATAGGTATGGAAAGGCAAGCCGCATATGAACTTTTTATTACCCTTTTGCAAAAACGGCAAATTAAGGGAATAGATTTACAGAAAGAGTTACCAGGCCTTTTAGTGTATGGCCTAGAAAGGGGGATCTTTATAAATCCTCACACAGTTCACGAATTGTTGGAGTGGCGTAGATTTGGTGATTTATTGTGGCAGGCTACGTTAGATGATGATAAAACTGCTAAGAAGTGGGGTAAATTATGGCGGGTCGTTAACACCGAACTGTTGCGGATTCAAGCTGAAAAAAGGGTTGCTCACCAGGCTACTGCCGCTTACGATCGTAACAAAGAATGCGATCAAGATAGGGAATTTGATAAGAACGCGGGAATTCCTCTTGGCCCCAAACGCGGACAGTTTTATTACCTGCCTCACCACCTCCCTCGGAAAGCCAGGCTATGAGTCACACTATGAGCCAGGCGCAGTCCGCCTCGCTGCCCGCCGCGCAGCCCCCCTTAACGGGCCAGCCTACAAGCCCAGCTACGAGCCAGCCTACAAACCAGGCTACGCAGACAGCTTTAGTACCCGCGTCGCAGCCCCCCCTAACGAGCCAAGCTCCGCGGGGTGCCTTGTTGTCTGCTTTGCCGCAGGCTACACAGAGCACCTCTGAGTCTCCCATACCTGCTGCGTCTCAGCAGCTGGGGCCAGATACGTGTACTCCGTTCCCGATAAGCGATCAGCCGGTCCCTGGGTCGGAAATCGGCTTGGTGGCGGCGATTGCGAGGGAAAGACGGGACGCGTGGGCTGCCCTGGCCAAAGATGCAATTGACAAGGGAGATCAAGAGCTGATAAGTTCGGCTCGAGAATTGGCTTGTCCGGTTGTCTTTAACCCCCAGCCTGGAGGAGGTTTTCAAGCCACAATTAGCGCTCTTGACTGGAAGCTGTTATCTCAGTTGCGAGCTACTGTTAGTCAGTTTGGCTTTAAGAGTGAACCAGCTAAGCAAATGCTCGATTATATTTTTGACACCAGTATCCTTCTTGTTAATGATTGTCGTGGGATAGTTAAATTAATTTTTACTCAACATCAACAATTGCTGTTTAACGCCCACTGGCAAGCTTTAGCTAATGAATGTGTGGCAGTTCAAAGACAGCCGGGGGATCCCTTGCATGGTATCACTATTAATGAGCTTATGGGGCTGGGACCTTTTCTTCGTACTGATGCACAAGCCTTAATAGGCCAAGAAAAGTGCCGGGAGGCAATGCGGTTAGTCAGACTCGCGATAGATAAGGTAAAGGAACCAGGAGGGGTACCAGTGTATATGGGAATTAAGCAAGGCAAAGATGAGACATTTGGCACTTTTGTTGATAAAGCTGCGGCTGCAATTAAGAGAGCAGGCGTGCCAGAATATTTGCGCGAGGTCCTACTCAGGCAGTGTGTCCTTCAAAATTGTAATTCTGCTACTAGAAACATACTTAATGCTTTAGGTGCGGATTGGACTGTAGAGGAAGCATTAGAGGGGATGGCTCTTATTCCTACCAGGCAGCAGGCTTTTGTGGTAGATGCACTTAAACAGATAGGAATAGGTTTGCAAGAACAGGCAAGGTCCTCTCAGAGTCAAGTGTTAGCCGCTCTTGCGCCTCTTCACGCGTCAGCTGCGTTTGCAACATCAAATAAAGAGGGCCGCACGAAATGCTGCGAAGGCACGGGCCGCTTGCGCCGGGAATGCCAAGCACCAACAGAAGTCATCGCTGCATCATCGGTACCTTTTCCTGCCTTCAACCCGACACCACAGGGAGCCACCGCGGGCGAAGCTAACCGCCGCGAAGGGAGTGACCCGCAGCGCAAAGCAGAGATGAATTAGCAGAAGGATTCAACAGGACTTTGGACTTATAGTTACGGTAAAGGGATTTTCCATATGGTTTACGGATTAACGGAAATGTGTGAATTCGGTGATTTATGGTAGAATTGCAGTGCTGTGCTACTCCGAACTCGGCATGGGCGCGCCGGAGGCAGCGGCGGGAAGATCAAAAGCCGCCGCCGCAGGAGCCGCCGCGCGGGAGCGGCCGCGCCGCCCCGAGAACGGAGCCGCCGCCGCAGAAACCAAGCCGCGCCACCCCGAGCGCCGCGCCGGAAGTGAACAAAGAGCGCCGCGGGGGGAGCGACCGGAGCCGCATCGCCCTCATGTGTGAAGTGGGGGCCAGATGTCCACGGGCGGCCAGTTGCTGCTTGGGAACAGTGACTGGACATCAGAGAGCAGGTGATGGAGGAGCAATCATGCTGTGCATTGATAGTTTTCGTCCTGCACACTCCTTAGCGGATTCCGACTTCAGAGTGCTTTTTCGAGCGGTAACGTTTCTCCCTCTGCCCCGTAGCCGGCAAAAGCTACAGTTTAAGATCTAACAGCCGTAATAACTGTGACTCTTGTCAACAAAAGAAAAGATTCCTATTGCAATTAAAAGATTAGTGAAACTAAACAAGCGACACCAAGGACTGTTGCTGTCAGGATGTTTTTCACCTAAGTTAGTAAAGATCTTTTGTTCTCCCCAGCACAGACTGTAAAGCAGAAATCAGCGTAAAGGCCGATTTGGCTCGGCATTGGTTATGCTGTCTTGGAAACACCTGTATTGCCAGAGACTTTGAACATCAGAAGCCCGGATGGCTGGGCCGGTGGAACATTAGACTTTAAAGCTGTGCTTTGAAAAGTTTAAAAATGTTGAGATGTGTTGGATTGATTGTATGAGTGAGATGTTGTGAGTGTGTTTTTGGTATAAATGCTGCAGCAAAGACGTGAGAAAGGTTGTTTTGGTTGAGTGTTTTGGAGTCAGGCCTGTGAGTGAGTGATAGTAAATGCTATATTTTATTTCTATAGTAGGTTTTATTTGTTATTAAGTAGTTTAAGTTAGGTTATCAATTAAGTGCCATTAAATGTTAAGGTTAAAATTGTTGAGCTTGTTTTCGGTTGGGTTCGAGGTCTGCTAAGTTTAAATTATATATAGGTTTGAGTTGTGTGAGATTTAAAGAAAATTAATTTTTGTTAAGTATTATTAAGTAAGTTAAGTTAAATTCTGTTAAGTTTGAATTAGATTTAAGTGATTTTACATGATTTACAAATAAGTCTGTTAAGTCAAATATTTTAAGCGCTTTAAATACATACTACTTTTTCACCACTCCAAATGAACAAGGACTGAGAATCACCCAGCTGATGCCATTTGAGCCAAATGACTAAAGGATTACAAACTGAAAACTGACTTTGAACATTTCTGGGAAGCTCATGAAAAAAGGTGGATGTGATAACTTCAAGGACAGAAAGAATCATTTTCAGGCTTTTTCACCTTCTCTCCAGGTTCGCATGAATGAAAACAGTTAACAGCTTTCTTTTCTTAGTCCAATTACCACCTGTTGTGCAATGCCTGATAAGGCCGTAACACGCCGTTGCCGGACGACCAGAGAACTGATTGACATTATTGAATCATTATCATCTTTACATATACGAGGACTGGCAAAAGAGGACTGTCTTGAATGTCACAGCCTAAATTGTGCTGCTTGGGTTGCACTGTGTTGTGGGGATTGTGATAAGATTTTTTTTGTGATCAGTTGTTACTTTTTCATTTATGGTGCCACACCTGTAATTATAGGCACATCTGGGAACATAATTGGAAGCAGGCACTACGGAATGAGACAGGGCTAAACACTGCTTCAGCTTCAGACCTTTATAAATCTCATGAGCAAAAATCTTAGCTTATTATCAGTGGGAGGTACAGTGTATTTTGAAAAGGGGTTAAAGCTCAAAGTACATCATATATAGCCTCAATAAGGTGTAGAAAACTGGTGCCTTTAACACAACATTCTGTTGTAGGCCCTATAAGAAGAGATCCCAATCAAGCATTAGATAATTGCAGTTCAGCTTTGATTACTCTAATTTCCAAAGGATGAGTCAGCATAAACAGACATGGGCTACTCTGGATTCATCTCTAAACCTGGAAATAGTGTCCAAACAGCTTTATAACCAGTGTAAAGGCTCTACTATTATGACACCTAAGATATTTTTAATTTGTGGAGATAGAGCCTGGAATGGAATACCAGCCCAGGCGCAGGGTGGATCTTGTTATTTAAGCAAGTTATCATTATTCCACCTCTGAGCACTGGTTCTGATCCTTCTCCACAGGATCACATTTCTGACACTGAGTGCCCTGTTTATCCTCAGGCCTTTGGTGCAGCTGAGCCCTGGCAGAGTGGGGTCTGCACTTTTGGAGTTTGTTACGAGGCCCATATGAAGCTGCTCTGAAGTTTAAAGTGTTGCCAAGCATAGTGGATGAGTTCCCTTCTCTTTTCTTTGCCCCTGATAGTGAACAGGAGAACCTGGCAAACTAACCTCTTTTCTCTCAAAGAAAAAAACAGGGGAAATGTTGGAGAGTTTTTCAGGAATGGCTTAAAGAAAAAGGCCATGAGACATACAATTGAGAGAAAAGTAAGAGGTAAAAGTAAAAGCAGTTTCTAACAGCTCTCAGCCTTCTGATTAGTGTAAACAATTAGACTCTCTCAGGCATCATTCTATAAACAATAAAGTTCTCAGCTTGTCTTCCCATAATAAGCAGAACACCGTCTCTGGGAAGGCCTGCCATCCTGAGAACAGATGTAGAAGTTTTGGGAACACTGGTTTCTGTTTTAGTTTCTGGTTTCTGTTTTGGTTTCTGTTTTTAATAAACAATTGTAGGTATTCTAAAACAAAGGGAGTGGTTAGAAGTTTCTCTGTTAGCCTATCATGACATTGGATTACAGAATATTCATGGCGTTCATTAGCACTGTTATTTAAGGTGATTGATTGATCAATAAAGTTGGAGTTCGATGCATTACCAGGATGGTCGTTCTCCCCTGCACTTCAATAATACAGCATCTCTCTGAAAATGAACATGGAGCACACCTGCACCTGGCTATCATCCTGTATGAAAGAAAGAAGAGACCTCAGCATCAGCTGCTTCACACCCATCTGGGCACAGGCCTGAAAATGCACAGGGCACAAAGTTTGCAGGCAGCAGCCAGTGGCCATGGCTGGAGGCGCAGAGCCTTACGTTGTCAAAGAGCGGCAGGAGCGCCCCAGCCAGCTGCAGGGCGAGGGGGCTGGCTAGCGGGGCACCATTGCACAGGAACAAACGGCTGAGGAGAACCACGGTCATCCTAAGCATGTTGCTGTCATTTTCCTGCAGCAGCTCCACGAGCCTTTCACGCAAACTCCACATTCTTATTGCGGCCTGCGTGGAACATGAGTGTGTGAAAGGCCATCCTGCTGCCACAGGGCCCAGAGGCCAAAGGCCTGTGCCAAAGCACTGGAGCAGCTGAAGCGGGAGGCAGGAGAGCTGGGAGCAGCTGCCTCAGCACCCCAAGGCCAGGCAAGGGCAAGCAACTGCCTTGCTCAGCCCCATGCTGGCAGCATGGCTTCAGCCGCTGCCCTCTTCTCACCGAGACACTGGTGCCAAGCACCAGGAGGCCTCTGAGTGCCAAGCGACGCATCTCCCTGCACTCGCTCTGCAGCTTCTTGGTCATGACCTCCAGGATGCTGTCACGGCATTCACTCAAGTCCAGGCAGTCCAGGGTCTGAAAGGCACAAGGCTGGTGATGGGGGAGCCGCACAGGGCCAGGCCCAGGCAGCAGCACAGGGCGCGGGCACCGTCCCGGGCAGCTGCGGCCACGAGAGGGCACAGAGCCGGGAGGCAGCTCAGCCAGGCAGTGCTGGCCTTCAGCCTCACCTCCGCAAGGAACGCCATGGCAGCCAAATCCCGGCATGGCGTGTCTTTGCAGAGCAGCCCAAGAAGGTGGAATGCAATTGTGGAACACAAGGCTTCAGATGCATGGTGCATTTCTCTGGTAGGAGGAAACAGGAAGCAAAACCCTGAGGTAGCAGGGCTAAAGCTCTCCCAGGACTGACTCACAGAGGTCTGGCCTTTCTCCAGCACCCAGCAAGGGGGAGCCGAGCCCCTCTCCCGGCCTTCTGCAGTCTCCTTGGCTGTCCCTTGGTGACAAGGCCTTGTGGCCCACGACCAAGGGGCCCCACTGTGTGGGGCACCCCGGGAACAGGGCACAAATGCCAGGGGCAGTTGGGGAGCAGGGCGTCTCACCTGGCCAGCATGCCCACAGCACAGTGGTGGGTGTCAGCACAGAGCAGTGTGTCCCAGCCATGCTTGTCTTCCATTGCCACCACCACATCCTCATAGTGCAGTCGGCAGAGCAGGGCCTTCAGGGTCTGCTCTGCAAAGCTGTGTGCAGAGAAAAGCCCAGGTCACGCTGGGAGCACTGGCTCCTGCCCTGGGCACGTGACAGGGACACGAGGACTGGGATGGAGCACCTGTTGGGGCTGGTGGCAAGGCCGTGTTGCTGCTGGCATCCCTTCCAGAAAGTATCGGCTGCCTCTGGCATATCCAAGGTGCTGAAGAGCACTTGGAAGAGCAGATACACAAAGAGGCGAGGGAAATGAATGGTCACCACATGTGGGACACAGGGCATCTGGAGGATCTTCCACATCACCACAGTTGCCTGCAAAGGACAGAGCAGCCCGAGCTCAGTGCCGAGGTGTCCGTGTGGCAGGGAGAGGCCAGTGGAGACACAGGGGAAGCACGGGGCCTGGTGGCTCTGAAGCTGTCCCTGGGCCAGGTTTCAGCCCAGTACGGAGAGGCAGCAAGACACCATGGTGGAGGGAGGATGGAGACCTGATGGAGAGGTGAGCTTGGGCTGAGCAAAGGCCAGTTGCAGAAACTCACAGCCAGGGCAAGGACAGCCGTGTGGTCCCCATCGGAGGTGCACGTGCTGTGCTCTGGCCAGTAGGCCAGAACGTCAAGGAGTACGAGCATGGCCGTCTCTGCAGTCCTGCACGAGCACATGATGGTCTTCCACATGGTCAAAGCAGCTCTGTGGGGTTAGAGCTCTGTCTCAGGGGGTTTGGGACACAGCACTGTGGCCTGGGCCGCAGTGGGGAGCTGAGCTGGCTGCCAGCTCTGCCTCTGCCCACTGGCCCTCAGCACACAGGCAGCCCAGCCCCATGGGGACTGGCCCCTGAGGAGCAGGGAAGGAGCATGGCAGAACACTGGGGACTGGCAAAGGGAGGAGCCAGAGGGCCCTGGAATTCTCTGTGTGTCAGACCACTGGGACAGGCTCTACAGGGTGATGAGCTGCTGAGCCCTGAGCCTTGTGGGCCCGTGGGCCCTGTACCTGTCACATGATGGGGCCACACGCAGGAGAGCCATGACCACATCAGCGGGCTGTGCCTCTGTCAGATCCAGAAGGGGCCTGTACAGGTTGTACTCAGGAAACTCATTTGCCACGAACCACTGGTGGATGTACCTGATCATGGCGGGCACCTGGAGAGGCAGGGGAGACTTGGAAAGCTGCCAGAGGGAGTCATGTGCCCAGCTGCCCCAGAGAAGTGCTTCCCTTGCCAGCACACCGCCATGGCCTCAAGGCTTACAGTGAGCAGCAGGCGGCCAAGCAATTGCTGTGAGGATGGATGCCAGGCTGCTTACTTGCTTTGGACTGGAAGGACCCTCCTCCACAAGCATATCCAGCAGGGCAGCGCTGGTGTTGGTTTTGAAGATGGGAGGGTACACTCTGACCACAGTGCCCATGACGCTGGTCTCTTCCTCCCGAATCCTCTTCATGAATTTGCACACCATCTGTAGCAGATGGGCAAGAAGCCGGGGATGTTGCATGGAGTGCTCCACACATGGTGCTGGGCTGAGCAGGGACAGCAGGCCCAGCCCAGGTGGGGGTGGGTGGCTGCAGGTACCTGCGCTGTTCTTCGGAAGCGGCCACGTCTGCGCTCCTGCTGCTGTGTGCGCTCCAGGGCTGCATCTGGCAAAGAGTGAGCGCAGCCAGAGCTGAGGGGCTGCGGGAGAGGCCGGAGAACACAGCCCAGCCCTGCGCTCCCCAGGCAGGGAGAGCCCCGGGATGCTCCAGGGGGATGGAGCACGGCTCCTACGGGGTGTCTGCCCGGCCCCTCTTCCGTCCTGCCCATGGGCATTTCCCCAGGGGATGGGATGGCATGGCATGGCATAGGGCCAAGTTAGCTGCAGGCTCCAGCCCTGCAGCCCAGCTCAGCCACTCACCCTCCTGCGGTGGTTGGAACGGCACCACCTCTTCGGTCTGCTGTGCTGGGACAGCACCAGGGCCTTCTTCCTCGTCCTCCACGCCGACCAGCTTGGGCACTCTGGGGGCTCTCTGGTCCATGGCTGTTGCTGGAGCGCGCCCCAGCACCGAACGCAGCCGGTGCCGCTCCTGCAGGGCCTCCTGCGCCTCACCTGCGGGCAGTACGCGGCGGTCAGCGCTCGGCCCGGGGCCAGCAACGGCCCCCGAGCGCCCCTCACCCGCCCCGGGCCGGCCATGCCCAGGCGTTCGCTTCCGGGAACGCGGCACGGGAGGCTCGGGGCTGGCGGCCGCGCTGCCGAGCGGCGGAGCTCGGGCCGGGGAAGCCGCAGCGGAGGCGGCGGGAGCGGCAGCGCCGCCTGTTTCCTGCGCGGGCCCCGGGAGGAGCCAGGGCCGAGGCCGGGACTGGACCCTGCCTCGGGGCCGGGACCGGGGTCGGGCTCGGGCCAGGCGGAGCCGAAGGGCGGTGACGCCGTTTCGGCCCCTAGCACTGATTCCCGCCCGGCAGCGCCACCGCCAGTACGGCCAGAGCCGAGCGGAGGCGAGACCGCGGCGGGACGGTCGGGGCCGGGCACGGGGCAGCCCCGCCCGGGGCCTGGGGCGGGCCGGGGGCATGGCCCAGCCCGGCAGGGGACAGGGAGGCGGGGAGAGGAGAGGGACGCCGGGTAAGGGACCCCGAGAGTAGGGTGCCCGACCGCAGGAAAGGGAGAGAAAAAGAAAGAAAGAGAGAAAGGAAAAGAGAAATAGAAAGAGTGTTTAAAATTATGTGTTCGCTGCTGCTGCTGTCGCTGCTGCTGCTGCTGCCGCCGCTGCTGCCGCTGCTGCCGCTGCTGCCGCCGCTGCTGCTGCCGCTGCTGCTGCCGCTGCTGCAACTGAAGCACCGGGGCCGTTCGTCCCCGTGTCCGTTCCCCGCTCGCCCCACGAGCCCCACGTTCGAGCCCCGCGCGCCCCGGGGACAGCCCCTCCGTCTGTCCAAACACGGGAACTTTGCAGCCTTGAGCCCAGATGCAGAGCCCTGACTCCTGCGCACTGGCACAGCGATCTCCTCGCCTGCTGCTGTGCATTGTCCTTGCTGAGGGTCAGACACTGCCGGGCCACCTTCCCTTGGGGTAGGATTCCTACCTGACCCAAGCACTGCACTTACATCTCCAGTGTTGCTTTCCTGTAAAAACAGGGGAAGGAAAACATTGTGTGTGGCTCATGGGATTTTAGAGTGTCTAAAAATCACTAAGTCATCGATCCTAGAGGTGAGGTGCATCTGGAATTACTGGGATGCAACATGGAAAAGGAGAGCATAGAAACAAATAGAGGGAAATATCTTGGATTGTTTCTTTCATTTTTCATTTCACTTCTGTAAAGCTGTTTCAGTTTTCCAGGAATCTTCTACTGTCTGCTCTTCCCAAGAATCTCTCATGGAAAACGAGGTCAAGCTTCTGTCACAAGATTTGCCACCAGGAAATTAGGCCACTGGTGCAATTTTCATTGTGACAGTTTGTGCTGGCTTAGGGCAAATTTGGAGAGGAAACCTCCTAAAGGGGTCTGTCTAGAAAGCAAGTTCAAGCAGCCCCTCCCCCTACTAGTACAGGAAAATACTTCCCTGGAGAAAAGTGAAAAAAACCCAGTTTATTAAACAAGTAAAGTATTCACAAGCATGAAAAATGAATAATATTAAATAAAACCTCGGACAGTGCTGAAGAGATGGCAAATTCAGGAAGTCCTTTTTGTGGGTTGTAGTTGGCTCACTCGGTCTCTTCTAAGTCCCTCTGGTTCTGGAATGCAGCGTCCCAGAACTCGGTGGGCCACAGGTGTGAGCTGCCGGTGTTTTTCTGGGTTTTCAGTCCAGAGCAGGTTTAAACAGTTCCAAGAAAAAGGAAAGTCACAGTCCAAAGAAACTTCTCTTCCTAAGCTAGCTAAAACCAAATTGCTAGACCTGGGCTGTGAAGGCATCGGGAAATTTCCAAATCTGGGCACTGGCGGTTCCAGCAAACACCAGAGCTGGATGGTGCTGGAGCCAGAACCTGCACATTTCCAAACTTTGGCTTTCTGTGCCAGCAAATCACTGGACTTGGGCTGTGCCAGCACCAGGAAGTTTTCAGATCTGGGCGCTGGTGCTGTCAGCAAACACCAGATCTGGGTGGTGTCGTTGCCAGCGACAGAAATCTGCTGGATTTGGGCTCTGCTGGCACCAGGAAATTTCCAAATCTGGGTTCTGGTTACATGAAAAACAAGATGTGGGTGGAGCCAGACCCAGTAGCAGGAAGCTGCCACAGGTTTTGGATTTCTGTGCCAGCAAATTGCTGCCCTTGGGCTGTGCCAGAATAGGGAAATTTCCAGATCTGGGCACTGGCAGTGCCAGCAAACAGCCCATTTCAGGCTCCAGGCTCCAGGAAGGACTGGATCTGGATGCCTTCCTCTTTTCTTTCCTTCTTTCCTTCCTTCTTTCCAGGGGTCCTGCTGCCAGCAAACTCCAGATTGGGCGGTACTGGCAAGGGGAATTTGCCAGGTTTTGGCTTTCTTTGCCAGAAAATTGCTGGACATGGGTGGTGCCAGAAGAGGGAAATTGCCAGATGTGGGCACTGACAGTGCCAGCACACACCAGATCTGGGTGAGGAATGTGCCGGCACTGAGAAATTTCCAGATGCTAATTTTCTGTGCCAGCAAACTGCTGGAATTAGGCTGTGCAGGCATCTGAAACAGTCCTGATCTGGGTACTGGCGGTGTCAGCAAACCCGAGATTGAGTTGCTGTAGGTACCAGGTCTTTGCTTGGTTTTGACTTTCTTTGCCAGCAAATTGCTGCACTTGGGCTGTACCAGAATAGGGAAATACCAAGACGTGGGAACTGGCAGTGCCAGCAAACACCACATTTCAGGAAGGATTGGATCTGGACCCGTTCCCTCCCTGCCTCCCTCCCTCAACAAGGTGCCACAGGGGCTGGAGAGCGGCCAGGCAGAAAGGGACCTGCAGGGACTGATGGACAGCAGGCTGGACATGAGCCAGCAGTGTGCCCAGGTGGCCAAGAAGGCCAATGGCTCCTGGCCTGGCTCAGGAATGGTGTGACCAGCAGGAGCAGGGCAGGGATTCTTCCCCTGTTCTCAGCACTGCTTGGGCAGCACCTCAAGTGCTGTTTGCAGTTCTGGTGCCCCCAATTAAGGAGGACATGGAGGGGCTGGAGCGTGTCCAGAGAGGGCAAGAAGGCTGGGGATGGGTCAGGAGCACAAGTCCTGTGAGGAGCAGCTGAGGGAGCTGGGCTTGTTTATCCTGGAGGAGAGGAGGCTCAGGGGAGACAAGGTGGTTTCAGGGCACAGGTTGGACTTGATGATCTCCATGGCCTGTTCCACCCTTGCTGATTCTGGGATTCCATGAAACCACCCTTGGAGCAGTCACAGGATGAGCCCTGGGCCTCCTCTTCAGAAGCTTCAGCAGCCCAGGTCCCTCAGCTTCTCCTGCCAGCCCCAAAGCCCATCCTGTCAGTCCTGCAGAGCCTCTGCAGCTCCTCCTCCACTGCACAGAACAGGGAGCCCCAGAGCCAGACACAGCAGCCCAGATGTGCCCCCCTGGCCTGGGGTGCCTCTGGCAAGGGAGCAGCACCAGGCACTGCAGGAGCCTGCAGACAATTGATCTGAAGGCCAAACCTCCTTAGCTCTTTCTGAAAGAGCAGGAACAGTTCCTCATTCCAGCGTGGTGGAATGCTGGGCACCACAGCTCCAGGTGACGACTGGACACAAGTTTGCTCCCACTGAGTGCTGGGATGGGTTCTGCAGGAGCTCTGGGCTCCTGTGCTTGCCAGGCACAATGAGGAGAGAAGGAGCCAAGTGCACTGATGTGGGAAATGGATATGTAGAAAGCTTTTAGGGCCTAGCAGAAGACCCACAGAGTATGAATCTGTATATAAACCTTGAGACAAGAAATGCTAACCTAAAAATTTCCATGGAATAGGACAGATATTGTTGAGAGAGAAATGGAGCTGGAAAAAAGTTCCAAAAGATGGCCTTGCAAATAAGATTTTGGAAAAACAGCTATGAAAGATGCATTGTCGTGGGACCCACGAGGGGCAGTTTTAATAATTGGCTTTAAGGCATTCACAACATGGCATGGCAAAAGGCTGATAGACCAAAACACCTAATTATAATGTATCATAATTAGGAAATAGTTGGCTTCTGATTGTGATGGCGTGAATTATAACATCTGTATTGTCTAACCCTTCTCAGAAGACTGAAAATTGAATACAAGTTTTTAAAACACCTCTCAGTTGCCCCATCTCTAGGTCAAGAAAAGAGTATTATCCAACACACTGACACACCTTTGGCCTGAGCATAACCCAGCCTGGACCAAACACACTGAAAGGTTTCCCCTGTGGCCCATGTCTCGAAACATCAGGTCTGCTGTTTGACAACTCGGGTTGGGTTGGTGTCAAGGAGTTTCCCTCAGAAATACTGGGTTTGTCTTCCTCTGTGCCTTCCCCTCAGCAGCCTTGGGGATGCTCCTGTGTGAAGCCATCTGTCTCACACAGTTTGAGACAACTTCAAACAGGATATTGTGCAATAAGTCGTCTCCTCTAAAGTGTTCCAACAATCCCTTTCCAGCAATAGGAAATTATTACTAATAGATGAAAGTGGAAAAACCCCAACAGTTCATTAACAAACAGAATCCCCCCATGGCACGCGTTACAAGAAGGCGCCGGTCTCTCTTGGGAAGAACAGGAGCTGTCACGGAGCAGTTCCAGCAGCTGATGGAAGCTCGGGGGCTCGTCCGGCGTTGGCTTTCTCCCATGGCAGAGCTCCATGGAGCGGGCAGGGCAGTGAAGCAGCTGGGCTGGAGCCCCTCGCTGCCTTTTCTCCCTGGCGTGGCTCAGCTCACAGACTCTCGGGCTGGGAGCGGGGCCGCTCCGCTCCTGCCGGCACCGTGTCCCTGGGCTTGGACAAACAGTTTCCTGCCTGGAGAGCCCTGCACACTGCTCCACAGATCTTTCATAAAGACCCAAACCAACTCCAAACGCTCTGTCTGCAGCAGCTTTTCACAAAGGGCTGCAGCAATCCAGGACAGCTGCAAGTGAGTGTCGGAAGGCTCTTGTCTTGTTCCTGACAGCAGAATTCTTGATGATCTTGTGCAATTTTATTCAGATGTAACATGGGAGCTGAGGTTTTTTTTGTTAAAATATTTCATGATGAGTATGAAGCCTTGAGAGTGTGAGGTGAAAGACTGATGTGTGAAAGCATGAGCATATCCTCCAACGTGGCCAGTTTAATTGTCCATTTTATTACTCTTATATTTACTCCACACTAATTAGGAAAACCAAGCTTTGCTTGGAGGCAAAACAGGCATGGGATACACTATGGTCCCTCGCAGGCTCACCAGGGCTGGCAGTGACACAGCAGGCAGTCTGCTTCATTGTGAACCACTACAGAGCTACATCCCAAGCTGGTTTAAGTAGCGTGCTATTATTAAGAGCTCCTTTTCTGCATGAGACACCAAAAGGAGATCCCAAATGATCTTCATGCAAGCATGCAGTAAAGAACTGCTCCTGCTATCCTAACAAAGCATTTGCTTTGGCAATTACACTCTTCCCATTCATCTTTTTATGCAGGCACTTCAGGTTTTCCCCCACACCCCTGCAAGGCTGGCAGTCACTGTTTCCCATTTCCTGTTCTTCCCTAGAGATGGTGCAGTGGCTGCTTTGAAACAAAAAAGCCCTGGGATCTGGACAGCTTGAAGGAGCATGAGATGCTAATTATGTGCTCATATTGGTAACACCCAGGTCTGCACTGCCCAGTGCTCTGCAGCAGCCGCAGCAGGACCATGCATCATTCCCGTTGGTGGATGTTCATGTTTCTGATATGCAATAGCAATGACTCTGAGGAGGGACAAAAATGCCCCTCTTCAAACAGTGGGTGTGCAAGGAGATGTGAAGTTTCACAGCCTTTTCTAGGATATTGCAGAAAGATCTAAGGTAATATTGTGGCATGGAGTAGGTCACTAAGTTTGTCTCCAGAGGAATCCCCAGAGGGCACATTCACTCTGCTGCTGATGACAACCCCATAAGCTCACGGACCAGTTTTCCTTGCAACGTGCCACCCTGCCTGGGCTTTACTGGGCTGGGACTAGACCCAGAGCTAAGCAAGCACATGCAGCCAGGTGACATTGTGTGACAACAGAAGCTGGCAACTATGAGCACTTTGCTGTCAAAAGGTTACAGCTTGCACTGGGCCCAGAAGTGTTTTACCCTAAAGCAAAGCAAATTAAAATGTGAAGTTTCAAAGTTTCAAATGACTATGAAAGGAAACTGCAGAATAATTTCTGGATGGGCAGCATTGTCAATGATCATACAGCCCACCAAGAGCTGGAGCTGAATCCAGAATTGCTTCTTCCAGCTGTGCAGGAATTCATTCCACTGGCAAGCACTGGTCCATGGGAACAAATGATCCCCTAGCTCTGGGCTGAATGGCAGCCAGGCTGCAGTGCAGATTGGAGGAACCCTTGACACTTGTTATTGGCCTCCCAGTGCACTCATCCTTCTGCAAACAAGGGGCAAACAACACAGCTGCACTGCTGTCCCCAGTAATATACATACAGGTGGCTTTTCCAAAGCAGTGCATCATTTCCCAGTGAAATACATTACCTCTTCTTACCTATGGAATTGTGATTGAAGACACCTGTGAGCCAGATCTGTGGGAGATTGCAAAGGAGCAAAGCTTTGGGATTTGGGCACACTTCTCTTGGTTGCTTTGCTCAGGCCTTTGGTGGGCACAGAACACACCTTTGACTATACAGGATCTTTTGGATCCATTGTCCCTCAAACAGGTCAACAGGTGACTCTGTTGTAATGCCAAGTAACAAAGAGCAGCACAAATGACACAAAGAAAACATGGCCAAAGAGGAGGAGGAGAGGCCCAATGCGGAAAGGATGTGGTGAGACGCTGGCACATTGAGTGAGCTGCACTCCCATAATCTCTAGGCTAGCAGGTCCTGGTCTCACATTCTCCTTTTGGTTTTTTCAATTTTGTTTATTTATTTACTTTTTTTCATCATCAAAAAAAAAATAGAATTAAAAATATGTCATCAAAACTTAAAGACAGAATGAAAACACGTTAATTCAAAACTGTATCTAAAGATCAGAACATATGTACAGCTCTAACTGTGAAGCTGTTATGTTTGCCCAATTATCCCATCATAAAAAAACCCCAAACAATATTAAAAGTAGTCGCTATTTGAATAGTTAAAATAAAAAAATATATAAAATTGGATACAATATAATTTGATTAAAATAAGGGATAATTTGGTTCAAATAATAGCACATAAGCAAAAACAACCGCGGGGTACGGAGTGCGGGGTTCAATGACCCTTGCCACTTCACGTACAAGCTTGCCAAGTGAAAATCACCCCTTATATGCTATGTGTCAATTCCATCCCCTCCCATTTTTGGTTCGTCATATCTCTATCTCCGCCTTCATTACCACCTTTACCATGCATGTGCCACCACTCGGTTTGGTGCTCGCACAAGTCTTTGGAGGTCGTCACTGATGAAGGCTCTGTAGTCTTCTTCATTGTCCTTTAATTCACCTTTGGGTTACACATGCGCACCAAGCCAGTACAATGTAAGCCAAGACTAACGTATTACTGCATCTACATATCAAGGCAATAAATCCCTTATAATTAGCATTTTCTGGGATCCAACCCGGTTCTTGGTCATTTTTAGAAACTCTATCTTCAGCTTCTTTCCTGTGGTCCTTGAGAACATCTGCTGGGAAGGGTGGGTGGAGCCCCTCCTCTCACTCTCTTCATTGGCATTACAACTTTAAACTATTTTATTATTCTCAAATATTAATTACTGTATCAATATTGATTCCTGTTTCAATATTTATCAGCAGAAATCATACCTATTTATCACAGACTGATGTCACTGGAAAAATTCCCTCTTTTCCAAAGGTTTTCATTTGCTTTGGCTCTACTTAGTATGGCTGCAGGTCACATTTCCTTTGGCTTAAGGAAGTATCTTGGCAGTTACTCTTGGTAATATATCTTGCTAATTCTGCCCTTGGAGGAATTACTCAGTTCTGCAGTCCTTATTACACGCCCTGTTCTAAAAGACTTTTATATTGTTTTCCCTCTCTCTGTGTTTTCACACTTGTTCAACCAGGTTTTCTTTCTAAGAATATTAGTCACAATATCCCAAAGGATTAAAAAATGCTTAGGTATTTGTTCCCTAAGTATTTCCTAAAGAAAAATAATAATAATTAAAAAAACCTGTATGCATGCTGGATGTAAAATACAAACAGAAATAAACTTGAGAGTTCTCCCAAAAACCTTAAGAAAAAACCCCATGTATTCCATAAAACCTGGAGTATTCATCTACAGTATACAAAAATGGGCATGTTCTAGAAGAGAAAATTTGTGCAACGGTTCTGCACATAATTATATGCTTTCAAGCTGTTTGCCCTTCAGGGGCAGTGCCATTCTTTGAACTGTAATGCTCTGAGCATGTTCTGCTCACCATGGCAGCTTTCTGCTCTGCCCTGGTACAGATCATCCTCCCAGCAAAGGGGGAGTGCAGCCACCACAACTCGCAGCACCTTCCCACACAGCAAGAACCTGAAGGAGAGAGATGGCTTTCACCAGCTGCTGCGGGTTCTAATAGTGCCACCTCTCAGCTGCCGAAAGCCTGAATTTCTGTGTGGAAGTGTGGTAGTTTATTGAGCCAAATGTTCTGTTATATAGTGGTATGCTCAAGTGTTCCCTGAGTTATTACAGTTAGTTTCTCCCCTGTGTTAGGCCCTCCTACCCAAGTGTCTCTCAAGGAATTCCATCCCTCCTCACCAGATTTTTCCCTATCTGTCAAGACAACCCGGCCCCTTTGCCCTATCCCTCAGCCCAAACCCTACCCTTTGTTCCAGAAAGTTCCCTGTCCCTCACCCTAAGATCCAATCCCTATCCCAACGCTCTCTTCTCCCCTTGTTCTGCTTTGTTGTAGCCCTCAAAACCACACCCCAAGAGTCGCTTATTGGTTACTATATGGTGTCCACCCCCTGTTTTGAAAGATTTTAAAAACCAATGCACAGGGGTGCTGGGGGTTCTCTGAACATCTGTTCCCTTTGGGAATTCTGACTTGTAGAACCTTCCCCCCGCCTCTCCTGATGAATTTGCTGCAATTTACACCGCAGAAGAGCCTCCTGTGCTTCCTCCACTCGGTCCTCCAAGGGTCTCTGCTCGGCATTTGGCCTAGAGGTTCTGGCTCAGGCAAAACCCTAACCTAGCCAGATCCCCACTCCTGCCGTTGTCCCTGGAGCATCACAGAGCTAGCCAGGGCTGCGGAGGGCAGTGACAGTGACCCATGGCCTGGCATGTCACAGCCCCCAGAGCCACGCCTGCCAGGCCACAAGCCTCAGCCCTGGTCCCCCCTGCCGGCCTCAGGGGCTCCTGGGCACCCTCACCCTGAGTGCAAAGGCAGCCTCAGGAGCCCCCCAGGCCGCGCTGGATCCAGGCTGCAGACACCCTAAAGCCAGCACTGAAAGAGACGTGGATGGGGACTGCAGCTGGATCTTGCAGTGCTCACCAGCCCTGACTGCTCTCTAAGTGAACCCAAACCTCATTGGCAGCACCTTGAGCACATTGACCCTGCTTGCCCGTCCTGGAATGTGGTGTTCCCACATCCTACACCAGCCCTTTGCAGGGAGTGACCAGCTCCCAGCTGCTCTGCTACCCTGGCCTTACTTTCTGTTTGTCAGCAATGAACTTAACGGATACACTCCTGAGAAACCTAGCACATTTGCTTCTCAGGAGGTCTTCGGCAAAAAAACTCCACTAATCCCTAGTTTTGCACAGAGAAGGAGGTTCTGACAAAGCATAAAGCACAGGCAGGGCGCTGGCATATGAATTCCTGAGCCACAGGATTCCACCCATTGTTGTTCCTAGCTACTTTGCTGATATTTTAGAGCCAGTTCTGGACAAGGGCTGCTGCTGACAGGATAGGAAAATATGGAGAAAAAAAGGTGCAGGAGACAACAACAACAAAAAAAAAAAACCAAGGGGAAAAACCCTTAGAAATACAGAGCACAACAGAAGTCCTTGGAGATGGTTGAATAGAAAATGCCAGCAGCAGTGAGCAGAGCCCGAGGTTGCTCACTGCCACCCCAGGGGCTCCTCAGTCCCCTGCTGGTTTGTGTCTGATGCAGCCCTGCCTGGAAAGGGCTCCAGGCTCTGGTGTTCCCAGCTTGCTCCAGGCTACATTCTTAGCAGCACTGAAAGAAGAGGTGAAACAAAGAGCCATTTTCTGTGCTGCCTGCAAACTCTTCTTCTTCAGTGCCACTGCCAGAGATCATCCCTCTGTCAGCTTGGCACTGTGCCTGCTGCATCCTCGTCCCTGTCCCTTGCATCAGCTCCTGCACATCATCAGCACTCACTGTCCCACATCATGAACGGAGAGAGCTGTGTCAGAAGAGCAAGGAGTGCATTTTCTTGGCCTTTCTAACAGACACAAGAAGCATGAGTCCAAATAACTTTGTTGTTTGTTCCTGCCCTCCTTTTCGATAACTCTTTTCTGCTTTAATGCAAAAGCCTCTTTTCCTACATGGATGGAATGATCTGGAATTGGCAGTTGCTTCAGGCTGTCAGGCACCATGGGAGTTTTCTCTTGTCTCTGATGAGGATTTGGTGAATTTTCCATTGGTCACTTGGTGGTGTCACCATGGGCTGAGCTCAGCGGCCGACTCTGCTGTCCCCAGGGGATGCATTGGGACGCCAAGCCCCTCAGGACTGGAATTTGGGGGAGGGCGGGTTCGGAGCGCCCAGAGCCTGGGCCCGTGAGGAGCTGTCCTGAGCAGCCGCGGCCATGGAGACAAAGGCGGGAGCTGTGGCCGAGGCCGGCAGGCGGCCCGGGCCCGCTCGCAGCTGCGAGGACGCCGGCAGCCTGTGCCCTGAGGCCGAGGCCGTGGCGGGCGCTTTGCGGGCAGGGCTTTTCCGAGCCGGCCGATATGTGCTGCCTCCCGTGTGGGCCCGGCTGCGGCAGAGGCAGGCGGGAGCGCAGCGGGGCCGGCAGCGGCGAGCAGAAGCCGCAGAGAGCAGCAGCCCGGGCGGGCCCGCTGCGGAGCGGGATGGAGCTGCCGGGCAGCCCTCGGCCGTGTCTGTGCGCACAGGGCAGGAGCAGAGCCCGCAGCAGAGGAAGGCGCCGCGGCGGGAGCCGGCCATACCGGCAGCTCGCCGTGCCCGGGGCCGCAGCCGCAGCTCTCCCCTGCCGGCCACAGCAGCAGCCGCTCGCCTCCGAGGCTCCGGCGCTTCCCGAAGACGAGGGGCCCGGCCTCCAGCACGCCCTGGAGCCCCGCAGCCAGAGGAGCCGCCGGCGCCGCAAAGGGCAGCGCAGAGGGCGCAGGTTGAGGAGGAGGACATGAGGCTCGCTCTGGGCCGCGCTGGGGCGGCTCTGCCCTGTCAGCCTTCGCCTTGAGCCCTTTGCTTCTTTTCCATGAGCCTTGATCCCCATCCTTGGCCAAGGACCCCTGCAGCCCTTTGCAGGGCTGCAGGAAAAGCTGCCTCAGTCACAGAATCACAGAATCCCTGGCTTGGAAGACAGACACTTTCAAGATGATCGAGTTCAATCTGTGGCCTAATACCTCAACTAAAGCACTGCACCGAGTGCCACATCCAGTCTTCTTTCAAAGGCTTGCAGGGATGGTGAGTCCACCAGCTCCCTGCAGGGGTCTGTCCCAGGAAGAACCAAGATAACACTGGGGCCTTCTACCCCCCGGCACTTGGAGCTCTGGAAGTTTGTCTTTCTGCTTAGGCAAAGGCCATGGAAAAGGACTGGGAAAAGTAGTCACAAATCGAGTAGCCTACAGAGCTCTAAATTGATGTGCAAGGAATACAGAAAAGACAGAAAAGAAAAAAGGCAAAACCCAAATGGCATCAGCAAAGTCTTGGGCATGAACACCTAGCTGCAAAGGGTCTTCTCAGCCCTATTTCTTTGTATTTCTGGGAACCAGAGGAATCCTGCTTGAGCCTCTGGGGAGATGGGTTTGGGAGGTAAAAGTTCATGTCTTTTTTCTCCTTGGGGCAGCTCCTGTTCCTAGCATCAGCTGAGCCTCTCTTCAGCCTGATGCCTGTTCTGATTGTTGCAGCAAAACTACTCATGGCAGACAGAACACACTGAACCTTGCAGAGACGTGACTTTTTCCAGTGCCAGCTGGGAGTGGGAGTCAGAAGAAAAACTCCCAAAAGCACAACTCCATTGGAAGATTGCCTTCCTTTTCATTGCGTAAAGAAGCTCTAGATCCACTTGTGAATTGTCAGTTGTTTGTTAAGGATGGGAAGTTTTCTTTCCTGATTTTTTTCATGTGGTTTGGAAGTGGATGAGGCTCTCGTTCATTCACAAACTCCAGACCAAAGTGCCTTTGGAAGATGGCCCACGTGGCAGTTTTTGCCCAGCCCTGGTACTTGTGGATAGAAGAAAGCAAGGGCAATGGTATTTGCAGCCAAAACCCAGCGAAGCTTGGCTCAGCCAAAACATCCTGGGGAGAGAGAGGCCTCCAGCTGTTCCTAGAAATCAGCAGAGTTCCAGCCAAATGGTTGTGTAGCACTAAGTGCAATCTCTTTGCCTGGATCAGAGCCTTGCTCAGCTGAAGAAGCAGAAAGATCAGCAAGGAGCTCCCAAAGGCCCCTCAAATAATTTTGATTTTGCTCATCTTGTGTAAGTTTGCAACTGAACGTGTGTTTGCAGTTGAGCTAATGAGAGAAAAAAAAAGTAAATAGAGGCTTTACAGTGGGGCCCTGACATTGCACAAGAGGAATCACGGGTGTGCATTTCATTGGAGCTCTCTCAATCCTATAAAAGTATTGTAGCCCTGATTTAAAATAGGCCGATATGAACCAATTTGGAGAGACAGAGACTAAAATGGCTTATGGCGGTTTTTTTTAAGAGTGAGAAAAACTACCCAAAAGGTGTTGTTTTGTGGCATTTCAAAATATACTACCTCAAAATTACCAACTGCAATAAATCAAGAGTTTAAAATGGAGTGTTTAGGTATATGAATAATTAAAACCACAAAAATGTGAAGATATGAATGCAGTTTTTCATAAAAATCATTAAATTATAGACAAAAAAATGCATGCCCTGAACTACAATGCAAAGGCAGGTAGAACTGTACTTGAATGGTCTCTTTTTAGATTGCTGGAGTTTTTTCCTTGTGAGGAGGAGCTCGGGTATTGCTGAAGAAAAGTGGCACAAGCAGGACGGGGCAGCGTGCTGTGCTCCGTGCAGAGGCTGCCAGGGGCTGCCCGAAGAGCGCCCTGCTGCAGCCAGAGCCCTCCTGGCCTGGGGCCCGGGAGCAAAGGGCCAGGGCAGCCACCTCTTCCTTGTCCTGGCCCTGCCACTGCTCCCTGCTGCTGCTGCTGCTGCTGCTGCTGCTGCTGCTGCTGCTGCTGCTGCTGAGGGAAAGAGAAGACTCTCCTAAGGCCCCATGAACGAATGCACTTACGCAGCCCTGGGGATGCCAGTGAAGGAAACCATGTGTCACATAAAGCATGTGTGACCAGAGTCACCAAACACCACCTAAACATGGAATTGTTGCACCTCTCTAGGACAGGCAGAAATTTAAAGAATTAACTGGGGACTTGAGGGCAGAAGAGGCCGGAGGAGGAAAACAACTCTGATGGAAAAAAACGACCATATCTGAAGGGGGAAACATCTCCGCCTTCTCAGAACTGGTCAAGGGAACATGTCTCTAATTCTCTCCAGAAAGGGATACTTTAGGTGAGCTCTGCACCTCCAACTGCCTTGGACCAGAGCCAGAACCAGGAAGATTCAGTTATGTAAATGTTACGTAGATAGATGGATGGATGGATGGATGGATGGATAGATAGATAGATAGATTGATTGATTGATTGATTGATTGATAGACAGTATATAGATAGACAGACAGATCTCATTACTGAAATCTCTCTTTACTGTCCTCTCTGTTGCTACACACATCAGAACTTGGTATCCAGTGCCCCGCTCAACTGCAATCCCGAGACTGCTCTCCTGTTGCTTCAGTAACCCAAACTCTTGGGGCATCTGGAGCATGTACGTCATTATGAAATGCAATAGACACCGAGCATTGCTGGGAACTGCACTCTTTTTGCATCTGTGCTCGGGCAAGTTCTTCTCTTGGACTTGACCACACTGATGGTGGTAAAGTGGCTGGAATCAGAAATGCAGCCCAGCCCCTTCCAGCTCCTCTAATCTCTGAGCACCAGCTGGAATGCAATTGATTTCCTGCTCAATTCCCAAACACAACACACACTGATGCCCTGGGCTGCCAAAATACATGGGAGCCGTTACCCTGAAAGTGATGTGTTTCTGCCAGTGCTGGAAAAGGGCAGGAAAGATGGAGAAAAAGCTCCCTGGCTCCCTGGAGAAGGAGAAATTACACAAGGCTTCTCCTTCTAGCAAACAAACAAACAAATAAACAAAAAAAAAAAAAAGAAAGTGTTACCCACTCCAGTGTCTAAAGCACTTGGATGCAGTGAAGGGATGTTTGGCACTGAAACACCCCTTGTGCTGAGCATTGGATCTATGGATCTAAGGCAGGGATCTATGGCAGTCTGCCTGAAGGCAGAATCATGAGCCCCCATTGTCCAGGCTAAAGCTCCCTAAGCACCTCCTCACTGGCCTTGTGCTGCACCCCCTTGTCCAGCTCCCCTGTCCTTCTGTGCACACGCTGCAGCCCCTCCATGACTTTCTGCTTCCCAGGGCCCACAGCTGCACACAGCACTCCAGCTGTGGCCGCAGCGCTGCCCAGCACAGGCCACGCTCACTGCCCTGCTCCTGCTGCCCCACTGCTGCTGGCACAGCCACCGTGCCCTTGGCCTTCTTGGCCCCCTGGCCCCACGCTGCCTCATCTTCAGCTGCTCACGGCCACCAGCCCTGCGTCCTTTGGGCCCACGCAGCTCCCCAGCCACAAAGGTGCCCATTGCACTTCAGATACTGCAGGCACCATTGCAGGATGGCCTTCCTGTTCTATAACCACATCTTCTAAGTAGATATCATAAAGTTGGATAGGAATAGAATTCTAAGGGACTCTGACTAAATTATAATGGTCTTATTCAACTGTACAGGAAATTGCTCCTATGTAAATATTCCACCCTATCTGCCGTCAGCAAGCAAGGTTCTCTCTTCAAAACTAGGTTTGTAGTTCTTCAAAGTTCTGATATAGAAATTTAAAATATTCATTTCACACTTTGTTATTTTTTCTTCAGGCATGAAAATGTTTTTTCTTTTGGCCTTCCTTGCTGGCCCTCTACACTCTACTGGTACTGGCCAAGCTCTCAGCTTCCTCTACAATTCTTAAGCACCAGGAACATGAAATGTTCCTTTCTCACTCACCTCAGGATCTTCAGCACTGCTGAATACACGCTTCAGGTGTCCTGTAGTGGGAAGGGAAAATGAACCAGATGCTGTCAGAAAACTGCCTGGGCTGCTGAATCCCACAGAACAAGTCAACCCAAACAGAGATGATTTCCCGTTTCACAACATCCCTCAAGGAGACACATTTCATTCACACAGCCAGCAAGGGATCAGGACAATATTCTTGTCTGTGCCTACACTTCGGCCTGTGTAGCCAGTAAATGGATACAAATGTGATCAAGAAAATGCAAATTGTTCTTTAATACTCAATGCTCCTGTTCTACCAAAGACATAAAACAGCTTCTGAAATCCTCTCCTTCAGGTACTTTTTTTTTTTTCCAATCAGATACATGCACTAATTCTCATTAACTTGCAGGAAACAGTTGCCCAGAAAAGCTTCCCAAAATTCCCCTGAGCAGCGGCAGTTCGATTTTGGAAGAGAACAGCAGCACCTCTAGGGTTCAGGAGTAGACACTCACTGGTTTAGAGTTTGCACTTCCTTTCAAAGAGAATAACTATTTTAGCACTCAGTAAAAGGTTATTAAGTTAGATAGTCAAATCCTTTCATGACAAAATTTAAAAAGAAAGAAGCTTTCTCTGAATTCTGGGAACAACTGCAGAGTTTTTGGAAGGCCTTAAAGAAGGTCTTCCAGTCTACATTTTCAAGCTGTCTTGCTTGTCCCAGAAACTTGAGGAAATTACAGACTCTGCTGCCACAGACACCCCTGCGGAGGGAACGGAAGCCCTGCAGGTTCCCCTGCAAATGCTGCCCCTGTGGCTACAGACACCCCCTTTTTAGCTGAACATCTTGACAGGAGCTTTACCAAACCATTGGCATTCTAATGCTCTTTCTGTTTCAAAATCAGAAACTCAGCCACCAGGAAAGAGCAGGAAGACATACAAAAGCCAGGTTAGGATACACCCTTATCTAAGTAGAATGGAAAACTCTACTTACAAACAAAGTGTGTCACGTAATACGTGGAAAAACAAACATCATAAGCAGCAAAAGCTGCTGTGGCCAGATGGTGAAACATGGTAGCAGTGTTGTGGGAATTCACCACAACACTGGAAGACACAAGACTCTAGTCAGAGTGTAGCTGCCCACTGACAAATTCCCCAAGCAGGAGGATTCTCCTGATGTGAGCCAGCACTAGGGCTGCTCTGACACTCAGGCCTTCCATGCACCAAGGCAACCTTCTGATGTCACTACGACAAGGTGGCAACCATGCCCTGACATCACAAAGCAAACGCTCCATGTTGGTCTGTGAATTTATGCAAAGCAATAACCAACCTTCCCTACAGCAAGCACAAAAGAGTCTGGGAAGTTCTTCTCTGTCACAAAGCAGCAAAAAATCCCCTCATGGGCCAAACCTTGTTGTTCAGGGGATCCAAGAGGAACTCCAAGAGTGCCCCAAGAACCTACAGCCTGTACCCCAGCTGAGCACTCAGATGGGACACAAGCAAAGGAAACCAGACCACGAAAATGGCCCCACATCATTGCAGATGTGAGAAATGACTCTCACTTTTAAAATTTTAAAGGTTTAGTAAACCTCAACAAACGACTAAATAAGGAAAAATTACAGCATTTGGAGTCTCTGTGACTAGCAGCCACGTGCTCATCTACAGAAAGGATGCTCTGCCTTTTATACCCTTAGCCTCTCCAAAAGTTTTGTCAGTCAACTCTTTCTCTGCTGTCCATTGGTGGAGATTACTTTCCTGCATCCTGACTGGAGGTCAGGTGTTGTTACACCCTGCCTGCTGGCCACAAGCCAGCCCTCCCCAAATGCCCTGACTGCCAAGTCTATTACAAGGGGGACTGGAAAGAGGACTATGGGAGGATATATTACATTACCATCGCTACACATTTGAACATCCACATAGCATCTACTTCTTAATTGTCAGAGCCAACCATTGCATTACTTGTGTAGAACACACAGAACCAGGAGAGAAGCCACTGTTGGCATCACAGCTGAAATCCTTCCTAACAAAACTCCCCACATATCTGCACCTTTATTGGACATGCCCAGGGCTCCGGTGCGGGTACATCTCTGCCTTTCTTTCCCTTTGGCAGCAGTCGAACTGGCAGCATCTGCCCGCCAGCATCAGCTGCTCCAAGCTGGGAACGCCACTGGCGGTGCTGATTTCCAGAGGGTTCTGTGTGCCAGGGGAAGCCAAGGCAGGAGCGGGTTGAACGGTGCTGGCGCTGCTGCTGCTCTGTGCCAGAGAGCCCCAACTGGGCAGGGCACGGTGCCCACTGCGCTGCGGGCTCCTTCTCCTGCCACAGCTGGGCACACCTGGCAACAAGGCATGACAACTTGTGGGCAAGCCAAGGGGTTTCTGGGGCTGTGCTGCTCTGCACACACCCAGCACACCTGCAGCACAGAATTTTAACCCTCAAACAGGTGAACCAAAGGGAAACAGCTAGAAAAGATTTCATTTTGACCATTCTTACCTGCTCAACAGAAGTCTTCAAAATGAACGTTACCAAGCAGGGCCCAATCCCTGCTGCCAGGTCAGGGTTAGAAAAGAGGCAATCCTTGATCTCAGCACTGGGTGTGTGGGGAGTCACTTCCCCAACACGTGCACACCCAGCAATCTCAGTTACTGGTTTGTATCCATGGATCTAAGACATACGCAATACTTTGCTGAAACTCACAGGCTAAATATTCCCCCAAATTATTTGATTTACTCATTGATACTTATTGACTTATTGATGCTTAAATCACTTCTCCAAATTAACTGAGATGAGAATAGGAGTGTCCTTTAGTCCCTGCCAGTCTTTGACACAGGTTCAGGAGGAGACCCATGCACAAAATAACCCAGGACAAAACTGGGATTACAAAGCAAATTCATTCTATTTGTTGCAGTAGCAAATCATACATACCAAGCCCTGGATTCCTAAAAATCTGCTGAGCAGGAGAAGGAGGTGGAGCGTGGTGCTTGGCAGCAGGGGCATGTAGGCAGTGCACTTTCAGGACATCCCCTGGATCAAAACGCTGTGCATCTCATCCTTCTCACCCTTCCAGCTCAGAACCAGGCCTTGTATCTCCTGCTCAGGAGTGGAATTTCCCAGTTACAGCATGAGCTCACACATGGCTGGTGTGTGAGATGAGGCCAATGAATCCAGGATTTAAAAGAACTGGAAGAGTTAAAATTTTAGCAAGATTTAGTTAGGCAGAAAGAGTATAGCAAGAAGAGTAGAAATAATAAGGGATAGTTAATTTCTAGCAGATAAGGTAGTTAAGTCTAGGGTAATATATCACTTGCCCGTCTTTACTATGTTTAAAGAAGCAGGATGGGATGCGGATTTCTTTGTGACAAAGAAGAGGACCGTAGCCTGCACCTGGGCCTCGAAATTTCAGCTTTAGCCAAGGGGTGTGAAAGCCTGCCAACAGGTCATAAGGAAAGAGGTCAAATTGAGGAAGACGTCTTGGCTTCATCAGAAGGAGACCATTCCCTGCTTTAAAACCCACCAACCCATGTGATGTGAAAGAATCCGCAAATATGAGGGAACTTTGGACTCAATTATAATACATTTTAATACAAAGGGGGTAGGTGGGGTTACCTAATTAATATGTATTAGTCATTTTGGGAATTATATGAATATGTAGCACTTTTTTAGATAAGTAGAGCGGCAGTGATTCTTCACACATGTCTTTAGGAGACAACTCCTCCTGTGCCTGGCGCTGTAATAAACATACCACCTTCTACCTTTAACTGTGGTGAGTTCTATTCCACACCTCATTTGGTGACCGCGGCAGGAACGCTTCTCTGCTCCAGCGAGAACAACCGGGCTCCGGATGTCTCTGGGCGCTGCCAGGACATTCCTTTCCTGGAGGCACCTCCGCTCTCGGCTGTTCCTCGAGGGGGACAGACAAGACTGCTGGGACTGTGGAGAAAGGGAACGTTTAGCTCTGTATAAAGTAACCCGTAAGGTGTATGCAGGGGAAGGGCTGTTCACAAGTTACACAGAGATGTCCTGTGCACAACGTACGCCTGTACAGTTTGGGTTTGGGTCTGGCTGCTGGCAGAAAGGATTTGCTGTGTCAATAAGGACCTGCTAGCAATTCTGGGGATGGATTGAGCAAATCCTGTTTTATTGCTGCCATTTTTCCTGTGTGTTGTAATTGTAGTTGTGTTTTCAGTGTGTGAATGTTTGAGGAAGATGATGTGGGTGGATGCTGATGTGGTGGATGGTGTGTGTTGTGTTGAGAAAAGTGAGCACTCTGTCCCCTCATAAAGATATACTCCTTTCCCAGTGAGCCTGTGTGCGTGGACTTTCTAGTTGCAGGGGTTGGTGCTCCCTGTGACACCTGGTGCCTGGGTATACAGGGGGGTTGAGTGGTTTTTCTCCCACATTGTGGTCATTTGGGACTGCACGGTTGCTTTTGGGGAGATTTTAGGATTTTGTTTGCAACAAGTGCAGCAATTTATGCAGAAAACTTCCGTGTGGTGATTTATTATGTTGAATTAGGGTAGTTCCTTTCTACCCACCCTCCTCCCCCAGGGTTTAAAATGCCCTGCCATGAAGTGGACACTCTCTGTCCTCCTCTGGACATCTTCTTTCCTCTCCTGGACACTCCCTTTCTCTCCTGGAGTTGTTCTCCATTAAAGCTGTGGGACTTTGGTCCCGGGAAGAGAGAGCGCCTCTCGTCCTTTGCTTTTGTCCTTGTCAGTGTCACTGGGCCCAGAGCTCGCCAAACTGATCCCCCACGAGATGAAAACTGTCAAATGGCGCCACATACACAGCTAAAAATTTGGCCACATTTTTGATGGACTGGGGTGTTCGCCACACTTTTAGAATTCCTTATTCCCACAAAGGTCAGGCAATTGTTGAAAGGACGCACCACACTCTAAATCCCATTCCAGATCAACAAAAGGGGGAGTGGCCCAAGCAACAACCCAGATGAGGTTGAGCAAAGCTTTAGATGTCTTTATGTTTTTAATAGCTCATTTGCAGGACCTAATCCTCTAAATTTTAGGCACTTTTCAAACAGCACACAGGAAAAATTGAAAGAAAATCCTTCAGTTTCGATCAGAAACCTTGAGTTAGGACAAATTGAAGGACCATTTTCACTAATCACTTGGGGCAAAAGCTATGCTTGTCTTTGCACAGGTGTCGGACCTAAGTGTGTCCCTGCAAAGGACGTGAAACCATCTCATACACAAGAGCGCAGCGACAATTCCACCAGCAGGGAAATGAGCACGCAGATGTGAGCCGCACAGAGAAGCTATGGTGCATGCCTGACGTTCCCTGTTCAGCCTGTAAAAGCTACAAATCTTGAGTTTGATGTTGCTTTTTGGACTGTGAAAATGGTTTGTATCATAGAGCTCTTTCAGCAAAAGCGTGGTGTCCATTGTGTTCAAAAGAATTCTAAGATATTAAAATTTGTAAAAATTGAAGGTTAGAGGGACAGTTTAGTGCCCTATAGTTGGCCAGTCCCTGAACAAGTGCTAAAAGATTTGCTTGAGAACTGAAATAGATAAGGGATCTTTTACCAGAAAGCAGCTGAACAGGAACATGGAGCTTGATCAAAGGATATACTGGCACTTGTTGGTTTTGCTTGCTTGCTTTTGCAGTGCATACATGCCTGTAGATCAACCAAAAAATGAATGTTTGCCTTGCTTTAGCCAAGTCAGCAGTCTCAGACGCCATGTGTTTGACCAATTTGAATCCAGACTTTGTGACCCGTTTGGTCGGTGTGCCTGTGCCAGCCAAGGAGTAGCCAATACCCAATCATGACAAATATTGGTGTGAGGCTGCCAATGAGACCAATCCCATAACCAGCTGACATCACTGGGCCCCTGATCTTCTTAAAGCACCTTGTGAACCTCAAGAATTGGAATTCTTGGTTCATTGGTGATGGAATTTTGTGCTGAGTTTCAGTACCAGGGAGATCCACAGTTAAATGTTACTCTCCATCATCCTGAGGACAGATACTCAAGTTTGTGGTGCAATTGTACTACCCCAGTGCCCCCTAAGGGTGAAACTGCTGACGAGTAGATGACCTAGATGAGTCCCCATGACAATTAGCAACAAAATATTGGCTCATTTGTGGAGATAGAGCCTGGCAGGACATTCCCTCAAAAATTAAAGGTGGCCCATGTAGCATCAGACAACTCACTGTGATAGCACCTATCGTTAAAAAAGCCATCAAGAGAAAACACAGAGAAAAAAGATTTGCCCATCATTATAAAGAAAACTGTAATAGCAATTTCAGACCCTAGAGCCCTGCAAAATGAGGTACATCGAATTTATTTCTACATCAACTTGCCTCGGGCGAGGCATTGAAACCAATATACCGACTGGGTTGTTGGCAGAAGAAAGAAGACAGTGCTACTTCCATTGCAATTAGTGACATGATGACTGATGTTAGTGCTGTCAGACATGCAACCTTACAGAACAGAGCAGCAATTGATTTCCTTAGCAGCCATTCCATGTGTTCAGTGTCATCCCCATGTTCAACACTGTCACTGTCAGCTTTGACAGCTTTTGGACTGTGTTTGAGAAGTCAAATTTTTCTGACTGTTGAAGGGCTTTGGGGCCCAGAGTTCTTGTTAGGAACAAGGGATTAAGTGTGTGAGCCATGGAGTTGTTGGACCAGGTGTTTTGTGTAAGTGGCGAGAAGGGTTTCTTCCTTTCTGTTTCTCTTTCAAGGGGAATATTATTGCTGCCCCTGAGTCCTCAGGAGGGGAGCCTGTGGACTGAGCTGCAGCAGAGGGAGCTTTGCATGGCACCGAGAGCTGTGGGAACAATTCCCAGGAGCCCGAGGAGCTTGGTAAGGACAGAGCCCCACTGGTTTAGAGAGGGGTGAGATGCTGCTCTGAGCCTGCCTCTGGCAGTGAGGGAGATGAGAAGGGTTGAGTTCCTCTCGCAGGCTTGGTGCTTCCTGGTGCCTTTAGTTCAAATGCTGCACTGGCAGAACCTGCCTGAGCCCTGCTCTCCACGCTTCTCCAGAGGCTCTGACACTGAGTCCTCTGAGGGAATCCACAAAATTAGAGGGTTTTGGGAAAGCTGCAAAAGGCAGGTCTCAGATACAGTAGAACTGTGATTAGAGCCAAGCAGCAGCCATGAGATAGGTCAGCAGAAAAATTATTTAAACTGCAGAAAAGCAAAGACAAATAGAACAATGGTCTGTGCATTAACACTGGTCTAGAATAACTCTCTAAGCTACAGAAAAGTTTATCTAGCAAGATATTAGGAAGGTTGAAGCTTAATAATGGAGCTCAGTGCGTTGTGTTTTAAGGCTTACAAGTAGGTATTTTATTCGAAATAAGCAAGCATTGTTTTAACCAATGGAATATGTGCTTATAGTGATTGGATAGAACTACTGTCAATAAGCTTTTGCTTTGCATGATTGGTCAAAAAATTTATAAAGTAAGTTGTAACATTAAGTTCTTTGTCTGCTGCCTGGGATGTGAGCTGCTGGCATCTTCCCATTGTCAGACCCATGTAATGAGACCGATGCTGGAGAACAAACAGCTCGAGGCGCGTGCCTCAGCAGTCCCGGCCCATTCGTGATTTCTACATAGCCCCCTGCCAGTGTCAAATGGCACGGCTTGATTTGCAGGGCAGACAGTCTTAAACATCTGCAATATCCTATCAGAGTCCTAATTTGGCTTCATTCAAAGAAAGAGGAGAGTGCACCTAACACTGACCACTTGTTAGGCAATATCTTCCACCTTGCCCTTGTACCCCTACAGAGAGGCTGTCTGCAAAATGCCCAGAACACCATCCAAATCTGCAGCAAGTACAGGAAAATCAGGCAGAGAATCTTTCTGTTTTCAAGGTCCCCCTTCCTAGGTGACTTGACCCTTTCTACCCGATTCTCACTTGAGATCTACCCATGACAGAGCACTGCAGGAAAACACTTTAAAGGGTCATTAACCAGGACCTGCTTGGAAAGCAAGGGTAGAAACTCTTTCCCTCCCTGATAGGATGCGGGCTGGCAACTGCTGCTCTGAAGATGTGCAGCTGCTCCTCTCTGGAGAGGCCATGGAAGGGTTGTGGTGGTTTATGGGTATCAGAGGAACGATGAGCTCAGGTTGGCATTTAAGCTTCCTGGGAACAAGCAGAATGAAGAGCTCACAGTGGAGATGAAATTTGCCTGTGCCTGGCTCCTCCGATGAAACCCCAAGAAGTCCAGATGAAGCAAACACCTTCTCCCAAGAAGCTACGAAAACCTCAGAGTCCTGAGCACCTGCACTTAGCCTGGAAGGGCCTGGAGGCAGCTCTAAATGCTCAGGTGAGGCAGCACTGAGGTCCTGGTATGAGAGCGCTGTGTAGCAGTGAGGGAAGGAAAAGGGAAGCAAAGGGAAGGCTGGGTCACTATTGGTCTTTGGGTGTGTTTCCCTTGGCAGCAACTGTACTGTCAGGGAAAACAAAAGCTCCCTGAATGGTTAAAACTGAAAATCAGGGACAAAGACTCTCTAACTAGTCAAAGTTACAAAGTGGTGTGTTCATTATGCCGGCGGGAGGCACAGGGGAGGGTCATTCCCGAAATGCGTGACCACTGGCCGGGCTCGGCTCGGCACAGCACAGCAGGATCCCGCAGGACAGGGAAGGACAAGGGAGGCACGGAAGGGCAGGGCAGGGCACTGGGAACAGTGACAGGCTCTGTCCCCACGCTGCATCCCATGCCTGGGTAACCATTGGGGACAGAGAGGAAGGACATTGCTCTGTCTTGGCTGCGGAAAGGATTAAAAGGAGGAGTTAGAAAACATTAATTTGGACTCCTTTTCAGCAGACTAGCTGGTTTTATCTCACCATGTCTGCCTGTCTTTGGCAGAGTTGGCACATTGCTCATGAATTGGAGTCAGCTACGGCAGCAGGAATGGGAAGCAATTTTGTCAGCATTGATATCAAAGCCAAAGTGCTGCCCCATGGATGGATGGTGCTTTCTTCAGGGGATTTTGGGCCTAGAGTTGTAGCAAGCTCACACTGGTGTCTTCCCAAGCAGCGTTGCCTTTTTCTTTCCTCAGGAATCACCTCTTCTTTTTCTTCCCCTCAATCTGGGGAGAGTTCCCATGCAAATGTCTCCTGCAGCCAACTCCTGTCACTATAGACTGACAAAGGAGATCTTGCAGTGAGGAGAGTCTCCCTAGAGCTGCTGTGGAGACCTGAAGGGGGAAGCTTTGTCCCTTAGTCTTGAAGTGTTGTTGGGGAGCTGCTTGTGCTCTGGGGGACGGACACCAATGATGTTTATCCAAGCCTTGCAGGTTCTTTCCTGAGCTTGCTGACACACCACAGAGACTTTGGGGTTGTCTTATTGGCAAACAAATTTCAGTCTGGGCACTTCTTGAAATGATTCAATTATTCGTTTTTTGCTTTTCTGCAGAAATGTTGTCATCATCTATTCCTTCCAGAGAATCTTTTCCTACTTTTTGGGGAATTCCATTTGCTGCCCTCCCAGACCAGGCCAATTCCAAGGGCTCCTTCCCAAAGTGAGGTGCAGACCATGGCCTCCACTCTCCTGGAGAGCTGGAACAGAAGGAAGCACAGAGTTTGCTGCTGTGGGAGAGGAGCTTCTCTTTCCTGCCTGCTTTCCCTTTGGGACAGGTTGGTGTGTGCTCATTTGATAAAGGCAGGTTTAAACTCTGAAGCAGTTGTGTTTCAAACTGCTCCCTTCTCCAGGTCTTCTGTGGGTATCCTTGGACAAAAGGCCTCTTGGTGGGAGCTCTCTATGGCAGGTTAAGGAAGGAGGTTGATATTTCAGGGTTGTGACTGCTGAAAGCAGCTGGTTTCTGGAGGCGTCCAGAACTGGGAATGGCTCCTTTTCTCTCCTGCCTGCAGAAAAGGAAGTTGCAAAGTAGGAATTTCATTTGTGGAGATGGCCACCAGGGGTGTTTGACAAGAGATGGGCTGGCAGAGAGGCAGGTCTCGTGCTAAACTGGCTGTGTGTTTGTTTTGATGGTGGAGAGGGTCAGAGATGCAGACACACCAGCTGAAGGAACAGTGTGATTTACTGTAATGCCAAAATGTAAAAAAGAGTCAGGAAAGGATAAGCTAAGCAATGCACCTCAGCATTATTACAAAAGGGTGCCTCTGGTGATTAAGGAAGATCCATCACCAGGTAGCCCAATGGTTTCCCCTTCATCCAGAGCTGCACATCAGCTGGGGGAAGCTGTCCCAGCCCAGCCCTGCAGAGCCACGGTCGGGAACTGGGAAATCCTGCGGTGCCTCCACCTTTGGCGGCCACGAGGCTCCTGAGAGCACTGTGAGAGTAGCCCGGCTCCGACAGTGCTGGGCGAGCAATGTGCCAGAGCTTCTGCTGGGGGCAAAGCTGGTGTCATTCTCCTCTTGGTTTTCTCCCCGGGCCTGCCCAGGGCTCAAGGAGGAACCAAGGCCAGGTGTGGCCTTGTCCATTTTCCTCATGCAAAAAGGTGAAGACGTGTTTCACCAGTGAATGGATGCAACAATCCTTTTGATAATAACACTTGGTTAAGGAGCAGGTACATAGAACATTGGGTTGGGAAGGTCATCTAGAGGGCAGCTTTGGCTCAGGTCCTGTTGCTGAGGCTTCAGTCAGGATCTGTTGTTCAGGCCTTGGTCCTTCAGCATTTTGTGGTGCAAATCATACCTGTGCAGAGCTGCAAACAATAAGGTCTATCTTTAGCATATTTGAGACAGGGAACAGCATTAGCCCTGCAAGGCCAGGCTGGGGCCAAGAGCAGAAGGCCAGCACCCTGCTTTTGCCCACAGGCAGCCCTGCAGAGCAAGCAGCCCCTCCTGCCCAGGGGCTGAGGTGCCCGAAGCTGCCTCCCCGCTGTGCAGCTCTGCAGAGCCCGCGGGGCGCAGGGTCCTGGGCAGCCAGGGCAGCCCGGCTGCCTTGGAGCACAAGGAGTGGCCCAGAGAGAAGCTGCTGCCCTTTGCTTTGGAACTGTTGCTCAGAGTCTTGTCAATAATCCACAGTGTCTGATGGGTTTTCCTTTCCTCTCCCAAGTTTAACACAGCTTTTTGAGAAAATTGACTGATGTAGCTGCTGCTGGTGGTGGTGATAGTACTTTTGTCTGCAGGTGAGGGCAGGTGATTTGAACCAAGGACGGAGTCCATTGTTAACACCCCAGCTTTGCCAAGTCAAGAAAACCATTCACAATTGGGCTACCAGTGCTCAGCAGTTTTCCTAGGTTTTGGAAAGCTACCACCTTAAGAAACCCAACAGATTTTCCTCCAGGAGGACACCAGCAGTAGCATGATGGCAATGTTTTCCACCCCTTTTCTGTGTCCTTTTTAGAGTTCCACAGTGCCCAGCAGGAATGAAATGACCTGTGATAATGTGGTTTGAGAGCTTTGTGTTGTTCGTTGCCACATGAGTGTTCATGACAAGCTGGACACCCCACTCGTGGCTCTGTCGAGTTAAATTCATCCAAATTCTGTGCAAACAGCAGCCCCGAGATGCTGAGAAGAGCAGGCACCGTCTGTGGGTGTGCATGCACGCACCCGGGGGCTGACTGCTCTGTGGGCAGATGGTTTTGCACTGTTGTAAATCTTCACTCTCCCAAGCTGAAAGGCTATTTCAAATATGTATCTTAAATGAAAATACATATCAAAAAATAAAATTGTCCAAAACTACATGTGCATTAAATTTATTGCATATTATGTATTATATTTTTTTAATAATATAATATAATATAATGTATTGTAATGTAATTTAATATAATATAATTTAATGTAATATAATATAATATAATATAATATAATATAATGTAATATAATATGATGAATATATGAGATCATTTTTGAAGCCAGTGCTTGTGGGGGATATTAGATGATCTCCTAGTGTTTGTACATTTTTGCTTTCTGCTACTGCTGATCCTAGCAGCAACTCCCTGTCAGTTCTTCCAGGTCACTTCACACAAAGGGATTCCATCATTTCAGTGCCTGTGAGAGCTTGGCACTGAAATGCCAACTTGATTCCCAACTTTCCAGCCTCCTTCTGGATTTTGGGGCATCTCAGCACTTGTGTCCATGGCCCTTCCTTCATCCCCAGCCTGCAGCAGTCACAGTCACTGCTGCCTCCCCCTTGCTGCAGCTCATTTGCCAAAGTGCTGCCAAAGGCAGCAGAGCTGGCTCAGGATCCCTGCTGGCTTCTGGTCTCTGGGATGAGCTTCAGGGGGACACTTGGAGCACTTTCCTAAAGAGCTGCCCGTGGGATGGGGGATTTGTCCTCCCGGGGGAGCTCCTGCTTGGATTCTGTGCTCATGGAGCCCCGGAGTTTTCTCAGCAGCCTCTGCAGCGAGTTCTGAGCCAACGTGGGGCTCTGCTGCCAGCCCAAATCTGCGCTTCCCCTGCCCAGCCTGAGTGCAGGTGGGGCAAGTGCTGGGCATGGCCGGAGATTTGCATGGCCAAAATCCTCCAGCATTTACATCTGCCCATGTCTTTGAGTAGCACAAATCTACACTTACTTCAGTTGAAACATTGCATTTATTGCAGATAGTTACACCCGCACTACTAATGTACAAATACACAAACATTAACTTATGTTTAAAAATGAAATTTATTTTAAATTGCAACACCTGTGCTACCAATATAGAAACACAGAAATATTAATTTATGAATAAAATTTAATTTATTCTGAGATATGTGCTATGTAAATATATGCAGATATCAACTTCAGTGAAAAAAAATTACTTTATTGCAACCCTCTGCAACAACTCACTGTACACAAATATTGAAGTTACTGAATTGAAGTTTAACAATTAAATTCATTACTTATTACTACAAATGTACAGCCCATATACAAATACAGAAACAGCAATATCCCTCTGTAAAGGAACTCAGGTCCAGAACTAAATAAATAGAATTTTAGAACTATAGAACTCCATACATAATAAATAGAAGTAAATACATATGTAGGCATAACAATATAGAGATGCAAACATGCATTACATATTTCATGACATATAACATGACAATATATTACAAACATAACAAACCTGTCTATAAATACACAAATATCAATGGACCAATAAAAAAATCCATACAACCCAAGCAATAGAAATGCACAGCTACAGAGCTGTACAAGTATGTAAACAGATGAATATACACGCATCAATATAACAATATACCTACATAATATCACTATACAAATATCAGTCAGTGTATGTAAATATCCCTATACTTGTAACTATCCAAATCTAACGACACATCCATAAACAGTTCTACATCAGGAGGGATTGCAGCCGCCGATGTTCCCAGGCTCTCGCTCGGTCTCCTCCTCCCGAGCAGAGCAGCTCTCCTGGGCAGGGACAGCAGATGGGACATCTGGCAAGCAAAGGGAACACTGAGTGAGTGTGAGGACGTTTCCCTTGGCAGCAGCTGCACTTCCATCAGGGAAGAGGAAATGTCAGAGCCTCCCCAGGAGGGTCAGAAGGAAAAGCAGCCGAGCGGGCCGGGCTGTGGTGAGCTGCTCACTTCTTTCTGGCATCCCAGTTGCTCTGAGGGAACTCCCTCATGTCACGTTATTGAACCACCTCTGCACTTAGCAAGACTGTGGCCCCCAAATCCATCAGCATTTATGTCTCCAGCTGCTTGCACCAATGACAGGGAATGTCCTCTAACGGTGCTGGGGCACAAAGTTACCTTGCACAGGTCATCTGACAGGGCCTTGTTCTTTCTCTGCTTCCTGTGTTTCTCCTTACCTTCCACTTGGAACTTTTACAGCATTTCTTTTTCTTTCCCCTTGATCAGTGCTGAAGTGCGTGTTTCTCTTCCAAGTTTCAGTTTGTTCAGTGATCCTGTCAAGCCTTTTCTCAGAAGCTTTTATCATGGAATTGAGAGTTAATTTCAGCAATTTTGGTGATTTTCTGTGAGATTTATGCGAGTGTCCTGTTCATTGGGCACCATTTAGGAAGGTACAAAAGATGAAAAGGATGTTCTGTATGTCAGTTTACTAGTGGAATATTCATGGATAGAGAGAGTGATTAGCTGAATTTTACATCTACTCCTAACCTGAAAGTGCAACAGGTAATTTGGGGAGAAATTAAAGCCCGATTTCTCCTTCTACCAGCCTGTATTCAAATGTAAAGTAAATAGAGCAGGGAGAGAATGTCAGTGTTCAGTTCCTGAAGTGCCTTATTAAGATGTTCTTAAAGTAATGGAGATAAAATCTGGGTGGGCATTCCTAATTTCCAGCCACTCATTGTCAATTTCATTGACTCTGAAAACAGCAGAGATGTGCACATCATACCTGATCAATCCATTTGGGGATGGTTTAGGTTCAGATTCTCTGAGGCTTTAGATTTTTAGATCTCTAGACAATGCTTCCAGGAATCTAAATAGCTTTCAGAAATTAAACTTTTCTCCTTTTTTCCTCAGTCTTTGCACTCATGTGCACCAGAGACCTTCAGTGAATGGATTCCACTCTAATCCATCTCCAAGCTGAATCTCCCAGCTGTGCTCACATTGGTGGTTCGTGTGTCTCTTCTGCACAGTGCAATTTTAAAATCCTCGTTCCTTATTATCTCTGCCCTTCCTTTTCTGTTTTAGCTTGCAAATGCATGCAGATATATCAGCAATTATACATCTAATTTCTGATGCATCAGTTCCTGTCTAGCAATTTCATTTTATCCTGTTCTGATGTTATGCTAGCCTTCTATGTTTTATTCTAAGTGGACTCCTGTTTTCTTGCATGTGGAAGTTTTACAATGCAATGCTCTCATTCACCTGCTTTCATGAAACCCTTCATTAACATTAGCACAAGTAACTGTGTGATTACCTTCTGCTTTGTAGATTTGGGAAGCTCAAGTCCTGCTCAGCTACAGCAAAACATACATGGTGCTTGGTAATTCCCCTAAGAGCTTAAGTTAATGGTAAACAACTGCAGCTTATTGATTTCACAGAAATTGGGAGAAAAGACATTGCAAATATTGAGGAATGTAGTGTAATATTGATGGGCATCCCTCAGTTATCCAGACAGACTGATCTCACTGGCAAAATTCCCTCTTTTCCAAAGGTTTTCATTTGCTTTGGCTGTGCTTCGTATGGCTGCAGGTCACATTTCCCTTGGTTTAAGGAAGTATCTTTGTCCCGTTCTCGGCTGTTTTTGATGGCCTGGAAAGGCTCGGGATGGCCTTGGGACAGCCTGCGCTCCAAAGGACGAAAAGAGTCTTCAGGTTTTTTCTCGGTCTTCAGTGTTTATTAGCTTTTATCGACAAGATTTTCTCCCGGCCCGACAGAGGTCCGCACAGCACGTCGGCCACGAGCACACTGAGAGCCCTCGGGGCGGTCACTTATCTTTATACCCAAAACTACGTATAAGATATTTACCTATTTTCCCCCATACCTTTCACCCTTATTGACAAGTGCACTTTTAGTAAGAACCAATCCCAAAGTGCCACCACCACCACAGAAGATGGAGGCCAAGAAGAAGAAGGAGGACAGGACACGCCCTAATTCCTCCATCTTGTTTCTCTAGACCCCCCTGTACTGAAATTCTAAAACCTGTGTTTCACACTATAATTAACCTATCCCTTCACCATTTATCCCCGTGAGATCCTCCCATCCTCATACAGGTGTCGTCTCCTGTGCAGGATCAAAGTCCAGCCACCAGACACTTCTGGCAACATTCCAGGACCTCCGAGCCCCCCAAGGGTTATCTCGGTGACTCTGCACATCAGGACTGATGTGCTGAGATCCCACATATCTTGGTAGGTATTCTTGGTGTTATATCTTGCTAATTCTGCCCTTGGAGGAATTACTCAGTTCTGCAGTCCTTATTACACACCCTTTTCTAAAAGACTTTTATACTGTTTTCCCTCTCTCTATGTTTTCACGTGTGTTCAACAAGGTTTTCTTTCTTAGAATATTAATCACCATATCCCAAAAGATTAAAAAATGCTTAGGTATTTTTCCCTAAGTATTTACTAAAGAAAAATAATAATAATTAAAAAAACTGTATGCATGCTGGATGTAAAATACAAACAGAAATAAACTTGAGAGTTCTCCCAAAAACCCTTAAGAAAAAAACCCCATGTATTCTATAAAACCCAGAGTATTCATCAACAGTATACAAAAATGGGCATGTTCTAGAAGAGAAAATTTGTGCAACGGTTCTGCACAGAATTATATGCTTTCAAGCTGTTTGCCCTTCAGGGGCAGTGCCATTCTTTGAACTGTAATGCTCTGAGCATGTTCTGCTCACCACGGCAGCTTTCTGCTCTGCCCTGGTACAGATCATCCTCCCAGCAAAGGGGGAGTGCAGCCACCACAACTCGCAGCACCTTCCCACACAGCAAGAACCTGAAAGAGAGAGATGGCTTTCACCAGCTGCTGCGGGTTCTAACACTGCCACCTCTCAGCTGCTGAAAGCCTGAATTTCTGTGCTGCAATGTTGTAGTTTATTGAGCCAAATGTTGTTATATAGTGGTATGTTCAAGTGCTCCCCGAGTTATTACAGTTAGTTTCTCCCCTGTGTTATCCCCTCCTACCCAAGTGTCTTTTAAGGAATTCCCTCCCTCCTCACCAGATTTTTCCCTGTCTGTCAAGACAACCCGGCCCCTTTGCCCCATCCATCAGCCCAAACCCTACCCTTTGTTCCAGAAAGTTCCCTGTCCCTCACCCTAAGATCCAATCCCTATCCCAACGCTCTCTCTTCCCCTTGTTCTGATTTGTTCTAGCCCTCAAAACCACACCCCAAGAGTCACTTATTGGTTACTATATGGTGTCCACCCCGTGTTTTGAAAGATTTTATAAACTCGTGCACAGGGGGGCTGGGGATTCTCTGAACGTTTGTTCCTTTTTGTAATTCTCTGCTGTGAACTTTCCCCCTGCCTGTCCTGATGAATTTGCTGCGCTTTACACCGCAGAAGAGCCTCCTCTGCTTCCTCCACTCGGTCCTCCAGGGGTCTCTACTGCTCGGCATTTGGCCTAGAGGTTCTGGCTCAGGCAAAACCCTAACCTAGCCAGATCCCCACTCCTGCCGTTGTCCCTGGAGCATCACAGAGCTAGTCAGGGCTGCAGAGGGCATTGACAGTGACCCATGCCCTGGCATGTCACAGCCCCCAGAGCCACACCTGCCAGGCCACAAGCCCAGCCCTGGTCCCCACTGCCGGCCTCAGGGGCTCCTGGGCATCCTCACCCTGAGTGCAAAGGCAGCCTCAGGAGTCCCCCAGGCCGCTCTGGATCCAGGCTGCAGACACCCTAAAGCCAGTACTGACAGGGACATGGATGGGGACTGCAGCTGGATCTTGCAGTGCTCACCAGCCCTGACTGCTCTCTAAGTGAACCCAAACCTCATTTGCAGCACCTTGAGCACATTGATCCTGCTTGCCCGTCCTGGAATGTGGTGTTCCCACATCCTACACCAGCCCTTTGCAGGGAGTGACCAGCTCCCAGCTGCTCTGCTACCCTGGCCTTACTTTCTGTTTGCCAGCAATGAACTTAACGGATACACTCCTGAGAAACCTAGCACAACATTTGCTTCTCAGGAGCTCTTTGGCAAAAAAACTCCCTTAATCCCTAGTTCTGCACAGAGAAGGAGGTTCTGACAAAGCATAAGGCACAGGCAGGGCGCTGGCATATGAATTCCTGAGCCACAGGATTCCACCCATTGTTGTTCTTAGCTACTTTGCTGATATTTTAGAGCCAGTTCTGGACAAGGGCTGCTGCTGACAGGATAGGAAAATTTGGAGAAAAAAAGGTGCAGGAGACAACCAAAGAAAACCAAGGGGGAAAACCCTTAGAAATACAGAGCACAACAGAAGTCCTTGGAGATGGTTGAATAGAAAATGCCAGCAGCAGTGAGCAGAGCCCGAGGTTGCTCACTGCCACCCCAGGGGCTCCTCAGTCCCCTGCTGGTTTGTGTCTGATGCAGCCCTGCCTGGAAAGGGCTCCAGGCTCTGGAGTTCTCAGCTTGCTCCAGGCTACATTCTTAGCAGCACTGAAAGAAGAGGTGAAACAAAGAGCCATTTTCTGTGCTGCCTGCAAACTCTTCTCCTTCAGTGCCACTGCCAGAGATCATCCCTCTGTCAGCTTGGCACTGTGCCTGCTGCGTCCTTGTCCCTGTCCCTTGCATCAGCTCCTGCACATCATCAGCACTCGCTGTCCCACATCATGAACGGAGAGAGCTGTGTCAGAAGAGCAAGGAGTGCATTTTCTTGGCCTTTCTAACAGACAAAAGAAGCATGAGTCCAAATAACTTTGTTGTTTGTTCCTGCCCTCCTTTTCGATAACTCTTTTCTGCTTTAATGCAAAAGCCTCTTTTCATACATGGATGGAATGATCTGGAATTGGCAGTTGCTTCAGGCTGTCAGGCACCATGGGAGTTTTCTCTTGTCTCTGATGAGGATTTGGTGAATTTTCCATTGGTCACTTGGTGGTGTCGCCATGGGCTGAGCTCAGCGGCCGACTCTGCTGTCCCCAGGGGATGCATTGGGACGCCAAGCCCCTCATGACTGGGATTCGGGGGAGGGCGGGCTCGGAGCGCCCAGGGCCTGGGCCCTTGAGGAGGTGCTGCTGGCGCTGGCTGTGCTCAGCCCGCCGTGCCGAGCAGCCGCGGCCATGGAGACACAGGCAGGAGCTGTGGCCGAGGCCGGCAGGCGGCCCGTGCCGGCTCGCAGCTGCGAGGACGCCGGCAGCCTGTGCCCTGAGGCCGAGGCCGTGGCGGGCGGTTTGCGGGCAGGGCTTTTCCGAGCCGGCCGCAATGTGCTGCCTCCCGTGTGGGCCCGGCTGCGGCAGAGGCAGGCGGGAGCGCGGCGGGGCCGGCAGCGTCGGGCAGAGGCCGCAGAGAGCAGCAGCCCGGCCGGGCCCGCTGCGGAGCGGCATGGAGCTGCCGGGCAGCCCTCGGCCGTGTCTGTGCGCACAGGGCAGGAGCAGAGGCAGGAGCCGCGGCAGGAGCTGCAGCAGGAGCCGGCCATAGCGGCAGCTTGTCGTGCCCGGGGCCGCAGCCGGCAGCTCTTCCCTGCCGGCCACAGCAGCAGCTGCTGGCCTCCGAGGCTCCGGCGCTTCCCGAAGACGAGGGGCCCGGCCCCCAGCACGCCCTGGAGCGCCGCAGCCAGAGGAGCCGCCGGCGCCGCAAAGGGCAGTGCAGAGCGTGCAGATTGAGGAGGAGGACATGAGGCTCGCTCTGGGCCGGGCTGTGGCAGCAGTGCCCTGTCAGCCTTCACCTTGAGCCCTTTGCTTCTTTTCCATGAGCCTTGATCCCCCTATGTGGGGGCCCTGTCTATGGCCAAGGGCCCCCACAGCCCTTTGCAGGGCTGCCGGAAAAGCTGCCTCAATCACAGAATCACAGAATCCCTGGCTTGGAAGACAGACACTTTCAAGATGATCGAGTCCAAACTATGGCCTAATACCTCAACTAAAGCACAGCACCGAGTGCCAAATCCAGTCTTCTTTCAAAGGCTTGCAGGGATGGTGAGTCCACCAGCTCCCTGCAGGGGTCTGTCCCAGGAAGAACCAAGATAACACTGGGGCCTTCTACCCCCCGGCGCTTGGAGCTCTGGAAGTTTGTCTTTCTGCTTAGGCAAAGGCCATGGAAAAGGACTGGGAAAAGTAGTCACAAATCGAGTAGCCTACAGAGCTCTAAATTGATGTGCAAGGAATACAGAAAAGACAGAAAAGAAAAAAGGCAAAACCCAAATGGCATCAGCAAAGTCTTGGGCATGAACACCTAGCTGCAAAGGGTCTTCTCAGCCCTATTTCTTTGTATTTCTGGGAACCAGAGGAATCCTGCTAGAGCCTCTGGGGAGATGGGTTTGGGAGGTAAAAGTTCATGTCTTTTTTCTCCTTGGGGCAGCTCCTGTTCCTGGCATCAGCTGAGCCTCTCTCCAGCCTGATGCCTGTTCTGATTGTTGCAGCAAAACAACTGATGGCAGACAGAAGACACTGACACTTGCAGAGACGTGACTTTTTCCAGCGCCAGCTGGGAGTGGGAGTCAGAAGAAAAACTCCCGAAAGCACAACTCCATTGGAAGATTGCCTTCCTTTTCATTGCGTAAAGAAGCTCTAGATCCACTTGTGAATTGTCAGTTGTTTGTTAAGGATGGGAAGTTTTCTTTCCTGATTTTTTTCATGTGGTTTGGAAGTGGATGAGGCTCTCGTTCATTCACAAACTCCAGACCAAAGTGCCTTTGGAAGATGGCCCACGTGGCAGTTTTTGCCCAGCCCTGGTACTTGTGGATAGAAGAAAGCAAGGGCAATGGTATTTGCAGCCAAAACCCAGCGAAGCTTGGCTCAGCCAAAACATCCTGGGGAGAGAGAGGCCTCCAGCTGTTCCTAGAAATCAGCAGAGTTCCAGCCAAATGGTTGTGTAGCACTAAGTGCAATCTCTTTGCCTGGATCAGAGCCTTGCTCAGCTGAAGAAGCAGAAAGATCAGCAAGGAGCTCCCAAAGGCCCCTCAAATAATTTTGATTTTGCTCATCTTGTGTAAGTTTGCAACTGAACGTGTGTTTGCAGTTGAGCTAATGAGAGAAAAAAAAAGTAAATAGAGGCTTTACAGTGGGGCCCTGACATTGCACAAGAGGAATCACGGGTGTGCATTTCATTGGAGCTCTCTCAATCCTATAAAAGTATTGTAGCCCTGATTTAAAATAGGCCGATATGAACCAATTTGGAGAGACAGAGACTAAAATGGCTTATGGCGGTTTTTTTAAGAGTGAGAAAAACTACCCAAAAGGTGTTGTTTTGTGACATTTTAAAATATACTACCTCAAAATTACCAACTGCAATAAATCAAGAGTTTAAAATGGAGTGTTTAGCTATATGAATAATTAAAACCAAAAAAATGTGAAGATATGAATGCATGTTTTCATAAAAATCATGAAAGTATAGACCAAAAAATACATGCCCTGAACTACAATGCAAAGGCAGGTAGAACTGTACTTGAATGATTTCTTTTTAGATTGCTGGAGTTTTTTCCTTGTGAGGAGGAGCTGGGGTATTGCTGAAGAAAAGTGGCACAAGCAGGACAGAGCAGCGTGCTGTGCTCCGTGCAGAGGCTGCCAGGGGCTGCCCGAAGAGCGCCCTGCTGCAGCCAGAGCCCTCCTGGCCTGGGGCCCGGGAGCAAAGGGCCAGGGCAGCCACCTCCTCCTCGTCCTGACCCTGCCACCGCTCCCTGCTGCTGCTGCTGCTGCTGCTGCTGCTGCTGCTGCTGCTGCTGAGGGAAAGAGAAGACTCTCCTAAGGCCCCATGAACGAATGCACTTACGCAGCCCTGGGGATGCCAGTGAAGGAAACCATGTGTCACATAAAGCATGTGTGACCAGAGTCACCAACACCACCTAAACATGGAATTGTTGCACCTCTCTAGGACAGGCAGAAATTTATAGAATTAACTGGGGACTTGAAGGCAGAAGAGGCCGGAGGAGGAAAACAACTCTGATGGAAAAAAACGACCATATCTGAAGGGGGAAACATCTCTGCCCGCTCAGAATTGGTCGAGGGAGCATGCCTCTAATCCTCTCCTGAAAGGGATGCTTTAGGTGAGCTTTGCATCTCCAACTGCCTTGGACCAGAGCCAGGAAGATTCAATTATGGAAATGTTACATAGATAGATAAATAGATAGATAGATAGATAGATAGATACATACATACATACTTACATACATACATAGATACATAGATAGACAGACAGATCTCATTACTGAAATATCTCTTTACTGTCCTCTCTATTGCTACACACATCAGAACTTGGTAGCCAGTGCGCCGCTCAACTACAATCCTGAGATTGCTCTCCTGTTGCTTCAAAAAAGCACACTCTTGGGGAATCTGGAGCATGTAGGTCCTTATGGAATGCAACCAGACACTCAGAGCATTGCACTGGGAACTGCACTCTTTGTGCATCTGTGCTCAGGCAAGTTCTTCTCTTGGACTCGACCACACTGGTGGTGCTAAAGTGGCTGGAATCAGAAATGCAGCCCAGCCCACCCCAGCTCCTCTGATCCCTGAGCACCAGCTGGAATGCAAGGGCATTGATTTCCTGCTCAATTCCCAAACACAACACACACTGATTCCCTGGGCTGCCAAAAGACACGGGAGCCATTAGCCTTGAAAGTGATGTGTTTCTGCCAGTGCTGGAAAAGGGCAGCAAAAACTGAGAAAAAGCTCCCTGGAGAAAGAGAAATTACACAAGGCTTCTCCTTCGAGCAAACAAACAAATAAACAAAATATGAAAGTGTTACCTACTCCAGTGTCTAAAGCACTTGGATGCACTGAAGAGATGTTTGGCAGGGAAGCAGCCCTTGTGCTGAACATTGGCTCTATGGATCTAAGGCAGGGATCTATGGAAGTCTGCCTGAAGGTCCCTCATGAGCCCCCATTGTCCAGGTTAAAGCTCCCTCAGCACCGCCTCCCTGGCCTTGTGCTGCCCCCCCTTGCCCAGCTCCCCTGTCCTTCTGTGCACACGCTGCAGCCCCTCCATGACTTTCTGCTTCCCAGGGCCCACAGCTGCACACAGCACTCCAGCTGTGGCCGCAGCGCTGCCCAGCACAGGCCACGCTCACTGCCCTGCTCCTGCTGCCCCACTGCTGCTGGCACAGCCACCGTGCCCTTGGCCTTCTTGGCCCCCTGGCCCCACGCTGCCTCATCTTCAGCTGCTCAAGGCCGCCAGCCCTGCGTCCTTTGGGCCCACGCAGCTCCCCAGCCACAAAGGTGCCCATTTCACTTCAGGTACAGCAGGCACCATTGCAAGACGGTCTTCTTGTTCTACAACGACATCTTCTAAGTAGATATCATAAAGTGTGATAAGAACAGAATTGTAAGACACTCTGACTAAATCAAAATAGTCTAATTCAACTGTACAGGAAATTGCTCTTAAGTAAATATTCCACCCTATCTGCCGTCAGCAAGCAAGGTTCTCTCTGCAAAACTGGATTTGTAGTTCTTTAAAGCTCTGAGATGGAAATTTTAAAATATCCACTTATGCCTTTGTTATTTTCATTGCAGGCATGAAAACTGATTTTCTTTCAGCCTTCCTTGCTGGCCCTCTACACTCTATTGCTACTGAACAAGCTCTCAGCTTCCTCTACAATTCTTAAGCACCAGGAACATGAAATGTTCCTTTCTCACTCACCTCAGGGTCAGCACTGCTGAATGCACACTTCAGGTGACCTGTAGTGGGAAGGGAAAATGAACCAGATGGTGTGAGAAAACTGCTTGGGCTGCTGAATCCAACAGAAAAGTCAACCGAAACAGAGAAGATTTCCCATTTTGTAACATCCCTCCAGGAGACACCTTTCATTCACACAGCCAGCAAGGGGTCAGGACAATATTCTTGCTTGTGCCTACACTTCAACCTGTTTAGCCAGTAAATGAATACAAACATGACCAAGAAAATCCAAATTGTTCTTTAACACTCAATGCTCCTGTTCTAGAAAACACATAAAACAGCTTTTTAAATCCACTCCTTCAGGTCTTTTTTTTGGGTTTTTTTTGTTTGGTTTTTTATTTTTTTTTAATCAGTTGCATGCACTAATTCTCTTTAATTTGCTGGAAATGCTTGACCAGAAATGCTTCCTCAAAATCCCCTCTGAGCTGTGGCGGACACTCACTGCTTTAGAGTTTACATTTCCTTGCAAAGAGAATCACTAGTTAAGCACTTGGTAAAGGGTCAAGCTAGAGAGTTAAATCCTTTCATGACAAAATTTAAAAAGAAATAAGCTTTCCCTGAGTTCTGGGAACAACTGCAGAGATTTTAAAAGGCATTCCAAGAAGGTCTGCCAGTCTGCATTTTCAAAGCTGTCTTGCTTGTCCCAGCAACCTCAGGAAATGACAGACTCTGCTGCCACAGACTCCCCTGCGGAGGGAACGGAAGCCCTGCAGGTTCCCCTGCAAATGCTGCCCCTGTGGCTACAGACACCCCCTTTTTAGCTGAACCTCTTGGCAGGAGCTTTACCAAACCACTGGCATCCCAATGCTCTTTCTCCTACAAAATCAGAAACTCAGCCACCAAGAAAGAGCAGGAAGACATAGAAAAGCCAGGTTAGGATACACCCTAACCTAAGTAGAATGGAAAACTCTACTTACGTGCAAAGTGGGTAACATAACACGCGGAAAAAGAAATGCCATAAGCAGCAAAAGCTGCCCTGGCCAGATAGTGAAACATTGTTATTTTTGAAAGTTAGGTAAATAGATGAAACAATGCTCTTGTCAGTGGGCAGCTACCCACTGACAAAGGTGCCAATCAGGAAAGTTCTCCTGAATCTGAGCCAGCACTAGGGCTGCTCTGACACTCAGGCCTTCTGTGCACCAAGGCAACCTTCTGATGCCACTATGACGATGTGGCAACCATGCCCTGACATCACAAAGCAAACGCTCCATGTTGGTCTGTGAATTTATGCAAAGCAATAACCAACCTTCCCTACAGCAAACACAGAAGAGCCTGGGAAGTTCTTCTCTGTCACAAAGCAGCACAAATTCCCCTCATGGGCCAAACCCTGTTGTTCAGGGGATCCAAGAGGAGCTCCAAGAGTGCCCCAAGCACCTACAGCCTGTACCCCAGCTGAGCACTCAGATGGGATACAAGCAAAGGAAACCAGACCAAGAAAATGGTCCACAGCCCAGGGCTCCTGTGGATGTACATCTCTGCCTTTCTTTCCCTTTGGAAGCAGTCAAACTGGCAACTTGAGGGGAAACCAAGGGCTTTGTGGGGGCTGCATTGCTCTGCACACACCCAGGCCACCCGTGGCACAGAGCTTTGGTGCCTAAAAGGATAAACCAGCTGGAAAATGTTTCATTTTGACCTTTCTTACCTGCTAACAGAAGTTGCCAAAATGAAAGTTTCCAAGCAGGGCCTGATCCCTGTTGCCAGCTCTGGGCTAGAAAGGAGGCATTACTTTGTTTCAGTGATGGGTGCATAGGGAATCACTTCCCTAAGCCCTGCACACCCAGCAATCTCACCTACCCGTTTTGTATCCATGGAACTAAGACATATTCAATACTTTGCTGAAACTCATAGGCTAAACATTACCTCAAATTTATTGACATATTTCAATCACTTCTCAGAATTTACTGACATGAGAATAGGAGTGTCCTGTAGGTCCCTGCTGGTCGTTGCCACAGGTTCAGGAGGCGATCCATGCACAAAAGAACCTAAGACACAACTGAGCTTGCAAAGCAACTTTATTCCATTAGTTGCAGTAGCAAATAATACATACCAACCCCTGGATTCCCAAAAATGTGCTGAGCAGGAGAAGGAGATGGAGCGTGGTGCTCGGCAGCAGGGGCAGTTAGGCAGTGCACTTCCAGGACATCCTCTGGATCAAAACGCTGTGCATCTCATCCTTCTCACCCTTCCAGCTCAGAACCAGGCCTTGTATCTCCTGCTAAGGATGTGGAATTTTCCCAGTTACACCACCAGCTCACACATGGCTGGCGTGTGAGATGATGGCTCAGGATGACTCCATGACTCCCTGCCACCGATGGCTCCATTGTTCCCCTTTCACAGCTTGACTGCCCACCGATTGACCAATACATTGTTTCTCTTTCAAGGGTCAAGGTCCCCCATGTTAAACAAGACACTTTCCTTCACTGTCTTGTCAACCTGCTCAAACATGGATCAAATATGGCAGGGCTTCGGGCCCGTCTCTGGTTCCTGACACAGTTGTTTGGGAAATATTCCCATTCCTCAAATTCTCCTTTGGTGGTCAAGAGCCTCCTAAAAACACTTTCTTCCCTTTGAATGCATTCCAGCTATGTTCTTAGCAGGGGCACTCTCCTTATTCTCAAGGCCAAGATCGCCAGTTGCACACAGTAAGCACTGCAGTGGGGGAATACAGGCTTCAGCACTCCTGTTAAAGCTAAAAGAATTCAAAAGACTAAGCCCTGTTTGTTACACGCCTCTTCTTCCTATTCTGGGAATCAAACACAAGCGTTTCATCAATACACCCTGCAAGTGCTCTTGCTGAGTGAAGCCACATTGCTGTGTCAATAAAGCAGCTGGGACTCAGTTTCTTCAAGCAGGGAAAGCCAATTCTTCATTCACATAACTCATTTTTACACGGTTTTCACAGATCTCGTGTTCAGTCCAGCTGGCTGGTAGTTTCCTTGCCACACAATTTATTGCTTAGAAGGTGTATTAGTGTGTACATGCAAAGACTCACTCTTTTTAAGACTCACTCTTACTCAGGTGATTACATTTTTTTTCGTGGATGCTCATGGGAGAGATTTCTTGTTTGTTACAGATGCAAACAGTTTTCATAGCACAATAGCTTGTTGTGCTAACTGCACTCATGACTGTTCCCATGGGAAGTTTGCTGGCTGCACGTAGAAGATGTAACAGGCTATCTGGGAATTTACTATAGCAAGGCCTGATTTTATAAGGCCTTTCTTTTTTAATAACCCTACCTGTGTGCAACACATTATGACTTTGTTTCAGAAATTAATGAAGAAAACACAAATTGCCTGCTCAAACTCTTCTGCCCCCTTCCAAATCAGTTCACTCCTCAAGCACAAACCTCAGGCACATCCCCGACTGCCTCTCTCCCAGCAACTCAGAGCTGCATTGCACAGTGCATGCTGTGCGCCACAAAGCACAAAGCAGGCTGGCCTGGTGGGCCTGAATATTTCTGCCAATCACTCTGCATCTCACACCTTTGCTCAGGCTCAGTGCAGAACTGCAGGATTGCAGGTGCTTCCTCCCAGAGCTGCGTGAGGCGCTGGCTCCTGCAGATGTGCCCTGCCAAGCTGTCCCTGCCTCACGCTGGCCTCGCTTCCCCTGGCACAAGTGCCGGCCTGAAGGAGCTGCCCTGTGCTGCAGCCTGCCGAGCAGCCCGGCTCCCTCTCATGGTGCCCAGAGTGCTGCACACACTGCTGGCCTTTGCCAGGGGTTGCAGGGGAGCCGGCAGAAGAGAAGGAATCCTCAGCCAACTCAGCGGCCCGCGGCTGCCCTTGGCCTTTCCCTGCTCCTGGGCACACTCCAGACAGCCAATGCCTCCAGGCCGGGCTGTGCCCAGCACGGCTGCGCTTCCCCTCGGCAGCAGCCAGCTGCCACCTGGGCTCTGAGAGCGGAGGATTCACCCGCTCCCAGCAAGAGGCACCCAGGGCCCGGCTGCTGCCTCTTGCAGCTCCAAGGGCCTCCTTCCAGCCTGCCTCTGCCGGGGCTCAGGCTGCTCCGGCCTCTGCCGGGGCTCTGCTGGGGCTCCAGCCCGGGCAAGGCCGGGCCCGCTCTCACCTCACAGGCGCTGACAGCTCTGCACCACAGGAGACCTTCCCGAGCACCCTCTCTGATCTTTCTGCTTTCTCACTTGAGCAAGGCTTTCCTCCAGCCAAAGAGATTATTGCATTTAGGGATCCAAATCCAAGTGGCAGGAACCCCAATGCTCTGCAGTCACAGCTGAAGGCCTGAACCTGCACAAGATGTTTGGGCTGCCTCATTCTTCTTTGGTTTTGCCTTCAAATGCCATTGCCCTTACTGCCTCAACTAGAAATATCACAGCTGTGCCATAACCAGCCAGTGGCTCATATTCCAAAGGCAGTGTGGTCTGGAGAGGATGAATGAAGAGGAGCCCTCCTCACTTATGAAACCATACAAAAGAAGCCATATGTGTGACTTAGCACCCATAAAAAACAATTGGTAATTCAGAAGGAAATGTTGAATTTTCTGAAGGGGTCAGAAGGAGGAGAATCTTCCAAATGAGTTGATGTTTCAGAAACTTTATTAATTTCAACTCTAATCTATAATTCTATGCTACAAATCTGTTCAGCAACCCTACTCTACAATCCTACTCTAAATTGGTAACAGAGATAACATCTTGACATGATTGCTATGTTCTCGTCTCCTAGGGTTAGGGTTAGGCTTAGGCTAAGGCTTAGGCTTAGGCTTAGGTTTAGGTTTAGGCCTAGGCTTAGACTTAGGGTTGGGGTTAGGGTAAGGGTTACAGATAGGGACAGGGTTAGGGTTTGGGTTTGGGTTAGCATTTAAGGTTAGGGTTAGGGTTTAGGGTTAGGGTTTAGAGTTAGGGTTATTCGTCTTCTTCACTGAGTTGATGAGTTGTGCCAGGATGAATGGTGGCTTGGCTGAAGTTACAAATGGATGCTGTCCACCGGAAAAAAAAATACAACAAAGAACAGTGAACCATTACTTTCCAAGCTCATTGCTTCAGGGACTCAATCAGGATACATCAAGTTCCTGGAAAGACCCAGAAAGAGGAGCAATGGGACCATCTGCTCCCCAGTCATCTCCAGTGTGCAAGACCTTGCCATCACAGGCAAACCTGGCCCAGAATCCCAGTCATCTGTTTATTGTGATGTATTCATCATGCTGGGATTTTTGCCCTGCCAGTGCTCTAGAAATGGCGCTTTCTGTCCCTGGGTTTTCTTCCTTTCAGGAAACTCCAATGACTCACACAGGCCCCTGCCTTTGAAAGACAGGCACTGTGCTGATTCCCACAGGGACAGAAAGCAGTGTCTACCTTTCCATGCCCTGCCCCTCGTGTGCTGGATGGCACCTTCCTTCCCAGCAGGGCCAGCCCAGTGGCACTGGGCCCTGCAGTTCCCTCTCTGCCACACAACCTGGCAGTAACCCTGGCACAGTTCCCGTCTGCTTGAGCGTGCCAGGCAGCAGATGGGGCTGGGACAACTCCCTCCAAGCTGTCCCTGTTTGCGTGGCAGAAACCTCTGAGGGTGGGCTGGGGGGCACAAACCAGGGCCCCTCAGAGGCTCACAGTGAGCCCCCCACAGCCCCTCCTGCCCACAGCCAAATCTCTGACCCCTAGGCTGGGACTGGCTTCCTTGGGTTCCTCCACCACCATTTCATGTCTCTGTACCCTGCATTGCTCTACTTCAATTCTTTTGCCATTAGATAAAACTGAACACCCCACCAAATCACAAAAGAGGGCAACAGAAACAGACAGAGGACAGAGCATCTCTCCTCTCAAGAAATCCAGAGGGAGCTGGAGTTATTCAGTTTTGTGAAGAACAGGCCCTGGGTAGACTTTATTGCCACTTTCCAAGACTTCAGAGTGGCTTTGAAGAAAGTGGGGGACATCTTTTTTAACAGGGCCAGTTACAATAGGATATGGACAAATATTTTTAAACACAAAGGGCATCTAATCAGAGTAGGTCTAAGGAATAACTTGTTTCTCGGAGTATGGTGCAACCCTGGCACAGCTTGCCCCAAGAGCTTGTAGGAGCCCCATCCCTGCAACCATTCTGGCTCTGGTGGCAAAGGGCTCTGAGCAACCTGATCTCTTTAAAGAGGTCCCTGCTCATTGCAGGACACTTGCACCACAGGACCTTTATAGGGCCTGCCAGCCCAGCCCAGTCGAGGATTCCTCACCATTTTCATTTGAAGAGCACCAAGAGTGGAGGTGAGGAGGAAGGGGGCTCATCTGCTGCCTTGGACTTGAGTGGAAGAGGAGCCCATCCCTCAGAGCCTGTTTCACCTGCAGCCCCTTCACATTTTACCTGCAGGAGCTCCCTGGCAGACCAGCGCTGCTCCTCGTCTGTCTGCAGGCAGCAGCTCAGGAAGTCACGCAGCAAAGCCGAGAGGAGCTTGGGCTGCCGCAGCTGTGGAGTCCCTACTGTGGCTATCAGGTGTGTAGCCTGGAGAAAAAGGAGACACCAGGCTCCACCTCCTGCTTTCACATCTCTAAGGCTCTCCCAGATCCCTTTGTTTAACCTCTGTTCTGCAGTGGCAGTTTCTGCCCTGGCACAGACCCAGAGATAACTTTCCTTTACCAACCAAAAACCCAAACCCCGATGCAGCCACAGCTTTTCCACCATCCCGCAGATCTTGCCTTGGCAGCTGATTTCATTGCCTGACCTAGTTAGTGGGAACTACATCAGCAAAAGGACATTTGCATCTCTGAGGATTCATGCCAGCTTCAGAGGCTTTTTGGAGGAGGGACTTTGCTATACTAATTTCAAGGGTTAGTACATGAAGGGCATCTCTGCAGTGCTTTTTGGTCCTTTAAGCGCATGTGCCCTAGAACAAAACTCATCAGGCTTTTTGTGCTGTTCTTGAAAACAATGGTAATTGGAAGAAAAGAAAGGAAATCCATCAGTTAATACCCAGGTAGGGAACCAAACATTTACAATCTCCTCTTCAACACAGACACATTAAGATGCCTGCACAAATGTATTGGGATGAAAATGCCTGCTTGGGCACACAGGAGCCACCTGCAGCTCTGTCTCTCAGCAGTCTGAAAATTGCAGCTTCCCATTTTTGCAGCAAAAGAAAAATTGTCTAGGTCAGAAGAAGGAGAGGCTCCATCCCTATGGCCACCCTCTGCTCATTTGGCTACTCAAGTCAATGCATGAATGGTAGGCCCATCCCAGAAAGTGACAGGAATCACTGGGAGGTTTTGGCAGGCTCTCTACATCACCAGGCTCTGGCTTGGTGACGTGCAGAATGTTGCTTGGGCTGGGAGAGAAACACGGTCACTGAGTGTTTCAACAGCACTGCACAAGAAGCAGAAGAGACTCAGTGGCCTTTACACCCTCATGCCCATGTTTCCCAATGAGAAGAAACTGCACACAGGGTTAGGTTCCTCTCTAAAGACCACAGTTTTAGAAACTTTGTTGGGTTTGGGTTTGGGTTTCCTTCCTTCATTTCTGGAAAGATAACAACACTCTTAAGATGCTCTTTTCCTGTTATTAAGGCCATCTACACAGACAAAAGAACTGGAACCACTAACCCAAAGGAAAGTGTTGCCTGAGAACACTTTGTTTGTTTGGAGTTTGTTTGCATGTGGTAAGGCTTGAATTCCCCCATTGATGCAACCAAAAGTCCAGCAGATGCTGATGTGTTGCAGGGACATTTGTAGGAGGGGACCTTGGTGGAAGTAGTTCCAGCAGATGGCAATGGGATTTTGTCCAGTGGCACACAAGACATGGGACAGGTGAGAAAGACAGTGGGATCAGTGAGTATTTGCTCCTTACCGTGCCAGAACTTTCACTCAAGTAAGGAGGTTCTTGTTCTATCATTTCAATTCCCACAATTCCAAAAGACCATATGTCCACTTTGGGGCCATATGGTTGACCTGTCACTACTTCAGGCGCCATCCACCAAGGAGTCCCAGTTAGCGAGCACCGTCTGCTCTGCTCAGGGGTGAGCTGAGTAGCGAGGCCAAAATCAGCTGAGGAGAAAACAAAATACTGGTTTTATCTGAATTCTGTGCAATTAGGAAAGCAAGCAAAAGAATTCCCCAGTGGAAGTTTGAAAATGTGCTGTTGAATCTCCTGGCATTGGTGAATTTAAAAATCCCCCCATTTTTTACACTGCCTCTAGCAGTGGCTTTTACTTTGGACTTGTAACTCCCTCCCTCTGGAAGGGACACACACAGAGCAAGGCCACTCTTGACTGCTTGTGGCTCCTTATACCTCTGTGCATGTTGCAACTGTGCCCTCAGCTCACAGCAGGGGTCCCTGCATGGCCACCAGCACCATTTTTGGGGAACTGGCAGTCACTCCAAGCAGCCCCACACCCACATCCCTGGAATGCTGCACCTGACCAAGAATATACTGACCCAGTTTGACAGAACCGTCGGTTTTGAGAAGGATGTTGTCACTCTTCACGTCTCGATGGATCACATTGTTTGAATGAAGAAAATCCAGTCCTTGCAGGCACTGAGCGAGAAAACAGAAACAGAAGGGCAAAAATGAGTTATGTGATTTCATCACACAAGAAAGGAAACAAAGAATCTGAAAGATTCCCTCTCCAGGGGAATGGGGAGTAATGGCAGAGCAGTAATGGCCACTGAGAGGAAGAGCTTGCTGCTCCAAAACTTGCAGAGCAGGACCTTTCAGAGGAAAGGCACGTCAGCTTTTGAAAGAGCAACAGCACCTGCTGTTGTAGGCTGTCCCCTGCCAACCAGCCAGGATGACTCCTGCTGCAGTGCATGTGCTCAGAAGCAAAGAGCATTCTGGCTGCACTCCTATCCTTTTTAGCTGAGGACTGAGAGAAACGAGTCTCTCTCTTTTTTCTTTGCTGTTTGTTTCAAATCCTGCCACCAGCACCTTTGCTTTTACAGGCAAGGAATGCAGTGAAGACAGACTCCAGGCAAACATTTAGAGAGGCAAGGTGGAGAGCAGCAAATACAAATACAAGAGACAGAGCGAGAATACAACAGCAGGAGCTAAGAGTGCTGGCACTGAGTACAGGGAGTGCAGGGGCACTGGCAGGCCTTTCACTTGAGATGCTTTTACTTGCCCATAGCATACCAGCAACACAGAAACAAAGCTTGGCACAGGAAACCTCTCCTGTTCTGAGCCCCTGTTTCCCAGACAATCCTGCCCAAGCCCTTGGAAACACAGCTGGGATTGCTGACCTCCCGACTGATGGCTGCTGTCTCATCTTCAGACAGGCAGGTCTGGCTGACGATATCGCTCAGGACACCTCCATCCATGTACTCTATAACCAGCAAGAGTTCCTCGCCTAGAAGGTAGCTGAAAGAAGGAAACAAGGGGGTAGAGATGAACATGCATGGCTACACTGATTTTTTGCTTCCAAGTTTCTTATTTCCAGATGCCTTTGTGACAAGGACAGAATCAAAGGAATAGATATTCCCTCTTGGCTGTGCATTGTTTGCAATCTGTGCAGTCTCAAAGAGAAAGACACATCTGTGAAAAAGGAGATGTCTTAGATGGGCAGCAAATGAAAAGTGCAGTTTAGAAACAGCCCAGATAAAAAACCTGTCAGGCATGGTGTTTCTGGAAATAAGCACCTAGTCTTCCTGGCATGCATAGCAACGGCAGGGAGGGGCAACAATCCAAGGGTAATCCACTTTAGGATGGTTCATCTGCACTTAAGAAACTTTGAAAAATCAATCCCAAATAAATGTGGAGGCAGTGAACTTTGAGGGTATTGAGTTAGGAAGATACAGCTGATCCAGGTTTTGAATAATTTTGGAGTAATTATCAAACTAGGTGTGCCAGGGAAGACTGATGCAGACAAGATGCACTCTCTTCTCATCCATTGGAGATGAGTAGAGAAATATGAATAAATAAAAATAACAGCTTTACTTGCTGCCACTGACCAAAGTGGGTTTTTAACCTCTAATGTTTGCTTTATGTAAACACACATCCATGGGATAAGACCATGACCTCTCACCTGTCTAAATAATTCACAACATTGGAACTCCTATACCTCTTCATGATCGTTATTTCATTAAAGGTTAGCTCCTTCCTCCTCACTCCTTGAAGATTTATTTTTTTTATTGCCACCTAAAATGACATTGAAAATCAGTAACTTGGGAGGTTGGTGGCACGAGACCACAAGGCATGTGGAGCGAGTGATTTTGCAACGACACAGCTGAGCTGTGCCAAACTGCCTTGTGATTAGGCACTGCAGTAATTAGGAACTGACATTCCAACAGCCCATTTCTCTGCTCCCTTGGGAGCCAGTTACAGGACACGTGGGGGCACTGACATTTTGCCTTGACCACTTGGTAACAGCGGTGTCTCAGTTATCACCCACAAACCTCTGACCGCACTCTCTGCTGCTTTGTTTGGCACTCAGAAGAAGTAATCCATGCCTTAATACTCTGTGCATACATCTTGGGATATGGGCAGGGCTTAGGGCTTTCAGGGATGCCTTGCCGATCTCTCCCTACGTGCAGTTCCCAAGTGCAGCACTGCAGGTGGCCAAGGAACTACCAGTAACTTTCAGATGGATTTGCCGGCAGCCAGAAATGAGAATTCAGCACTCTGAAGCTGTAGCCCCAAAGAGCAGTGAGGTGCTCGCAGGCACCACCTTTGTTTTAGCAATGGAGAGCGAGTGAGCGCGTCCTTCTCTGAAAGGAACCGCTGCCCTCTGTGCCTTCCTTCTGGCCGCTGAGGAGGACAAAGTCCCAGATGTGTTCTGTGGGCTGGCACCAGTCTGTGCTTCTTGTGCCTTTTCAGCACAGCTCTGCCCAAAGCTCCAGCCACAGCTCACACCAGAGGGGAAAGCCCTCGAGTGCAGCAGAGCCTGCAGGGGCTGTTGACATTTACCTCTCCTCCTGTGGCAGTGTCGAGTGCTCTGTAAACATCTCCATACCCCCTAGAAACAAAACAGAAGCAGAGAAAGGAGAAGCTGTTTAGACCTTGCAGTGAAAGCCAGCCCACACAGGAAATCTCTGCTGGAAGTGTCAAAATCTGTGGATGCAGGAGGGCTCTGCCAGAAGGCAGATGATGCATTTTCCTCTCAAGTGCATGGGCACTGGGCCTGTTCCTGAAGCACTGGGGTTCAACTTCTAAAGGGAGTTTAGTCTTTCCTCTTGGGTTTTACTGTCTAAACGGTGTGATTCCTATCCTGACCACAGTGTTTCCTTCTTCAAACCAGGGGAAAGAATTGTTCCTGGGAACTGTTATCTCTCAGCTTTGATAGGGCATAGGTTGCTCTTTCAGGCAAGCAAGTTTCTTCTCTTTTCATTAGTGTGCCAGTATGATTTTGAGACATACAAAAAATGCTAAAGAAATTGACACAGAGCTGTCCCACACTTGAGAGACAAGGAGACCGTCCAGGTCCTGTTCCTTGATGCAGGCAAGACCTCGGTAGCAAGGCATCTCTGACAATGCCTTCTGAGCCCACTCACAAATTCTGAGCAGCATTGAGAGATGGGACAATCTATCCCCAGTGTGTGAATATCTTTGCAGCTGGCCTGACTTCACGCTGGATAGACATTCCACCCCAAAAACACCTGGCCCATGGCTGTACAGGAGTAACTGCTGTTGGACTCACCCGCTGCCAATATAATTCAGATGCGTGTATTTCATATGGGGATTTTCAGTAGGGTTCACTATTATCCCTGAGGGAAACAAAATGCAAGATGCTGACTTTAAAGCAGAGATCCCAGCTTCCAGGAGATACAAAAGGCAGCCCCAGCGCCTGGGGCTCTGAGCCCTTTGTGGTCAGCAGGGTAACAATGACCACAACCAGGCAGACAGCTCTGCAGCACAAGTGGCCAGCACAGAGACTGATTTGTACAGTCTTTTGAAGAGTTCTCTTGACAGGAAACAAAGCACAGGGACCTGCAATCCCAGGAGAGGAGGACATCTTCCCCACCTTTCAGCAGTTTGCCAAAGGAATGCCTTCCCATTTGTAAACCAGAGCACCTCAAGCTGTAACTGATCCTGACGGGGCTTTCAGCATCAGGACCCTGACCTGTTTATGAGCAGGCTGAGCTCAAAGATGCCCCTCTCCCAGCTAAGGAAGGCTCCAGCCTCTGCAGCCCCTCCAGCCCTCAGGGACAGGGCAGCTAGCACAACAAGGCTGGCAAAGCCCCAGCATAAGCACTGACAGGCACTGATGGGAAGAAGCCAGAGTGAGCCTGGGCCCCAGATAAGCTGTTGCCCCCATTCAGGACACACCAGGATGGGCTTTGAGATCAGCCACACTGAGGCGCAGATCAGTGCCCTTTTTGTCCCAGCAGGTGATGGCAGACACAGAATTCACTGGGCTCTGGTCTCAGCCCCACCAGGTCTTATCTGAGAGCACAGCACTGGCAGCTGTTACGGGCAAGAAGCAGATTCATTGGGTTGTGCTGCAGAATCACAAAGGGCTTGATATGTTTTCCTAGAGCAGGGCCTGGGCCAATGGGTAGGATTCTAACAGTCATGGGAAAGAGTGGGAATCAGGTATGGCAAAGTGCCATGGATCTGAGGAATATACCATGGCTGAGCTGGAGGCTCTCTCCTGAGAAATGCCTGCAGTACAGTTTTATCTGATCATGCCACTTGGATGTGTCTCCTGGACACATCTTGATAAGCATAAAACTAGAAGATTAAATAAAGGTTGTTATCAAAGTCTCTGTTTTTTCTTTGGGGGCACATGGAAAATACCTCGTGCTCTCTATTTGTCCTGTAACCTGATGTTCTTTCAAAGTAGTTCTTATTGACAAAAAGATAGCATTCTCTTATTGACAAAAATATAGCATTCTCATGCAAATAAACTGCAGATGTAGTAGTGGTAACAGTAACAGTCATAAAAATGACATCAGTAAGACGTGGGGTAGAAGGGCTCCTTCAGGATGGAGATAAACACAACAAAAAACCCCCACCAAAAATGAACAACACAAAAGCAATCCCACCCCCCCTCCCCCCAAAAAAGAATCCCCAACCAAAAAGACAAAACTCCAAAGCCAGTCCATTTCTGTGAAGTTTTTTTGCTCTGATGACTGCTTGGAAGTCAGGAGTCTAAGGAGAATTTAGGAAGCTAAAAATTCTGTTCAGTTTGGCCACTAGCACACAGGACTTGCCTAGATTATTTGCTAGGTCACAGCCTTCTGCTGATCCAAGAACAATCCCTGCTTCAGCCTTTAGCAGAGAGGGAAGCTCAGGCAAACCCAAGCCAGTCCCAGGTGCCCTCAGAGGCAGCAGGAACACCCAGAGCTCTCTCGCTGCCTCGGAGCACAGCACTTCCTCTGGGGAGTCCTAAATGGCCCTGTGACACCAAGCTCAGGGGGAGCATTTGGTACAGCTCTGCTGACACCCGCACACAACACACTGTCCCTCAGATAAGAAACACCCCAGATGTACCCAGCAGCTCCAGGTACTCCTCCTCAATCTCCTGTTCCCAGGATCTGCCCAAGCTTGAGTTCCCAGGTTTCACAGAAGGGTTTCCTCGAGGTGATGCTGCTGCGGCAGCAGGTTCAGAGCCCAGGATGTGCTGGACCTGGAGCATTTCTGGTGGGCACTGTTCCTGTCCCTCACTCCTAGCTTGGGGTCCTTCATTGCCACACATTCCCTGCAAGTCTTCGCAGGCTGCCCGGTGAGATGTCAACACTTGCACCTCAAGTCAAACAGAACAAAGCAGTCAGACACTACAGCTTGTCCCTGTCAGCCAGGAGTCATCGACTGTGAGGAAAGGCAAAGAACAGATTGACAGCAGATACAACAGCTTGTTTCAATCCTTCATCTGGGTCACCAAGTTCCACTGTAAAAACACCTCAAGAAAAAAGGAGAGCAGGAACAGGCCAGCAGGAATCAATTTGGATGACTGCTGGCCAAAAGGCCAAAGGACAAGTTTCACTGTCCAGGGCAGCAGCTGCGATTCAGCACACCAGGAAATGTCCTTCAGAGTGACTGTGATACACACACTACAGCAGCATGGCACTCAGAGGCATGGCCTCACTCCCTGCTGCTCTGCACTGGAAAGGCAAGAAGGGCAGAAACCACCAGACTGGTGACTGCAGTGGCTGCATCCCTCTTTCACTCACTAGGTTTTGCAGAGACTGATGGAAGCGATTAAGTTTCTCTCTGATGATTTTCATTTCTTCCTCCAGCTGCTTATGCCTTGCCTTGGTCATACTGTGAGCTATCTGAAGCTCTGCATCCAGCTGTTCCTTCATGTTCTCTAACAAACAAAGGAGAGAAAATTTCATGAGTGGAGTGGCTGCCACTCTTTCATTCACCTGGTTTTGTTGATCGCCCCTCTGCTGATGGAGATTCTCCTCTTGAATTCTTCCCATGTCTTCCTTGTTCTTTCTCTTCACTGCCATGATGTCACTCTGAGCTTTGGGCAGCTCTGCTTGTGGCTCTGCCTTGATGTTCTGTACAAACAAAAGCAGAGCAAGTGACTGAGAGCTGCCATCAGGCTCAGCTTTTTTCCTCTTTTGGCCTCAAAATCACATTTATTCAGCCATTTCTTTCTGCTTCCCTCCCCACATCAGCCTCCACTGCAAACCTCCTGTCCCAGGGCTGATCTCTGCAGATTGCAAGGCTCTGTCCTTCCAGTGCCTGTGGGACTCCTGGCCTCCTCAGTCCCAGGAGCTCTGGTTTATGCCCCTCTCCCTGCCCTTCCCTCTGTCCCCTGGCCAGTCAGGCTCACCTGGCCATTCTCCTGTGGCTCTTCCACCTGCTGCCTGTGCTGCTCTTCCTGCTCTCGGGCAGGGAACAGCTCTCCCTGAGTCTGGCATGGCATCTCAGATGAGGCAGTGTGCTCCTGCTCTTTCTCTAGAAGCACCTGCACAGAAAGCAAGAGAAGATGGGTTTCAACTTCCCATATGCCCTTTGTGGGTCAAGACTCAAAGGCTGCTGGGCTCACACGTTCCCAAAGCACTGTGCTGCTGCTCTCCTGGGTCGTTCTCTGCCCAAGGGGAGGCACAGATTCCAAAGTGACCCTGGCCCTACATTCAGGGGCCATCTGGGACTGAAGCTCCAACAGCCTCTCAGGCAGCTGACAGGGAAGGGGTGGCATTTCTCAAGGGTCTGGTGAGAGCCTCCCTCTGCTTCTGCCATGTCCTGTTTGTCTTTCAGTAGTGACTGACACCTTGCCCTGTCCCACAGCTCCATCCTGGCTCTGCAGGGGCTTCCTGGGTGAGCTCACTCCTTGTGAGAGACACTTCTGGAGTTCACCTTCTCTTCAGGCCTGCACCAGCTTTGTGACTTCCCGACATCCACATTCTTGTTAGAAAACTGGGTCATTCAGGAGATGAGGATGTGTGCAAAGATCTCTGATGGAAGCCAGAGAACCTCTATGGCCATCTCAGTATATGGAGGAGGATCAAGGTGTTTCTTCTCCCTTTTTTGTCAACTGAGAATTCTGACCAGCAGTAACAGAGTTTCTCATAAGGCCCCATTAACGAATGCACTTACACAGCCCTGGGGATTCCAGTGAAGGAAACCATGTGTCATGTAATGCGTGTATGAGCAAAGTCACCAGACCCCAGCTACAGCATGGGATAGTTCCACTCCCTTAGGACATGCAAAAATTTAAAGGATAAAAAGAAGGCTTCAGGGCATAAGAAGCTGGAGAAGGAAAACAGCACTGAGGGGAAACAAACAACCATCTCTGGAGGGGGAAACATCTCTGCCTGCTCACGATCAGTCAATGGAACTTGTCTCTACCCCTCTCCTGAAGGGATGCCTTTAGATGAGATTTGCATCTTCCACTGCTTTGGAGCAGAGCCAGGAAGATTCAAATAGATAGATAGATAGATCTCACTTTTATAATCTCTCTTTACTGTACTGTGGTATTTATATTCTTTGAATGGAGAGAGATATAGTTCTCTCTCCTAGGTTTTTTTTAAGGGAAGGTAGTGAGAAAATCATAGAAGGAGAGAAAACAATTATTATCTCTACTTGCTGTTCTTGTTGTTTAGTACATGAAGAATGTGTTATAGTGATTGTTTACTGAAAGTGATTTGTTAATTGGATTTTAGTGATAATTGTTTAGCTTGATTAGCTAATTAGATAAAAGCTGTGTCGTGACTGTCTGGAGACAGTCACGAGTGTTTCTTTAGCAGCTTTTTAGTAAAGTATCTCTTTAGTATAGTTTTAATATAGTGCTAGTGTAATATAACATAGCTTAAGAAACCATTTGTTTAACCTTCTAAATCATAGAGTCAAAGCACATTTTTCGCCACGTGGGGTTCACCCTGAATCAATTCTGTCCATTCTGTTGCTACACACATCAGGACTCGGTAGCAGTGCCCTGATCAGCAGCCATCCTGAACTTGCTCTCCTGTTGCTTCAGTAACCCTCACTGTTGGGGAATCTGGAGTGTGTGGGTCCTTATGGAATGCAACCAGACCCAGAGCACTGCACTGGGAACTGCTCTCTTTGTGCATCTGTGCTCGGGCAAGTTCTTCTCTTGCCCTTGACCACACTGATGGTGCTGAAGTGGCTGGAGTCAGAAATGCAGCCCAGCCCCTCCCAGCTCCTCTAAACTCCGAGGGCCATCTGGAATGCAAGGGCATTGATTTCCTGCTCAATTCCCAAACACAACACACACTGATGCCCTGGGCTGCCAAAAGACACAGGAGCCGTTAACTTGAAAATGATGGGCAAGCCCTACTGGCTGGTCTGGCACCAGAACAGCTTGTTCTGCACCAACATCCCTGCCCCAAACTATGTGTTCTTGTGCAAAAATACTGCATTATCCAGAACTGCCTCCTTGAAAACTAAAATTCTAGCAGAATTTCTGCCAGTGCTGGAAAAGAGCAGGAAAGATGGAGAAAAATCTCCCTTGCTCCCTGGAGAAGGAAAAATTACACAAGGCTTCTCCTTCTAGCAAACAAACAAATTAACAAAATATGAAAGTGTTACCTACTCCAGTGTCTAAAGCACTTGGATGCTGTGAAGGGATGTTTGGCAGGGAAGCAGCCCTTGTGCTGAGCATTGGCTCTATGGATCTAAGGCAGGGATCTATGGCAGTCTGCCTGAAGGTCCCTCAGTAGCCCCCATTGTCCAGGCTAAAGCTCCCTCAGCGCCTCCTCCCTGGCCTTGTGCTGCACCCCCTTGCCCAGCTCCCCTGTCCTTCTGTGCACACGCTGCAGCCCCTCCATGACTTTCTGCTTCCCAGGGCCCACAGCTGCACACAGCACTCCAGCTGTGGCCGCAGCGCTGCCCAGCACAGGCCACGCTCACTGCCCTGCTCCTGCTGCCCCACTGCTGCTGGCACAGCCACCGTGCCCTTGGCCTTCTTGGCCCCCTGGCCCCACGCTGCCTCATCTTCAGCTGCTCACGGCCGCCAGCCCTGCGTCCTTTTGGCCCACGCAGCTCCCCAGCCACAAAGGTGCCCATTTCACTTCAGATACTGCATGTACCGTTTCAAGATGGCCTTCCTTTTCTACCACCTCATGTTCCAAGTAGATACCATAAAGTTTGATAGGAATAGGATTTTAAGTCACTCTGTTTAAATTAAAATGATCTAATTCAACTGTACAGGAAATTGCTCTTAATTAAATTTTCCCTATCTGCCATCAGCAATCATCGTTCTCTTTTCAAAACTAGGTTTTTAGTTCTTCAAACTCTGAGAAGGAAATTTAAAAATGTCTATCTCTGCCTTTATTATTTTTGTTACAGGCGTGAATATGGATTTTCTTTTGGCCTTCCTAGCTGGCCCTGTACAGTCTATTGCTACTGGCCAAGCTCACATCTTCCTCTACAATTCTTAAACACCAGGAACATGAAATGTTCCTTTCTCACTCACCTCAGGATCAGCACCTCTGAATACACGGATCATGTGATCTGGAGCGGGCAAGGGAAAATGAACAAGTGCTGTGAGAAAACTGCCTGCGCTGCTGAATCCCACAGAAAAGTAGAAGTCAGCTCAAACAGAGAGTATTTTTCTTTATCAACATCCCTCCACGTGACATAGTTCTTTCACACAGCCAGCAAGAGATCAGGACAATAATCTTGGTTGTGCCTACACTTTGGCCTGTCTAGTCAGTAAATGAATACAAACATGATCAAGAAAATGCAAATTGTTCTTCAACACTCAATGCTTCTGTTCTGTCCAACAGATAAAGCAGCTTTTGTTCTCTTCTCTTTCAGGTACTTTTTTCAAAAAAGAAGTTGCATGCACTAATTCCCATTAAGTTGCTGAAAACAGTCACCCAGAAAAGCTTGCCCCAAATCCCCCTGAGCTCTGGCAGTTCTATTGTGAAACAGCACAGCAGCAGCTCCAGGCTCAGGAGCAGACACTCACTGCTTTGGCGGTTGCACTTCACTGCAAAGGGAATCACTCTTTTAGCACTCAGTCAAGGGTCAAAACGGACAGTCAAATCCTTTCATTACAAAATTTAGAATAAAAGAAGCTTTCCCTGAGTTCTGGGGAGAATTACAAAGTCTTTAGAAGGCCTTCTGAGAAGGCTCCCAGTCTGCATTTTGGAAGTTGTCCTGCCTGTCCCAGCAAGCTGAGGAAATGACAGACTCTGCTGCCACAGACTCTCCTGTGGAGGGAACGGAAGCCCTGCAGGTTCCCCTGCAAATGCTGCCCCTGTGGCTACAGACACCCCCTTTTTAGCTGAACCTCTTGACAGGAGCTTTACCAAACCAGAGGCATCCTAATGTTCTTTCTCTTTCAAAATCAACTCAGCCACTAAGAAAGAGCAAGAAGACATGCAAAAGCCAGGTTAGGTTACACCCTAGCCTAAATAGAGTTGAAACCTCTACTTACTTGCCAGGCTGGTAATGAAGTAGGCGGAATAAACAGTGCCATACATGGTGCAAACTGCAGCAGCAAGTTGCTCAATCATTGTAGCACTGTGCTTCTAGTTTACTCCAACCAAGACTCCTGTCAGTGTGCAGCTACACACGGACAAATGCCACAATCAGGAGGATGCTCCTGATCTGAGAAACCCCTAGGACTGCTCTGGCACTAAGGCCTTCCGTGCACCAAGGCAACCTTCTGATGTCACCACGACGATGTGGCAACCATGCCCTGATATCACAAAGCAAAGTATGACAAAGCAAAGCATCACAAAGCATATTAGTCTGTGAATTTATGCAAAGCAATAACCAGCCTTTCCTACAGCAAACACAAAATGGCCTCGGAAGTTCTCCTCTGACACAAAGCAGCACAAACTCCCTCCATGGGCCAAACCCTGTTGTTCAGGGATCCAAGAGGAACTCCAAGAGTGCCCCAAGCACCTACAGCCTGTACCCCAGCTGAGCACTCAGATGGGACACAAGCAAAGGAAACCAGACCAAGAAAATGGCCCAAAGCATTGTACAGAACCAGGAGAGAAAGCACCATTGGCATAGCAGCTGAAGAAATTCCTAACAAATCACCCCATATATCTGCATGTTTATAGGATGTTCCCACGGCTGCTGTGTATGTACATCTCTTCCTGTGCTCTTTCTTCCCCTTTGGCAGCAGTCGAACTGGCAGCATCTGCCCGCCAGCAGCAGCTGCTCCAAGCTGGGAACGCCACTGGCGGTGCTGATTTCCAGAGGCTTCTGTGTGCCAGGGGAAGCCAAGGAGGGAGCGGGTTGAACGGTGCTGGCGCTGCTGCTGCTCTGTGCCAGAGAGCCCCGGCTGGGCAGGGCACGGTGCCCACTGCGCTGCGGGCTCCTTCTCCTGCCACAGCTGGGCACACCTGGCAACAAAGCATGACAACTTGTGGGCAAGCCAAGGGGTTTCTGGGGCTGCACTGCTCTGCACACACCCAGCACACCTGCAGCACAGAATTTTAACCCTCAAACAGGTAAACCAAAGGGAAACAGCTGGAAAAGATTTCATTTCAACCAATCTTACCTGCTCAACAGAAATCTTCAAAATGAAAGTTACCAAGCAGGGCCCGATCCACACTGCCAGCTCAGTGTGAGAAAAGAGGCATTACTTTATTTCAGTGCTGGGTGTGTGAGGAATCCCTACCCTGAAACATGCACACCCATGTGTTAGTATCCATGGAACTAAGACATTACTTTCATTACTTTTATTCATTACTTTGCTCAAACTCGCAAGCTAAACATTCTCACAAAGTATTTGACATGTTTAAATCACTTCCCCACAATTACTGACATTTAGAGTAGGGGTCTCTTGAGGGTCTCTGCTGGTCATGTGGTGAACATCCCATTCCTCAAATTCTCCTTTAATGGTTAGGAGCCTTCTTCTCCTTGAATGCATTGCAGCTACCTCCTCAGTAGGCCCACTGTCTTTATTCTCAAGGCTAAGCCATCCACTTGCACACATTAACCACTGCTGTGAGGGAAGGTACGACTAATCACTGCCTGGTAAAGCTTAACAAATTCACAATTTGTTGCAGGTCAACACTTCCCCAACGTCTCTCATTCCTTCTCTGGGAACCAAACACAAGCATTTTGTGGTCACTGAGCCCAGGGCCGCCTCCAACCCTGCTGTCACCCAGCAGCCCTTCTCTCCTCACAAACAGCAGGCCCAGCAGTGCCTTCCCTCACTGGCTCAGTCACCAGCTGTGTCAGGAGTTCTCTGTCACACACTCCAGGAACATCCTGGACTGTTTGCTCTCCGCTGCACTCTGTTGCCAGCAGACATCCCCACCCTGTTCCATGCCCCTTGCAGAACCCTGCACCTGCTGTCCATGGGCACCTGGAAGGGGAGGCACTCACGGCAGAGATGCACCAGCTGCCCTGGGCAGGAACCAAAACCCTCTGGTGGCACAGCTGCTGGCCAGGGTCTGGCACAGCTCTGCACGCCCCACTCCTCACGGGCTCTGGGCTGGAAATGCAATTGCACTTTCTGCCTCATGGAGAAATACCAGGGCTGCACACACAACGGCCAGCAGGCCACATCCCAAAGGCACTGCAGCATGGAGCTGAGAAGGAAGAAGACCCTTCCCCAATTCCTAACCATACTAAAACCACCATAATGGGGACTTTTAATCTTCTGAATGTAGAGCTGATTGACAGGGTGACAAGGGAATCTTCCAACAGAGTTGAAGTTTGGTACAGTTTTTATTCTGAGTCCTACTCAGACTGTTGATTTGAAAATTTATTTAAAAATATTTTTTAAAAGGCTGTGCAGTCATATGGTTTTGTTCTAATACCAAAATGGCTAGATGAAATGTACTGGCATTTTAATTGCATCCAAACTGATCCGTCTGTAAAAGCTTTCCTGCAGAATAGCCACTAAACAAGAAATGAAAATCTGTGGACTGTTGACTTTGCAAATTTCTACTAAACTTATCAGACAATGAGGCATTTTTAGGTAGATCCTAGAGCAAATTAATTCCTATGGATAACTTGTATTGGATTAACCTGTTGATTTCGAATTAAAACTGCCAGCATGTACTAAGTGGAAATCTGAATACTCACTTCTATGAGCTCTGAATTATTAGATGGTCATTGTTCGCCATATTAACAAAAATTACCATTCTGGCTATTTTGTTTACTTACAGTCAGCTCTTCAACACTCTTTGTAACATCAGAAAGAGAGTTTGTAGCAATGTGAACCATGGGTTGGTGGAGCATTGCAGAAGGCTCCTATGCCAGCACTAAATGTTCACATTTACCATGGCATCACTTCTTGCCTTTAATTCCAAGCTACAGCTCAGTTCCTGCAGTACAGATTCACACTTGTAGTCTGTATTTGCAGCTGGTTCTTACTTCCCTGTCCAGACAAAAATCATGCTGAGATCTCAAATCAAAATAAAACAAGGAGAGAGTCAGGTTCTGGATAGGTATAGCAAGAACTAAGAGATTTTTTTGCAAATATGTTGAAAAGCAGTTTATAAATGCTGCAAAAACAGCAGATTAAAGACTTGCACTCTAACTTGCAAGCTGAGGTTTGCCTGTTCTTTCTGGACTGATTTCTTGGGGCCAGACACTGAACCTAATCAGTAAGAAAATCAAAACCACAGGAGTAGTTTGGAGAATATTGTAAATTATTCTATCATGATGCTTTTTGCCTACAAGTTCTGGCCATCATCCGATTGGAGTAATTAGAGGAGATCGAAGCCATCACACTGTGCCTGTGCACACAATTCCTTCCCAGGAGTAATCCATGAAGCAACGCTGACAAACCCACACCAGCAGCTGCTGCCACACAGCCATGAAGCAGAGAATTTGTATTTCTGCTACATTTGAACAGCTGAAGATGCCTCTGCTGAGCTAATTTTAGTGACTGCTCACCACAAATGAGACCTTGTGGTCAGTCTCCAGCCAGTCAGGGCAGTTAATATTCTGCCTAAATGAAGTGAGTCTAGCAATACATAGACCATGGGGCCTGAGGAAAGCCAGCAGCTGTGGGAGATTTAATTTGTTTCTGTATCTTTCTTTTTACTAATTTATTGCAGTCAATTTTTAAAGAATGGAAACTTTTGGCATACCATTGGCTGGAAGGTTGGTCAGTCTTCCATTCATGACTCCTCTGAAAGCATCACCCCAGTGTTTTTATCAGTAGCTCTTCCATCATCATGGCTCACACAGCATTTCCTGCAGCTCTTGCTGGAGTCAGGGAAAGGCACCAGGAGAAGGGGGAGAAAGCTGTGTGCAGAGACTGTGTCAGCTAAAGAGACATTTGTTTCCTCTGATTTGAATGAATGGCTGCAGGAACCTTGCTGGTACTGCTGGCGGGGTGGCCTTTTGCAGGGCTGGGCAGAGTCTGGGGCCCAGGATCCCTCCTCTCGGTGGGACACCAGGGTGAGCAGCCCCTGTCCCAGGCAGGAGCAGAGGTTCTGTGGCTCTGCCCTGGGCACAGGGACCTGCCACTGCCATGAGCTCCTGCCGCGGCTCCTCTGGGGCAGCTCCTGCTCTGCAGTGATGATGGGCGCAGCTGGGGGTGGCTGCAATGGAGGGAGGCTTCCAGTGGGCTCTGTTGGTCTGCCACACTGGAGCCAGCAGAGCTTCTGGAAGGAGTCTCCTCTTGTGAGCTGCTGGAGCTGGAGCTGGCACTGGCCACAGCGCCGCTGTGTTCATCCCTGACAGGAGCAGAGCACAGCAGCCTCTGGGCCTCCTTGCTGCACGAGGGCAGTGAGGAGGCCATGGACCACAGGTTCAGTATGTGTGACTCAGTTTCCTGATAAACTGTGCTGAGAAAACCCTGCATCCCTCCTGACAGATCTAAGACACTCCAAGAAATCTGTTGGCACATTGGGAACTCAGAATTGTTTCCATTTTGAACAATTGTCTTATGAGTGCTTTTGATTGTTTTTGTCATTTTGTGTTGATTCAGTTGATCCTTCAGAGAAGCTTTCCTAATAATATAATACATGGGGAATTGTGGAGACCCTGGCGGGGGGGGGGCATTCCCTGGTCAAGGGAGACACAAGAAGTTTCCCTCAAAAAGCTGTTAGACCCCACTGGCTCCTTCCCCTGTTCCTGGGTCTGTTCCTGTGTTCCTGAGCCACACCTTCCCTATTCCTGATCGGCCCCCTTATCTTTGTACTGCCCCGAGATCAGGGTCAGCCCCCAGGCCCCGTGGAGACAAAGTGAGACCCTCTGTGTGTGGGTGCTGGGACCTGAACATCTCCCTGCACGGCTGAATAAAACATCTGTGGAGATTAAGCAAAGGTCCTTTTAGCTTCTTTACCCTGGACTATGCTAGCAGCAATTCAGACTGCTACAGAGGAGAAGCTGCAGTACTGGCACCAAGATTTTGGCAACTTGACCATAGGCACAGAGGGTGTGCAGGATGCTGCTCTATGAATTCCTTAACCAGCCATCTCTGGTGCTGGCATATTCCCTCCAGCTTCTGCTGCAGCCAGGGCCACCTTTGGTCCAGCAGATGACATTGTTATTTGAAAAATTCGGCCCACACCTTGGGCAGGAGGCCATCCACAGGCTCTGGTCCTGCAGCCCCTGCTCAGCTGGGGACAGTGTTCCCTGTGGGGAAGATGGAGCAGCCATCACAGGGTCTGGGGGCCTGCTTTCTGCAAGGTGGCCAGGCTCTCTCCCTGCTGGACTCTAGCAATTGTTTAGGGGAGCCGATGGCACATTGTATGTAGTCCTGTTCATCCTACTCAGAAAACCTGACAGCTTCTATCATTCTTCTGCAGAGTGGGCATGCTGGATTTCTCTTTGCCCACTGCAGGATGCAGCCAGGCAGAACTGGTGGTGACAGGGCAGAGAAAAATTCACATCCTTCTTAGTGCCCTGGTAGATGGGGCAGCTCCATTCTGTCCCCATGGCCATGTCTGTCTGTCCCAGCAGCAGGGAAGAGCTGAGGACCATGAGCTGCTCTCATTTGCAATCTTGCTTGGCCAGAGCCCAAGCTCGAGCCACAGTGGTCCAGGCTCTGTCAGTGCCCAAATAGAAGCAGGAAGGGATGTTGTATCACAATCCATTCCTTGGTGAAGGAGGTCCATAGCAGCCTCAAGAGGCACCTCAGACACTCAACAGTCAAGGCAGTAACATATGGACAGGACACAGATGGCAGTTCATGGCTGGGAGAGCATTCGTAGACATATCCAAGGACAAATTTCCCAGGAACTCTCCACAGCTCTGGGATCTGCCCATCAGCTCTGTCAGAAGCTTCAGCAGAACAACCAAAGTCCTAAAAACCAGCTTCCAGACACTTTTCCTACCATCCTGCCTGAGCAGCCAGGTTGCTTGCTGCAAAACACTCTTTTTCTCCTCTTCCCCAATGCCCTGTGGACACTTGCAGCCAAAATAAAAAGCTCCTGGCCCTCTGTGTGATGTGATAATACAGTTTTTATATTTCCATGCTGGGATGAAAGAAAGCTGTGCTGTGGGTCAGGAGAGGCCAGGACCCACCTGGCCTTCCTGCAGGCTGAGGGGATCCCAGCAGACATCCTGCTGCTTTTTTGGGGAATGTGTGAGGGGGAGTGGAGGGGGTGACAGAGAGGCCGAGATCACAGAGTGGAAACTCAGCTCCAGAGTGGCAGTGCAGACTCTCCCTGCTGAATGCCTGCTGGGGCTGGCAAAGAAGGAAAAGGCCCCAATAACAGCCCGGTGGCACTGTGTCTCAGGGACAGGTACAGGGAGGTGACAACAAACAGCAGCATGGCCTGGTCTCACAGCTCCTAGGAAGCAGTGACAGAGGGGCCTCATGTGCCAGAGATTTCAGAAAGGCTGTCTTCACAAATGGCCACTCTGAAACCCCTCTCTTTGCCTCTTGGGTTTGTGAATGCTTTTGACAGCCACAGCATCCTGGGGCAATGCATTCCACGATTTCATTAAGCACTCCTTGAAAAGCACCTCCCATTGTTCAACTGAGCTGCCAGCCTGGTCATTTCAGAGGGTGCTGCCTTGGTGGAGAGAAAAATCAATCTTCTGCCTTCCAGGGAGCTGAAGGAGAAGGGACTCTTCACCATCCAACACCTGGCTGGGTCCCATTCAGAGCTCCTGCTTTGTAGACTTGGTGAGGTTTGCTTGGCAGTTACCAGTGTGGTAAATAGGTATGATTCGTGCTGATAAAAATTGAAACAGCAATCAATATTGATACAGTAACTAATATCTGGAAATAATAAAATAAGTTAAAAATAGTAATGCCAAAGAAGAGAGGGAGAGGAGGGGCTCCACCCCCCTTTTCCCAGCAGATGTTCTCAAGGACCACAGGAAAGAAACTGAAGATACAGTTGCTAAAAATGACCAAGAACCTGGTTGGGTCCAAGATAATGTTAATTATAAGGGACTTATTGCTTTGATATGTAGATGTAGTGATACGTTAGTCTTGGCTTACATTGTAGTGGCTTGGTGCGCATGTGTAACCCAAAGGTGAATTAAAAGACTACAGGGCCTTCATCAGTGACGACCCCCAAAGACTTGTGCGACCACCAAACCAAGTGGTGGTGCATGCGTGGTAAAGGTGATAATGAAGGCGGAGAAAGAAAAGTGACGAACCGAAAATAGGAGGAGATGGCATTGACACATGGCATATAAGGGGTGATTTTCACTTGGCAAGCTTGTACGTGAAGTGGCAAGGGTCTTTGAACCCTGCACTCTGTACCCCGCGATATCTCTTGCTTATGCGCTATTATTTGAACCAAATTATCCCTTCTTTTAATCAAATTATATTGTATCCAATTTTATATTTTTCATCTTAATTATTTCATTAAAATTGTTACTACTTTAAATATTGTTTAGGTCTTTTTAATGATGGGATAATTGGGCAAACATAACACCAGCGAGGTGAGAACATTGTTCTGAATTGTCCCCCATACTTCATACACGGTGTGTAGAGTAGGTATGTGCTTGTTCATCTCCATGTGTGCTCAGGGTCTGCCTTCATTTCTGGTTTTAGACCTGAGATTTCCAATGTCTGTCAGCTATCTGTAGGATCTGTGGGTCCATGCAGCTGTATTTACAGGCAGGTCGGGTATCTGACACTCATCTTTGAGTGTGGTGCCTTTATAATGCAATGTGCAAATGAAAAACTGAGACACTAATGATGTTATTTGCCAGAGTCCCAGTCTCTGTCCAAGCTGTAATTCAACACTGCAAATTATTCTGTAGACCTGAGCCTGTGTTTTCTGTTTCCTGGCTGAGTGCTTCAGCTGCTGGTGTTGGTTTTTTGAACAGGAGCACCTGACTCTTTTATCTTTATCACTTGTGCCTTTATGATTTGAAAGCAGCCCTTGCTTTAATTTTTTTGTAAAAGGGCCTAAAATCAAAGCTGTGGACATTTTAGAAGGGTTAAGTAGAACACTGAATGAAATTTTTATTTTAGGCCTGCAGTGAGAAGGTCTCAGGCCAGAAATTGGTGCCTTTCTGTGCTTGTGCTCTCCTGCTCTTCTTGTACTTGTATGTTCCTCTGGACACAGTGGGATGTGTTGTCATTTCCTGGGACTTCTGTTGAAGGCAACTGGTTTTCTTTTCAAGGTGATTCCTATGTTTCCCCTCATGGCTTCCCCAGGTGACCAACCTCCGTTCCAAGGTGTCCTGCTCTGCCATTGTCACTCTGGGAGAGCTCTCTGTGACCTTGAAGAAGGACATGGACTCTGAGGTGGATGAGGTTGCTTGCTCTGGTCCTTCTCCAGATGGTGTCCAGCTCCCCAGAATTTGTTCAGAAAGCAGCCAGTCAGACCCTGGGGATCCTGGTGGAGAATGTGACTCCTGCACAAGCAATGACTGCTCTCATGGACATGGGAGCCAAGTAGGTTCCTTTTCTTTTAGTGATATTCTTCACCTTTGTGTGTGTGTGAAGGAGAAGGGATGAGACAGAGAATGGGAATGGTGGGAGGGAAGGGTCTTGTATCCTGCATCTCCTGTGAACTCAGTGACTTGATTCTCCAACCAACCTCACTTCTCTCCTCTTGTCACCTACTTCTGCCCTACTGCAGCCCATTAGTTCTCAGAATCACAGAAGTGTAGAATATGGGGAGTTGGATGGGCCCATCAGGACCATCAAGTCCAGCTCCTGGCCTTGCCCAGAACAGCCCAAGGGTCACACCAAGTGCCTGAGATTGTTGTCCAAATGTTCCTTCAGCCCTGTCGGGCTTGGTGCTGTGACCACTGCCCTGGGGAGCCTGTTCCAGTGCCCAGCCACCCTCTGGGTGAAAAACCCTTTTTCCTGATGTCCAAACTAAAGCTCCTCTGACTCAGCTTCCTGCTGCTTCCTGGAGTTCTCCCAGTCTGTCAGATTTTCCTAGATGTGGTGATCAGTGGGGAAGGGAAAGTGCCTGCAAAGGCCAAGGATAGAGCCTTGTGCTTTTGTGGGCAGAGGGACAATTGCAATTGCAGCTGTGAGCAGTGTTTGGTATTTCACAGTGCTAACCAGAGAGGCCCTGGGAAAACCATGTCTCCTCATGATGCCATTAACTTGAGAAATTAGGAGGGTCCTTGCTGGGGCGTGGAGCACGTGGGGGACAATCTGCTGGGTGTGGCACAGCCTGCACAGCAGGTGCAGCTCCTGCCAAAGGAGTCTTGTATGACTGTCCTGGCCTTAGAGCTCTACTTTCTATTCCAACTGATGTTTCATGTTAGCCTTGAGATGATGAATCACTTTACAGGCACCTCCACAGGCTGACTGCCATGGGACAGTTGGAGCAAATGCTGCTTTAAATGTTGGTGCTGGGCCTGATAGTTCCCAAGAGACACTCTCTAGAGCAGGACAGCCCGGCTAAACTGCCTGCCACCCTTTCCTCAGCTTTGCAATAGGGTAAAACATTCAGATGGATCCATTGCCAAGCCTCACAGAAGAAACAGGCTGCATTGCTGGATATTCTGCAACTTCACGGCCCACAACGTGTTTTCCCTGCATTTGTTGTTTTCCAAAGGTCTGCAGATTTGGGGATAAATGGCTGGAAAGAGCCTCAATCCTGCTGCAGCTCTGTGTAGTGAGTGACCTCTGATGGGTCAGCATCAATTGCCCTTAATTTCTAAATTATTCATGTGTCATCTATTTCTTTAATCTTTCTCAGAGTAAATACCGTGAAAGAAATTGAGTATCAGACAGTGCAGGGAGACTGAATTCTCCCTCTTCCGTGCAGGCAGGCCTTGTGTACAATGCTATCTTTGTGTTTCCCTGAGGCCAGAACCTTCTGCAGGTGCCTGAAGGTGCAGGGACAGCCCAGGCTCCTTCCCCCAGCAAGGACAGGGAGCAGCTCTGGCCAAGGCCGGCGCTGCTGCTGCTCCTTGTCCCTGTACCCAGGGTTTGCTCTCTCCTCCCCAGCAGCCGCCCCGCCCCGGTGCGCGAGTGTGCGGCCCAGCTCCTCCTGTCCCTGATGGAGAGAATTGGAGTCACCCAGCTCGCAGGCACAGCCAGGGCTGAGAGGCTGCCACACGTGGCAGGGAAGCTTGCTCAGGACTGCCGCAAGGACACAAGGTAATGATCTTCATTTCACCTCCCAAATCAGGAAAACCGTTTTGTGTCTGGCTATAAAGGTGAAACCATACAAGAGTGGAAACTAAAGGGAATATGAAGTTACCTCATCGTGTGAATAAAGGTCATAGAATCATGGAATATGCTGAGTTGGAAGGGCCCATCAGGATCATCGAGTCCATCCCCTGGCCATGTGCAGGACACCCCAAGAGTCACTCCATGTGCTTGAGAGCATTGTCCAAACTCTTCTTGAGCTCTGTCAGCCTTGGCACTGTGACCACTGCTCTGGGCTGCCTGGGCAAATGGCTGTACTGGGAAACCTGAGGTTGGCCAGAAAAAAGAAGCATTGCCAACTTTTTCCTGTGGCTTGAAGGATTTTTTACTGAGATCAAAAGATCTCAGATCAGCCAGTCCAACAGTTTTGTTTAGCCTCAGGTGCACAACACAAAGCCCAAGTGTTGGCTAGTGCTCCTCACTGAAGGATCCCAAACATCCATTTCTCATTAGCTTCAGACTATCCTAGAAATATTTCAGGGGTCTTTAACCAACATATTTAGTCTTTCTAAACCTATTCTGCAGATTTCTACAATGCTGTTATCTGCGGCTCAGTGAACTCCACATTTCTTCTTGAAGAAAACAGAGGTTTCCTAGTGGCAAAATCAACCCAAACCACCAAAATCCCCTTCCTTTGGTGATTCAATTCCCATGAATAGCTGCCAAGAACACCAGAACAACTAGCTGTCCCTGTGCATACCCATAGTATAGAATAATCAATAGGATGCATGAGGTGTTTTGTCCTGGCTTCCCTGCCAGGTAAAGAAAGGCAAATTATTGTGCAATGGCAGCAAGACACTGCTCATAGGCTCTGACAACAAAGCAGATGTGTTTTGCTTGTTCCCTGGGATCCTTTGATGCCACAGAAGCACACCCCCAGTTTCAGAGGGAAATGGTATTTTCTGTTGCCCCATATTCTCCTTTTGCCTCTTGTGTTCAGCTGACAGCACTGTGCAGTGTCAAGTGAGGTAAATCTCCCTCTTTGCTGAGTAGGTAATGCCTTCTCATGCAGGGATTGCACCTGATGAGTTTAAGGGATCAGCCTCTTCTGTTAACACTCTTCCTTTGTTTGTTCACTTTTCTTTTGTTTCCTTCCTTCCTGCCTTCCTTCCTTAGGCATTATGGACAGGAGATGGTGAAGATGTTGCTCAATCATCAACAATTTAAAATGCTTTTGGAACAATCTCTTTTCCCCCATGACCTGGAAGATATTCTGACAAGAACTCAGAAGAAAGTAAGTGCTTGGCAGGAGAAATGTCTCCTTTGGGCAAGTATTGCCTCTGCTAATATGAAATCAAAGATACCAAATCTGTCTTTAGCTCATTCCTGTTCTGCTGAATCATTTTGCTCCTGGGAATGAGCTGTTAATCCTCAGCCTGTTCATCTGCAGACCACAAAGGAACTGATATTATTAGGGAAAAGTGGGGTTTTGAATATTTTCTATATCGGTCACAAAGAGGAAAGGGAAAGAGGAGAAAATGGGTTTACATTTAAGTGTAAGCCCCCACCATGCTCTCCCTACTCTGCCCCCTGTAAAGCAATTAAGTGAGAATTGTGCTTCTGAAGACAACAGAGTCTTTGCAAAGGACACTGGAAGTAGTAGTGCCAAGAAAATTCCCAAATTTACAAAAGATGTCCAAGTCAATCCTAGTTACTACAATGACTGACTGTCTGTCTTTTGTGAATACTGCCCTGCTGTCCAGCCCTGTGGAGCTGGAAGAAGCTTGGTGAATTCAGCAGCATCGAGCGAAAAATTCTTTGTTTGTTTGGGGCAGGATTTTATATTTTGTTATCGACATTACAGAAGGGAGCCTGCCTTTGTGCAGGAGCAAGGAGAGTGAGTGTTGAACCAAATCAACTTCTAACACAATGGGCCAACCCCCAAAAGAGTCCAATTTTTTCCGTTGATTCCTTTACAAACACTTGTTGCCTACCAGTTTGCATTATTCCCATTTATGCTCAAGACTAAGGAATTTGGGATTTTAGACTGCTGCTCAGTCTGGCAGCACCCATAACCTGCCTTGGGCTATGGAAAACAAAGACTTGGCATCACTGAATCTCTGGTCTGTTTCCATCTGTAAGTTAGGAAATGTTTTCCTAAGCCTTGGTAGCAGTGATCCTGGTTCTAACTTGTGTTTTCAACAGGGAATTTCCTGTTTTATATTCTAAAGATTGATGGGGTTTCTCTGTGTCTTTGTAGGGGATGGAACACCAGAAGGCTGAAGGCCCATCTGTCAAGGAGCCGGTGGAGGAGAGGAACGATGGCTCAGAGGAGCCCCAGGCCACATTGTGTGCTAGCAAATGGTACTGAGCACTTTTGTCAGATGTGACAAAGCACATGGCAAGCTTTACATGTCTCTTCCTCAGGAAAAACTGTCTGGCAGAGATGACCAATGCCACAGATTGTTTCCTTTCCCTACAAATGCTCTAGGATAAAAAATGTCTACTTGTGCATTGTGCTGAACACAACTTCTCTGGAGGGGTTTCCACAAAAATGGAGAGACAAACAGACACCCATTGGCTGCAGCTCAGACGATCCAGTGCAGTGGCAAGGGCAGTGTTGTGGAGGCTGGGAGAGGGCCAAGTTTCTGCTGCCTGACTTGGGACAAGTAAATTCAAACAGTGTTGTAATCATATTGCTGTGTATCATATTTCCAGAGTCTCATACCTTCTGGGGGGTTTTCTCACAGCAGTGTTGTTGTTGCTCCTCAGCCAGGGCTCCTCTGCAGCCCTCCCTGAATGCCTCACCCCCTTTTATCCCAGCTACCTCCACGGGCTACAGCTGCTGCCCAATTAAGGGCATCACAGCTGCAGCCCATTTACAATAACTAGAATCAGGGCAGGGTCACTTATACAATACAGAGATCTTTTACTGCCATACATATATTTACTCAGGTTCCTATAAAATAGGGGTTTTTTTTAATCTGAGTGGAGTCATTTTCAGATGGATGTTTTGATGAGAAATCTCAGTCTGGAAGCAAGATGCCATTCCACAAAGATGCAGTTCTCATCCGTGTGCTTTGTCCAGGCTGAATCATGGTTTTCTTACACTCAAACAGTACCAAGTTTGAGTAGCAAGGAGCAAGGCAATTCCTGAACAACTTCAGTCAACGGGTGTCTGAATGTGGACTTTTTGCCTTGATATTCCTGTCCTTCATGTAATTTGCTTGATGGACAGCATGTTTGGTTTATTTCCCTCTGTGCTGCAATCAGCATTTAAGACAGGAATTTGCTCCTTGCTGTCTCTTCATGGCAGTTGCAGAGCTGCTTGTACCTGTTCTCCTCTGACAGCAGAGGGGATTTTTTTAGCTCTGTCCTGCTCAGCAGTGGCAGGAAAGTGACCACATGCCTCAGTAGCATAGCTACCATCTTCCTGTGCTCATGGAAGAGGCAGGTTGATCAGGAGAATTGTTCCCAGTGGGGTGTGCATCTAGTCTCTCTGTTCCCAGTGAAGCTGTGCATCTAGTCTCCAGGGAAGCAAATGAAATGTGAGCGTAGTTCTGGGATGTCTGGCTTTTGTTTTTATCTCTGTTACTGATCTTCTGAATCCTTCAAATATGGCCCTGTTTATCTGTTCAGATGCATCTGAGCTACTTTTCCAGATTGTCATGCCTGGTTGTAGAGACACTTCTCCAGAGTGATGAGTTCCCTTATTCTAAGAAACACACATCCCATATGAGGAGGCATTTAAACTTGGCAGTAGTGTCTCTCTTTCTCCACAAAGCAATGTGACCTGTGTGCCCTGGCAGCCATCTGAAGATAGATCAGATGCACCTCATCCTTGGTTTTCCTGAGTGAGCAGTGGGGAGAATGTCACTTGCAGATTGTCTGCCATAACGATTAACATGAAGTCCACGTTGTTCTTCAGAGCCTCATGATTTTCCAGCTTGAAATCACAGGATTAGGAAAGCTGCTCAAGATGTTTTGCTCACAATTATTTGAAGGTATTGTCTGTGGCTGCAGCTCTCTCCATAGAGAGCAGCAGGCACAACTTTGCCAGGCGTTGTCCTGGGGAAGGATTTTAGAAGATCAGAGAAAAGAGTGAGAAACAATTCTTATCTTCACTTGCTGCACCCGTTGTTGTGAACATGTGGAATGTGATATGGAGATTTGTTTACCAAAGGGTAATTTCTTAATTGGCCACTGGTGATGGTGTTTGGATTCAATTGACCAATCTGGTCTGTCTCTATCAGACTGTCTCTAAGGGCAATGAGTTTCAGCACAGCATAGCATAGCATAGCATAGTATAATAAAGTGATTGATCAGCCTTCTGGAATCATGGAGTCAATGCTAATTATTTCCTTGATGGGGATGCCATGCTACGATAATTATCACCACCAGGTCCTCATTTGGTTTTATTTTCCAGGGTGAAATCTCCTTCTGATGGACACCTCCTACACTGTGCAAAAGCCCAGGTCACGTCACCTCCAGCTGTGGAAGAAACGGAGCTGCTCCAGAAGCTTTACCATCTCCAGGAAGCCAAGGGGTTTCAGACAAGGATGGAAGGAGTGGAACTCCTCCTAGACCTGTGCAAAACCAGCCCCCAGCTCATCTCCACTAACATTGCCCAAGTATGTTGGGTATCTTCACTGCTCCTTTCCTTTAGCTCCTTTCCTGAGCCTGTAGCAGCAAAGTTAATTCAGTGTGTCTTGGCACTCCGTCCTGGCTGTCTGGGACACTCTGGTCCCTCTTACCCAGAAAAAATTTAATTCAGGTCCAGGCTTCAGGACAAGTTATTTCAGTCCAGCTGTATTTGTCTGGCGGGTGCCTATTGATGCTGTTCATCAGATGATGGCAGAATTTTCTGCTGGTGTAACTGCTGCTCTCTCCTACTCCCAGCTGGGTGAAGTGAAGGGAATCCAGCCCCTGAAAGCATGGCAATTGTTCTCTAGCCCAAAAATGGGTTTGCATAGGGAAGAGAAGTATCAGGCTGGGTTGGTTTAAACCCAGTTGCTTTTTTAAAGAACACTTCTATATACTCCATCTTGTCTTACACAGGCACAGCTCTGGCTCCTCATTTCCATCCTTGTTCCTATTCCTCTTGGTAAAGACAGTGCTCTCCCTTCTTGGGGGTCTGTTTTTCTCTTTGGAAAAGGAAGAAAACAGCTAAGGACTCATCTCTGCCTTCTCCTCCCAGTAGCTGCTTTTTCCCTTTTTCCAGGAAAAGGTGCCTGATAATGAGGCTGTCAAGGGACTGAACCTGCTCTAATGAGAGCTGTACAGGACATGACATTTCAGAAGTCTACTTGTTACTTAGAGAAATGGTCCGGATCCTGGAAGAGTTGATCATAGCCCTGCACTTCTCCAGACACTGCCTCTGAGACAAACAAAAGAAAACTTAGATCTCCTCCAGCCATGGTAAAATCATAACTGCCCTCAGTACTTGAGGCAACTGTATAGAAAACCGGGCATTGTAAACATCTGCTTCCATTCAAAGCAAAGGTACTCTTTAGCATTAATAAATGGAATTAATTTAATGATTTATAGATGGAGAGAAATACCATAGGAACTATTCTGTCCCCAGCCAAACCTCTTAAAGACAGAAGAAAATCTTTCAACCAGCATGAGGTTGTGCCACCATTCCAGTGAGTGGCCCACATGAAAACAGTGAAATTGTGCAAGCGAGTGCTGACCTGACAGAAAGGATCACTTTCATCTGTGACATTGCTGACTGCTACAGCCACTCTTCAAACAAGGACATTTGAATGCAGCTTTCACGTTGCTGGTTCTCTTCACAGATTTTTGATTATTTTTTCCTGAGAATATCTGACAGCCACAAGAAAGTGAAGCAGAGGGCGCTGGACGTGCTGGCTGAAATCACAGGAGCCCTGAAAGATGCCTTGAACCCGGTGATCGTTGGTTTGGTGGAAGGAATAACAAAGAACCTGAACTCAAAGGATCCCAGGGTTCGTGGGGCAGCTGTGAAAGCACTGGAAGAATCCATTGCTCATTTGGGTAAGGCTGAGCCCTGGCAGGGACTCTCCTCAGCTTCGTCTCTGTCTCTCCTGCACAAGAGAGCGCTGAGTGCCTTGACAGCTGCTCTTGTCTGTGGAACACTGCAGCTGACACCCACCAGAGGCTGTGCAGGTGCAGTCCTTATGCACCATCCCCAACAGGCTGGAATGGGATCAGCATTTCCCAACAGTCCCAGGAGCCCTTGGCTCTGTGCTGCTTGTCTGAAGAGCAAGTCCTGGGCTGCAGCTCTGCTACAGTTCAGAGGCAAAGGGGGTTTGGAGTTTGCTTGGGCCCCGTCTGACTTCCCAAATGAACAGCTTTGCTGTTGGCATGAAGGGACACTGACCCATCAGAGCTTCTGCAGAGCAGCCACCTGGGAGGCTCTACATTAGAGGCATTAGCTGCCTATTTTCCACTTTTCTTCTTTTCTTCTATTTTCAAAGGGGAACTTGTGATTCACCAAGTTCATTTCTTTAGAACAAAGAGGTATAAACCCAGCTGTCAAGGATGCCTTGTTCCACCTGTTGTTTTGCATGGGGCAAGGTGGCCACAGCAATTAACTGCATAGGCAAGGGCTGGTCCAAATTCCTTTGCCACACACATTTATGTCAGCTCTGAAAATTCCGTACTGGTGGAATATGCCTGAATAAAGGAGTGTTGAAGAGGCAGGTCTTCAAGAGGAGTTTCCACTTTCTCCTCCCAAGCTGCTCTGTGATCTCAGGAACTGCCTGACTCAGTGCCTTTCTGTGACCCAAGTATGGGGCTCTTCCTTTTTGCTATGGGGTGCAAAACCTTTCCACTGCTTCCATGTGACTGAACTCTCAAGGTCCCTGATGTGAAATGTTTTAACACAGCTCCTGCTACAGCAGACAAGTTTGGATTTACAAATGTAAATGGAGAGCTTATCTTTTGGAATTTAAAACCCTGCCAAGTATGCTGGAAGGAAAGAAGAATAGGATTCAAACATCTGCAGAAATGTGCTTGATTTTATAAAATGGGGTTGGCCCTGCCCTTTCTCCTATGACCTGAGGAAAGTGAGCAGAAACGTGTGTTTCCCTTGTAGATAAAGTGTCACTGCTGAAAGAGTTCAGCTACCAATGGAATCACTGAGTGGCCAAGCCCTGCTGGATGTCACCGAGCGTATCACAGGTACGGCCTCCCCTTCTGAGCCAAGAGCTCTTCCCAGGGAGCATTTACAGGGAATGCCTGTGAGCAGACAGCAGAGCAGCTCCTCCAAACCAGGAGGTGCTGAGCGTGTCCCTGCTGCCCCAGAGCCAAGGCAGGTGGGTTTGGCAGGTTTTCCCTGGCTGCTGCAGAGCTGGGCAGCATCTGAGATGGGGGCAGCGCTTGGTCTGGGGCTGAGCTCTCACTGGGGCATCTCAGAACCACCTCCACCAAAGGGAGGGCTAAAAATGCCCCAGCTGGCTCCTCTCTGGGAAGCTCAGGGACATCTGTGATCTTTGAGGGGAAATGGTGGCCAATGCTGTTTCAGGGTATCAGTTTGTTTTGTCCTCACAGAACTCTTGTTTTTCTCTTGGAAAGTTTTGAGGCTGAACTGTGCAGGGCCTGGGGGTCACAGCTTAGGTCAGAACTCAACAGAGGTATCAGAGGCACGGGTTTAGTGCAAGGCACCTCTGGGGCACAGGGACAGAAGCAGAGTGCTGAGGCTCCCTGCCTGTGCTGCCAGAGTGGCCTTGGACTGAGCCTTTCAGGGTGTGCAAACAGTGTCTGCCTGTGTCAGCGCTGTCCAAAATGCTACAAATGCAGCTGATAATTGATTCCTCAGAGGAGCTTGCTGTGTCGGCAATAGCCAAGGAATGGAAAAAGGATAATCTCAATATATAGCAGAGAAGATGATTGATAGCCTTGCTTTAACTGGGGCTAAATCCACTGCTAATTATGCCAACATCTTTAAATGCAAGGTTTAATACACTTTGTGTCTTCATTAGGAATCTGAAAAGGGCATGTTCAGCGATTGGGAATGTCAAAGGCCCTTTAAAGAGCATTTGAATAAAGTAGATCTCCAGCAATAGGGCATTTAGTTTAGCACTTCTTTTGATCTCGTTTTCAAATAAAGGAATTACCCATAAATTAGGACTACTTTAGAAAAAGCAGATGTTCTCTCTGAGATTTAGCAGGACCGGACAGCTGTTCCTCACATTCAGTAGTCACTGATGTCTTTAATTGCATTTAAATTCAAATGAATTCCCATTTTAAAATGGGTACCATAACCCTTTCCTGCTTAGCAGAATTGGTTTTGGGTACTTGCAGGAGCTCTTTCAATGTTGATGTCTGCTGGTGGATTAACAGCATAGAGAAAATGTAGTCTCTTCCGCCACAGAATATTAAATTGCTGCTAAATAACATTTTGTCCGATCAGAAAATAAGAATGGTCTGCAGAGCATTTCAGGTTTTCATCTCTTAGCCAAATCTGACTGTTGCAAGGAGCCTGTTGCTAGTAAACATTTGTCCGTGTTTGATACAGTTCAGTTCAGAAAATGGGCAGAGAGATTTCAGAGACAATATGAGAAAACACTTGTGTTTTGGTTACATTTCAGTCCCCTGTGTAGCATTTTTCTTTCTCTATGCCCCTATTTCAGTGTACATTATAAGAAAAAATGCCATTAACATTGGGAGAGGAAGTGGCATTAAAATGTGGAGATGCCCAAATGCCAAGGCAATGGGATCTGGGTAATTCTCTAGAGATGCCCTGAGGTTTGAAACAGCTCTTTGTTGGAAGCCCCAAAAGCATTCTGCCAAAGACACCAGCTGGTCACTGATGTTTCTCATCCAGCTGTCAGGCAGCAGCCATCTCTGGTGGGCTGGAGTTTTGAGGTGTGTTCTAATCCTGCCCTTTGCTGTGTGCCAAGGGAAGAGCCAGATTAGGCATCTGGCACTTGACATCAAAGTTACAAAAATGGAATCATCCCTTTTATTAGAAATCTCTCCATTTCCTCTCTATGGTACATTTCCAAATCTTCAGAGTGGGTTTAGACAACTTCTTAATGGAAATCAAAGACAATTGGACATTTCATTCATTGTTCATGCGGAGATTGTGAAATAATTTAGTAAAGGTAGGAAGTCTGCCACGGGGCCAAGGCTCTGGTTGGAGCAATTAGTGCTGAGGGGTTGGTGGTTCTGTTTCCAGGATGCTCAGCTGCTTTGCCCGTTCTGGATCAAGGGGCTCTGGGTGCTATTTTGCTGCTCTTGGCCAGAGAGGCTGGCAAGAAGCAGAAGCAGCAGAGGTGGATCCTTGTTTGCAGTGAGACTGGTGGGTAAGGAGCTGTGTCTCTGTCCCAGCAGTGCTTGTGCAGGGGGTTCGTGCCAGGAGCCCTGAAGTCGTCCAGTGCAACGCCCTGCCCGTGCTCTGGTCCTGCCTGGGGAACAAGGCGCTGCCTGTGCGGAGCGCCAACGTCTGCACTGTGGCCACCAAGCTGGCCTCTGCCCTCTGCAAGGTGATGGGCACCCAGCTGAAGAAATGTGCTGCCAGCAAGCCTCCACATGTGCAGGAAAACCTCTCCAAAATGTTGGGCTGGTGAAGGCAAGATGTTCTCCAGAAGGCTGAGGAAGCGCTGAGTTGCATGCCTCTGGGTTTGCCTTTTTAGCTGTGCCAAAAATGACAAAATCCTAAGGAAGGGTGTGCATCTGCCCCTGCTCTCTCCATTGCCCTTCCTAGTCATGGCATGGGGGGCCTGAAGCAGCTCCAGATGGAGGACAAGGTGAAGGCAATCATGGCTCAGCCTCACACAGAGGTGAGGGGGAGCTGGGCCAATCCCTGCTGGCAGGAAGGGTCTTGTGGCAGCCCAGAGAGGCTGTGCACATTGCCAGGGAACAGCTGTGCCCTGCATGTGCCCCTGCAATGAGCTGTGCTGTGCCAGTGCCCCTGGAGCTGCAGGGCTGCTGAGCGTTGGGGCAGGCAGAGGAGCAGGAGGGTGCATGTGCAGCTGAGCCATTCCTGGGGAGCACAGGGCTCTGGGCTCCCTGCTGTCCCAGGGCAGCCCAGAGGCCAGGCTGTGCCTGTGCCAGCTCTGGGCACGTGGCTCAGGGTTTGCCCTGGCCTGCCTCAGTGTCTGCCAGCAGGAGCATGTTTCCCTGTGCAGCTGTATAGACATTTCCAGGAAATGTGTCCCAGGAAATATGGAGCTTCAGCTGCTTTAGGTTTGCATTGTGGCCTCTGTTAAACTTTGTGTCTCCATTTTGCAGATCTGACTGGTTACAGTCTTACTGAGAAGTTTTCTCGGGACACTTCCAATGTTGCCTCACCCACAAAGTCCTCGCCTCCCATCCAGAAGAGCTCTCTGTCCTCCAAGCTCAGGAAGAAGCTGCCACCAGTATGGAGAGTGCTTGAAGAATAGGATTGATGCGTTAGGCTTCATAGTTACAGCTGTACATATGTTCTGATCTTTAGATGTAGTTTTGAATTAATGTGTTTTGATTCTGTCTTTAAAATTTTATGACATATTTTTAATTGTATATATTTTATTTTGATGATGAAAAAAAAAATGGTCAATAAATAAATAAATAAACCAAGAGGAGAATGTGAGACCAGGACCTGCTAGCCTAGAGATTATGGGACGCAGCTCAGTCAATGTGCCACTGTCTCATCACATCCTTTCCTCATTGACGTCTCCTCTTCCTCTTTAGCCATGTTTTCTTTGTGTCATTTGTGCTGCTGTTTTCAACTTGTCATTGTAACAGGGCCACACATTGACAGGTTTGGGGGACAATGGATCCAAAAGATCCTGTCTAGTCAAAGGTTTTCTACCTAGGTGTGTTCTGTGCTCACCAAAGGCCTGAGCAAAGAAACCAAGAGAAGTGTGCCCAAACCCCAAAGCTTTGCTCCTTTGCAATCTCCCACAGATCTGGCTCACAGGTGTCTTCAATCACAATTCCACAGGTAAGAAGAGGTCATGTATTTCACTGGGAAATGATGCACTGCTTTGGCAAAGTCACCTGTATATATATTTACCTGAGACAGCACTCCAGCTGTGTTGTTTGCCCCTTGTTTGCAGAAGGATGAGTGCACTGGGAGGCCAATAACAAGTGACAAGGGTTCCTCAAATCTGTACTGCAGCCTGAGCGCCATTCAGCCCAGAGATAGGGGATCATTTGTTCCCATGGACCAGTGCTTGCCAGTGGAATGAATTCCTGCACAGCTGGAAGAAGCAATTCTGGATTCAGCTCCAGCTCTTGGTGGGCCGCATGATCATTGACAATGCTGCCCTTCCAGAAATTATTCTGCAGTTTCCTTTCATAGTCATTTGAAGCTTTTAAACTTCACATTTCAATTTGCTTTGCCTTAGGGAAAAACACTTCTGGGCCTAGTGCAACTGTAACCTTTTGACAGCAAAGTGCTCATAGTTGCCAGCTTCTGATGTTACACAATGTCACCTGGCTGCCTGTGCTTGCTTAGCTCTGGGTCTAGTCCCAGCCTAGTAAAGCCCAGGCAGGGTGGCACGTTGCAGGGAAAACTGGTCCGTGACCTTATGGGGTTGCCATCAGCATCAGAGTGAATGTGCCCTTTGGGGATTCCTCTGGAGACAAAATTAGGGACCTGCTCCATGCCACAATATTCTCTTAGATCTTTCTGCAATATCCTAGAAAAGGCTGTGAAACTTCACATCTCCTTGCGTAGCCACTGTTTGAAGAGGGGCATTTTTGTCCCTCCTCAAAGTCATTGCTCTTGCACACCAGAAGCATGAACATCCACCAACTGGAATGATGCATGGTCCTGCTGCTGCTGCTGCTGCTGCTGCAGAGCACTGGGCAGTGCAGACCTGGGTGTTACCAATATGAGCACTTAGCATTTCATGCTCTTTCAAGCTGTCCAGATCCCAGGGCTTTTTGTTTCAAAGCAGCCACTGCACCATCTCTAGGGAAGAACAGGAAATGGGAAAAAGCGACTGCCAGCCTTGCAGGGGTATGGGGGAAAACCTGAAGTGTCTGCATCAAGAGATGAATGGGAAGAGTGTAATTGCCAAAGCAAACGCTTCGTTAGGACAGCAGGACCAGTTCTTTACTGCATGCTTGCATGAAGATCATTTGGGATCTCCTTTTTGTGTCTCATGCAGAAAAGGAGCTCTTAATAATCCCACGCTACTTAAACCAGATTGGGATGTAGCTCTGTAGTGGTTCACAATGAAGCAGACTGCCTGCTGTGCCACTGCCAGCCCTGCTGAGCCTGTGAGGGACTGTAGTGTATCCCATGCCTGTTTTGCCTCCAAGCAAAGCTGGGTTTTCCTTATTAGTGTGGAGTAAATATAAGAGTAATAAAATGGACAATTAAACTGGCCACTTTGGAGGATATGCTCATGCTTTCGCATGTCAGTCCTGTACCTCATGCTCCCAAGGCTTGTTATTCATCATGAAATATTTTAACAGAAAACCTCAGCTCTCATGTTACACCTGAATAAAACTGCATCAAATCATCAAGAATTCTGCTGTCAGGAACAAGACAAGAGCCTTCCAACACTCACTTGCAGCTGTCCTGGATTGCTGCAGCCCTTTGTGAAAAGCTGCTGCAGACAGAGTGTTTGGAGTCGGTTTGGGCCTTTATGAAAGATCTGTGGAGCAGTGTGCAGGGCTCTCCTGGCAGGAAACTGTTTGTCCAAGCCCAGGGACACGGTGCCGGCAGGAGCGGAGCGGCCCCGCTCCCAGCCCGAGTCTGTGAGCTGAGCCACGGCGGGGAGAAAAGGCAGCGAGGGGCTCCAGCCCAGCTGCTTCACTGCCCTGCCCGCTCCATGCAGCTCTGCCATGGGAGAAAGCCGGACGAGCCCCCGAGCTTCCATCAGCTGCTGGAACTGCTCCGTGACAGCTCCTGTTCTTCCGAGAGAGACCCCGGCGCCTTCTTGTAACGTGTGTCATGGGGGGATTCTGTTTGTTAATAAACTGTTGGGGGTTTTCACTTTCATCTATCAGTAATCATTTCCTATTGCTGGAAAGGGGTTGTTGGAACACTTTAGAGGAAACAATTTATTGCACAATATCCTGTTTGAAGTTGTCTCAAACTGTGAGAGACAGATGGCTTCACACAGGAGCATCCCCAAGGCTGCTGAGGGGAAGGCACAGAGGAGGACAAACCCAGTATTTCTGAGGGAAACTCCTTGACACCAAACCAACCTGAGCTGTCAAACAGCAGAGCTGATGTTTTGAGACATGGGCCAAAGGGGAAACCTTTCAGTGTGTTTGGTCCAGGCTGGGTTATGCTCGAGGCAAAGGTGTGTCAGTGTGTTGGATAATACTCTTTTCTTGACCTAGAGATGGGGACACTGAGAGGTGTTTTAAAAACTTTTATTCCATTTTCAGTCTCATGAGAAGGGTGAGACAATACAGATGTTATCATTCACGCCATCACAAGCAGAAGCCAACGACTTCCTAATTATCATACATTATAAGCGTTTCTTGGTCTCTCAGCCTTTTTGCCATGCCAGGTTGTAGATGCCTTAAAGCCAATGATTTGAAACTACTCCTCGTGGGTCCCACTCCAATGCATCTTTCCTAGCTCTGTTTTTCCAAAGTCTTATTTGCAAGGCCATCTTTAGAAACTTTTATCTAGCTCCATTTCTCTCTCAACAATATCTCTCCTATTCCATGGAAATTTTTAAGTTACCATTTCTTGTCTCAAGATTTTATACATATTCATACTGTGTGGGCCTTCTATTAGGCCCTAAAAGCTTTCTACAAATCCATTTCCACATCAGTGCACTTGGCTCCTTCTCTCCTCATTGTGCCTGGCAAGCACAGGAGCCCAGAGCTCCTGCAGAACCCATCCCAGCACTCAGTGGGAGCAACCTTGTGTCCAGTCCGCGCCTGGAGCTGTGGTGCCCAGCATTCCACCACATTGGAATGAGGAACTGTTCCTGCTCTTTCAGAAGGAGCTAAGGAGCTTTGGCCTTCAGATCAATTGTCTGCAGGCTCCCGCAGTGCCTCCTGCTGCTCCCTTGCCAGAGGCACCCCAGGCCAGGGGGGCACATCTGGGCTGCTGTGTCTGGCTCTGGGGCTCCCTGTTCTGGGCAGTGAGGAGGAGCTGCAGAGGCTCTGCAGGACTGACAGGATGGGCTTTGGGGCTGGCAGGAGAAGCTGAGGGACCTGGGCTGCTGAAGCTTCTGAAGAGGAGGCCCAGGGCTCATCCTGTGACTGCTCCAAGGGTGGTTCCAGAGAATCCCAGAATCAGCAAGGGTGGAAGAGGCCATGGAGATCATCAAGTCCCACCTGTGCCCTGACACCACCTTGTCTCCCCTGAGCCTCCTCTCCTCCAGGATAAACAACCCCAGCTGCTCTCTCAGCCACTCCCCACAGCTCTTGTGCTCCAGACCCCTCCCCAGCCTTGCTGCCCTTCTCTGGACACGCTCCAGCCCCTCCATGTCCTTCCTAAATTGGGGGCACCAGAACTGGACACAGCACTCGAGGTGCTGCCCAAGCAGTGCCCAGCACAGGGGAAGAATCCCTGCCCTGCTCCTGCTGGCCACACCATTCCTGAGCCAGGCCAGGAGCCATTGGCCTTCTTGCCCACCTGGGCACACTGCTGCCTCATGTCCAGCCTGCTGTCCATCAGTCCCTGCAGGTCCCTTTCTGCCTGGCCGCTCTCCAGCCCCTCTGGCACCTTGTTGAGGGAGGCGGGCAGGGAGGGAACGGGTCCAGATCCAGTCCTTCCTGAAATGTGGTGTTTGCTGGCACTGCCAGTTCCCACGTCTTGGTATTTCCCTATTCTGGCACAGCCCAAGTGCAGCAAGTGGCTGGCAAAGAAAGCCAAAAGCAAGCAAAGACCTGGTACCTAGAGCAACCCGATCTCGGGTTTGCTGACAGCGCCAGTAGCCAGATCGGGAATGTTTCAGATGCCAGCACGGCCTAATTGCAGCAGTTTGCTGGCACAGGAAATGAGCATCTGGCAATTTCTCAGTGCCGGCTCATCCCTCAGCCAGATCTGGTGTGCGCTGGCACTGCCAGTGGCCAGACCTGGCAAGTTCCCTCTTCTGGCAGCAGCCATGTGCAGCAATTTGCTGGCCAAGAAAGGTAAAACCTGGCAGTTTCCCCTTGGCAGCACTGCCCAATGGGGAGTTTGCTGGCAGCAGGACCCCAGGGAAGGAAGGAAGAAGGAAGGAAGGAAGGAAACAGGAAGGAAGGAAGGAAGGAAGGAAGGAGGGAAGGAAGGAGGGAAGGAAGGAGGGAAGGAAGGAAGGAAGGAAGGAAGGAAGGAGGGAAGGAAGGAAGGAAGGAAGGAAGGAAGGAAGGAAGGAAGGAAGGAAGGAAGGAAGGAAGGAAGGAAGGAAGGAAGGAAGGAAGGAAGGAAGGAGGAAGGAAGGAAACAGGAAGGAAGGAAGGAAGGAAGGAAGGAAGGAAGGAAGGAAGGAAGGAAGGCAGGCATCCGGATCCAGTCCTGCCTGGAGCCTGGAATGGGCCGTTTGCTGGCACTGCCAGCGCCCCGATCTGGAAATGTCCCTATTGTGGCACAGCCCAAGTGCAGCAATTTGCTGGCACAGAAATCCAAAACCTGTGGCAGCTTCCTGCTCCTGGGTCTGGCACCGCCCCCACATCTTGCGTTTCATGTAACCAGAAGCCAGATTTGGAAATTTCCCGGTGCCGGCAGAGCCCAAATCCGGCAGATTTCTGTCGCCGGCAATGACGCCGCCCGGATCTGGTGTTTGCTGGCAGCGCCAGCGCCCAGATCTGAAAACTTCCTGCTGCCGGCACAGCCCAAGTCCAGCGATCTGCTGGCACAGACAGCCAAAGTTTGGAAATTTGCAGGTTCTGGCACCAGCAGCATCCAGCTCTGGTGTTTGCTGGACCACCAGCGCCCAGATGTGGAAACTTCCCGGTGCCTTCACAGCCCAGCTCTAGCAATTTGCTTTTAGCTAGCTCAGGAAGAGAAGTTCCTCTTTCCGTGGAGGAACCGTGACTTTCCTTTTTCATGGAACTGTTTACACCTGCTCTGGACTGAAAACCCAGACGAACGCCGGCAGCAGCTCACACCCCTGGCCCACCGAGCTCCGGGACGCCGCCTTCCAGCGCCAGAGGGACTCCGGAGAGACCGAGTGAGCCAACTCCAAGCCACAAAAAGGACTTTCTGAATTTGCCATCTCTTCAGCACTGTCCGAGACTTTATTTAATATTATTCATTTTTCATGCTTGTGAATACTTGACTTGTTCAAGAAACTGGGGTTTTTTTCCCTTTTCTTAAGGGAAGTCTTTCCCTGAACGAGTAGGGGGAGGGGCTGCTTGAATTGGCTTTCTAGACGGACCCCTTTTGGAGGTTTCCTCCCCAAAAGTAGCCCTAAGCCAGCACAAACAGTCACCATGAAAACTTCACCAGCGGCATCGTTTCCTGGTGGCAAATCTTGCGACAGAAGCTCGACCTTGTTCTCCGTGAGAGATTCTTGGGAAGAGCAGACAGGAGAAGATTCCTGGAAAACAGAAACAGCTTTCCAGAAGGGAAATGAAAACGAAAGAAACAATCCAAGATGTTTTCCCCTATTGATTTCTGCGCTCCCCTTTCCCGTGTTCGGGCAGGCGCAGGGGCCGTCCCGGGGGCGCGTGGGGCTCGGCCGCGGGGCTTGTGGGGCCAGCGGGGAACGGGCGCAGGGACCGACGGCCGAAACATCGGGAACTCGGCGGTAAAAATTGGGGAAAACAACTTGGGACCTCCGCAATGGCCCAATTCCCCCCCCAGTATTCACCTGCCAGCCCCCAAATCCCCCACATTCACCCCAAAATCCCTCCCATCTCCCCAAATCCCATCCAGGACCCTCACGACCCCCCCAAAACCTCACCCGGGAGCCCCAAAACCCCCCCAGTACCCCCCAAAAAGCCTCAGCTCCCCCCGACACCGCCTCAGGACCCCTCCAGCCTCGGCTACCACACCCTAATCCCCCCCAGGTCCCCCCAAATCGCCCCCCGGACGCTCCCGCTGCTGCGCCCCCCCTCCCCCGCCGCCGCCTCTGCCGCGCTTGGCTCGGCGCCGCTTACGAGAGCCCAGAAAGCACCCAAATCCCCCCCAAAACCGGCCTCGGAGCCCCAAAATCCCCCCCCAATTGCCCCAGAGTCCCCGCAAATCCCCCCCAAAATCCCCCCCGGACACCTCCGCCCCGGCCCGGCCGCTCCCGCCACCGCTGCCCCCGCCGCCGCCGCCGCCTGTGCCGCGCTCGGTTCGGCCGCGCTCGATGGGAGTCCAGAAACGGCCCCGATTCACCCCAAAACCGACCTGGCGGCCCCCCGATCCCCCCAGGAGCCCCAAAATCCCCCCGATTCCCCCCAAACCCCCCCCCCCCCCCGGACACCCCCAACCTGAGCCGGGCCGATCCCGCCGCCACCATGGCCGCGCCCGGAAGCCCTGAGCATTTTGGCGGGAAATTCCCGCAACTCCGGCCCGAAAAGTCGGGGCTTTTGGGCTTCAATCCCCCCCCGTTCTGGGCATGCATTCGGGTGGGGATTTTGGGGGTGAAAACTCGGCAATGTTGGGCTTGAAAATCGCGACTCTAGGGGTTCCAAACCGGGACCTTTGGGTCCTGGAAGGGGAAAAAAATCGGGGAAGATTTGGGGTTCAAACTCGGATCGTTTGGGGTTCAAGCTCGCCATTTCTGGGCTTGAAAACCTGAATCTTTCAGGGATGGATCTCCGGATTTTTGGGGTAAAATCCTGCCTTTGTAGGGCCTGAAAAAGGGGGGGAAATGGGAATTTTGGGTCCTTGCAGGGAGAAAATCTCGCAGTGTTTAGGGCTTCAACCGGCATTTTTGGGGTTAAAAATTGGGAATTCCTTTCTGCCTGGCTTTCGGGCTTTCTGTTTTACCTTTTCTTTCCTTGCTGAGCTGCGATGGCCACAAGTTCAGCTCAGCATCCCTGCGGGACTGTCCAAATGCCTGCAAGTGCCCCGAAAACCCATTCGGGAGCCCCCAAATGCCCCCAGGTCATGGCAGCATTCATCTCGGAGCCCCCAGAATGCCCCCGGTTCCCCCAAAACCAGCTCAGCTGCCCCCAAATCCCCTGCGGACTCCTCCGACCGGGCCCGGCTCCTCTGCCGAGGGGAGCCCCGAACCGGCCCCAGCTGACCCCAAAGCCCAGCCGGGAGGGAGCCCCGGATCCCACCCGCACGCCCCAAATGCCAGCCGTGCACCCCAAACCCCAGCGAGACCCCGCACGGTTGGATTGGGTTTTGTTCCATTTTATTGGATTTTCTCTCTCCCGCACCCGCCTGGGGCCGGCAAGGGAGAGCCCCAGGGCCGGCCGGGGCACGGGGACGGGCGAGGGCCGTGAACGGTCGGGCGGGATCGGGGAAAAGAACCGGGCACGGCCGGGGATCCCCGGGGGGAAATCGGGGGGGAATCCGAGACACAGAGGGGAAACATTGGGGAAAAATGGGGAAAATTAGGGAAACACGACCCCAGTTAGAGTTAGGGTTGGGGTTAGGGTTAGGGTTAGGGTTGGGGTTGGGGTTAGGGTTAGGGATAGGGTTAGGGTTAGGGTTAGTTTTGAATTAATGTCTTTTGATTCTGTCTTTAAGTTTTGATGACATTTTTTCTTTAATTCTATATATTTTATTTTGATGATGAAAAAAAGTAAATAAATAAACAAAATTGAAAAAAACCAAGAGGAGAATGTGAGACCAGGACCTGCTAGCCTAGAGCTCACTCGATGTGCCAGTGTCTCACCACATCCTTTCCTCATTGGGCCTCTCCTCTTCCACTTTTGGCCGTGAGCAAAGTCCTCATGGTCGCCCATTTCTGATGTTACACAATGTCACCTGGCTGCCTGTGTTTGCTTAGCTCTGGGTCTAGTCCCGGCCCAGTAAAGCCCAGGCAGGGCGGCACATTGCAGGGAAAATTGGTCCGTGAGCTTATGGGGTTGCCATCAGCAGCAGAGTCAATGTGCCCTTTGGGGATTCCTCTGGAGACAAAATTAGGGACCTGCTCCATGCCACAATATTCTCTTAGATCTTTCTGAAATATCCTAGAAAAGGCTGTGAAACTTCACATCTCCTTGCACACCCACTGTTTGAAGAGGGGCATTTTTGTCCCTCCTCAGAGTCATTGCTCTTGCACATCAGAAGCATGAACATCCACCAACAGGAATGATGCATGGTCCTGCTGCGGCTGCTGCAGAGCACTGGGCAGTGCAGACCTGGGTGTTACCAATATGAGCACCTAATTAGAATTTCATGCTCCTTCAAGCTGTCCAGATCCCAGGGCTTTTTTGTTTCAAAGCAGCCACTGCACCATCTCTAGGGAAGAACAGGAAATGGGAAACAGCCACTGCCAACCTTGCAGGGGTGTGGGGGAAAACCTGAAGTGTCTGCATCAAAAGATGTACGGGAAGAGTGTAATTGCCAAAGCAAATGCTTCGTTAGGACAGCAGGACCAGTTCTTTACTGCATGCTTGCATGAAGATCATTTGGAATCTCCTTTTTGAATCTCGTGCAGAAAAGGAGCTCTTAATAATACCACGCCACTTAAACCAGATTGGGATGTATCTCTGTAGTGGTTCACAATGAAGCAGACTGCCTGCTGTGTCACTGCCAGCCCTGCTGAGCCTGTGAGGGACTGTAGTGTATCCCATGCCTGTTTTTGCCTCCAAGCAAAGCTTGGTTTTCCTAATTAGTGTGGAGTAAATATAAGAGTAATAAAATGGACAATTAGACTGGCCACTTTGGAGGATATGCTCATGCTTTCACATGTCAGTCCTGTACCTCATGCTCCCACGGCTTGTTACTCATCAAGAAATATTTTAACAAAAAAACCTCAGCTCTCATGTTACATCTGAATAAAACTGCACAAGATCATCAAGAATTCTGCTGTCAGGAACAAGACAAGAGCCTTCCGACGCTCACTTGCAGCTGTCCTGGATTTCTGCAGCCCTTTGTGAAAAGCTGCTGCAGACAGAGTGTTTAGAGTCGGTTTGGGCCTTGATGAAAGATCTGTGGAGCAGTGTGCAGGGCTCTCCAGGCAGGAAACTGTTTGTCCAAGCCCAGGGACACGGTGCCGGCAGGAGCGGAGCGGCCCCGCTCCCAGCCCGAGAGTCTGTGAGCTGAGCCACGCCGGGGAGAAAAGGCAGCGAGGGGGCTCCAGCCCAGCTGCTTCACTGCCCTGCCCGCTCCATGCAGCTCTGCCATGGGAGAAAGCCAACGCCGGACGAGCCCCCGAGCTTCCATCAGCTGCTGGAACTGCTCCGTGACAGCTCCTGTTCTTCCGAGAGAGACCCCGGCGCCTT